>NC_056626.2:232644499-233355749 GCF_002870075.4 Lactuca sativa
GAATATCGTCATATTCGCTTGGTAGCTGACTCCCATCATTGAGAGTTCCACAAAGCACGATGCAAGCAGTATTCGAGCATCGAAGAATATATATGACTCACTCTGGGTGATAACTCCGCTTGCTCTGCTCATCCTCGAAAGTACCACCGAACTCTGCAACTCTTCCCCTCGTGGTTTCTAACTATTCTTTCTCTAAGTACCACGGTACTTATCTAGGTATCTCCCCTAGATTACTCCTCTACTCAAATCCCCTAAAGGATTCCAACTAAATATTCTCACTCATCACATACTCAAAAGCACATCGCATATAACAACAATTCCTAGGCTAAGGCATCACAAATCAGGCCACTCTAGTCCTATGATATGGAATACCTAGCCTGTCTCTAACATGCAATAATATCTCATAAAGTGCATCATAAATATCTCATAACACAAAAGTAAGGGTATTTTGGGAAATCACCGTTCGGGCACTGGCTGATTGTACACACTGCTCTTTCTCGCTCTCTCTTTGAACTCTTATTCGCTTTAGAAAATTATTTCTTTGAAAACTTTTCTTTGAAAACTTTTCTTACTTCCTCAGTTTGAGTCCAGATTTACCCGAAGGGGCATCCGAATCCCTCAAACCAAGGCTCTGATACCAACTTGTAACACCGAAAATTTCAAAACAATTTTTCATTAAAAATAATCGTTTAATTCTGAAAACACTTTGTTTAGAATATCATTCATAATCGAATTCCAAAACACAACTCCATTTTCACTTGCATAATAAACTAGGATCCTCAAAACATGACTCTTTCTCTGGTGTGTACAATCGAGCCGGTGCCGTCCCGTGATCCCGAGAGAAACCTGAAACACATAACACAAAACACTGTAAGCACGAAGCTTAGTGAGTTCCCCAAAATACAACACATAACACACATTAGCCACTCGAGGCTATAACTCTGTGGGCCCGTAGACCCTACTCTGTGAACCCTCTGGTTCTAACTCTGGTAACCTTCCGGTTCCAACTCTATAAACATGCACATCATAAATCACATAGAAATAATGCAGTACAACACATAACATACATATAGCATACAAATACTCTGTCACATAACTCTGATTACCTACTCAAGGTAAAGTATAGTGAGAAGACTCACCTCGCGTATCTCAATAACTCGCAAATCCCGGTAATCACTCGTGCTCGATCCTCCGAGCTATAATCCTCCTATAACACAATATATCTCTAATTAACACTTTCACAACTAAGGTTGACTACCCCTATCAAGTCAACACTGGTCAACTCTGGTCAACGGTCACTTTGACCAGACTCGGTGAGTGCACTAGAGCGACTCGGTGAGTCTATACATGTTCACTGACTCCCTAGGATCCTCTCTTGACACGTCGAGTACTCCCTAACTCGACGAGTTCCACCTGGCATGAATCGCGGGGCCACCACGACTCAACTCGTTGAGTCTCAAGAACAACTCGGCGAGTTCCAGCTTGACTCAGTCCACCTGTCAACCCTCTCTGACTCTCCCTGACTCACTGAGTCAACCCTTAACTCGGTAAGACCACTCGCTGTGTGGTTATGGACAATCTTCATGCTACTCGCCGAGTCTGTTCTTCGGACTCGGCGAGTCTAAGCCATGCATGAACTCAAACTCACTCCTGAGGTTAGATCCGTTCCAGTAACTCATAGATCCAGTCCTTCCAAGCACATTTATCACGTAAAGTTACAATCTTGGTGCTCATGCAAAGGTCCAAAGGCCTTATTTGATGATATGGTATCTAGAATGCAATTCTAAGCTCATGGCCTCCATTAACACTCATAAAGCTTGAGGGAAAAGAGTCTCTCGACCTCTTTGGGTCCAGATCTAAAGCATCAACACAAAAAGAGGCCAATTACTCCATGAATCATTCCACAAAGAAGCCCTAACTCTAAGATTTATACCAAGGGGTGAAAAAGGAACGAATGGTTACCTCAAATGAAGTCTCTGGACTGAGGAATCAATGAATTAGCACCTCCTTTAGTCTCCTCTTGCCTTGATCCTCTTCTATATGCAAAATCACCCACAAATAATCAAGGATCTTCCTCTTTTCTCCCACAAAACGCTCCATGACTCTTTTACGGTTCTCTCTGGGGTTGGTGGCCGCAAATGACGGCCATAAGCCCCTTTAAATAGGTCTCATACCCTGAAATTTAGGGTTTCATTAAACAGCATGGACTCGTCGAGTCCACCTTTTGGACTCGCTGAGTCCGAACGCGAACCCTTTCCCAAACCGCTATCATACTCGGCGAGTTTGAGCTCCAACTCGCCGAGTCTCCTCACAAAACACCAAAATTAAGAAGAATAAATAATACCTGGGAATCCGGGCTGTTACAGTTTGGGGACAGATTCCAGAGATGATTGGGTCTTTCAAGACCATCATGGTTGAGTATTTAACAAGCGCCATGCAGCCATTGCTGAGATTGCTGCCACAACAGCTTAAACAACTGTAACGACAGCAGGGAGAGGAGCTGGTCGAGTTTTCCAGTACCGGGACTTGTTATTTGTACATATTCGGATGAGCAGAGGGCTACAGTCATCTAGGATCATGAAGATGATTTGTACTCATCATATTTCCGCGGGGTTAGTGGGAGGATAGCACACGAGTTTCTAGATTTGAGGCTTGGGGTTTTTGCTTGAGGCCAGAGTGTGAGTCGCGGGGACTCCGGAAAGGAATGATGATTATGTTCAGCTGGGGTTTTGCAGCTAGAAGTAGAATGGTTAATTAATGGATTGGAATGTCGTTTTATAGTGCAGGGATTGTTCCCTTTCTGTTTTCGAGCTCGAAGGAGTGAGCAGACTTGGGACCCCAGGATCAGGTTGTATTCGAGCTCGGGGTCAGTTGATTGTTCGAATTGGCAACATTATTTCAGCTCTGGTGAGCGCAGGTTGCTCGACGTGGCATGAGTAATTATGAGGTCCGGTTTTCCTTGGAATCTCTTGTATCAGGCGGTAAGGATTGATGGTGCGATCTATTGCACTTTTGGGATTGTAGAATATGTCATGGGAGTAGTTTGTAGCCTGGTTTAGGGCATATGTTACATCAGCTACTGCAGTTTAGTTGTGGACATTTGAGCGAGCGAGTGAGTCAGGGTGCGAACCATGAATGGAATGATTTCTAGAGCCTGATAGCGGGAGACTTGTTTGGAGCACCTTTGGAAGAAGGGTGGTATGAGGGAGGTATGCGGACAGAGTCCCAGATGATGGTTAGCCAGCATTGTCAGGATTTAGTGGTGTTAGTAACACTTATTGATTAGCGGAGGAAAGCACCAAGGGAAGTAGCTCGTTGTTGAGACACTAGTTGGAGCACCTATCTTTGGACTTCAAGATTTGGGTGTGGGATCATTCGATCATAAGGGACTGTTGGTTTCCCTAGGATTCATGAAGTGTTCATCTAGTTATTAGAAGCATGTGATCATTTGGGTTGGCTAGTAAAGGGTACTAGTTGGAAAGGTTTGGTTGTCATCAGATCGATCGTTGGATAGTGAGAAGGATTGGGAATCCTCAAATTTTCATGTATTGTGAAGACTTAGTTGAATCTAAGTGGAAGAGAATCGTACCGAAATGCAGAAGCAGGATTGGTTTTGAAATTGGGATAAATTTTGCATCGTTTTTAGGAAGGAAGACAACCCTAGTGGCTGCTTGGTTTGAGAGTTGTGTGAGTTGGGAGTTTAGTATAACTCCCCAACATATGAATCGCGTCTTCTCGGTGCTTGATAGCAGGACTTAGTGAAATCAGGTTGGGATTATAGCCATGAATTAAGTTCAGTGGTGTGTTAGGTCGAGCGCGAGTTCGACCAGTATGGAAAGTGTTGTAAGACTGTGGGGGTAGTCGTAGCATTCACTAGCGATCAAGTTATGGAAAGTGTTGTAAGACTGCGGGGGTAGCTGTAAGATACACAAGGTTAGCAAATAGTGCTAGAGTATTGTAAGTTTGTGGGTGTAGCAGCAACATTCGCTAGGTTGGTAGATAGTATGAGCATGTTGCTAGGGCGCGGAAGGGAAAGTAGTAACCACCAGTTCAAGTGTAGCAGTGAGGATTTGGAAATCAACAGATTGGTTTATGGGTTTCCCCAGAGGGATTAGACCTGGTTAACCCATTGATAAGACTGTAGGAACGTCACTATAGTTATGAGACCAAGGAAGCAATGGATTGCTTAAGGTTGCTTGTGATGTAAGGCCACCATTGGTCATGTAACAATCGCTATTATCCGTGGATTTGGTAACGACGGGATTTGACACATGGATCCGATCAGTTGGATCAGGAGGTCGTTAGAGTCACAGTGACATTATAACTAGTGGTAACTAGTTCCAGGGAAGGATTTCGTTCGGAAGTCGTGTGAGGTCACTATGTGGGAGTCCTTTAGCTCCGTGACCGACCCGGAACCCAGTATTTCATATGAGTGGTACTCGGTTGTGACGAATCAAATGATTTTAGATGAGATGCAAGGATATGTCCTTGGATTTCAAGTTATGGGTTAGACCCGAGTTATGTATATAGTGGTATTCCAATCTAGGGTATTCCATCGTTAGGATGACCGGACCCTATGATTGATTGGATATGGTGTGTTTGGTATTCCAACCCGAGGGTTGATTGGACCAAACATGTGCGTGATATGAGGGTATTCCATCCTAGGGATGACTGAACCCGTCGTAGGCATGCCTGGTATTCCAGGCCGAGGCTGATTGGGCCAAGTATGAGTATTTGTGCTTATGAGCCGGTTATTATATGTATGTGGTTAAGGAACTAAAGGAAAAATTGTTTTATTGATCCTAAAAGGGTTCATGTCCCAGCTTACACCCCGTTGTTCATTATATCCCTGGGAACTGACTACCAGAACGAGTTTCTCGTGAAGGAGTACTTAATATCTTGTCAAGAAGACGATTATAGTTAGCAGTGTGGGATTTGTGATTCTGTTTTCAAGTGGGAACCTCAGGTTATCAGAATTTGAGTAGCCAGTTTGGAGTTAAGTGCAATGCATTCGACAATGATCTAGTGTGGGCAGTCTGTCAGTAATCCAGACCATCTCAAGACTTCATATTTCAGATCGAGTAAATATGATCATATTGCAAGGGATTAGTTATATTCAGTTTTTAGAACCCCGCATGGGTTGGTTACGGTTGCCTTGGAAAGGCTAGGGTTATGCTCGGGATTGTAGTTCAAGTTGTTTGGCGTGTAAGGAATGAGAAGAAACGATTTCAAGGACGAAATCAAATTTAAGTGGGGGAGAGTTGTAACATCCTATTTAAATATAACAATCAAATAATAAACCCGGAACCCCGAGAAGTGATTTCTATTGTTATTTCGTATTATTATAGCCCAAAAGCAAATAATATTTAGTGGAGTGTTGGTTTCGGGAAGCCAAATGACAAGATTCGAATCTCCGGGGGTTAAAGTGTAATTTCAGGATGTATTTTGTAAAGATTTTTTTTAAGTTAGGGTGTGTTTGGTAAGTATTGGACTGAATTTGAAATAGATTCAAAAGGCAGGGGCTAAATCATAAAATTCAGACTTGATTTGAAAGGAATTATAGGAGAGGGGTCAAATGGGTAGATATGGGATTTATTTCGAAAAGAGTTTGATGGAGATGGGCCGTTCCTGCCATTTTGGAATGAAGTTGTCTAAGGATCGGGTATTTAACTGTTATATTGCCAAACCCTAAACCTAAATGAGACATTGGCCATCACCCCACTCCATCTTCATCCTCCAGCCGCCTCTCCCCAACTCTTGGCCGCCACCATCTCGGTTGAGATCCCAAACCGCCGAAGCAACCCCCCTTGCATCCATCCTAATGTCGGGAAAGTGAAATACGTGCGTTGTTGCCACTGGTTACTCATGGACTGCTCTCCGGTCTTCCGCACCGCCTCCTTACATGGATGTCGACGAGCTTGCTGCCATGGCTGCTGATAACGGAGCTGCCAACGACAAGATCGATAGTCGCCAAGTTGAGGCCCAACGATGGACGTCGTGGCCACTGCTGTGACGGGCACGACAACCTCCCTGTCGTGAATGACATTCTCTCTCTCTCTCTCTCTCTCTCTCTCTCTCTCTCTTTCTCTCTCCGTTCAGTTCAGGCCGCTGCTAGCGGTGGTTGCCATCGATAATGGAGCTGCTGTCAGACTTCTCGTGTCACCACCGCCAGGTGGGTAGCAGGGCTTATCTCGCAATCAGAATAGTGTGTGTTTTGTGTGTATATCGTGTGTGTTATTGTCTTGGTCGGAGTCACAAGAGGGCCACCACCACCATCGTCAGGAGGTGGCTGCCACTCTCTACCACCGTTTGCAGCCACAAGGTAGTGGTGGGTGTAGTTATGGGAAGTTTATTTTGGGTTATTATGTGTATTGTTGTAATTTGTAACCAGAATTATAATATAAAAACTTGAAAACCACCACCATGTGGTGGTGGCTGCCGCCTCCTGTCACCACTGGCCGCCGTGTCGAGTGGCGGTGTGCTTTGCCTTGTTGTGTTGGATTCGTTTGGGATGCACGAAACCCTAGTGGGCCTAATGAGGCCATAATGGGTCCAAGGAAACCCTAACTGACCTAATAAAACCTTAATGGGCCCAATGAGGACCAAAGTGACCTAAAAGCCCAACCAATTGACTAATGGGCTAGTATTGGGTAGGAAACCCAAATTAGGGTTTGAAAAACTCTAATGGCTTAAAACCCTAATTTTGGGGATTTATCGGGACACGCACGGGAATTATTTAGTAGACTTAAAATATTAATTAATGATCATTGTAAAATTAACCTAAGGTAATATTGACTTAATGGATTAAGTCCCTAATGCGTTAAGTAAGAAACACTTAACCCTAATCATCATTTTAAGTAAGAATCACTTAACCCTAATCATCATTTCATGTGAATGGACTATCCAAGAACAATTAATGATCATTGTAAAATTAACCTAAGGTAATATTGACCTTGAGTTGGGCATTTCTATTGGGCCTTAGTGATTAGATTATGGATGGACTATCCAAGAACAAGTAAATGAACCTAAATAATTGGAAGCATTTTAGGGTAAAGCCTATGTGAGAGACTTGGGCCCAATTTGGAAAATTGGGCCATAGTGTGGGCCTTTATGATTATGTGACGTTAGGCCATCAGAATGTCGAATGTTGGACTGGACTAAATGTTTGGGCCTTATGGTAAGAACTTATAAAGGTTTGGGCACAATTTGGAAAATTGGGCCATATGTTGGGCTTGGACCTATTACTTGACTTTTGGGTCTTTAGAGTCTGAGTTGGGCCTTGGGCTTGGAACCCAATTATTAATCGGGTATTGTTTGATGTTGACAGTTTGGGAATCTGTCAACCAGCAGCTCGAGTTTTATCTGCGGGACTTTAGCAGTGTCAGGTGAATTATCCTCACTATACTCATGGATCTAAGGCACCAAGGCCGGCCCTTTGGATTGTTATCTGGCCATGTTATGTTGTTACGATTTGTTATATCAGTATCCTGGTAGAGGGGATGTTATGTGCTGTTATGATCTGTTAGATCAATATCCTAGTAGATAGGATGTTATATGTTGTTATGATCTGTTAGATCGGTATCCTAGAGAGTAGGATAATATTATATGGTATGCGGTATGATCGGTTAGATCGGTATCCTGGTAGATAGGATGGTATTATGTGCTATGTGGTATGATCAATTAGATCAGTTGTTGTCTATAGACTGTTATGTGATTATCTGTTATATCTGTGCACATATTTGTTTGGCAGTTGAGGCTTATCTGCTTTGTGTGAAAGCCAATAGACCTGGGCATTCCAACCTGTTGGTTGTGGGCCGTGAGTATTCCATCCCGAGGATGATTGGACTCATAGTATTTGGGCATTCCAACCAGTTGGTTGTGGGCATGGGGTATTCCATCCCGAGGATGATTGGACCCATAGTATGTTGGCATTCCAACCTATTGGTTGTGGGCCTGGGGTATTCCAACTCGATGGTTGATTGGACCCATAATATACCGTTTATGATTATATGTGTGTTGTCGTGGGTATGTGTATTTTGGGGGAACTCGCTAAGCTTCGTGCTTACGGTTTCAGTTTATTGTTTCAGGTGTTCCAAATGTCTTGTCAAGGCGAAGGCGTGATCTTACACATCCTCGTGTTTTGGACTTATGGTTTCTGGGATACTCTGATATTAAACTATTTTGAAAACATTTTGTAATAACTAATGACTTTTGGATGGTTGAAAAAGTTTTTAAATGGCTTGATTTTTATGGGTGTTACAATAAGAAGCCCCTTAGCATCCAAAATTGACTACTAGACACACTAGTGTTCCTTGGAGTTCCATGAGCCAATTTTTGTTGCAAGAATACTCTCTCAAAAGTCTCCTTTGTTCTAGGTGTGTTGTGATTCCATTTGAGGTGCAACACTTGGGGCACTAAGTTCTTAAAGGCCAAACTCAAGAAGTTCTACAAGCTACAACAAAGAGGTAATTCTATAACGCTCTTTTATGTTGATTATGTCATTTCCATGCTAGTTGTAGGCTTAATGCTTTGGAAACAATATTGCATGTATAATTATAGAAAACATAAATCCAAAGTATTTTGGGTTGTATGTGCACCATAGGATGTTGTAGTATACCAAAACCCTTTAGTGGTATTAGAGACTAGGACTTTTTTCCACTATACTTGATGTTTTATTGGTTTTCAAAGCAAAAAATCAAATTTTCTGCATTCTGGACAGTGAACTCACCGAGTCCACTGGGGGACTCGTCGAGTCCACTCAGAAAAAGTCCAACTCGACGAGTCTAGTTCATGTACTCGCCGAGTTGGTGCTCCAGTGGGCAGTTTTCGAGTTTTTTTGGCCTTTGTTGGATTAGAATCATTACCACAAAATGTTGTAGTTCATAAAATATGATTTTGTTGATATGGTAATGATGATTCTCATCCAAATAAAAGATAATTGTCAAAGTTTCATGATTTGTATTAGTTTATATGATTAGGCAAATTTCTTGAAACTTGTTTGATATGAATTACCTTAAATTATGAGTTTAATTAAATCATAGACAAATTCCTCAAGTTATGTAAAGTGAAAAGGTCTCATTTTTAAATGTCATCATAAAATGGTTTTAAGTTTTCCATAACTTGTCCTTAAGTTACAGAACTTGAAGAGTCTTTTACATAAATGTTTTTATAAACTCCATAACTTGTCCTCAAGTTATGGAATGTCAAGAGTCTTTTCATAAAACCTATATTCTCATAAGTTATGTATACCAAAAGTTTTTGAATAGTTCAAAACTTGCCTGCAAGTTTTGAAATTTGTAAACGCAAAGTCTCACTTTGAAACATTTAGTTCCAAACCCTAGAATTTTAAAAGTTTAAAATTCAACCCTTATACTATTATAATGTTATAGGTTTGATATATATATATATATATATATATATATATATATATATATGTATAATAGTAAAGTCAGTCTTACCGTTAGTAGGCCTCATTCACAAAGCCAGTCTATAAGGGGGTATAAGGTTACTGCCTATAAAATGGCAGTTTAATGTGTGTCCACTCTCATCCACGGCTTCCTTGACTAGTGGAGGGTCGTTAGCCGAACAGGTTTGACAGGACATTTAAATTCTCATTAAAAGTATAATGAAATACTAAGTAACTAAACACTTATAAATTCCCAATCTTAGTTACTTAGGAAAATGCGAATTTGGTGCTAACCCATGAAATTGCACTTTGCACCTTGTTAAGCCGTTAGTGGAACATGTGTGTTTAACCGACACACTAATCTGGGACTGACAGCGTGTGGCAAAGGGTAGCTTGATGTTAATCATAGATCAATGGAGCGTCTGTGGTTAACCGGAACATTGATAATGTGGTTGTAACATTGAGTGTACTAAGCTAATTTGCATGGTTATTCACACCTTGTTTGTGATCCTCAGCATCCCATTCATAAACTTGAAGGGCGCAATCGAGATTTAAACATGCCATTGAAAAATTAATGAATCTCAAAGGAGCTAGGAATTTCAATCCATTAAATTTAATTATCAATTTCGTTTTTCATGGTGGAAATTGGTAAATCGTCATTTACCTACCTTTAAATATTTTGCATTCGGATTACGGCATCCCTCTTCCGAATTGTAAAATATTGTGTTGGGTCATAGCCTTAATATTTCATTTGGGTGTTATATTAAGGACTTAAGTCAACTAACTTGAATTTATCCCCTTGTAGATGTCTAGTTCAGACAACTATGGTGTTCCCAAATCTTTTGGAAAAAGCTTTCTTTATAAAGATGATTTTTCACAAGGCGATCAAGGTGAAAGATTAATCCCTTCTTTGTGTTATAGTGGAACTTCACTTCCTCCGCCTCCTACATTAATTCTCCCTAACCCACAAGTTCAAGGTCACCAAAGCCCTATTGACAGGATAGAAAGTATGTATGTGCTCACATTGTAGAGATGAAGTTATATATTGACCAGCTGGGAGAGTTAGGTGTCGCAGTTTCAAGGAAGTTGGCTGTTGACTGGGTTCTTCAATCACTTCCTAAGTAATATAGCGGGTTCTTTAAGGACTACTATATGGGAGATCACGACATGAATCTTTATTGATCTAACATATTTTCTTGTTGTTGATGAATTAGCAATGATTAGGCGCACTGGTAAAGCAAATTTGATTGGAAGATCTACTCCCCAAACTTTCATGGACATTGGCAATGGTAACATTGGAAGTCTAGAAAAGATTTGTCTTCCCAGTGGAAAGGGATCGGCCATGGTCAAGTCATTTGACCAAATGGTATAGAGAAAGGCTAAGTCTGAGATAGTCCCGTGTATCATTCCAAAGAGTCCATATGTTTATATTTCCATTTGAAGGGACATTGGAAGTAAATCTGCCCTGACTACCTGAAGGATCTAAGAGAACGTAAAGTAAAAAAATTTTGACTCTACTTCAGGATCATGCAAAAGGGAGGAAGCTTAAAGGAAGAGTATGTTGAATCTGGTCGCGAAGATGGATTTCTATCGCATGGTTCGATGATCGGATTTTTGAGCTGCTGCTTAAAGAGTTATGATAGATTGCTTAGAAATATGTAGTAGCATAGTTTTCATTTGTAATTGCGTTGTAAGGAAACGTTTTTCTGCATTTTATAAATAAATAAAATTTTGTTTTTATTTTATTATATCTCCTTGCAATGGCATTTGTGAAAATTAATGTTTGTATATATCACAACATTATTTATAGGGAATTATATATACTCACATACATATATGTATATATCACAAATTCCTATTTATTCAATAGTTTTCTAAATTATATCTACCGTACAAAATCAAATAACATTTTCTAACTCACGATTTAAGTTTAGGCATATACTACAAGCACCTAATTCACTTAAACTACAACTCTAATACCAACTTGTAACGCCCATGTTTTCACACTAGGTATAACCTAAAAACAACATTTTTTTTGATAAAAACAGCTTGTTTAAACATTTTGCTATATTCTGGTACACTCAAGCATAAGAAACTATCACCGGGGATTGTACTAGTCATGAGTATAGGATACGAGTTGGGCGCTACTACCTTTAACCTCCAAAACATTATAAAGAAACACTGGAAGCCACACAACTTAATGAATAACAACTACAATAATGTTAATCACATAATCATACAAATATCACACACATATCAAGCAATTCATCAATAGTTATATTTGTGAATCTCCTTTAGGAGATATAACGAATATTTCTTTAAATTCCTAGGAAACCTTGAACTATTGCTCAATAACTACCACAAAGATCACTATGTCAGCTCGTGACACATCCACGAGTAAGAATAGTGTCAGCCCATGACACATCAATGAATAGCAATAGTGTCAACCCGTGACACATCAACGAATAGCAACAATGTAACCCTGTGATACATCAACAAATAACAACAGTGTCAGCCCATGACACATCAACGGATAACAATGTGTCAACCCGTGACACATCAATAGCACCTTTGTCTTATATAATTCACCTGCATGAATAACATACCATCTTGTTGTACATGTGTATCTCTAACACCGCAACATCAAAAAAATATGATATTTAATTATTTACAGTACACATAACTCACATATTGTAACATAGACTTATCACACACAACGGATATTAGAGTAGTGTTACTTACCTGGTTAGCTGGCAGAGACATCAACTTTGGTCCTTGACCTACTCTACTTTCCAGCTCGTCACATGCAATTACCTAACATACAATTATTAAGTTCCTCAGAACATGTTACAATTTAGTACTCACTATACTCTGTGACTATTTCTCACCAAACTCATTACTCTCGATAATGCAAGCACAATAGGCTTAACCCGTAACCCGTTAACTAAATATACCACATCGGGAAACATTAGTAAATTAGGGTTTACAACCATCACAATGCGGACTAACTGTAACACTCGATTCCAAGTATGAAATTATTTCCGAGTTGTGTATGAATTATTTTTGGCCATGGCGTGGTGAAGCCATACCACGTCGTGGCGATAAGTTTTTGGGCCACAAATTTTTATGGACCACCACGGTGTGGTGATGTTGTACCATGACGTGGTGTCGGCTGATGGAGAAAATCCTAAACTTTAAGGGGCTGAGCCCTATTTAATGATCCTTAACCCCTCATAGCCTCCCTCACATCAACCTCTATTCCCCCAAATCGTTCCTTGCAAACCCTAATCACCTTCCACCATTTTTGAGCTAGCTTGGTACTCTTTGAAGTTATAGAAGGAAGAAGGAGGAGGAAGGAAGCAAAGATCAAGCAAGAAAGTCCCCATTCCTCATCTTGGAACTCATATTGGCCTTTTCAAGTGCCAAAGACTCGATTTTTATCTTACCAATTTGGTAGATCTTGAGTTTTGTACCATTAGCCTCTTGTTCTTGATAGTTAGGATGGTTAGACCTCATAAAGTTTGAAACTTCATGAATCTCCAGGTCAAAGTGATCTAGTACTGTCTTGGATCTAGACTATAATCAAATTTTGATTTCATGCATAGAGATTAGGTCATAAATCCATATTTTGACCTAATATAGGTTCAAGAGATGTATTGCGCATGTATGTTTATAAACCACCAACCTTTGGGATGGTTTAGGTGTTAGAATCACTTCTGGAGAGGATGAACTTCGTACTTTAAGGATTAAGTGCTTGTTGATTAGTCCCTTGCATTATTAACCCTAATGGTTCAGTTTTGGACCTTTTGGGAAGCCCTAATGGATAAAGATTGAAACTTTATCCTTCTAGATCTTAGCTTGGACTGGATTTTAGCTTTGGAGCTCTTGGATTCGAAGAAAACAACTTAATGTATTAAGTTGTTGAAACTCGGGCAACCATGGCGCGGTTCTAAGCCAACACGGTGTGTTGGCTAAGATTTTCCTTGCTGTTTGGATACTGGCATAACACGATATTGCCAAGGGGCACCACGGCGTGTTGGAGTCAATATGAGCAGTTGAATTTGACTTTTGACATTTTTTTTGACTTTGCCGAAGTTGACATAAAGGGTATTTTAGGTATTTTGAGTTGTATATGAGAATTGATCACTATTTGATAAATAGTTGATGGGTAGAGCTGATATTCGGAGCGGGACCTATTCAGCTATCATTCAGATTTAGAGGCGAGTCTTCTTACCATGTTCATGGGTCGAAGGTACCAATGTCAGCTCGTTTATTATTAGTTAGATGGTTGTTGACTTTTGTGGTAATGGTATGTAATACCATGGGAGTAGCCCATGTCACTTGAGTGTGAGATCGAGATTTGGCCCTCGGCTTCACAAGGAAAGACCATGGGGGTAGCCCATGACACTCATATGAAAGACTGGGATTTGGCCCTCGACATTGTGTGTAAAGACCATGGGGTAGCCCGTGGCACTTGTATATTTACTTGTTTTTAAGTATGTGACATGATTGGAAACTCACTAAGTCTTTGTTTATAGTTTATATTTATGTTTCCGGTACCTCTGGTACTAAAGGGAAGGGATCGGCTTGATGTCGAAGCATTCACTCCTCACTAGTTTTCCACAATTTGACATTTTACTCTGATGATTTGAAGTTAGTAATGAATAACTTGGAACAATGTGACGATTGTAACTTTTGTGTTTATTTAAAATGAAAAAAGTTTGATCCTGGATTTTGGGCTGTTACACTAACTATCTCACCGTAAGCTTTATTTACAAGTCTTACCAACAGGTTCGTAATAGTACCATATCATGAAAACTTGTAACATACTCTAGGGTTGATCAAATCCTGACAACTATTACATATAATAATTACGCCATAAGGGGTAAAAGATACCTCAGCGATCTCGTAACTCGACCCCGTGTCTCACATACATCGGTATCAACTCCCAAGAATGATTCCTGAGAAGCATCTCCGATCACGCGTGCCAAAATCCCCCCCCCCCCCAAATGACACAAAAACTTGTATTTATACTCTGGGTTTTGCCACATCCTTAACATATTTGTGTCACGTCGTGATGATCAACTAGACCCAGTTTCGCCACGTGTCGCACTATCCCATCACATGTCTCGCTGATTCACTTCATTGCCATGTCGTGGCAAATATACTTCTACGTCGTGGTGGTCAAAAGTTTGACGCTTGACTTTGACTTCTGTTGACTTTCTCAAAATAGCAACGTACTTCCATCTCAACTTCAAATAGCCATAACTTTCTCGTATGAACTTCATCTTCAACAAACTTTATATCCATGGAATCCTCATCACACGAACTACAACATTCCTTAACTATCTTTTGTTAAATAACATTTCTCAAATTAAAGCAACTCAGAGATTTATCTTTTCTGATTTATATCTTTTACATAGATGCACCTTGTTGGCAACATTTTAGTCATCAAGAGTTGCTCTAGTTTTAACCAGATGGTCATTTCCGAAGTTTTGTTCAATATATTTTTAAGAACATTATTAGATAGATGTAAGATAAATTGTGATTGAGTTTTTAAGTATCACATATATTTCTCCTCATTCGACCATGATGCATGAATCTTATCTGCACCTAAAAGTAACTTGTTTGAATCCATTTAGATTAGCACATCTTTCATATTTAATTGACATAAAGAAAATAGTGTATTCATACATGCAAAGGAATGTGATACTTCTTTGAAGACCAAGCATTAAACAATCTTAAACAAAACAACTATCAAAACTTGGAAGGTATGATACCAATTCTAGGGGACATGAAGACAATGATTTGGTTATGACTAAGAACAAACATGAAAGATCTATATGCTCAAGATTCATTTTAGAATGATATTACTATTAATATATGATCATATAGGGTCACATCAATAACAAGTAGACACAAATTCATTATTTATAAGAAGTTGATTCTTGATAATTATTAATAAATCTTTCAATTAAACGGTAATTATTTATGTTATAAAAATAATATTTTTCAATAACAAGTATAATGTTTTATATCATATGGTATGATATATAAAGTCATGTATATCTTTTTGGACTAAAATGATTTTTGTCTTTTAGATAAATGATCATGGTTTTTATAAAATATAAGAGATGGAAGATTTATAAATATCTTCTTCACTATAATATGAAAACCCAATTTTGGAGAAAAGAGATAAGTTTTGTCTTTTTTGCTTATTTAAATGGGCATGTCATACTTTAGAAACATGACTTGACATAATAATGAAATTTTGTCTTAAAGTGTTAACACTAAAATGAGAAAGACTGGCTAGTAAATTGCTTAAAGGGTTTCAAGTTATCTTCCTTCTTATTCCACCCTAAAACCGTAAGCTTCACTCTCTCTCCCTCTTTCTCTCTTAAAGGCTTTAGACTAGTTTGAAAGAAGTTGATACTTTTGCTCCCTTTTAAGACAAAAGATAGGGTTTTGTTCTTAAAGGCTTATAGTCTTTTGTTGCATGAAGAACTAGCATTCAAGTCTCCTCGTAATTGTAATTGTTGGTGCACTTTTCTAGAGGAATTCTAGTTTGAATTCTTGCTATACTCATCAACTTCCAACTTCCCAAGAGGATTCAATGTCTCCAAATATTGTTACTTATTAATCCTTTTGTGGATGTATTTAATCTTTATGTTCATGCAAAAGTATCCTTGATGAGAATAAAGTTGTATTATGTTATTCAAACTTTATAATGCTTACATTGTCAAATTGGTCGTTTTAGAAACCGAATGTTTTTAATAAAACCCAACAAACCACATCGACTATAAAGTCAAATACTGAGGAACGCATTCAATCGAAATATGATAATGTTTGAAACAAAATATGGATTGTTAATAATTCATCAATATGAAGTAACGAAAAACAAATAAGAAGAAATAAAAGGAACACCAAGATTCAACATTTATATTACAAGAGACCTTACCATGTAACTATGGTATCGAGAGAGAAGAGTTATCCTTTATTTAGACATCAATTCCTTAATTAATAAGAAACATGTGCCTAAAGAATATGGATAGATAACTCCAAGAACGAAACTCAAGTACTCTTCCAAACTGCTAGGTCCAAATTTGAGGAGTCTGAAGCTTACGACTTCGACGCCGATAAGGCAGCAAAACTGTCAAGGCAGATGAGCTGCTAACACAACCTGGACTTTTGGAGGCATATTTCAACATGATTAGCTGGAACTTGAAATTTTGACCTACTTTTATGAATTCATTGTAAAGTTTGCTATTTATGAAAAAGTGTGTATTCTTGTTTGGCATATTCATTTTATCAGCACACTGCTTATTTCTTCTTTCAGTACCGACATCTATACATGAATTTCCAATGATTCTGTTTTGTATATTCCTACAAAGTAAAAGTAGAATATGTTTTAAGAATAGAAAATTCAACTGCCTGAAAGTTGAAAGGTAGAGGCAGTGGCATTGGTCGCCAGTGATTCCATGGTAGCTAGTTCAATCTCCACCTGATCATCCAGAATGGCAGACAAGACTGGTGCTCTTTCTTGAAGAGATTTTTCACTTAAAAGCATAACCACTTCAGACATTTCAGGTCTAGTTGATGGTGGTTGAGTGCACATCAATGCTATCTTAATGATCTCCACAACATGTTCTACTACATATTCACTAGGATCTAGTTTCTCATCCATTAAATTCAGATGCTTTCCACTCTCATGTAGATCCCATGCCTATCATACACATAACAGCAGAAAAGCTAGTGAGAAATTCTCACCTAAGGTTAAGGTCTTATTAAATATGGAATAAATCATTGATTGGTTGATATACCTACATCATTAAAATCATAAATGAAAAGAATCGGTTGAATGAACCAACCTTGAATTATGAGAAACTTACATGATCAAGGAGATTTTGAGTGACTAATTGGTAGTCAACATCCTTGTATCTCTTTCCACTAATGATTTCTAGGACTACCACACCAAAGCTGTATGTATCAACTTTCTCAGATAATTGCCCATAAATTGCATATTCAGGTGCAACATAACCACTATTCCTGCTAAGATTTAACATGCAATGGTTATTGATAATATATTTTAATCAAATTGAGTTAGTAATTAAGTTATATGTACATTTAAACATACAAGGATCCTGTGCATTTTGTGCTGAGATGAGTCTTATCCTCTGGTAGCAGTCTTATAAGCCCAAAATTTGCTATTTTCGGCTGAAATTCACTATCAAGTAGAATGTTGCTGGTTCTTATATCTGTATGGATGATGGGAACATGATACTGTTCATGTAGATATGAAAGACCCCTTGCTATACCAAAGATTATTTCAAACCTTTGTTTCCAGTTCAGAATCCTTTTTTTCTCACCTATCAAGTATTAACAATAATGTTACGCCAATTGAGATAGTAATAGTTGTAAAATCGAAGCCTTCAAAAGTTAATTGAAGTTCCACAACCCACCAAAAAGGAAGTGGTCAAGGCTACCATTTTCCATGTACTCATGGACAAGAAATAATTGTGTGCCTTTTGTACAATATCCAAGAATACGTAGAAGATGCCGATGGTGTATATTACTTATGATCTTAAGTTTATCATCAAACTGTTTCTTTCCTCTACTAGAGGCCATAAAGGTTTTCTTAATTGCAACTACACAACCATCCATGAGAGTTCCCTGAATCATTTCACCATACACAAATCATGAATTAGAGGTAATGAGCATATTATGCTTCCAGATATGTAATCTAATTATTAGACATTTTACCTTGTATACTTCTACAAACACTTCTCCAAGTTTGTTCTGGTCACTGAAATTATCGGTTGCTACTTTTAAATCGTTGTAGCTATAAGTAGCTGGACCTTGCAGCAATTCGGTTGATCCAGTTGATATATCTAGCAATTGGAAAACAAAATACTCAGATAGAATACATCAGGAAACTTTAAATGTGTTATAAACAGCATGTAAAATATTAGTTAGCCAGAAGTTTAAACAGTAAAATTTGCTAGTACATGATGTTGTGCTTACCTTGTTTGTCTCTACTTGTGTTTTTGGATTTGCGACGCCATAAGTAAAATGCAAGTGTGAGTAACAAAAAACTTACACATCCAACAACTCCCCCAATTATGGATTTCTTCTTGTATGAATCTCCTATAAAGCATAGAGATTACAAAAATTCTAACCAAACTGATGAAGGGATGAAAAAAACGATCCAGTAACCTCATCATTTCAAGAAGAATAGAAAGCTCACCATCCCAAAGGAGAGATGTAAGATCAGATGTCTGGTTATGTCCAAAAAGTGGAGTCGTGGAATACCTCATGAAGCATCCATAGTCGATTGCCCAACTAGAAGTTCTCGGAAGACAATCAGATAAAGATTTGGATCTCCACTTTAGGCATTGTAGACAAGAACTCCGACTTAAATTTAAATGACATTGAGCAATTCCATACACCATAGCATTACCACCAGTTTCTAATTTCCTTATAGAAACTGCATACAAGTTCGATGTTCTTGAGGCAGCAATTTGAAGGTCAGATATCAACCTTTCTGCTGTTCTTTGGAACTCTGTTGGGTTGGCCGATGTTTTGTTAACACATAATAGGTATTGATCCAGTTGATTAAACTCGGTGAAGAAATTATAGTTCTCATATCTACATAAACACAACTCAAGTTATCACCGACATTTTCCTTTTGACCAATGAAATTAGTCTATACTTGAATTCTTTCTAGAAAGACCTAGATAAATACCACCACCTAATATGACCACAGGTTCCAAGTTTTTCCATATCACTTTGTAATTTTTTATCAAGAGTTGTAATGTACATTACAAGAAAGTACCAAGTGTGATGACCATGTCTTTTATAGATTGTAATGAATTAAAATTTAGCAATATACAAGTAAGAAGAAGTATGAAAAACATATGCACCTGACATCGCAGTCGTTGTAAAAACCACTAGCACCATTAGCAACCCCACATCTGTTTAGCTGACTTACACCGTTGTTGAAACAATTCAGACAATCTGGGATGGAAACATATCCTCTGCACCAAGCAAGGCCGTACACTGGCGCACCATTAAGCAAACCACGAGCTGCTGCAAACCTGGTGATGGATAACTGCTGGCGGAGGCTAGACATGGTGGAGTTAAGGTTGCTCAAGAAGTTCTCTGCGTCAACAGGTCTGTATTGACTACAATAATTTATCGCAATTCTTTCAGGTGACTGTGATGTCATTGGCTCCGCCATGGTTATGAGCACCCCAAACACCATCAGCAGGCGGGGCAGCTGCCATAACAATCGCCGGTGTTCATCTTGTTTCATGGTTATCTTGCTTTTGCTTTGTATCTTTTTCTTTTCAGTTTACACCTGTGCTTTGACATTTCTCATTTCTGATTGTCATTTTTGACTAGCGAGTGAAAATCGCTGTCATGAAAGAATATTTGTATCGTTTCGCGCACGACATTATTAAGCAGTCGTGAACTAGATAGTCTGCTATGTGAGGGCCCTATACATTTTAAGAAATATGATACCAATAAAACAATACCTACAAATTACATTTTAAGAAATACGATAAAAAAAACAATAATTAGAAATTATATTTTAGTTAATATAATCTTCAAATCAATATTTATTTTGTTAATTTATAATTTTTTTAGCCAAAACATGAAATTATTATAATTAATATATTAAAATATATTTTCGATTAGTTTACGAATATAAAAAGTAATAAATAAATGAAAAAATAATAAATTTTTATTTAATATAATATTAATTTAGTGTCATTGACTTATCAAATATTATTTTATACAAAATCAAGTTTTCTTTATATAAAAAAATATAAACAAAACACGACAAACATGTCCTTCAACTTCAATGGTGTTGAAATTAACCATTATATCTATATTTATATTAAATGAATATGATTTAAGATATTATTTATTTTTTATCATATTCATTTTGAAACTTTTATCATTTCAACTTATATTAATTAATTAAAGTATTTTTCTATATAAAAAAACATTATTTTTATGTTTGGTTATTGATGTTTATATTTTTATACTAAAAATGTCATATTTTAATTTATAGATCCTTAATCTATCACGACTTAACCATTACACACACAAGTAGTGAACTTGATCAAGTATAATATAGTTGTGCTAAATAAGGGGTTGACCTCACGGGGAGTGAATATGACTAAAAACATACTAATTACCTGAAACGAAAAAAAATAAAATAAAAATTAAGGGTGGGGGGGGGGGGGGGGGGGGGGTGTTTTAAACTTATCCTTTAAACTACTACTCCGGATTATTGAACAAAAAAAGAAGTAGAATGAAAAAAGTAAGATTAAAGTACTTCTACCTAGAATTTGAATCCCTTTTTCGTATGGTGATTTGTTGATAAGGCAATGAGTTTATAAACTGAGTAGCAAATAGATAAGGCGATTAGCAATTAAGATTTATGTAACGCCCTGTTCCAAATCATTTTCTTAATTCGGGACTACAACCTGAAGATAGGTTATCATAAGGCTTAGGACCTTTGGAAAAGACAGATCTAGACCCATTAAGGTATGGATAACATAATTGATGTGATTTGGGAGTTTGGGTTGTGCCTTGGAGCCAAGGTGTATATCGGTAAAGTGGATGTTCGAGCTCTTTATGAATTTTGGATTTTCGTTCGGAATGTTTTGAGGTAAGGATAAGTTGATAAATGTGTGGAGCTTCTTGCCACCTTTCCGTGGATATAAATGTTGGGTTATGAGCAAAACATCAATCCTATGGTGCACATGCGAACCCTAAAGCTTTGGATCTTGTTTTTTCTAATTGTACATGCAATAATCTTCCACATCTTACAAACCCTAGATCTAGGTTTTTCTAATTGTACATGAAACAATCTTCCAATGCTCCTAGTGTGCTGCAAGTGCTTAACCCTACTTAGTCCCTTCGTAAAGGGATCTATTGGGTTCTCTTCTGACGATACCCTCTTTACTACGACGAGTCCCTCGTCTACCCGATGTCTAATGAAATGATATTTTCTGTCGATATGCCTGGATATGCCATGATCCCTCGGTTCCTTGGTTCAGGAAACCGCACCTTTGTTATTGCAGAAAATCTCCATAGGCTCCTTTATGGCTGGTAAAACTCCAAGGTCTCCAATGAAGTTATTTAGCCATATTGCTTCCTTTGACGCTTTGATCACAACTATGTACTCTGATTCGCATGTTGAATCAGCTACGGTCTCTTAATTGGAACTTTTCCAACTCACTGCTCCTCCATTCAGGGTAAAGACCCAGCCCGACTGAGAGCAGAAATTATCTCGGTCGGTCTTAAAACTGGCGTTACTATACCCTCGCACTCTCAAGTCATCACTCCCACCGAGGATAAGGAACCATCCCTTAGTCCTTCCTAGGTACTTAAGAATATTCTTCACCGCGGTCCAATGTGCTCTACAGGGTTCCCTTGATATCTTCTGACCATGCTCATAGCAAAGGCCACATCAGGGCGAGTACACGTCATAGCATACATGATTGAGCCAACTGCGGAAGCATAAGGTACTCTACTCATTTCTGCTATCTCGGCTTTGCTACTCGGGCTTTGAGTCTTACTCAACATGGTATTGCTTTGGACCGGTAACTCCCCTTTCTTGGAATTTTCCTTGCTAAAATGTTTTAACACGTTATCCAAGTAAGTACTCTAACTAAGTCCTGTTATTCTTTTACTCCTATTTCTCAATATCCTTGTCCCAATAATATAAGCAGCTTCTCCAAGGTCCTTCATAGTGAAGCACTTCCCAAACTAGGACATAACCTCCTGCAGGGTTGCGATGTTGTTTCCTATGAGCAGTATGGTATCCACATACAATACGAGAAAGCTAACTATACTCCCACTGGCTTTTACATATACACATGACTCATCCTCGCTTCTTGAGAAACCGAACTCTTTGAATTTCTCATCGAAACAAAGATTCCATCTGCAAGATGCTTGTTTCAATCCATAAATGGATTTCCCAAGCTTACACACTCTATTAGGGTGTTCTACATTGACAAAACCCTCTAGATGACTCATGTAAACATCCTCAGCCAACTTCCCATTAAGGAAAGCAGTTCTAACATCCATTTGCCATATTTCATAGTCATAAAATGCAGCTATTGCTAGCATAACCCTTATAGACTTAATCTTCGCAACTGGTGAGAAGGTTTCATCATAGTCAACTCCGCGAGTTTGAGTAAAGCCCTTCGCAACCAATCGCGCCTTATACGTTTGTACTCTCTCATCCATGTCAGTCTTCTTCTTGAAGATCCATTTGCACACGATCGTCTTACGGCCTGGCATATTGTCAACCAAGTTCAAAATTTGATGTTCATACATGGACTGAATCTCGCTGTCCATAGCTCTTTCCATTTCGCAGACTCTGGGCCTTCCATGGCTTCCTTGTAGTTGTTAGGTTAATCCAAATTTATCAGTGTACTATCACCAATAAACTCATCACCCTCAACAGTTATATGGAAACCATATAATACGGGTGGAACACTAACTCTATTGGAACGTCTAAGAGGTAAGGACTCATCACTTGGTTCAACAGGAGTTTCATCCTCGGGTTGAGCACCAGTGTATGAGGTTCCTGCATCGTTTGATTCTTGAATCTCTTCAAGATCAATTTGCCTCCCACTGTCCACTTGACATATAAGTTCTTGCTCTCGGAAAACCCCTATCCTCGTAGATAAGACAACATTGTCACTCGATCTATAGAAGAGATAACCAAAGGACTTCTACGGATAGCCGATGAAATTACACTGCTCACTATGACGCTCGAGCTTGTCGCGAGTCTCTCGAAAGCCGCGCAACCCCAAACCTTGATATGTGCCAACGAGGGAGCTTTCCCTGTCCACATCTTATGAGGTGTTTTGGCAACCTTCTTAGTTACGTAACGAAGCTCGACTCATCATGGAACGAACCATGTCCAACAAGATTCGATTGTGCCGCTCAGCCACACCATTCAACTACCGTGTCCTAGGTGGCATAAAATGTGAAACAATTCTGCATTCCTTGAGGTAGTCATGGAATTCAATACAAAGGTACTCACCTCCTCGATCGGATCGAAGCATCTTAATTTTCCTGCCCAGCTGATTCTCCACTTCTTGTTTAAACTCTTTGAACTTTTCAAGGTTTCTGACCTGTGCTTGATTAAGTAGATATACCCATATCTTCTATAATCATTAGTGAAAGTCACATAGAAGCAGTTTGCACCACTTGTGGTGGATCTAAAGGGCCCACATACATCGGTATGTATGAGATCCAATAAACCCTCACCCCTTTCACAAGTACCAGTGAAGAGTGACTTTGTCATCTTTCTATGTAAACAAGACTCCCACGTGTCATCGTCCCTAAGGTCGAATGACTCCAACACTCCATCCTTTTGGAGTTGGGCTATGCGCTTCTTGTTGACATGTCCAAGACGACAATGCCACAAGCATGCTTTATCCAAACCATTGGAAGAATCCATATGCAACACATCATTTCCTAAGTTGTCTACAACCATCACAGTTTCATATATTCCATTACAAGGCAATGCTTCAAAATAAAACTTGATTATACAAACCATGAAAAGAAGTAATGTTTCGTGTCATTTTTGATGAGTAGGAACAATTATTCAAATCTAAACCTAACCCACTACTAAGCACTAAAGAGTAAACTCCAATCTATGGCCAGCTCCTCATCGAAGTTAACATTCAACTTCAACAAGTGGTCCACATATCTCTACATTTTCTGCAAGTGGGTCGTGATGGACTCTCCATCCTTCATTTTGGTAGTGATCATCGCAACAATGATCTCATACCATTCCTGCCTCGCACTTTAATGGTACATTTCCATCAAATCTTGGTACATCTCGTATGGATAGTAGTCATCGTAGGATTTTTGGAGATCATCAGTCATTGTTGCAAGCATGATGCAATGAACCTTCGTAGCATCTCACTCATGAGTTTCGTATGCATCAATTTCTTCGGGAGTGGCAATGTTCACGTTAACCTCCTTCAGCTCCTTGTCGAGAACATACTTGTTGTCCTCCTAGCAGGTGAGCATGCGAATGTTGCGAATCCAATTATTAAATTTGGACCCATCGAAGATCAATCCTCCCACGCAAGTTCATGAGTGAGAATGAGTCGAAAGGGGTCGAGCCAGAAAAGTTGTTGTTGTTCAAAGTAGACATCTGAAATAGAAAAGGAACAAAGTTTAGATTAGATAAGAATCCCCAATTAAACACCCAAATGAGAAATTAGGGCTAGGACCTAACACAATTATTTACAATTCAGAAGAGGGATGCCGTAATCTAATTGCAAATAATTTGAAGGTAGGTAAATGACGATTTACTAATTTCCATCATGAAAAATGAAAAAGACAATTAAGTTTTAAATGAATTGAAATTCCTAGATTCTTTTGAGATTCATTGAACTTTTCAATAGCATGTTTAAATCTCGATATGCCCTTCAAGTTTCTGACTAGGATACCGAGGATCACAAACAAGGTGTGAATAACCATGCAAATGTACTTGGTGCTCTTAATGTCATTTACCACTTAATCAATGTGCCGATTAACCTGACACGCTCCATTGATCTATGATAAACATCAAGCACCCTTTGCCACCATTGGTAGTCTCAAATTAGTATATTGTCACACCCCCAAACCAGAACGGCGGAAACGTTTGGAGGCGGAGGACGTCATGTTCGGTATCATAACAATGCACAATAGTAAAACAAACAACATCATCCATTTCATTAATAATATAGTTAATACAAGTGTGTTCTAAGTAAAGTTGTAAGACACCAAAAATATGTAATCAAAATAAATACGAGTCTTGAATATGCACTATCTTCTCAAAACGTGGTCATTTTTACCTGTCTACTGGTGACCTGAGAATACAAGTTATTTTGAAAGAGTAGATCAGCATTAAAGTTGGTGAGTTCATAAGTATTTTTGTTGCAAATGTTTGCATTAATTTGATGAAAATGTTTGTAAGTGTGTTGATGTAAATGCTTTTAAGTGCTTTGATGTAAAGGTTTGTAAGTGTATTGATGTAAAGGTTTGTATACTTCCTAGAAAATCCTATATTTTCTACTAAAATGGAAAGTAGTCTTCTACCAAGACCCGACTATTTTGAATGTTTGTTCTCTTGTAAAAATGAATGTTTTCCCAAGTTTATGACTATCTTTACTAGAAAATAGTTTGCATTACTCGATGTAAGAATATCACTATATGAATGTAATGGGAAAAATGAAGATGTACAGTAGTATTATACTCCATCCGTCCCAAATTAATAATCCACTTTTGAGTTTTGAAGTCTTTTTTCTTCAACTTTGACCTTATATATTTTTATTTGTGTTGCATATTACTTGATAAAATTTATAACAATGAAAAAACATTTAGAATACAATCCATTCATATATTTTGCATCAAGTATTATCTACCAAAAACAAAAATATTTAAGGTCAAAGTTAAAGAAAAATGACTTCAAAAGTCAAAAGTGGACTATCAATTTGGGACAGAGGTAGTATAAAATAACTTCTAAAGTACTAACTACCTTAAAACCAATTAGTTAATTAAGGTAAAATGTGATGAGGTTATAACAATCCTTGATTGACTAGTATAAAATACAATGTTCTAAAGACATCGAAATGGTACGACATTTGTCACACGTAAACCTACAGGTCCCACTGTAGCTAGCAGCAAGGTGTAGGATGCTCAATCCCGTATAGATCTATACACAAAGTCATGCTCTCCCTCCAGGAGACTCTGGTTACAAAACATGACACAACAAGTATATTGCTATGCCATGAAATAGTGGCTCACATTATTGTTATCTTGTTCTTATTATAGAATATATATATTCTTTCTGTTCATGTTATAGTATGTGCATTCCTCTCTGCTCTAGTTATAGTATGTTCCTTCATGTTCTACTTATATTATGTTCCTTCCTATTCGAGTTATAGTATGTATGAACTGACTCATGTAAGTTTCACTAATCTAGAAGTAGTAGGTAGTAATCCTCTAAACTATGCCTATTATAGTTTACTAGTATGATTGTTTGAACTGTTATTGATTGTAGAAAATACTCAATTACTAACCATAAGCAACTGAGTTAAGAATGAACCTTAAAAATGGATTTAATATTCACATATGTATTTATAAGTATAACTATGATTTAACCGACATTCGTACTAGTGATCATACCCCGAGCCCACAACCAAACAAGGAACATGAGTAAAGCTATCTAGTAGTAGTCCTAAGTCAGTTAAAGCATACTTATACGTAAATGGATAGATGAATATGGATTGATATAAAAGAAGTTTATAAAAGATTTAAAAGACTTTTAACAAGTTTTGAGGCTAAGAAATCGTTTTGGATGTTGTTTTCACATGTAAATGGTTAACACAATTTCATTGTGCTCTACTTGTATTCCCCCCCCCCCCCCCCCCCCCCCCGTAAAACCATTTAAAAGTTTAGTTACAGTGGTATGAACTCACATGTAGTGAGTGATTCGAATGAAAGATTGATATAGGATGCTAAGTATGCCAAGTGAAGTCTCGAGCACAAACGGATCCTATTAAGCATATAATAACACATATATGTATACAGTTAGTGTATATAACAACTAACATGTAAGGAAAACAACCTTAGGAACTAGGAAACACTTTCAATGGAGTGTTAGAATCACAAATGATTGGTTGCAAGGTGTTCACGGCCAAACAAGAGGTGTTCACGGTCTTGGGAGGTTTCACGGCCTAAGAACACATGAAGTGTTCACGGCCCAAGTTTCATCCTATGAAGGTTTTACGGCCAAAGATGGAGGGTTCATGGTCCTATCTTGCATCTATGAAGGGTTCACGGCCCTATGATGGGTTCACGGCCATGAACTCTTGAAGATCTTTGCAAAGAGTGTTTGTATCATGGGTGGAATCAAGCGTTTCTAAGGGACAACAAGAAGATGGATGAGGTACTTATGTTTTTTAGGCCTTTAGAAATGATCACGGTTGAAGATAGTTGAGAGAGAAGTGATGTTCACGGCTAGAGTTTGAAGAAGTGAAGAAAAATGAGCCAACTTTATATACTCCCTCCGTCCCAAATTGATAGTCCACTTTTGACTTTTGAAGTTTTTTTTTTCACTTTGACCATAAATATTTTTATTTGTATTATATATTAATTGATAAAACTTACAACAATGAAAAAACATTTAAAATACAATCCATTCATATATTTGGCATCAAGTATTATCTATCAAAAGCAAAAATATTTAAGGTTAAAATTGAAGAAAAAATACTTCAAAAGTCAAAAGTGGACTATCAAATTGGGACGGAGGTAGTATATAAGAGTTGTTCAAGGCCCAAAGATGGGTTCATGGCCGTGAACTCCTATTGATGGTGTTTCCGGCTCGATTGCAACTCAATGACTCAAGCTAACACTTGCTAAGACACAATCCTTGAGTGTACTAGGCTTAGAAACTCTCAAACAAACCCTTAACACCGCATAAAGGTAACAGAAACAAGTCTGACTTTTGATTGAATTGATTGAATTTACAAGATAGAAATTTCTAGTTGTTATATATATATATATATATATATATATATATATATATATTAAATGAATATAGTTAAAGATATTATTCATTTTTGTATTATATTCATTTGAAACTTTCATCATTTCAACTTATATTAATTAATGAAAGTATTTTATCTATATAAAAGAACATTATTTTCATGTTTAGTTATTGATGTGTATATTTTTATACTAAAAATGTCATGTTATAATTTATAGATCATTAATCTATCACGACTTAACCATTACAAATACAAGTAGTGAACTTGACCGAGTATAATATACTTACGCTAAATATGGGTGTCGAGCTCACGGGGAGCGGATATGACTAAAAATATACTAAATTACCTGAAATGAAAAAAAGTGAGGCGGTGGGGTGCGGTTTAAACTTATCTTTTAAACTACTACTTCAGATTATTGAACAAACAAAGAAGTAGAATGAAAACAATAAGATTAAATTAATTCTACTTAGAATTCGAATCCATTTTTTTATGGTGATTTGTTGATATGACAATGAGTTTATAAACCAAGTAACGGATAGATAAGGTGATTAGCAATTAAGATTTAATTACTAATACTAGAGATTAATAAGCAACTAATTTAATATTCATAAAACTAGTAGCCTAAAAACCTGTTTAATTAACCGAATTACTTATGAGTCAATTGAATGTCAAATCTGTATTGATCATAAAATTAAACCTAGCATAATTAGTTAAACAAATGCTCTCTTAAATGCCAAAATTACCAACTAATATTACTTAACTCTTAGGATTTGTTTAATCTCTAGTCTTAATAGTTTACAGTCAAAACCATTAAGATTCAAGTTACAAAAACAGATTGATGGTCTAAATTACATGCAACTTAGTTGTGAGAAATAAAAATAGGCACTTTAACAAGGTAAATGAATTAATCCAAAAAGTAATAAATAATCAATTTTATAACTTCAAATCAATAAATACACCATAGTACTTCAATTTATTTACATCGAAGCATAAGAGAAGGTTGTTAGCCTCCCATGTTTAAAGAAAACTATAAAAACACATAAAAAGACTACTAGACATTGCAAACCTAATGATTTGTTCAAGCTTTCTTTTAAAATTCGGTTTAGTGATGTTTCATTTGTTAGAAAACCATACTTTAAATTAGTCATGAGATGGTCTCAGGTCTTAAAGGATGAAGATTAGGCCTTAAGGAATGAGGTTTTTGAATTAAGGTTTCAAGACTTTGGACTAAAGGGTTAGTATTGGGTTGAAAGACAGTTTCGGCTTAAGTTGGTTTTCGTATTGAGTTGGTTAAGACGCGATAATTAGGGTTTTACCCTGTATTTTAGGGCGTTGTCTTCGAGAATTAGGTCATTTGCAGCATCCATCACATCTGGAATCCCTTGAGAGCAAACCATATCCATATCTCTCTCTTTCTTAATCCCCCTCTCCCTCTATCTCTTTCTCTTTCTTGTATGTAGCCTCTATTACTTGTCTATGCATCTTGAAAAAGAAACGAGTACATTTTGTGAAGCAATGAAGCAAGGAACATTTCAGATCTAACCTTTTAGATATCTTCTGAACCATTATAAGTTTTCAAGCTTGAAGCTTTATGATTTATTATTACTAGATTTACGGTTTTATGCATGTTTTATTATCTTGGATGTTTTCTGGTTGGAGTTTGAAAAAATTCAACCTTAAAGTTTGTATTTTTATGTCTTCTAGACCCATTGTGGTAAGAAGATGAAAAGTTCATCTTGTTATTTGGTTCATGCATGAGTTTAAAAGCTTTTTGGTCCATTCTTAACCTAGATTTGTAATGATGGTGTAAAGCACATGCAAATCAATAGTTGGAAACGTTATCCATTAAGACCATATTTTGTTGAGTTTTGGAGGCTCAGAGCTTAAGTCTTAAAGGATTAATACTTGGTTGTAAGATGGTTGATCTATAAAGTTCACGTCGTGATCCTAGCATGTGTAGCACCGCGACTTTTGAGTGTATTACGACTATTTTGTCGCCTAACGATTAGCGTCGCGATCATGTATTTGGTCGAAGCAAGAAGACGTGAACTGTTGACTTTTTATCAAGTTTGACTTTTACTAAATTATGTTGGGTGTGGATCTTATCAGGGAAAAATGGTTTTTCAGCCACAGAATAGCCTTAATAGACCTAGACTCAATAAGTAATTATAGATAAATGTTTTACCTTAACTATTAAATTACAGTTATTTATTGTTGAAATATTGAGGAATACTCAATGCCACTAGCTTGGTTTTATGGATTTCATCTTGTCGGTTACTTAGGTGACTTCTCATGAACTTACTTATTATGTGGACTATGTATTATATGTATGTTAACTAGAGACACGACTCTCAAAGGGAAGCTACTTGGAATATAAGGATGTAAGACCATGATAGACCCTTCCAAGGGAAGCGGTCAATATTAAGTCAACTAGAGACAAACATCTCGAAGGGAATTTAGTTGAATTGATTATGTGTGCTAAAAATATGTTATGTGATAGAATGTAAGTAATATTTGATTATTACTTATTTTTATGCATGTGATGTGCAAATACATATGATCTGTATAATGATTAAGTTTTTTGATTACTCCCTAAGCCTTAGGCTTACAGTTGCTACTTTATATTTTTAGTTGCAGGTCCTTAAGGTTCGAAGGGCAAGGAGCGGACATGATTTGGATATATAGATATTCTCGGAGGGAAATGTCATCTAGTTTATGATGAGTTTTGAGCATAACAAACAAAAACATATGTGTGCGTGCAACCCTGATTATTGATCTATGTTTTCTCTAATTGAACATACAACTTTTGAACATCAAATTGAAAACCCTAGGACTACTAGTATATTTTTGAAATCTATAAAATAGGGTTAATAAAACATACCTTGATTATTATATAGCAATAGCAATTGAAATCCTAGTCTTCTTCAAACTTTGAGAGCAAGTGTAACAAGTGCCACACCTCTAGTAGATCACACCCAAACTAAGCAAGAGAATGAGAGAGGAGAGAGGGGAAGAAGCTTGAGAATTTTGGCTATCCTTCTAGGGTTACCCGTTGGCCAAAATTCACAAGGCAAAGGGATCCATTTATAGTGCAGATAGGATACCCTGGATAACCGTAATTTGAATATAATATTGTTATTTCAAATTAGATACTTATCCACCTCCATAATTATCCACATGGGATAATTTAGTGAAGGGTTTTGAGCATTCTAACACTCCTATGGTGTACATGCAACCCTATAAACCTTGGATATGTGTTTTCTCTATTATACATGCAAATATTCAATATTCCAAGGTTTCATCCTAACTAGCATACAATGAAGTATATACAATATAATAATCTAGTAGAATGACATACCTTATGATGAAGCTTGAAGTCTTGAACGTTTAAGAGCTTAGTGCCCCAAGTGTTGCACCTCAAATGGTTCACACAACACTAAGAACCCTTGGAATAACTTAAAAATGAGGATACTTGCACCAAAATCGGTTTTGCCCTCTTGTGTACACACACTAGTGCTCATTTCATGAACTAGGGACCTCTTTACATAGTGTGGAGGATTAGGGTTACATTCATGTAAACCCTAATACTCATGAGCTTTCATTTCTATAGGATCCATGGATTAAACACTCCATGGACTATCCATGAAAGCTTAGCCCAACCTAAATGAACTTGGACCACCACATATATAAGAGTCCATATTTAATTAGTTCCTTTTTTATCACTAAATTAATTCTTAATCAATACTAAATAAATAATATTATTTCATATTAATATATTAGAACTTATAATATATTAATATAAATCACTAGTATCCTTTTTTCTCATTTTGCCTATCCAATTGTTCCGATGTCATGCAACCCAAATGGACCATGCCAAGTCGGGTCGAATACATACCAATAATAATTATGGGCTTAGACATCTAATACAACAGTCCCCCACTTGGATAAGTCTAAAACTATTATTGTGTATGACTCCAAAACCTGACTAGCAATCGTAGCTCTTAAAGTCGTTGTCGTACTCTGAACAAATCAATGACACGTCCATTAGATAAGGGATCATATATTCCTCCATTCTAGATATAATATGGACTGAGACATGGATTATAATCATTCTCTCAGTCCATTTGTTGTTTCCCGATTTTCGATTTATGACGACCGACTAATTGAACAAATCAAATCAGTCCAGGATTGACCAAGCACTTAGGGGTGTCATCACTAAATCATCGAGGGGCCCACAAATATCGCTTTTATCCCTACAAGGGTAAAAGGAATGGATAAACTTTGACTCATATGCTTGTTCTACTACTTGTTGAATCATACACAAAGGCATGTTTTATAACATCGAGTTACCAATGCGTTTTCATACAATCAATGTATAACCAACTCATAGTTAACAACTCACATCTCTAGGTTTGAAGAATATAAGATATTATCATCTCATGATCACTCATGATAAAATCCATGAAGTGATTCAAATGAGTGTGGGTTGAATCCAATACTCAAATCTCATTCCAGGAGCACTCATGAATGTTGTAGCAACTCTTGCTATGTCTAACACCTTAGACATCTACAAACCTAATTCATGACAGTCTTGCCTTAATACCTACTTCCAACGTATTATCGACCATGGATGGTTTGAATAACTTAGTCATTTGGGAAGAATAACCTAGTTATTCTGGAAGTCAAAACATGCAAAGTGAAAAACAAGAATAATCGAATCCAATATGGTCTCAAAACTTATGAATATAAATAGAACACCTTTTATTTATCACCATATTGATTACACATTATTCATTTTATAATAGTCATGCTATACACCAAGTATCTCCAAGCATGCACACTATGTTTATTCAAACAATAGTCATGCCATACACCAAGTATGCTCATTGTGTTTGTCCAAACATTTGTTATGCTATACACCAAGTATGCACACTAAGTTTTTATGTGATCTTTTACTTTGTGAAATAGATCGATTAAACATAATTCCAATGATCCTCATTTCACAATTCCAAATCCTTATCGTAAATGTAAGAATTCCAAATTCCTAGTATTTACCAAAATCTGTTAGATTTTAACCTTATATGCACTGATCCTCTTGTAATGATTATGCATAAAGTCACAAAGACTTGTCAATAGTCATTACAGAGTATTCCAATGGAGATCAACTCTATGGAAATGAAGTCTCATATTCAAAGTACATTGCATTAAACATCCTTCTTGCATTAAGTTTTCTAATCTTACATAGATTGAATAACTTCCACCTACGCAAAACATTTCCATATTCCCATTTTGACTATCACTTCTGAACAAGAGTTGCCTCTTTTTAGAATATGTCAACATCGTCCTTCCAAAATTAACAATATACTTCCAACTGTCCATGAGCAACCAATCTTTGGTAAACCTTAGATTGTCCTTGACAATTGCTTAATCATTTTAGTCATATCCAATTCTAGACTTTTCCCCTCTTAATGCCCTGAGCATTTAGAAAATTTAGAAATGATGAATATTATAGCACATGTAATCGATCCTATATCTGAAGCATATGGGATACGATTCATGATGTCTCACATAAAGACATGATACTAAACCAGTCTTTTTGCTATAATATTTCTATTTCTATTTGCCAAGTTCTCATAATTCAGATTATGAAAAGGGATGTCGTAATAATAATAGAATTTTAGAACCCAAATAATGGACCCATATATAGAATTTCCTTACATTGAGTCATTCCAACATGAAATTCATATATATCATTGAATAAAGATGATTAAAACCTCAATCTAAGCTTTTAGAATTGAAATGAAGTATAATTAACATTCCTAACTTACAACACTTATCAAAATTTTCATGCTCCCACTAAAATGATAATTGTTAGCATCACACTTATGCTCCTACTAGCTTTGACATGTACTCAGAAATCAACTGGACTTCTAGAAATCAACACTTTATTGACTTTCTTACCAAAGTTTAGATTTCTGATACGAGATGCTTTGATAAAACTTTATCAAAATCATACACCTTTTACTTAGATAGCTCACATGTGTGTTTTTAGAACTATGAAAAGGGATGTCGTAATCAAACTCTAAATTGTTTAGACCTTTTCCATTTCTCACAAGTCCATGCTAGTGTGTCGGTTAACCACACACGCTCCACTAATGACTTTGAAAATGCAAATATCAGAATTGCTATCTACTTAAAATCTACTTAGTGAAAGCGTTTCCTCACCATTATTTTCATGAATCGAAGAGAAACCTTATGACACTTAGATTTTATGGTGTATGTGTTCCTATCCATGTGAATTTGTCAAAACCATAATCACAAGACAAGGTTAATGACAAATCCAAACTCATATGGACTGAACTTGTGTAATCTTAAATTCTTTCCACCTGGCAGCACAAGGGCCTGCCATTGCTTCCAAGTTGTTATGCAACCAATTGAGAATTCTCCGAAATCATATTCAAAGCCAACTTTAACTGGAAAGGGCACAAAAATAGTAATATGTCAACATGATATGTTATAAATCTCAAGTCATGTGTTAGTGATAAACTACAGGTTTTGTTCTTGATCAGTTCTTGAAACTCTTTCAGAATATTTGAGACTCCCACTGTCCTCTTGACATATAAGACTCTCTTGCCAAGTACCATGCCTTGTCAAACAAATATTCAAGAGATAGTACGGATTTTTATCAAGACAAACACTTCACCCAATTGGCCTTAGTTGGTCTCTATTTTATCCTAAACATCACAACTTACCAATTTCAAATGTATAAGAGTAGGACACATTTTACTCTTACATTTGACTAGTGTTAGTAAACCTTCTTTAAGATGTGTCACTCAAGTTACAATCTTCGAGTATGACTCTAAGACTTGTTTTGGAAAGAAGTATGACTCATCTTCTTGATTTAACCATTTCAACAATTCATGACTCCTCTTCTTAGCCATAAGAATGCACTAAGATGTCCTTAGAGGATGAATTGTGATATATGGTCTCACATTCAGTAAGATGATCATAAAACATGATACTAAAGTACTCTCCCATCTTTTCAGATTTGAGAAACTTTTATCTTTCTACCAAGTTTGATTCTTCTCATTCGTTCTGGCATACATTGAAACTTCTCCAATATTTCAAAACTATACTTAAACTTGTAAGTATAACCATATTTACTAAACTTTAGTAAATCATGATGAATAGTCTTATGGATCTTTATGGTGGACTTGACCAGTGCACACGAATGTGTACTCGATCCCTTAGTCCATCACTTGACTCACATATACATGTGAACAAGGAATTAGTTTTAATTTTCCAAAGATGAAAATTCTCATTTGCATGATTCCTCCGTGGCTAGTCTACGCTCTTTGGACTTTTCAAACATAGCAAACTGAAACATCTGAGTAGCTAAAGGAAGGGAAATCAACCGAGACCCCGTTAGTAGCGGCGAGCGAGAGCGGATTGGGGCTTTGAAGAAAAACAAAGACGAAAGTTTCGGTCCAATTGAAAACTTGGGTGATGAGAATCTTTCCTTGTTTGGTAAATTTAGACACTACCACAAATAAAAGAGTCAAATTCACATTTCCATTATTTCTAGAAACATACAAACATCAATTTTCCATAGATGTCATTGCAAGGAGATATAAAATAAAGTAAAACAAAATTTTATTTATTTATAAAATGCGGAAAACTTTTCCTTACAATGGAAATTTAAATGAAAACTTATGCTATTACATATTTCCTAGCAATCTATCATAACTCCTAAGAAGTAGCTCAAGAATCCGATCTTCGAACCATGCGATTGAAATTCATCTTTGTGATCAGATTCAACATACTCTTCTTTTAAGCTTCCTTCCCTTTGCTTGATCCTGCCAAACACCAAAATGTAACCGAGTCACATTTTGTATTAAGAATCATCAATTAGGAACTTAATAGAGTTAGATAGTGGACTTACCTGAAGTAGAGTTAAACTTTTTGATTCTTCCTTTTCTCAGATCCTTCAGGTAGTTAGGGCAGCTTCGCTTCTAATGTCCTTTCTCCCGACTATAAAGACATACAAACTTATCCTTTCTCTTTATCTTTTGGTCAACCGGGTTGACCACAGCCAATCCCTTTCCATTGGGAAGAGAAAGCTTTTCTGGACTTCCAATGTTACCATTGTCAATGTCCATGGAATTTGAGAAATAGACCTTCCACCAATATTTACTTTTCCAGTGCGCCAAAACATTTCTGATTCAGCATCAACAAGTAAATAGGTAAGATCAATAAGGGTCATGTCGTGATCTGTCACATAGTAGTTCTTAATGAACTCACTATACAACTCAGGAAGTGACTGAAGAACCTAGTCGTTAGCCAACTTCCTTGGGACAACGACACCCAACATACTCAACCTGTTAATGTGTGACTTCATTCCTAATACATGAGTGCACATAGGTCTTCCATCTTTATGTTTCATTGCAAGCAGGGCTTGAGTGATCTTGAACTTTTCAAGACTCTGAGCTTGTGGGTCAGGGAGAATAATTGGAGGAGGTGGAGGAAGAGAAGTATGATTTGCATGAACCAGTCGCAAGCTATCATCTTCATTAGGACAGCTTGTTCGAAGAGATTTGGGAAGATCATAATTATCTGAACCAGAAATCTACGATGGGAGAAATTCAATTTAGTTGATTTAAGTCCTTAATAGAACACCGAATATGAAATATTAAGGCTAGGACCCAACACAATATTTTATAAATTGGAAGAGGGATGTCGCAATCCAAGCTACAAAATATTTGAAGGTAGGTGAATGAGGATTCACCAATTTCCACCATGAAAAACGAAATAGTTTCTTAGGTTTTACTTGGATTTGAAACTCCTAGATCTTTTGAGATTCATTGAACTTTTCCATGGCATGTTTCAATCTCGATTGTGCCCTCTCAAGTTTTGTGACTGGGATTCCGAGGATCACAAAACAAGGTGTGAATAACCATGAAAATATACGTGGTACCCTTAATATTTATCACTTAATCATTGTGTCGAATTGCCACACGCGCTCCACCGATCCTATGCTAAACATTAAGTTACCCTTTGCCTACCTTGTTAAATCAAGTTAGTGTGCCAGTTAACCACACGCGTTCCACTAATCGACTTAAGCAAATTGCAAAGTGTAATTTCATGGGTTAGCACCAAATTCACATTTTCCTAAGTAACTAAGATTGCGAATTCATAAGTGTTTAGTTACTTAGTATTTATCATTAAAACTTTTAATGAAGGGAGAATTATAGTCATGTCAAACCCGTTCGGCTAACGACCATCCACCAGTCAAGGAAGCGGTGGGTGAGAGTGGACACTCATTAAACTTCCATTTTATAGGCATTAACCTTATACCCCCCCCCCCTTATAGACCGACTTCGTGAATGAGGCCTACTAACGGTAAGACTGACTTTGTTCTTATACATATATATAAGTATTAAATATTAATATTATAATAGGATAAGGGTTGAATTTTAACTTTTAAAATTCTAAGGGTTTAACTTGGAATTAAAGTATTCACGAGGGAAACTTTACAGATTCCAAAACTTGACGGCAAGTTTTGAACTATTAAAAAACTTTTGGATTTTCATAACCTATAAGTTTAATTAAGGTTTTAAAAACTTTAATGAAGAGACTCTTGAACATCCATAACTTGAGGACAAGTTATGGAGTTCATAAAACAAAAAGACTCTTCAATTTTGTAACCTATGCATTTTAATGGATCTTTAAAGAAAATGACTTTTGGTAATCCATAACTTGAGGACAAATTATGGACTCCATTAACAACAAATTTAGATCAAGAATTAACTAACAAAAATTTTTGAAAATAATTTCTATGATCTACCAAAACTCATAAGTGTATGAACAATGATATCAACAATTTCAAGAATTACATAAACACACATAAAACTTGAAATATTGATAACAACCTTGAACTGGTTTACCATAATCATTACCAAATCAAAAACATGTTTATAAGTTTAAAGACAGCTTAGGGTAATGATTCTAGTCCAATTTCAACCAAAAACATCGAAAATTTGCAAACTGGAAGACCAATTCATCAAGTTCTATAAGGAAATCGTCGAGTTCATGCTTTAACACATGAACTCGTCGAGTTTGTGGCCAGAACTCGTCGAGTTTTTAGTCTGGACAGATTCTTGGTTTTGAAAAATTAGTTGCATCAAGTATAAAAGAAAACAACCCTAGGCTCTGATACCACTGAAGGGTTTTGAGCATTCTAACACTCCTATGGTGTACATACAACCCTATAAAATCTTGGATCTATGTTTTCTCTATTATACATGTAAATATTCAATATTCCAAGGTTTCATCCTAACTACCATACAATGAAGTATATACAATAAAATAATCTAGTAGAATGACATACCTTTTGATGAAGCTTGGAGTCTTGAACCTTTAAGAGCTTAGTTCCCCAAGTGTTGCACCTCAAATGGTTCATACAACACCAAGAAGCCTTGGAATAACTTGAGAATAAGGATACTTGCACCAAAATCGGTTTTTCCCTCTTGTGTACAGACACTAGTGCTCATTTCATGAACTATCTTTATATAGTGTGGAGGATTAGGGTTACATTAATGTAAACCCTAATACCCATGACCTTTCATTTCCATAGGATCCATGGGTTAAACACTCCATGGACTATCCATGAAAGCTTAGCCCAACCTAAATGAACTTGGCCCACCACATATATAAGAGTCCATATTTAATTAGTTCCTTTTTTATCACTAAATTAATTTTTGTGTAACTCCCCGATTCTCAGGTATGGCTTAAGTAAGAATTATTGGGTTAAGCTCTACTCGACGAGTTGGTTGACCTACTCGTCAAGTAGCGGCTGGATGAGATCGCGTTTTAAGTGACCTACTCGACGAGTCCATGTTGGGACTAGGCGAGTAGGAGCTGGTAGTGGAAACCCTAAATCCCAGGGTTTGCACCTCTACTTAAAGGAGCCTTATCCTCCTTTAGCCTCTTTACAGTATTTGAGAGCCCCTTAAAACCCCAATTCGTGTGTGGGTGCCTTGGTGTGGGTTTGAAGCTTGGAAAAGAGGATCTTGGAGGAAGAAAGCTAAGAGTGCAAAGGAAATTGAAGCAAGGAAGGAGTGGGAAGCAGGATTTACCTCAGCTAGCATCTTTTGGAGGTATCAAAGTGCCATTCTTACTTCCTTTTCTTCCCTTTTGTTGAGTTCCTAGGGCTTTTTATGGATTTTAAGTTGGGATGATGAGCTATGGGCTAGATCTGAAGTTGTAACTTTAGATCTGGACCCTCCTTGGATTCTAGGAGCATAAAGTCACAGTCTTGGTTGTGATTAAAGTCCCTCTTAAGCATGAAGTTCCATTAAGAACTTAGAATAGACATTTAGAGCCTTTATGGTCACACATGCACGTAATGTTTGGAACTTTACGTTATAAGCATGCCCTAGAAGCTTGGATCTATGAGTTGGAGCCGTTGTATGGCTCAAAATATGTCTGTATGGAGAAAAAGGACTGAATGGACTCGGCGAGTCGCAAGGTGACTCGGCGAGTCACATAAAGATGGTCGTGAACTCACCGAGTTGGATGAATAACTCGGCGAGTCCGATGAAGATCGTCATAAGACTCGACGAGTTAAAGAACAACTCGGCTAGTCCGATTAGTTTTCTCTGGAATATGTATGTGTGTGTATCCGTTGAGTTGCAAGGAAGGAACTCGACGGGTGACCTTAAGTTTGATCGAGAATCAAAGGAAATCGACGAGTTACTCCGATAACTCGGCGAACTGGATTGTACTTCAAGGAACTCGGCGAGTAGCCAAGGTTACTTGGCGAGTTAAGGTTAACATGGACTGTTGACCTTGAATGAGGACTTTGACTTTGACTAGGGATTGACTAGTGGGTTATGGAGTACCTTATAAGGTTAAGGACTTATGAGTATGTTGCGCTATGATGATAGGTGGTGGAACCTGTGTCAAGGAATCTGAGAGTTGTTGTTACCTTTCGTTTCGACATCTGCGAGGTGAGCTATCCTCACTATATCGATAGTGTAACGCCCGTAGGGCTAGTCAAGTTAGACGCAATTAGTGTCGAAAATGACTTTTCGACAAAAGATTATTTAGATTAAATAATTTGAACCAAGTTGTAGTATATGTCACAAGGTTTCTGTACATATAAATAACGCCGAAATCCGAGTTATAACGAAGACGTTATGACCCGTCGAAGTTTCGCAACGGAACCGACACGACAACGGGAAGCGTAAATAGTGAATTTACGATAGATCGAGTTTTAGCCTTACCGATATAAACGAAAATCGTAGAGTGTTTTAAACTAAGAACATCGATAAAAAGAACGCCCAAATCTAACTTCGTATGAAGAAGTTATGATTTTTCGAAGTTTCGGATTAGCGGTGTACAACCCGAAATTCGAATATTAGATCGAGTGATTTTTAGCCAACACGACCTAAACGAAAATCGAAGATCTCGTTAAGAGTAGCGTAATAAGAAAAAGATCTGCGAAAACAGACGTCGGATGAAGAAGTTATGAGGATTTAACGGACCAATCCTGTCCCGGCCTGTTAATAATATAAAATTTAAAATTGAGTCAAAATTAGCCGACGAAGTCTAAACAAAAGTTGTAGAGTACGTTCCCGCCGGATATAAAGAACGTCGAAAACGGAGCTCGTACGCAAAAGTTACGAATTTTTAAAGTTGAGTGTGCAAATTGCGAAACCTGATGCGAGATGGATGACGTTGCCTCATCGCAGCCGTCCATCGCCGATCGCAGAGCGCCCTTCGGATCATGCCACGTCGCCTCGCTTCGCCTTATGCCCCGCGTCGGAGTTCGGTACGCCCAGCGTACCCTCAGTCCTTATCATCTTCTGAAGTGCGAGACAGTTGGATGCAGCTGGACCCTATCCGAAGCTACGCCCCGCGTGGCCAAGGATTACGCCCAGCGTAGTCCGAGGTCTCGCAGTGTATAAAAAGGGGGCGTGGGTCTCCGCATTTTTCACACCATTTCTCATTCTCTCTCTAGTTTCTTTCTCTCTCTAAGGGTTTTAACCCTCCCCTAAGCCTAGGTAATCCCCTAGCACCCTAAGGAAGCCACGAGGCTCTCGGAGTCCCGAGAAAAAGGGTCTTTCGGTTTTGGAAACGCTGCTCCGAGCAAAGCCCGGTTTTCTTTAAAATCCGCTGTAAGTGAGCTACACTTACGCAATTTTTAATATAGCTTCCAAATGATTATAGTAATGTTATTAGGTCTGTAAAATAATTATTTGGGCTATTATTATGAGTTATATTGAGTGTTATTTAACGCTTATATAATAATAATAATGATAGTCAGACTATTAATTTGTCGCGGTTATCGTTAGACTAAACCCTAGTGGTGTTGATACTAGGTTTTATCGAAGGAAATTGTTTTGAGAGTATCAAAGCGCTGTCGGAGTGCTGAGTCACCACCTTTCAGGTGAGTGCATGGTCCCTTTCATCTTACACATAGATATGAAGTATTTTATATAAATTATGAATTATGTGTGCGTATAATCTGAGTACTTGCTTTCTATGCTAGTTGAACGATTTTATACACGTTTTAAAGGATTTAAACTATATACGTATTTTATATCTACAAAAATGTTGGGGTAAAACATGGGTAGATGTAATAGATGGAATATAAGTTGGACGATGAGTTGAGAGGTGTTATAGACCACGAGGTGAGGGTGAGAGGTGAACGATGTGAGAAGCCTTTTCCCAAACGATGGCCCCGTCATTCAGCAGAGTATGGATGACAACCACGGACTATTCTAGACAATCCAGTGGAACAATAGCAAGATCGCAACCTGTAAGTGTTGTTAACGATGTGTTCACTCGGTGTACTCTAAACCCTAGAGACTATGCAGATTTAGTGCATTTTGTATAAATTTTGGCGACTATGTAGACTTAGTGCCTAAACCCCAGTGACGATTGACTTCGTGCCGATTCCTTAGGATGATCCTTAGGAATGTATGAACAAGGAATGGTTGATTCTTAGGGTAGATCCTTATGAATAAAGAAGATAATGGGGATGGGTAATTGGGTTAACTGTTTGATGATTAAACCTAATAATTATATTATTGTGGGTTGAAAACCCTATGTACTCACCAGGTTTCCCAACCATACCTACTCAGTTTATTTATATCACAGGTGTTGATACGAAATCACATTACACTAAGAGATTAAAGAGATGTAGATCACTAGCGTAAATAAATGTAAGTTCTGTTTATGCTTATGTTTATGTATTGACGATGACATCCCAAACGTTTTAAAATGAATAAAATACGTTTCTTCGAAAATGTTTTGATAACGTATTTATTGTATTTTTCTGGGAACAAATTCCACAACATTTTTATGAAAAGAAGTACTCTAATTTTTATAAAGCATAAACAAAAAATCGGTCTTTTCTGGTCGTGAAAATGGGGATGTCACAGTTGGTATCAGAGCATTAGTTTAAGCGAACTAGGAATATGGATTTATTTCTAGATTTAAACTTAGAATGCTAAGCGATGATTGTGAGGTGTGAGCACTAGCTTATTTTAGGAATGATGCCTAAATTGCTTTTATGTGCTAAATGATTTGTTATGCTATAGTTTGATCGGATCTATGGTCTGTTGCCGACCGGATCTGGAAACCATATGTGTTTAGGATTCTAAACGTACGAATACGATATTAGAACTAGCATATAAACGTTTCATAGGGATAAGGAGGATTTAAACGTCAATCCTAAATAAAGATCTAGATTCACCTTATTCGGTGTATAGATCAAGATGGCAAGGACCCATAGCGGAAACGTGAATGCAAACGGGAACCGAGATCAGCCCCCAGTGATTGAGCAAATATCGGTTGTGGTGGCCGCTGCTGAGCCAATAACGATGGCCGGAGTGCAAGCGATGATCTAGGCGATGTTGGATCGCCAAATGGAGGAAACCAGACATTTGCTCCAGCAAAATTGAGAGGAAGCGACCATACAGATTGAACAGCCAGAGTTAAACGAAGGACAGACTGAGGAGGGAAACTACAGTGGGACTATTGGTCAATCCAACCCACCGATAGTTAGGCAAAACCACCAGGATGGAGGAAATGATGGACGTGGATGCAAATACAAGGATTTCATGGCGTTCAAACCACCGAGTCTATCTGGAAGCCCGATGCCAGTGGAAGTCATCAACTGGATCTCTGAGATCGAGACGATGTTTGAGAGTTGCAAGTGTAGCATTAGGCAGAAGACCACTCTCGCGGTTCCTTTGTTGAAATCTGGAGTACTAAGCTGGTGGAAGCTACTAGTCGATTCGATGCCCAAAGGAGAAGAGAGCAAGATGTCATGGTAGGATTTTCGGGTGCAGTTAAAGATGCAGTACTACTCTAAGCAGGATCTTCTGGAGATCAACAACGAGTTTCAAAATCTAAAGAAGGGAAAGATGAGTGTCATCGAGTATGCTGCAAGTTTTACGGAGAAAATGAAGCTTGTTCCTTATCTAGTTCCAACTGAGCTCTCCAAGGTCAACAAGTTTGCCCATGGATTACCAGGAGACTTTGGACCAACGGTCAAGCAAGCAACCACTTTGAAAGGAGCCATCTGGGTAGCCAGGAATGTTGAAACCCATATTAGGGAAAAGGGCCTGGAGAGAGCTGAAGTTGGCGAGAAAAGGAAGCATGAAGGATCTTCAAATTCCAACAAAGAAAGGAAATTCTCAAAGACTAAAGAAGGAGGAGGAGGTGAAGCCAAGTGGTGTGAAAAGTGCAAAAAGAAGCACTCCGGGAAATGCGGCGAGGAGGTGACTTGCTACAAATGTGGAAAGACAGGGCATTACGCCAGCAAGCGTGCGTCCAACGAGAAGGTGTGTTATGGATGTAACAAAGAAGGGCATATTTCTAGGGAATGCCCGGGGAAAAATAAAGCAGCAAGACCAGAAACGCCATCGAGGCCAAGGGCATTTCACATGATCCTCGACGAAGCAGAAAACCATGCGAGGAATCAAGGATGAGGACGTCATATCTGAAGATCAAGTTATGCAGTAGCCATAGTATCGTATGGTGTAGCCTATTAGAGGCATAGTCTAGGGTGATCTTGAACACCTATGTAATAATTTCGAGAAATAATAAAGCCTTCGTTTTGTATCTGATGTGTTAAACTGTTATGTGATTTTCTTGCATGATGACTTGGAAAACTGCGAGACAATACTTGGGACGAGTATGAGTAGGTGTGAAAGGTAGTAGATGCATATACTACCGGAAGCACATGAATCACTCTTGGATCAGGGAAAGTCACAAGGTTACCAAGAAACTAGTAATTGATTTCGTTTTATTCAAGTGTGTTGTTACCATCGTTTCGGTAATGACTAAGAAGATTGTTGATATTCCGACCCTAGTGGTTATATCGAATTGAGTCCGACTACGATGAGTATGTTACGTGGTTCAGAGAACCAAGTTCGATGTAGCACCGGCTTAAGCCGGAAGAATTAATCAAAGCGATCAGTGGAAGTATCGCGATGGTTGCTAGAAATTCTACCTTTTAAGATGTGATTAGAACATGAAGGAAGGTATAGTATGTTCCGGAATTTCACTCTAAACGACCTGAGTCCAAGCAATGCATCACACGATGATAGGTCATTAGAATATGACACATCGTTCCATTGTAGTAATAAAAGAACTTATCTTAAGTTCGTATCAACTGAGGATTGACATTGTGACTTGAAGGTCATAATTTGGAGTCTAACGTGAGATAAAGAGCGGATGCAAGATCGAGCACCTCCTGTAGTCAAGGAGTCTAAGAGTTAGATACTTGTTCGAAGAAACATCGAAGTTATTACTTAGGATGAAGAGATAATGTATGGAGTCATCATGTGAGCCCTATTTCGTTGATGATTCCGGGACGTAATCATCCTGATGGGGAGATAATTGTAACGCCCATAGATCCGAGCTAGTTAAGTTAGAGGCAATAAGTGTCGAAAACAAATTTTCGAAAAAAGATTTTTTAGAATAAATAATTTGAACCAAGTTGTAGTATATGTCACAAGGTTTCCGTACATATAAATAACGCCGAAATCCGAGTTATAACGAAGACGTTATGACCCGTCGAAGTTTCGCAACGGAACCGACACGACAACGGGAAGCGTAAATAGTGAATTTACGATAGATCGAGTTTTAGCCTTACCGATATAAACGAAAATCGTAGAGTGTTTTAAACTAAGAACATCGATAAAAAGAACGCCCAAATCTGACTTCGTATGAAGAAGTTATGATTTTTCGAAGTTTCGGATTAGCGGTGTACAACCTGAAATTCGAATATTAGATCGAGTGATTTTTAGCCAACACGACCTAAACGAAAATCGAAGATCTCGTTAAGAGTAGCGTAATAAGAAAAAAGATCTGCGAAAACAGACATCGGATGAAGAAGTTATGAGGATTTAACGGACCAATCCTGTCCCGGCCTGTTAATAATATAAAATTTAAAATTGAGTCAAAATTAGCCGACGAAGTCTAAACAAAAGTTGTAGAGTACGTTCCCGCCGGATATAAAGAACGTCGAAAACGGAGCTCGTACGCAAAAGTTACGAATTTTTAAAGTTGAGTGTGCAAATTGCGAAACCTGATGCGAGATGGATGACGTTGCCTCATCGCAGCCGTCCATCGCCGATCGCAGAGCGCCCTTGGGATCATGCCATGTCGCCTCACTTCACCTTACGCCCCGTGTCGGAGTTCAGTACGCCCAGCGTACCCTCGGTCCTTATCCTCTTCCGAAGTGCGAGACAGCTGGATGCAGCTGGACCCTATCCAAAGTTACGCCCCGCGTAGCCAAGGATAACGCCCAGCGTAGTCCGAGGCCTCGCAGGGTATAAAAAGGGGGCGAGGGTCTCCGCGTTTTTCACACCATTTCTCATTCTCTCTCTAGTTTCTTTCTCTCTCTAAGGGTTTTAACCCTCCCCGAAGACTAGGTAATCCCCTAGCACCCTAAGGAAGCCCCGAGGCTCCTGGAGTCCCGAGAAAAAAGGTCTTTCGGTTTTGGAAACGTTGCTCCGAGCAAAGCCCAGTTTTCTTTAAAATCCGCTGTAACTGAGCTACGCTTACGCAATTTTTAATATAGCTTCCAAATAATTATAGTAATGTTATTAGATTCTTAAAATAATTATTTGGGCTATTATTATGAGTAATATTGATTGTTATTTAACGCTTATATAATAATAATAATAATAATAATAATAATAATAATAATAATAATAATAATAATAATAATAATAAAAATAAAAATAATAATAGTCAGACTATTAATTTGTCGCGGTTATCGTTAGACTAAACCCTAGTGGTGTTGATACTAGGTTTTATCGAAGGAAATTGTTTTGAGAGTATCGAAGCGCTGTCCAAGAGTTGAGTCACCACCTTTCAGGTGAGTGCATGGTCCCTTTCATCTTACACATAGATATGAAGTATTCTATATAAATTATGTATTATGTGTGCGTATAATCTGAGTACTTGCTGTCTATGCTAGTTGAATGATTTTATACACATTTTAAAGGATTTAAACTATATACGTATTTTATATCTACAAAAATGTTGGGGTAAAACATGGGTAGATGTAATAGATAGAATATAAGTTGGACGATGAGTTGAGAGGTGTTATAGACCACGAGGTGAGGGTGAGAGGTGAACGATGTGAGAAACCTTTTCCCTAACGATGGCCCCGTCATTCAGCAGAGTATGGATGACAACCACGGACTATTCTAGACAATCCAGTGGAACAATAGCAAGATCGCAACCTGTAAGTGTTGTTAACGATGTGTTCACTCGGTGTACTCTAAACCCTAGAGACTATGCAGATTTAGTGCATTTTGTATAAATTTTGGCGACTATGTAGACTTAGTGCCTAAACCCCAGTGACGATTGACTTCGTGCCGATTCCTTAGGATGATCCTTAGGAATGTATGAACAAGGAATGGTTGATTCTTAGGGTAGATCCTTATGAATAAAGAAGATAATGGGGATGGGTAATTGGGTTAACTGTTTGATGATTAAACCTAATAATTATATTATTGTGGGTTGAAAACCCTATGTACTCACCAGGTTTCCCAACCATACCTACTCAGTTTATTTATATCACAGGTGTTGATACGAAATCACATTACACTAAGAGATTAAAGAGATGTAGATCACTAGTGTAAATAAATGTAAGTTCCGTTTATGCTTATGTTTATGTATTGACGATGACATCCCAAACGTTTTAAAATGAATAAAATACGTTTCTTCGAAAATGTTTTGATAACGTATTTATTGTATTTTTCTGGGAACAAATTCCGCAACATTTTTATGAAAAGAAGTACTCTGATTTTTATAAAGCATAAACAAAAAAATCGGTCTTTTCTGGCCGTGAAAATGGGGATGTCACAGATAGGGTCTACGGCACCAAGGTCGGCCCTTTAGTTGTTATTGTTATGGTATGATACATGTGGTTATGATTTGTTAGATCGGAATCGGGGTAGCCAGTATGTTATACTCTTATGATCCGTAGGGATTGGTATGTTAGTGACCTGCTAGGTCAGTACTCTAGTTACAAGAGAATTCTATGCTTTATGATTGGTGTGACAGATATGTTTGATGTGGTATATGCCTGTATATGATGATATGCGCACATGGTTATTTGTGTGTGGTTGGGTTGAGGCAGTCCTGCTTTGTGCTGAAGGCCAATATACCCTATGAGCGGTCCGGGGAGACTCTAGGCCCACGTGGCGGACCAGTCGTGCCGAAGGCTCGGGATAGATTCAGACAGACTGCAGGCCCGAAAGGGCGGTTCAGTTAGGTCGATGGCCCAGTATGCATGATGATTGATTGATTATTATTGATATGGTATTGTCAGTGTGGTATTGGTATTTTGGGGATACCTCACTAAGCCCTCGGGCTTACAGTTTTCAGTTTATTGTTTCAGGTACTTCAGGAGATCATGGAAAGGCGAAGGCGTGACCGTACCGCTCCTCATCCTTTTGTTATGATTTTAGGACACTCTGATGGAAAAATGATTTGAAAACATTTTGTAAATAATGCTATTTGGTTTTTACTTATGACTGAAAAAGTTTAAATTTGGCGTAAAATTTATGGATGTTACAAGTTGGTATCAGAGCCTTGGTTTGAGTGAATTGGAGGACACTCGTGTGAATCCAGTCTCAAATCAAGGAGATTTTCGGAACATAAGTTTTAAAATGGTTTTCAAAATATGGATGGAGGATGCAGAGGGTACGATCAGCCAGAGTGTTGGGCTAATAGTGTTGCATCATGGGCTCGGTCCTTAGCCCAATTTTGTTTGCCGATTTGGGCCTGTCCAACCGTGCATGTTTTGTTCTTGGGTTTAGTATTTAAGCTGCATGCATGCAGTCTTTGTAATTAACGCTACTATTCTTTTTCTTATAGAGTTTTTGTAAACCCTAGCTCGCCTCTACAGTGGAGGTTCTTCATCGAGCTCTGCTGAGGCGTGACTACATTTGAATCATAAGCACAACGCTGATTCTATTCTGTGTTCATCATATTATTGTGATTGTTTTGTTTGATCTTTATTTTTTTACCTGTGAAAGATCTAATCGATCTAAGTTTTGTTAACAACACAGAGCCTGTAAGTGAACCCCAAAATACCATATAGTTATTTGATATTCTGATATGTTAGAACAGCATGCTAGTGCTAGGCTAGGGATCTTTAGGAATCGCATGACAGACTTGCCTGATTATATGATGCCTATTAGCCTAGGGTTTCTTGTATATGGAATTGACATCATAACTGTAGATGTTTGGTGTATGCATCACGACTGTGTATAATCAAGATCTTATAGCCTGAGAATGTCTGATTCGACCTTAGTGTAGGATTGGATATTCGAAAGCCTATGGGTTCAGCGTTATGTCCAGCTAGCATGCACCGTCGCTGCAGGGGGATGATGGAAGTTTCATGGATGTGTGAGTTGTGGTAAGTGGTGAGACTATATGCGAGATATTTGGTATTCCCCTAGAAGTGAGGGTTAGGCGTATTTTATGTTGATGATATTGTTAGGGCATTGTGGTGATACTTGAGACAAACATGGGTAGGTGTGGAAGGTAGTATGGGCCCATACTACTAAAAGCATAGGACCCATGCGTGTAAGAAGGAAATCAAAACCCCTGGGGTTTTGGGGGTTTTGGTCTCCCGACATTATGTTATTTATCTGATGACTTGCATATATATTCCAGTATGGTGGTGACGAGACGTGTTGCTTTAGGATCCGGATCAGGATCGGGGTCGGGAGACGGAGGTTTGGAGGTGCCGGTAGCACCTGAGCCCATGGTTCAGATAGGGACCGAGGAGTTGGATGTCAGGATCAGGGAGATCATGCACGATGAGATTGCTGCCGCGTTCCGAGCGTAGCTGCCAGAGATGTTTGGGTCAATTAAGACCGTGACGGTGGAGTATTTTGATGAGCGATATGCAGCTCTAGCAGAGACAGTTGCCGTTGCAGCCACTTCGGCTGTAACTGCGGCAGGGGTTGGAGGAGGAGCGGGCAGGGCTTTCCAGTATTGGGACTTCGATAATACGAAGCCCCCGACGTTTGATGGTACATAGGATGCAATTAGGGCTATGAGGTGGTTATCAGACGTGGAGGGTTGTTTCTTCAGGTGCTCATGTCCTCCCGACCAAAAGGTTAGGTGTGCCCTAAACCTGCGGAGGCTTGGGGCAAAGGACTGGTGGAGGCTGACAACTGGGTTGTATACTGATGATCAGCGGGCTGATGTTACTTGGGAGCAGTTCAGAGATATGTTTAGCACCCGCTACGTTCCACTCGTTGAGCGGGAGCGGCATGCGTAGGAGTTTTTGACAATTAGACAGGACGGGGAGTCTGTGATGGACATTTCCCGTATGTTTACAGAGAGGGCTATGTTTTGCCCGAAGTTTGCTTCAGAGCAGTCTCATATGACTCGTTATTTATGCTCAAGACAGATATTCGGTAGTTTGTGTCTACTCAGCGATGTGATACCCTCCTGGACCTTCAAGAAGTTGGGCGGCGGCGTGAGTTGGAGATAGAGCTGCAGCTAAAGGAGCAGCGTCAGGCACCGGCACAGTCTCAGCCGACGCCTAAGCGGTCTAAAACCGTTGATACACGGTTCGAGGGTTATCAGAGCCGCACTTGTGGAAAGTGTGGCAAGGCTCATTCGGGGGTTTGTCGAGCAGGAGGTGGGTGCCACAAATGTGGCAAAGAGGGGCACTATGCCAGGGACTACCGTCAGTCCGCCCCTCCAGCAGATATGAGGATTTGTTACCATTGTCATCAAGTTGGTCATGTGAAGACCAACTGTCCGCAACTCGCCGCCAAGCCGGTGCAGGGTTCCATGCCAACTTCTGGGAGGATTGGAGATGGGAGGCCAGTCAAGGTGGAACCTTCGAAGGCTCAGGGTCGCGTCTTCCAGCTCACGGCCGAGGAGGCCAAGTCAGTACCGGATGTGGTTGCTGGTACATTTTTAGTGAATTCTTTGCCCGCTTTGGTATTATTTGACTCGGGGGCGAGTCGATCGTTTGTATCTCATACCTTCTCTAGAGGGTTCAGTGTGCCGATAGATGATCTTGAGTGTCCATTGCGAGTTTCGATCGCCAACGAGCACGGGGTCTCTGCTTTTTCGGTCTTCCAGGGATGCGAGTTGGAGATTTTCGGGGTGTCCTTCCCGATAGATTTGATTCCTATTCCCATGAGGGATGTATGCGTAATTATAGGGATGGATTGGCTTAGCCTTTTTGGCGCCATGATCGACTGTGAGGGGCAGCGGGTGGTGGTTCGAACCCCAAGTGGGGGAGAACTTGTAGTCTATGGTGAGGGCACCAGGTTGGGATCAGGGTTTTATTCCGAAGCCAGGGTTCAGCAGTATATTCAGCACGGGTGTGCCGGTTATTTGGCGTATGTTGTAGATACACGGGTTGGAGAGCAGCTCTCAGTTTCTGAGGTTCCGGTGGTGAGGGAGTTTGCTGATGTGTTTCGAGAGGAGTTACCCGGAGTGCCTCCGGAGAGGTAGGTTGAGTTCAGGATTGACCTAGTGCCAGGTGCGGCCCCTATCGCTAAGGCGTCGTACCGACTGGCACCGCCAGAGATGTAGGAGTTTTCATCTCAGTTGCAGGAACTGCTGGGTAAGCAGTTTATTCATCCGAGTAGTTCACCCTGGGGAGCACCGATCCTTTTCGTCAGGAAGAAGGACGGTTCGCACAGGATGTGCATTAACTATAGGGGGCTGAACAAGTTAACGGTGAAGAACCGTTGTCCGCTCCCGATGATAGACGATCTTTTTTATCAGCTGCAGGGTGCATCTTGGTTTTCCAAGATTGATTTGAGATCAGGATATCACCATGTCAGGGTGAGGGAAGAGGACATGAAGAAGACCGCATTTCGGACTCGTTGTGGTCATTACGATTTCGTGGTGATGCCGTTTGGACTCACCAACGCGCCAGCAGTGTTCATGGATCTGATGAACCGGGTATGCAGACCGATGCTTGATCGCTCAGTCATTGTGTTTATAGATGATATCTTGGTGTACTCCAAGACTCGAGAGCAACATGAGGAGCATCTCAAGGAGCTGCTGGAAGTTCTGAGGCGAGAACGGTTGTATGCCAAGCTCTCGAGATGTGAGTTTTTGTTACGGGAGGTCCAGTTCCTTGGCCAACTCGTTAACCAAGAGGGGATACAGGTCGATCCGGCCAAGGTGGAGGCGGTTATGCAGTGGGAGACCCCAAAATCTCCCTCAGATATCAGGAGTTTCTATGGTTTAGCAGGCTATTATCAGAGATTAATTCGTGATTTATCCAAGATTTTCGTACCCCTTACTCGTCTAACGAGTAAGAGGGTGGATTTCCGGTGGCGCCCTGAGCAGCAGAGGGCGTTTGAGACCCTACAGCAGTGTTTATGCGAGGCGCCAGTGTTAACACTACCCGAGGGAGTGGAGGATTTTGTGGTATTTTGTGATGCATCCATCACTGGCTTAGGGGTAGTCCTCATGCAGAGAGGATGAGTGGTAGCCTACGCATCGCGGCAGCTGAAGTTGCATGAGACGAGGTACCCCGCGCACGATCTTGAGTTGGAAGCAGTGGTTTTCGCTCTCAAGATTTGGAGGCACTATCTATACGGGGTCTGTTGCACTATATACACGGGTCACAAGAGTTTGAGACACATCATGGATCAGCCGAACCTGAACATGAGGCAGCGCAGGTGGCTGGATGTGGTCAAGGACTATGATTGCGAGATCCTTTACCATCCTGGTAAAGAGAATGTGGTTGCGGATGCTCTGAGTCACAAGTCAACTGGGTCCTCGACCCCATCCAATTGTATGAGGATAGCGGTGGATTCCCCACTGGTGAGTTTGATCAGGGATGCTCAGATTGAGGGCATGAGACTAGAGAACTGGAAGTTGGAGAGGTTTAAGGGCGAAAGCCCCCGGTTTGTTCAGGATAGTCGCGGATTGTTGACCCGCTACAGTCGGGTTTGGGTTCCGATGTCCGGAGGTGTCCGGCAGACAGTGATGGAGGAGGCTCATAAGTCTTGTTTTTTGATTCACCCGGGAGCCACCAAGATGTACCGTGATTCGAGTTCGAGTTATTGGTGGCCTGGAACGAAGCGAGATATCGCTTGGTTTGTTTAGAGGTGCTTCACCTGTAGGATGGTCAAGGTTGAGCATTAGAGGCCGCATGGTAAGTTGCAGCCTCTGGAGATTCCCATGTGGAAATGGGAATGGATCGTGATGGATTTCATCACGAAGTTGCCGAAGACAGAAACGGGGTTCGATGCTATATGGGTCATCGTGGATCGATTGACCAAGTGTGCCCATTTCCTAGCCATACGGGAGAGTTAGTCGGCAGAGAAGTTGGCTGACCTGTACGTCAGAGAGGTTGTCTCTCGTCATGGGGTTCCGGTTTCTATCATTTCCGATCGAGATGTCAGGTTTACTTCCCGTTTTTGGCAGAAGTTCCATGAGGAACTGGGTACATGACTGCATTTTAGTACGGCGTTCCATCCGCGGACTAATGGGCAGAGTGAGCGGACCATTTAGACCCCCGAGGATATGTTGAGGGCGTGCGTTATTGATTTCGATGGGAGTTGGGATTCCCACCTAGCGCTTGCGGAGTTCACCTACAACAACAGCTATCATTCCAGTATTGGCGCCCCGCCTTTCGAGCTGTTGTATTGGCAGAAGTGTAGGACCCCAGTCTGCTGGGGCAAGGTTGGGCACAAAGTGATGGTTTGGACAGAGGTAGTTCTACAAACCATCGAGATGATACATCAAACTAGACAGCGACTGTAGACCGCTCAGAGTCGACATAAAAGTTATGCCGACCAACGCCGATTTGAGCTGGAATTTCAAGTGGGTGACATGGTCCTCCTGAAGGTCTCACCCTGGAAGGGTGTGATCCGCTTCAGGAAGAGGGGAAAATTGGTTCCCCGTTATATTGGGTCGTTCAGGATTATTTCCAGGGTTGGCAGGGTGGCTTATAGGCTAGAGCTTCCGGAGGAGCTTAGCTGGATCCACAGCACATTTCATGTTTCGCAATTGCGAAAATGCATTATGGACCAAGAGGCAGTGGTATCGTTGGATGACATTCAGGTCGATGAGCGCCTAAACTATGTGGAGAGGCCTATGGCTATTTTGGAAAGGAAGAAGAAGATTTTGCGGAACAAGGAAATACCTTTAGTAAAGGTACAGTGGGAACATCGGAAGGGATCCGAGTGGACATGGGAGCCAGAGGCGGAGATGCGCTAGCATTACCCGACATTATTTATTCCAGCGGACTTTGAGGATGAAGTCTGGTTCATGTGGGGGAGAGTTGTAACGCCCCGATTCTCAGGTATGGACTAAATAAGAATTATTGGGTTAAGTGTTGCTCGACGAGTTTGTTGACCTACTCGTCGCGTAGCAGCTGGATGAGATCATGTTTTAAGTGACCTACTCGACGAGTCCACGTTTGGACTCGGCAAGTAGGAGCTGGCAGTAGAAACCCTAAATCCCGGGGTTTGCACCTCTATTTAAAAGAGCCTTAGCCTCCTTTGGCCTCTTTACAGTATTTGAGAGCCCCTTAAAACCCTAATTCGTGTGTGTGTGCCTTGGTGTGGGTTTGAAGCTTGGAAAAGAGGATCTTGGAGGAAGAAAGCTAAGAGTGCAAAGGAAATTCAAGCAAGGAAGGAGTGGGAAGAAGGATTTACCTCAGCTAGCATCTTTTGGAGGTATCAAAGTGCCATTCTTACTTCCTTTTCTTCCCTTTTGTTGAGTTCCTAGGGCTTTTTATGGATTTTCAAGTTTGGATGATGAGCTGTGGGCTAGATCTGAAGTTGTAACTTCAAATCTGGACCTTCCTTGGATTCTAGAAGCATAAAGTCACAGTCTTGGTTGTGATTAAGGTCCCTCTTGAGCATGAACTTCCATTAAGAATTTAGAATAGACATTTAGAGCCTTTATGGTCATGCATGCACGTAAAGTTTGCAACTTTACATGATAAGCATGCCCTAGAAGCTTGGATCTATGAGTTGGAGCCGTTGCATGGCTCAAAATATGTCTGTATTGAGAAAAAGGACTGAATGGACTCGGCGAGTCACATAAAGATGGTCGTTAACTCGCCGAGTTGGATGAACAACTCGGTGAGTCCGATGAAGATCGTCATAAGACTCGACGAGTTGAAGAACTACTTGGCGAGTCGGATGAGTTTTCTCTGGAATATGTATGTGTGTGTATTCGTCGAGTTGCAAGGAAGGAACTCGACGGGTGACCTTATGTTTGATCGAGAATCAAAGGAACTCGACTTGTTACTCCGATGACTTGGCGAACTGGATTGTACATCAGGTAACTCGGCGAGTAGCCAAGGGTACTCGGCGAGTTAAGTTGAACATGGACTGTTGACCTTGACTAAGGACTTTGACTTTGACTAGGGGTTGACTAGTGGGTTATGGAGTACCTTATAAGGTTAAGGACATATGAGTATGTTGTGCTATGATGATAGGTGGTGGAACCTGTGTCAAGTAATCCGAAAGTTGGAGTTACCTTTCGTGTCGACATCTGCGAGGTGAGTTATCCTCACTATATCGATAGGGTCTACGGCACCAAGGCTGGCCCTTTAGTTTTTATTGTTATGGTATGATACATGTGGTTATGATTTGTTAGATCAGGATCGGGGTAGACAGTATGGTATACTCTTATGATCCGTAGGGAATGGTATGTTAGTGACCTGCTAGGTCAGTACTCTAGTTACAGGAGAATTCTATGCTTTATGATTGGTGTGATAGATATGTTTGATGTTGTATATGCTTGTATATGATGGTATGCACACATGGTTATTTGCGTGTGGTTGGGTTGAGGCGGTTCTGCTTTGTGCTGAAGGCCAATATACCCTATGAGCAGTCCGGGGAGACTATAGGCCCACGTGGCGGACCAGTCATGCCGAAGGCTCGGGATAGATTCAGACTAACAACAGGCCCGGTAGGGCGGTCGAGTCAGGCCGATGGCCCAGTATGCATGATGATTGATTGATTATTACTGATATGGTATTGTCAGTGTGGTATTGGTATTTTGGGTGTAGCTCACTAAGCCCTCGGGCTTACAGTTTTTAGTTTATTGTTTCAGGTACTTCAGGAGATCATGGAAAGGCAAAGGCGTGACCGTACCGCTCCTCATCCTTTTGTTATGATTTTGGGACACTCTGATGGAAAAATGATTTGAAAACATTTTGTAAACAATGCTATTTGGTTTTTACTTATGATTGAAAAAGTTTAAATTTGGCGTAAAATTTATGGATGTTACATTTTGATCAATACTAATTAAATAATATGATTTCATATTAGTATATTAGAACTTATAATATATTAATATAAATCACTAGTATCTTTTTCTCATTTTGTCCATCCAATTGTTCTGATGTCATGCAACCCAAATGGATCATGCCAAGTCGGGTCGAATACATACCAATAATAGTTATGGGATTAGACATCTAATCCAACATCTAGAAACCCTAGATTATCCGTAGGAAAACAGTCCATGCCTTCCTAGGAAGGTTCTGGAACCTCTTGCTCAACTATTGAACAACTGGACTTTAGCCCTTGTACTTTTAATTATTCTTTTAATAGCGAAATCAATTACAAATAACTTCTTATTAAATGTTAATTAAATGTTACGATTTCTAATTAATATATTATTCTCATAATATATTAACAAATTATTTATTTCAATTTATTAACAAAATAATAAATTCAGCCTCTCTCTCCAAAAGTCATCCTGTGTAGTTGCTAGTTTTAAGGGCAACCTAAAAGGACTATGCTACAATCAATTTAAGTATATACCAATTATAGTTATGGGCTTAGACACCTAATCCAACAATCTCCCACTTGGATAAGTCTAATAACTATAGTTTCCAGTATAAATTCAAAAATTGGTCAGCAAAATGTAGCTCATGAAGCCGTTGTTGAACTCTAACCTAGTTAGTTATGTGTCCTAAGGTAAGTGATCATATAATCCTCCGTTCTGCAAGATATCATGTGGACAAACGACATGGAACAGAATCAATCCCATTGTCCAAAACATTGTTTCCTAATGTCCAATTTGTAATGACAAAGAACTACTAATCGAACACATCAATTTAGTCATGGTCGAGTCCGACACTATAAGTCAACACCAAATCATCGAGGGGCCCAAGATATCGATTTTTCCCATTAAGGCAAAAAGGAACAGATAAAATTTGACTTATATGCTTGCATTATTTATGTAATGATGTGATTATAATGGCATGTGCGGAATTAGAAAAGATCTAGTGAATCATCATACAAATTCAAGAACACATGGAGAAAATAAATCTTGTAAGCTCTCATTAGTATGAATTAGAAAGAGTACAAATGGGTATGCTAGTTTCTCTCTCTAAAACTAATGCTCTCCAAATGGTTCCTTACATAATGGGAGTCACTTCTTAATTATAGGAAAGATTCAACCCATTTACACATACAAGAGGGTAATCCATAACACTCGACATTCAAGCATGACTTTGCACCCTAACATTTTCCCCCTCAAAGTTAGGATTGGATGTCCCGGCTTAAATTTCCAACGAGCTCGCGCAATCAAGACTAAACTCCCCCTCGAAATGATACTGGTCTTCAAATCTCCAAGTGAATACCTGAAGTTTCGAATACCCACTATTCATTCTTCCCCTTTTTATAATAAAAAATTATTATAAAACCCATTTATGGTGAGAAACACCCAAGGATTAATCTTCACAAAACTCCCCCTTGATGTGTGACAAAAATGAAACACCGAAAATTTTCCATGGAAAAACAATCACAAAAAACCCTTGAAAATTTCCCAATTTGTGAAAATTTTCGACTTTTTGGTGAGAGTTGCAAGATTTTCCAAAATCCGAGTAAAAACTGTCACTTTCAGAATTCTGCAGGGACCCGTTGCGAAAATCTTTCCCAAAACTCTTCGGAATCGAAAATATCCTAAATATAAAAACTAGGTATGAAGTGTATGTTTCGCATATTCTTTAGGGACTCGAATCGAAAATACTTCCCATGCATCCAAAATATCGAAAATATACCCCAATGTCGAATATGGGTATAAATTGTAAATGTCGATATTAATGCAGGGACTTATTGCAAAAATTATATTCCTTTTCTCCCAAAATGTCAAAAATTATTCCTAATTTCGAATATGGTTACAAATTGTTAAACCATCGAAACTTGCAGGGACCAATTCATAGCATGTATGTCTTCTTCCCTAATTCATTTTTTCTAACATGCTATAGAGTAGCAGCAACTGTCGAATATGAGTTCGACTAGGGGTGCAAATGAGCTGAGCCGAGCCCGAGCCTGGTTTGGCTCGGCTCGGGCTCGTTTCAGTTATATGAGGCTCGAGCTCAAGCTCGGCTGGTTTCGAGCTTTCTTGTACTGAGCTCGGCTCGATCTCGTAAAGAATTATACAAGATCTGCTTTGGCTCGAGCTTGACTCGTTTTTTGTCTAACGTGCCTAAATGAGGTTAAATGAGCTTAAGCTCGATTCAAGCTCGTTAAGAAGCTCGTATACTAATACCCTAAATCCCTAATTCCCCAAGTATTATTTATTTTAATATATAAAAATAATAATAAATTATATTATATATAGGCTCGTTTAGGCTCGCGAGCCTAATCGAGCTTAGTGACATAGGCTTGAGCTCGAGCTCATTTAATAAACGAGCTTAATACTAAACTTGAGCTCGGCTCGGGCTCGTTTAAAATCGGTTTCAAGTCGAGCTTTTACCGAGCCAATCTCGAATAGCTCACAAGTAGCTTAGCTCGTTTGCACCCCTAAGTTCGAACCTCGACCTCAAAGCGTTCGACCCCACTAACCCCAACAAGTAATATCGAGTGTCGACTAAGCATCCACAAACCTTCATTACAAACTCGATGAATTCGACATCCCAATCAAAATACCAACATTGAATACTCGATTTCTACCCTAACACAAGTCTGATTCGAACTACTCCTAATCTAACTCGACTCCAATGAGTTCCATCTATCCATACCATTCGACCTAAAGTTATTTGATTTCGACACTCAAATCCAAAACACAAGTTCAGATGCGAGTAATGAGCATCGCAGGTCGATATTTCTTTTCAAAGAATTCATCATAAATCGAAATCACCACGTACACATCGAACTACTTCCAACCATAAACAATCGATGTGAATGATCTCAAACAGCCTTCCCATTTGACATCAAACAAACCATTTACCCAGTTCACTTCGTTATTCAGTCCTCTTATATTGACTTCATTATTAACCATTGATCGATCATAGCGAATTCTCAGTTCTATCCCAAACATCAACCATCGACCCGTCGAATATGTTCATCATCCTTTTCATTCGACGTTGACTTAAAAAAAATCATCTTTGACCATCCAATCACCTGCAACTATCGAATCTGTTAATTATCGTCCATCAATTGTTCTTGTAACCATAGAAGTCCAATGTTCATTGCAATAAACACCAATTTTTCCACTTACGATTCCTTTTCAGATGAAAGTTCCCACTTTCAACCAAAGTCATCGTTTGTTCTTCACTGGAAATCATCAACAATCACTTTTGGAAATTTCTCATCAAATTGAGTCGATCACAACATTTGATTCACAAATCCAATCATCAATTTAATCCCAATCGAACAAAAGAATGCCAATTAACCAATTCAATTTCAAAAACTCGGGACCAAAAGACTAACAATGAACTGATCGAGAAATGAAATAACACGAATCGGAATTGAATCAATGTTTATGAGCGAGAACTAGATTTGTAAATTTGTTTCAAAACATAATTCATAAATCGTATAAGCAATTAGATCTGGATGTCGATGCGATTAGCTTGAATTTGATAGAATGAGCGAAGTCTGAAAACAAATCAAATTTTTGCATTGATCGATTATATGAATTGCAACATGTGAAAGATCGGACAAAAGAGATTTGAATAAGATTGAAAAAAGAATTTGGATTGGATGAATTCAAATTATTATTAGGCTTAAACGAACATGAACTGTAACAAATGATGATTTGGGCTCTTGATGAACAATATTTGGATTTCTCAAGATGTACTCGATGAACAGTGAATCTCACGAGAAAAAAAAAATGAGAGAAGATGATTTTGATTTTTGGGATTTTGATCTAAACAAAAGTAATTGGATCAATCAATAGGATTTGAAACGAATTTGATCCAATGAGACAAATCGATCAAAAATAAAAATAAAAATAAAAATAAACGCAAAATATGAATCGAAATCATGGACGTTTTGGAATCCATTTGACAATTTGAGATACATTTTTGACGAATCGGGTTTCATTTTCAATGAACCAATCAAATTTAGAAGATCTTGGTTCTTTTGTTGGAACGAGAAAATCTCCAATTTGACCATTATACCACCGAAGATGTGTGATGTACAACTCTTTCTTCGTGTTTTTTCGTGTTCTTCAACGATCCAAGAACATCTTCATAAGAACCACCAACACTTTTGAGTTTTGATTTCAAATTCAATGCAACAGTTGGAGATTGTTGCTTTGGAACCCAAATTTGCTTCATAACAACATTTGATGATTTTTATCAGTAAACTTGTTTGTTTTTGCGCTCAATCTTCTTTTTCTTTTTCTTACTCATCTTTTTGCATCTTGAAGATTTGATTTCAAGAACACCTTCATTCTTGACAACTTCAACTTTGCAAGTTTGAATCAAATCTTTTGGAATTTGATACTTTTGAATTTCTTGGATTAACGGCTTTCGATAAGGAATCATTCATTCAAACGAATCATAAGAACATAAAATATCATCGGTTTGAACTCCAATCGAGCAAAAAACTTTTTCATCTTCATGAGAATCAACTTGAATCTTCTTGTCATGAACTTCAAGAACATCAAGAACATCACATTGAACTCCATAGTCTTGAACATCAACAAACTTAAGGGCATGAAGATCACTTGGGTTTCAATTAAAGAAATGTATTTCTTATTAAACAAATCTCTTTCTTCTCTTTTCTTTTGATTTCTACTACGAACTAATATGGACAACGCAATTTTATTCAACCATACAATCTTACAAAGTGGTAGAAAAATCAAGCTTCTGTTATCATCCTTCAAATCTCCATAAGAAACCATATTACCCCATGAAATCAATTTGTTTAACACCAACCCATAAAATTGATCTTCGTTGACTTTGTATTTGATATCTTCAATGATCACAATCAAAAAATCATACGTCAAATCCACCATGATCACAAGAACTTGAAAATTTCTAGAGAGAGAAAGTGATTTTGAATGGGTTTACTAGAGAGAGAAAGTAAGAATCACTTGAATTCTAGTGAAGAAAATCGAATTATGAATAGAATCACAGATGAATTCGATTTCTAGAATCCAAACTCTCTAAAACATGAAGATCAAAGATTAAAATAAGAATCACCAAATCTAGAAAGCCATCAAGGATCAATTCTTGATCAAATCAAGAATACATGCTCTGATACTAATTGTAGTGGTATTGATTATGATGGTATGTGCGGAGTTAGAAAAGATCTAATGAATCATCATACAAGTTCAAGAACACATGGAGTAAATAAATATTTTAAGCTCTCATTAGTATGAATTAGAAAGAGTAAAAATGGGTATGCTAGTTTCTCTTACTAAAACTAATGCCCTCCAAATGGTTCCTTACATAATGGGAGTCACTCACTTCTTAATTATAGAAAATACTCAACCCATTTACACTCCACATCCAAGCATGACTTTGCACCCTAACAATTTACCCATCAAATCATGCAAAAAAATAAATTTTATAACATCAAGTTATTGATGCGTTTACGTATCATCAATGCACAACCAACTTGTAAACAACTCATATGTCTTCGTTTAAAGATTATAAGATATTATTGTCTCTAAATTACTCGTGATAAATTCCATGAACTAATTCCCTAAGTGTGGGTTCATCCAATACTTAAATTTTCCATTTCAAATTACTCATGAATACTGCAGCAAGCTATTGCTATGTCTAAACCCTTAGACAATCTACAGTCCAATTCATGACAATCTTTATTCACTACTTACTTCCAAAAGTATGATCGACTTTGGATATTTGAATAATCCAATTATTCTGGAAGTAAAACATGTAAAATGAAAGACAATAGTAAACAATTGACAAAAGATAGTAAACAATACTCATAAATAAATGTCCATTATTTAATCATCAAAAGTCAATTATATTTATTTTGTTACAAGTTTCCAAATATCTATCTAACCACTAAAACTAATATCATCCTTCAAACCACTGCTTCTAGCATGTTGAAGGTGCTTGATCGTACTCAGACCCTTTGTGAGGGGATCTACAGGATTCTCTTCTGATGATACCCTATTTACAACGTGAAGTCCTTCTTCTACCCTATGTCTGTCCGATAAAATGGTATTTTATGTCGATGTGTCTTGATCTACCATGATCTCTCGGTTCCTTTGTCTAGGCAACCGCTCCTTCATTATCACAGAAGATCCCAATTGGCTCCTTTATGGTTGGCACAACCCCAAGGTCTCCGATGAAGTTCTTCAAGCATATAGCCTCCTTCGATGCTTCGCTTGCTGCAATGTACTCTGATTCATAGGTAGAATCAGCCATTGTTTCCTGTTTGGAACTTTTCCAAGTTATCGCTCCTCCATTAAGGGTAAATACCCATCCAGATTGAGAACGGAAGGTGTCTCTATCTGTCTGAAAGTTGGCGTCACTATACCTAGTAACTCTCAAGTCGTCACTACCACCAAGCATAAGGACTGAGTCCTTAGTTCTTCGTAGATACTTGAGAATGTTCTTTACTTCTATCCAATGAGCTCTACTCACATTTCCCTGATATCGACTAAACATGCTTAAAGCAAAAGCCACGTCACGGAGAGTACATGTCATAGCATACATGATCGATCCAACAGCAGAAACATAAGGAACTCAACTTATTTCTGCTATCTCTGCATCAGTACTCAGACATTGAGTCTTACTCAGTTTGGTATTACTCTGGATAGGCAACTCTCTTTTCTTGGAATTCTCCATGCTAAATTTTTTAGCACCTTATCTAAATACGTACTTTGACTAAGTCCAATTAGTATTTTACTCATGTATCTCAAAATCCTTATCCCCAGAATATAAGCAGCCTCTCGTAGATCCTTCATAGCGAAACACTTTCCAAGATTAGACTTAACATGTTGCAAAGTTGGAATGTCGTTTCCTATAAGAAGTATGTCATCGACATACAATACTTGGATGGTTACTATACTCCCACTAGCTTTGACATATGCATAAGATTCATCTTCACTTCTAGAGAAGACAAACTCTTTGACCTTCTCATCAAAAGCAAAGATTACATCTACGAGAAGCTTGTTTAAATCTATAGATTTATTTCTCAAGCTTACACACTCTATTGGGATAATCTGCATCTACAAAACCCTCTGGCTAACTCATGTAAACATCCTCAGCCAACTTCCTATTAAGGAAAGTGCTTTTGGCATCCATCTACCAAATTTCATAGTCATGAAATGCAACTATGGCTAGTATTACCCTAATAGATTTAATCTTAGCTACTGGTGAGAAGGTCTCATTATATTCAACCCCTGGGGTTTGAGCAAAGCTCTTAGCAATTAGTCGAGCTTTGAAAGTGTGTATCTTTCCATCCATGTCGATCTTCTTCTTGAAGATCCATTTGCACCTAACAGTCTTATGACCCGGTACATTGTCAACCGAATTCCAAACTTGGTTGTCATAGAAGGGCTTGATCTCACTGTCCATTGCCTCTTTCCACTTGGAAGACTCAGGGCGCGCCATTGCTTCCTTGTAGTTAGTAGGCTCATCTAAATTTAACAGCGTATTATCGCTGATAAATGTATCATCTTTTGTCGTTATATGAAAACCATACAACACAGGCAGAACACTAACTCTACTAGTACGCCTAAGAGGCAATGACTCGTCAATTAGTTCAACTGGAATTTCTTCCTTAGGTTGAGCGCTAGAATTAGAGGTTCCTTCATCATTTGACTCTTGAATTTCTTCAAGATCAATAATACTCCCATTGTCCTCTTTGTATATGAGTTTTCTCTCACGAAAAACCGCGAGCAACTAACTGTGCCTTATGCTTGTTAATAGACCCAACTGGATGTTGTTTGAGTTTGAAAATCCGTTTGCACCCAACCAAATTAACACTAGATGACCAAGGAACGAGAACCCATGTATTATTTTGCTGAAGAGCATCGAATTCCACCTTCATGGCTTTATGCCATGATGGTTCAGAAAGTGCTAGTCGATGAGAAGTGGGTACAACAAGGAAGGCACATTTGCTAGGATCATAAGTGACTATTAAATTGGTATATTTTCGAGGGAAGTCTTTTCCGGCACAACCACGAGTAGTGACACCTAGTGGAGACGAAGGAAAGGCCATCAGAGAAACATTATCGGCAGAGGATCTTGTGCTACCGGTGGCAGTGGTTGTGGTGTCACCTGAAGATGGAGTCATTGTTATGATAGGAGATGTGGGAGTTGCTACATCGGCTGATATAGTCTCTGTATCTGGTTGATTACTTGGTGTTTGTGGTTGAGTTAGTGCGAACAATACCTGCATAGATTGTGTTGTACTAGAGTTACTATTATATGTTGTGCAAAACCGTTGAACAGGTGCCACAGGAGTTGCAGTTGTATTAAAGTAATTAGATAGAACGATAGATAAATCATAATTCCCCATATGGTCATTTACAATTGTCGGTTCAGATTGAGGGAATACTCATAAACTTTTCACTGCCATCATAGGAGATGTGGGAGTTGCTACATCGGCTGATATAGTCTCTGTATCTGGTTGATTACTTGGTGTTTCCGGTTGAGTTAGTGCGAACAATACCTGCATAGATTGTGTTGTACTAGAGTTACTATTATATGTTGTGCAAAACCGTTGAACAGGTGCCACAGGAGTTGCAGTTGTATTAAAGTAATTAGATAGAACGATAGATAAATCATAATTCCCCATATGGTCATTTACAATTGTCGGTTCAGATTGAGGGAATGATACAACATTTGACTGTGAAGAATGTGTGGTGTATAGATGGATGAATTGGAAAAGGGGAATCGAGACTTGTCAAAAAGTAACATCCTGAGATATGTAAATACACCCAGTATTGACATCTGAAATTCTTATACTTTGTGCATTGAGCTATAACCCACAAAGACACACAATTTAGAGAGGAATGCAAGTTTATGAGTATTGTATTTGCGAAGACTTGGCCAGTATGCACGCCCAAAATTGCGTAAAAAGGAATAATCAAGAGTTATATTTAGAAGCTTTGTGATAGGTGTAAAGTTACTTATAGTACGACTGGGCATGCGATTTATAAGAGAACAAGCAGTCAAGAAGGCGTCATCCCAAAACCGAAGAGGAAGAGAGGAATGAGCTAACAATGCAAGACCAGTTTCAACAATATGGCGATGTTTGCATTCATCCATTCCATTTTGTTGAGATGTGTGAGGACACATGACATGGTGGGAGATGCCACTACCATGGAAGTATTGATGAAGCTTGTGGTATTCTCTTCTCTCATTCAGATTGGACGATATGAATTTTATCATTTAACATCCATTCAACATGATTTTGAAAGTTGTAAAAGGTTTGTTCAACATTATATTTGTTTTTGATAAGGTAGATTCATGTACATCTACTATAATCATCCAAAAACTAACATAATATTTAAAACCACCACTTGATAGATGAGAAGGTCCCCAAACATTAGTATGAACAAGTTCAAGATGGAAAGAAGTAACATGAACAGATTTATTATAAGAAAGTTGATGACTCTTAGCACGTTGAAAAGCATCACACACAGATAGCTTATTATCTAAAGAAAAACATAATTTAGTTGACATTAAAATAGACTTAACGATTGCGGAAGTAGGATGGCCAAGACGTTGACACCATTGAGATGGTGACACTTTAACATTGGACAAAGCTTGACGTGAAATTCTTGACACACGGTTGATTGGTACCGGATAGATACCTCGTAGCTTGTACCAAATAGAAGACTTATCTTCATGACCTTTTCCTTAACAAAGAAAACATCATTGTGAATTTTAATAAACACATCATTATCATAAACAAGTATATGGGCAAAGAGAAGATCCCAACTAATTTTTGGAACGTGCAAAATATTTTTGAGAACAATAGATTTTGCTAAACCAGAAATTTTAGATTGACCAATATGAGAAATATGTAAACCTATTCCATTTGCCACTTGAACCTGATCCTTGTCTTGATATCTCTCTTGAACAGTGAGGTAATGAAGATCACTAGTGAGGTGATCTGTTGCGCCTGTGTCAATGTACCAATTAATGTCATTATTGTAGCTTCTTGTAGTGGCACTATTTTTGCCCCACGATATTCCTCTTCCTGATAAGCATAATTGAATCTGCTTCTGCAGTTTAATGCAGTGTGACCAGGTATACCGCATACCTGACATCGACAACCTCCATTGTTTCTGCCACGCCCACGGCCTCGACCGCGACTTCCGCTATGATTGTTGTTTCGATAGTTGTTCTGGGAAGCATTATTGTTGTAGTTGTTGTTTTGCCTAGAGGGATTAGAATCTTGACGTGTAACATTGTTGGCGGATGATGCAAATTCAGTAATGTTGTTGATTATAGTGGCTTATGCTTAGTGAGCAATTAGGTAAGAGTAAAACTTCATTAAGGTTATGTCACGTTGGTCACTCAAAACTATGATGGCAGTGAAAAGGTCACTATAACCAGGTCCTAAACTGGCTAGAATGTAGCCGATTACCTCCTCATCTTTCATAGGATAGCCATTATTTGCCATTGTGTCAACAAGACCAGTCATCTTGTGGAAGAACTCTGATGCACTTAGATCTCCCTTTCTTTCAGTTGAAAGTTGAGTGTGTATTTAGATGGAGTTCCTTTAATGCTGAGATGAGAACATCAAATGAAGACAGGTCCACAACTCATGCGATGTGTTGGTGCATCGGGTAAGTTGTGCAAGAACATCTTCTATCATAGACGACAGGAGACCACCAATGATCGCTTGATCTTGAACGACCTACGCATCATACTCTGGGTTCGTGATCTCCCTAGCTTCTGCACCTGTTCCTGTGTTTAGTTTTGCTATGGGGCAGACTTAGTGCCATCGGGGTAGCCGAAAAGTTGAACGCCTTGTAGGATTGGAACAACTTGAGCCTTCCATAGAAGAAAGTTAGTTCTGGTTAACATGCAGGACATGGTTGTAGCTATTTTTGAAGAGTTGGTGAATGAAGTCATGGTGAAGGTGACACTGGAAGGAGACCAGAATACCGAAGGTGAAGATGAATAAATCGAAGCCCTAGGATTGTCTCTAATACCAAGTTGAAAAGAATAATTGGTGAAACAAGCCCCATAGAGATATTCGATTATATATATATATATATATATATATATATATATATATATATATATATATATATATATATATATATATATATATATATATATATATATATATATATAGCGCGCGCACGCGCTTGCGTGTTTAGGTTTTACAGAAAACAAAAATACCCTAAAAAACATAAAAATACATAAAAAAAATACTTAGAGATCACAAATCTTTTTTTTTACTTTATATTTTTAAAAATTGCAAGTTTTTATATAATTTCGCTGAAAAAAAAAATTTAAAAAAAAAAAAACAAAAAATTAAAAAATTGATTTTATTTTTTTTTTCAGTGAATCTATATAAAAAACTGTGATTTTTAAGAATATAAAGTCCAAAAAAAGATTTGTTATTTTTAAGTATTTTTTATATGTATTTTTATGATTTTTAAAGATTTTTTAAGGTTTTTTTGTTTTCCATATATATATATATATATATATATATATATATATATATATATATATATATATATATATATATATATATATATATATATATATATATATATATATATATATATATATATATATATATATCAGTGTTGTAAAAATCGGTTTAGGCGGCCGATTAATCGCTAGGCGGTTTTCAACCGAATAGGATTAAGGCTAATCGGTCGGCTTAATCAGTTTTGGTCAAAGGGGGTCAAAGTCGAAGCTAGACGGTTCTAATCGGTCCTAGGCGGCCTAATCGGCCAAATTTTCAAATTTTCAAATTTTTAAATATTAAACCAAAATTTTCAAAATTTCAAAAGTTCATAGTATTTCAATGGTCAACTAATATATAAAAATAAAATTTAAAGTTATTCTCCGAAATTTTCACAATTTCTATGTTCTCAAATATACAAATACCCAAATTTATTTGTTCTTAAGATATATTAAAATTTGAATAACTTTTTCTTATTAATTGGATGATAAATTGTTGTGCTTGTTAAACTTATTATTAAACTTTTATGCTTATTTATTTATATTCTTACGATTAAAGTTAGATTTATAAAATTTTGAAAAAAATTATTAATAATTATTGGTCCCCGATTAATCATCTGATTAATCCCCGCCTAGTCGATTAATCTCTTGACCCCAATCCACCGACTAGCTAACGTCTAACGTTTTCTGCAACCTTGATATATATATATATATATATATATATATATATATATATATATATATATATATATATATATATATATATATATATATATATATATACCCGATTAATCATCTGATTAATCCCCGCCTAGTCGATTAATCTCTTGACTCCAATCCACCGACTAGCTAACGTCTAACGTTTTCTGCAACCTTAATATATATATATATATATATATATATATATATATATATATATATATATATATATATATATATATATATATATATATATATATATATATATATATATATATATATATGGTTGAGATCGGTTGAGAACTAATAGTTTTCTGAGAACTCGAGAACTAGAAGTAGAGCGTTAGATCAAAATTAACTCATTAAGGGCATCATCATCATCTTACCGATCTCATTTAATGTTTAATTTTTTTTTTTTGTTATTGGAAATGTTAATAAAATGTTCTAAAAACTAACATAATAAATCAAAGTTCAGTTTTTTTTTTTCGTTTTTTTTTAAATGGAGATTTTTTACTTTTTTCAGAAAACATGAACTTAAAAAAACTTCAATTTTTTTTAAATAAACACCTTTATTTTTAAACTGTATTTTTTCCAAAAAAAGCTGCAATTTTTTCAAAAAAACTGCTACTTTTTTCCGAAAAACAATGTTTTTTTATAAAAAAAAAACTGCATTTTTTTTTAAAATAGTAAATATTTAAAAGTCAGTCAATTAAAAAAAAAAAAAAAAAAAAAAAAAAAACCTTAAATTTTTTAACCAAAAAAATCAACATTTTAGGTATGAAAAATGCTACAAAGATTTACAGTGTTGTCATTTCTTCATATCAAATTTTTCATATTTTCTTCAATGTATCACTTTTCACATCTTCAATATTTTCCACAAATATTTCAAAATCTACAATAAAATTTAAAAAAAAATGATTAATGCAAGAACACTCACAAAAATACACATGTATATATATCATGTAAGATTCACATGTGATTATATCATGTAAGATTCACATATTGATTATATAATGTGATATTCACATGTGATTGTATATTTTAAGATTCAAAAGTGAAATTGGCAAGAAAATTTTTAAAAATAATTAACGAAGAACACTCACACAAAAGTATGTGTACATCTAGATGTAATTCATATGTGATTCACTTGTGATTTAAATGTGAATCACATGTAATTCATATGTTATTCACTTGTGTTTTACATGTGAATCACATGTAATTGATATGTGATTTACATGGATTCATATGTGAATTACATGTGATTCATATGTGAATTACATGTGAATCACATGTAATTCATATGTGTTTCAATCGTGATTTACATGTGAATCGCATGTTATTCATATGTGAATTACATGTGAATCACATGTACTTCATATGTGACTTACATGTTATTTACATATGAATCACATGTAATTCATATATGTTTCACTCTTGATTTACATGTGAATCATATGTAATTCATATGTGAATTATATGTTATTTACATGTGAATCACATGTAATTCATATGACTCTTGATTTACATGTGAATCACGTCTGATTCATATGTAAATTAATTGTGCATCACATGTAATTCATGTGAATTACAAGTGAATCACATGTAATTCATATGTGTTTCACTTTTACATGTGAATCACATGTGATTCATATGTGAATTACATGTGAATCACATGTAATTCATGTGTTTCACCCATGATTTACATGTGATTCATATGTGAATTACATGTAATTTACATGTGAATGACATGTAATTCCTATGTGATTCACGTATGATTTACATATAAACTAAACTTGAGTGCTTTTAAAGATGATCAAACAAGTAACTTTGTGCTCACAGGGAAACGGGATGACAGTTTCAACAAAGCACTCAAACACATAGCTCTACTAGTAAGATCCTATGTGTGGTATTTGATTGCAAGCTCAACAACATCATTTTCAGTTATTTGTCCATGAAAACTCAAAAATTAACAAATATATCATATGCATAATATGTCAATTGTTATAAGAAATGCAAAAAGAAAACTAACAGTTATAACAATCAAACACATCAACAACATACTTTTCAGTTACCTGTTCATAAAAACTCAAAAATTAACAAATATATGATATGCATAATATGTCAATTGTCATAAGAAAGACAAAAAGAAAACTAACAGTTATAACAATCAAACACATCAACAACATCACTTTTAGTTACTTGTTCATAAAAACTCAAAAATTAACAAATATATCATATGCATAATATGTCAATTGTCATAAGATGACTTATTTCAATGAAAATTTTAGAAAATTAAACTCAAAAATCCACAAAACTAATTAATTATAGGAATTAAAAGTTAGAGAAATGTTCAGTACCTAGAAATCTAAACATTGAGAAAAATTGTTGGCAATAATTTCTTCAGGCATTAGAAGAAGTAATAAGCCAGCAAAAAATTTCATGGCCTGAATGTAATACAACATATTAGCATCATTAAGCAATTTCATTACATTTCACATAATCTATAAGAATATCTAAAAAAAATATACAATATTAGTTGTCAAATGAGTTAATGCTGACTTGGCAGTAACCAACAAAGGGGTTATGGCGAGCATATGCGGTAAGTAAACGTCTCAAAACATTTCTACCACCTTCATCTAGAGCAGGGTGACCTGGAAAAGTCTGAGGCAAATCCTGTAAAAACAAAACAGTATATCTGATCTGATTAGGAATTGTACAAAAAATCTAGGATTAATGTTTCAAGACACTAACCTTTTAACATATTTGATGAATATCATGAAGATTTATCCAGTCATACAGCACTATAAAAAAAAACCAATAACTCAAATTTCATCCACTTTAGGTAGAATGATATAGTTAGTACCTGTGTGATGGCTTTATTGACAACGAGCTCGTCGACATTTCCGATGTTGACCTGGACACAATCCTAAATTGGAATTGGTTCATCATTCATTAAGTCAAAATGAAGTTAACATGTGATATTTCTCATTGAGGCATTTCATCGAACATGTTGAGTGTAAACAAATATCTATATTTTTCAATAACACATGTGTCTATTTTTATACCTACAATCAACACAATGATTCAACTCTTTTTAAAAACATATTGATTAAACTAGTTCAACTTAACAATTAGGCAAAAACAATTCATAAAGGTAAAACAAAGGCCAGGAGTCAACAATAGAAACAAATGATACCTAAATTTTGATCGACAAGGGATCATCTTCTTCGTTCAAGTCTTCAATCCACAGTGGAGGCTGAGATGAAGTCGGTGATTACAGTGTACTCTGGGGAATGGATTGATGGAGGATAACACGATTCAAAATTATAGCATCTTCACTGGAGTTTTTTTCTATGAAGAACGTGAGATCAAGGAGTTCAGCAACAATGAAACTTCGATCGTTGGGGGATTTTATATTTCATGTAGATTGATGATCGATGATGATAGTTTGATCGATTGGGATCTGGAAATCGACGATAAATGTGGTTCGTCATTTATCTTCATCGTATTCGTGTGAGTAGAAGCAATTTCAGAATCGAAAGCATGGAATTAGATGAAGGATTGAAGACAATTCAACAAAGGTGAGTCGTCGGAGGATGGATCGTAGGTTTGAGCGAGAGAGGAAAATTGGGGGGGGGGGGGGGGGGGAGAGAGAGAGAGAGAGAGAGAGAGAGAGAGAGAGAGAGATGAAAATTTATTTTATCAGATATTAGATTTAAGAAATCATTTAATTGTATTTTTATTTCTATAATACCCCTGAATGAATTAATTAAGATACCCCTCCTTTTTTATCTACTTATTTACAAAAACGTCACTTTGCATCTCGACCCTTCCCTTTTTTGATCTAACGTTCCACCTTTAGTTCTCGGGTTCTCGGGAAACTTTGAATTCTCAAATGATCCTTCCCTTATCTCTCTCTCTCTCTCTCTCTCTCTCTCTCTCTCTCTCTATATATATATATATATATATATATATATATATATATATATATATATATATATATATATATATATATATATATATATATATATATATATATATATATATATATATATATATATATATATATATATATATATATTACATTTATAAGATAGAGATAATGATCAGATCCTATCTGATTGGATCTAATCTATACAACATTTGAAAACGTAGTAATCTATCTAATACCTGTTTTACATGTAGTTTTGCCATTCTTTTAGTGGTGTAGTTTTGGTTTAAAACTGCACAATGAAAGTGAAGCATTTGTATTAAAATTTTAGCATTAAGCTATTTACCCAACACGCATTAGCAATCAATTTAGGTGAAATCATAGTCTTGGTCCAGATACACAATCATAACACATACTCTTGGCTATTTTGATTCAACATTTAAAAAAAATAAAAAATAGTCTTAAACATCTATAACAATAAACAAGAATCTTAAACATCCATAATAACATAACAGAATTTCAACACATAATTATAGGGGTTTGTTTCAGTTTTTAAGAGTCGTTTCTAGAGTAAAACAACATTGCACCGACTTTGATTTTTGTCAAATTAAAAACTTCACCGTTGATTTTTGTATCAGTCTCGTTTTGTTGCGATTTTTTTTATCTGTTTAGTTTTTTCTTATCATTATCTTACCAGATGGAGTGGTCGTCTTTTCGTAATTTATTATTAATTTCTGAATCCCATAGTTAATTGATAACTCATGAAACAGAGTCAAAATTTAGCTAACAACGAGAGTTTTATTAATTTCGAAGAATTTGTTAATTAGCGAACAGTTAACTGGTTAACCACTTAACAAAAATAAAAAAGCCAGTTAAGTGGTTTTTTCAGTTGGTGAATCATGTTTACCGGTGGTTAAGCTACTATTGATCTATGATGTAAAAAAGTTACGTATGAAAATATAATAATAACGTAAAGTTTGGAGGTTCAGAAAAATATAACAAAACACAGGTGACAACAACCTTTACAAAAATCAGCTCAATAGTTCTCAGCAACAGGTCTAGAAGGAAAAAGCCTTTGTACAAAAGTCAAAAAAGACCAGATGCAAACCACCGCAAGAACTTCAAAAGTCACTATCATTGCCGCCAATGCACCGCCCTTCTCCATCAATTCCGGCGACTTTGGTAGGCCCCTCATCGTGAACATCAACTTCTCAATGAAATGCATAGCTTTGTTCAACTGGTACAGCCTATAAACCTGCCCAAAACCATTCAAATAATTACAAAACTTGCCCCCCATTTCTGTACATAACAATGTTGTACTGTTTTTGACATACATCGGACCGGGACCGATATCAATGAAACAAAAATTACAAATTTTTGTCCTATCCATAAACGCGGTACAAGGTGTGATGGGGACTCACTCTTGATCTCTCGTCTCTGCAAAAAGACGAAAATGCCCTCCTTATCTTCATCATCGAAAATAGCCCTAGAAAGCTTGTCCAGTCTCGTCCCATGTAAGAATGCAGCCGCAGGCTGCATTTGTTACACAGGACAGGACGGGCCAAGACAAGCTTTCAAGGCCTACTTTCGATGATGAAGATGAGAAGGACATTTACGTCTTTTTGCATGGACGAGAGATCGAGAGTGAGTTCCCGTCACACCTTGTACTGCCTTTATGGGTAGGACAAAAATTTGTAATTTTTGTGTCATTTGCATCGGCCGAGTCTGATGCATGTCAAACACAGTACAACATTCTAAGTAACAAAGAGGGTGTAACCGTCTTAAGTAAATCAAAATCTATAAACATTTGAAAACTACAAACCTCGAACACAATAGGGACGAGAGGCCAACACGACGATTGACGTTTTTCAAGAACTTTTTCGAATATAAATTGGACAAAACATCCGACTAAGTAAGGAGTGACAGAAACCACTCCAGCCAAACCAAGTAAAGGCCAAGTGACAAATGCAGCAAATAGAGGTGCGATAACTTTAAACCCCATCACAAAAAAAGCCGATGATAAGTATCCTCTAAATCCCGTTATTAAGCTCCATCTCTTCATGCTATATTGCAAATAGGGTTTTTGTACTTTGTCAGTAACAAGGAGAAACGTTGCTAAACCAATGTAAAACATGATTTCTGAAGCAGCTGTGAACACAATCTCTGCATGAAAAAAAAAAAACAATTGGTGAAAATTGTTAAGTTCTTTTTACTAAAACCACTTAAGCTAGAATAAACAAAAATATATAAAACACTAAAATTGATGCATTGCAATATGATACCTGTTAGAACCACATCTTTAAGAAGCTCCTCACTGAATAAGCCGAAAAATTGTGGGATCAAAATGGATGAGATCAAAGCGATAGGGCCCACAACCCAAAGCAAAGACCGATTTTCTTTGAATGGTGTTGACACCAATTTGCCTTCTTCAATCAATTGGTGAGTCAACCCAATGAATGAAACAGATCCTGATTTACCTCTGAATGGTTCGACTCCATTGATATCACTAACATTTTGATCTGTGACCTTTAATTTTGCATCATTAATTGCACACATGAGATACCCTCCTCTACTTGAGGGCTCTTTGGTCTTTCTCCTCTTTGAATCACCCACAAAAAAGACTACACAAAATTCTAGTTAGTGTTTCATCATTTTCTCAAATACTTAGATTGATGCAGTTATCAGAGTTTCTCAAATTCTACAGAATTCAAATGGAGTTCGTAAATTAAAAAGGAGTGAGGATTTGGTTCATTGTCTATATGCAGTTTCTTGCGTTTTCTTCCGTTTCAAATAAACTGCATATTTTCTTGTTAAAGAAAGGGATTTATGATTCTATTATCAAAATTAGAATGAAGAATCAAATACCATTTGGCGCCCTTCGGATCCGAAACGAAGCTTTGTTCCATACTGAAGATGAACGAGAAATCTACATAGACATAATGCGAGAGTCAAAATTGTAAAATTAAACAAATTGTAATAACTAGAATTCAAATTTTGAATGATTTACACTGCGGATGGAGAAGGGTCGACGGTTTGACGGCGGAGCTACGGTGGAAGGAAGGTTGTGAAGACTAGTTGTAAAGGCCGTCATTTGTGCGCTCATTGCTGCTTTTGAGCATAGAGGTTTTAGCATCAAGCTTGGAATTTGATTGAGCCCAAAAACCCTAAACCCCTTGTTTGATTGCTTTCGAATTTCGATATGGTTGAAATTGAAATTTTGGAAATTTGAAGAACTGTGAAAGAATATTTGGGCTTTGTACAAGGTTTTCTTTTCTGTATAGGCCTTCCTAAACCTAGTAGGTTTGTTTGGGCAAAATTATTGGATCTTAGACCATGGGCCATTGGTTTTGATACCGCTGGTGAGCAAACCGTTTTTTTATAACCGAACAAGTTTGGTTCGGTTCCGATTCTTGAATACTAAAACCGGTTTAAATTGGTTCCGTTATTATTAAAGTCGAACCTATCTAAACCGGTTACATCAGTTCTAAACCGGTTTGATCGGTTTGACTACCGGTTCTAAACCGGTTCATGGTTATTAAACCGATTCTAAACTGGTTTCAATGTCTAAAATCTCACGGATTCAAACCGGCGGTTCGGTTCTTGCATCGGTTCGGTTCATAGTGGACCAGTTTACCGATTCGGATCCTGAACCGGTTTTTTTGTGCAAGCCTAGTGTTGCATTGCGATTTGAATGTTGAGTAGGATGTTTATGAGTTTATGGCGGTATTAAAATATAATATTAAAATAATTATAATTTGTGTGTATTAAACAAATTATTATAGAGGTAACTAATAAAAGGGATCTAAAAGTGTCAGGAATACTCAAAGAAGGTATCTAAAATGTTCCCGGGAAGGAATCTATATAAGTCGTCATGTCAAAGGTTGCTTTTTTATTTTTTGTATATTTAGACTTAGATAGTGTTTGTTTTTTGTCCGCAGATCTGCGTGACCTCTTCTGTCTGCGCCGCGGAGACAACGTGCAGACATTAGCCTTCGCAGACTGTTTGTTTTTTTGAAGACTGCAGACCTAAAAATGTCTGCGCGCCCTCTTCTTGGCGCAGACGTGGACCAGAGTCTTCTAACATCTTCAGACATCTTCTAGCCTAAAAAAACATATATATCTTTATTTTTTTCAAGTTTATTTTTTATTTTTTTAAATTTATATTTTTTCCAACTTTATTAATGATGAACAATTTGAAAAAAAAAATACAAAACTTAAAAAAACGTTCGACGATACAAACATTATATTTTTGACAAATTTATAAATAAAAATTTATTATAATAATAGTCGTTGAAGTTGTTTATATAAATATGACAAAAAAATCATAATATATTCTTATATTTTTTTGCCAAATTTTGTAAAACATTATTTAATACAATATCGTCAATTTCTCGAAAAAATATTTATGGTACTTTTTAATGGATTTAATTGAAAAAATCGAAGTTTATTTGCATCCATTTATGTATCAAATTTTTTGATCACTAATTATAATGTTTACTTATAACTTTGCAACCAAAGTTGTTGGTTTTTATAAAATATATACGTTAATTTATATCATTTTTATTTTTATTTTTTATACAATAATACATAAAAGTTGATATAGATTCGTTGATTATTTATAACAAAGTCATAAAAATATTAAAAAATCACTTTGAAGTTTAAAAAAATCAGTTTATTTAGATTTCAGTTTATTTTAATAGCCCGCAGATGTTAAAAAAACAAACAGTCTTCTTTTTTCAGACTGCAGATGTTTGGTCCACATCTTCTACTGAAGAGGTCTACAGATGTGGTCCGCAGACTGCAGACATTTTGCCTCAGAAAAAACAAACAGCACCTTAGTTTAGGGTGCTTAATACACCTACCAAAGTTACATATTAAGCCGTTCAAGCATCTCTTGCAGAAGGCATGGGGTACTCGATATTTTCAAGTCCGGTCATGAGATTCCTAAGATCCTATGCAATTTAGTAAAAATATGCCCTAAAGCATATGTAATGGTCATAATACAAACCTCATTTACTAAGCCTTGTTTGCCTATATCGTAAATCAAGTTGTGTAAGATAAGAGAGTAATGTATCATGGTATAGTCATAGTCAAATCCACAAAGTTGTATGATGTCCAATCTAATATTCATATACACTTAGATTCACAAGAGTAACACAATAAAAAAACAATCAAATTCATGAAGTTGTGAAAATTTATGCTCAAAATAATATGGAATATATTGATTATTGTCTATCTTTGGGGTTCATCTTTGGCATTCTCTTTAAAGCATCAAGAATCTTAAGAAAAATCTTAAGAAACATATATTTGTCCAGATCTAACTTATCCTGAATTTTAGATACTTTATCATTAGAATCTAACCAACTAACGTCAATTACATGTTCTTGTTCCAACATCTTCCTTACACTTTACACTTCGATCGATGCTTGGTGAAATACTAAGTGAAACACAAATCCGTTGTTAGGCGGAATGCTCTCTTGTCAAAATAGAGTTGGTAATCACCTAACATATATAATAACACATCCACAACGGACCGTTGATTGACCAATGTCTCTTTGTAAGAACAAGTAATGACATAATAAAGGGTGGTCTTTTACACCTACATGTACATCAACCCACCAACCAAAAAACGACGTCGTGAAAAGCATTTTGGAAAATATTGTAGCATAGCCATAAGGTCACGAACCATGGTTTGCAATTTGAAGTGAGCATTGCATCGTATACACAATCATACTGGAAAATTTTAAAATATTAGCATCATGTTCCATACATGATCTTATGTTCTAGACATAATATTCCTGTTTATGATATATTCTCTATGTTTTGGACATTTGGATATGATTCTGGACTAGTTCTAAGGGTTCTTAATATATATCTAGCAGAAAAAAATGGCAAACAACTACATCAATGAAATTCATATAAAAAAAATATATTACATTCCAGACTAGTTTAAATCGCTAATATGATCAAAAGAAATGATGTAACATCCCGTTTGAAATTAAATAAATAATAAACTCTAAAACCCCAAGATGTAATTTTTATTATTATTTTATATTATTGTAGCCAAAATCAAGGTTTCGGGGAGCCAAATGTTATAATTTGGATTTTCGGGCGTTAAAGTGTATTTCAGGGATTTATTTTATAAAGATTTTCAGAAGTCAGGTCGTGTTTGATAATTATTGGACTTAGATTGAAAGGATTTTGGAATGTTGAGTGTTAAATGGTAACTTATGGGACTTGAATTGTTATGAATCTTGGATGTTTGGGGCTACTTAGTAAATTGTAGCCTTAATTTGAAAAAGATCTCATAGGGAGGGACCAAATGTGTAAAGTGTACATAAGTTTGTGTCACACCCCCGAACCAGACGGCGGAAACGTCCGGGGGCTGTTGTGACTCAATTGAATACCATCACAATGAATATACATGAAACACAACATCATTCATCACCAACATTTGAATATTACAACTGATAGTGTTTACATTCATTACATTGTCTCAAAACATTACATTCTCGAAAGTAATTGTTCGATACTAGTTAAACAACAGCAAAACGTCATAGAGTACAATTCATCCTTCACTTTATCTGTTACCTGAGAATACAAGTATTTTGAAAAACGTCAACATATGAAATGTTGGTGAGTTCATAAGTAGTGTTTGAAATCCAATGTTTTGTATTGTTTAAAAACCACCAGAAAATCTGATATTTTCTGAAAATAGTATAGTCAAAAAGGTGTGAAGATTCATAGGTATGCTTGTTTGTTTCTATGCTTGTAAAAAAAATTGTTCATTTAAAATTGTATGCATTTCAAATCTGTATGTATTGAAAAAAAAACCCTAGGAAAACCCGATGTTTTCCTAATTCCTTGAATTCCATGTAGTCACATTGAAAACATTGCATAGCGTGTAGTGTCAGTCCCAGGCGACGTTGGATTATTTTTTAGCATGATTATTGGCTACAAACACGCGTTACACAAACGACTAGTCTATAGCTATACTAACGATCCCATAGGCGTCGTCCGTACTAATCACGTTACCCAATCGCCCTGACTATGTGTAGTCCCACATCCGAAGAGAAAGAGGTCACGAAGACCCCGATGACTCCATTAACCGGTTGGGGATAAAAATGTACGAGGGGTCCCCGACCCGCCTCGCATAAAATGTAGACTTTACTAGCTATACCAAAGGACCCTTGGGGACCAGTAATATACAAGCCATTGAAAGTCCATTTACGTTGTGTCGGATCGGTAAAACCCAACACTCCGTAAAAAAAAATGTCTTCGGCCTTAAGATCAGGTCATTGGGCTAGCTAGGCTCAACGAACAAGATTTTACACTTTTGGGGCCCAAAGATGGTGCGTAGACGTCTGTGCACACTCGCATGTATAATGTATTACCAAACGTTACTTGTATGAATCGTAGTATCGTAGCGTCGTAGTGTTAGTAGTTGTAGATTTCTATTGGTTCGAGACCGAGCCAATTCGTTTAACAACGACTTTTGGTATTGTAATGTATTGTATTTCGTCGATAGCCGCGGTGCCATTATTTGATCAAATTGCGTATATTGAATCAGCCTTGAAATATTTCTGTTTTCAGCCCCTCATTGTTTGTAAAATTTACATTTTCAACCCTTTTATTGAATACTTCCCGGTTTGGTCCTTAAATTAATTTTCTTGACATTTTAACACTAAAAATTATTGAAATTAATATTTTTCAGCATATTTTTCATAGAAAACAGTTTAAGTCCCTGAAAATGCAGTTTTCTCGGTTTTAACCCTTCTTTTTCGCAACTTTGAGAATTTTGGCCCAAATTGGAATTTTTTTGCAACTTTGGTCCTTTTTAAATTTAAAAAGCATTTTAAACCTTTGAATAGAATTTGGAACACTTATAGTCCACTGTTTTACAGAAAAATACAGTTTTGGCCCTCCAAAACAGAAAATCTCGCACAACGGGCCTCATTGGGCCAAAAATGTCATTTTTAGCCCATTAAGCTTGGAATTTATGTTTTTAATCCCCTAAATGACTATATTTCCAGAAATTGTTTTAATGAAACTGTTTTGGCACACCTCATCCATCAGAATTCGTGATATGTCAATTTGGACCCTTAATTTTGTATTTTTCACATTTTAGGCCCAAAATTTGTGTTTTTAACCCAAAGAAAATTGTTACTAAACCACTTAACCATTTTTCTTAAAACACTTTGTATGTAGAAATATATTTGAAGCTAAAATCATTTAACACAAGATATATCTCGGTTTTGAGGGGTTTTATGGCTAGATCCAACATTATAACACACAAATGCATACATATAAGCATGGAAATCATACAAGGCATATAAACACATATAGATCTACACTTTCACTTGTATTCCCCCCCCCCCCCACAAAACTCATAAAAACAGAAAATAGGGGGTATGAAGCTCACCTTGGGGTTTGGAAGTCGGTTTTGATGAAGAAGTGAAGAGATCTCGACCCTAGATGTGTTATGGACATGATTTTCGAGCTCTATGGTGCTATAAGAGTATGATTCACGAAAGTATGGTGTAAGAGGAGATTTTTGAGTAGATCAAGGAGTGAAATCATAGATCTAATGAAAAACTTACCAAAGATGATGACCTAGGTGGGAAAACCTTCTTGAAATTCTTAAAATCTCGAAAAATTGAGAGGAAGGAAGGGTGGTTTTTCTTGAGAGTGTTTGAGAGGAATGATGAGAGAAAATGTTGGGTTTTAGAATGAAATGGGGAGGTAGAAAGGCCATATGGCCGTGAGTTTGAAGGAGGGAGAGCAAGAAAGGATTTCCTTGCCTAGATACATGAGCCTACCTTGTTGTATGGTGGTTATTATGCATGGATGACCACCATGCAATATTGAGGTGGCAAGGTTAGGATAATTCATTTCTTTTTTTTTTGTTTTTGGAATGATCTTGGGCCGAGATTGGGCTAAGGTAAATGAGGATGAGGTGTTTTTGCCCATTGTTGGTCTTGGCCGAATTTATGAGGCCCAAGAATAAATTTTCGGCCCATTGGGCTCTTAAGGAGACTCACGGCCCAAAATGGTAAAAGAAATGGGTTTAGGGTCCATTAGGGGTAATTAAATCCCTTTATGGCCCATCATGGCCTAAAGTAGTCAAGTTGAAGGCTTATTGGTCCATTATGCCCAATAGGAGAATTTTAGTTCATAAGGGACTTGAACCGGAATTCCTACGGTTTCCAACCCCTAGTTGAACCTATAAGAGGTATTTGAACGAGGAAAGGGTATAGCATTCACTTAAATTACAAGCCCTACTATAGTTGGTGGTTTCATGAGAATAGAAACTCCTAGCAAAAGTGCCAGTTGTGACATCATCCCCCCGTTAGAGGGAATTTCGTCCCGAAATTCTTTCGAATGGTATGATCATGAATGAGAGGATAGGTACTTCATTTGATCTTCGTGCTTCTCATGTGAATTTCGGTCCACGCTTAGCGTTCCACCGAACCTCCACAATGAAAATGTGGCTTTGCTTTGTATGCTCTACTTCCCTATCTCAAACCCCTCGACTAGTTCCTTGACGAACATGAGATTCTTGTTCATTTCGATCCCTTATAAAGGGAATGATAAGAGTTTTTCCTGATAGGCACTTTTCAGATTCAGGACACAGAACACAGGGTTCACGTTGCTGAGCTCTACAGGCAGTTACAGTCTATATGTCTTTGGACCAATTCGAGCAAGAATCTCGAACAGTCCAGCGCATCGTGGGTTTAGTTTTCTTGGTTCCTAAAGCGAATCATTCAACTCCCAGGAGATTCCTTTAATAACACGCGATTCCCCAACTTGCCATCCTAATGGCTTACACCGCTTGTCAGCAGAGCTCTTTTATCGGTCTCACGATGCTTGAGGTCCAGCTTCGATTTGGATTATCTTCTCTGTTGTTTCGTTAGTGGTTTCTGGTCTCATGAGAGTACCACCGAGTGATATGCATTTATGACTATAAAGAGTTTTCGAAAGGAGCATTCTTGATGCTCGTGCGATAGTTGTTATTGTATGAGAATTTTGTCAAGGGAAACTGGGTATCCCCTGACTTGTTGAGCTCACACACCTAGACTTGTAGCATGAATTAGAGTGGTCGAATGGTTCGTTCACTTTGGCTATTGGTTTGAAGGTGGTAAGCAATGCTTATGTCTAGTTACGTTCCCATAGCCCTCTGAAGTGACTGCCATAGTCTTGAAGAAAGTCTGTTATCTCTATTTGAGATAGTAGGTACCGATATTTCATGGAGTCTTATGATCTCCTGGATATAGACCCAAGCTAATCCTTCCATCTTGTTTGATTCCTGTATTGGCAGGAAATGGGCAGATTGGGTTAACCTATCGACAATCACCCAGATAACGCCCAACTCTACTCTTATAACAAAAAGCTTCGTCTTTCGACTGCGAGAGTTTTATCCATCCATGTAGTGCTTTCAGTGCGACACTCCCAGCTTTGATGCTTTCTAGGCTGGTCGTTGATGATGATGGTGTTTCGTTCTCGCTTTGTGAGCAGATGAGTATGTTATCAATGAAAATAGTGAAAGGGCTAACTAGGAATGGTTGGGAAACTTGGTTCGTAAGGTTCACGAATACCTTGGGAGCATTCGTTAGACTGAAGGGTATCACAATGAATTTGAAATGGTCGCGACGAGTTCGGAATGCAGATTTGGAATGTCGCCTTCTCGGACTCAGAGTTGATGATAACCGATTCTTAGATCTATTCTAAAGAAGTAACGAGCTTCTTGGAGCTGGCCAAATAGATCGTCAGTCCGTGGAAGTAGGTATCGAATTTTAATAGGGAGATTGTTCAATTTCCTAAAATCAATGTACCTTCGGAAGGATCTGTCTTCTTGAAAAACAAGACCGGTGCTCTCTAGGATGAGAGGCTTGGTCTAATGAATCCCTTGCGCAACAATTCTACTCAGTTGACAGGATAACTTGTGAATTTTTGGCGGGAGTCAACCTATAGGGTGAATTGGCAATTGATGTGGTTACCGATATGAGGTTGATTCGAAATTCAACCCGTCTCTCTGGGGTATTCCCGAAAGTTCCTTAGGAAACACATTTGGGAAAATCACAAGCTCCTGCAATACTCTGTATGCCTACCTCTTCTTTGATCTTGTCCACAACATGAGTGAGGAAAACATAGTTCTTCTGGTGCAGGCACTTCTGTGCCTCGATGCACGAGATAGGAAGAGGATTAGCGCCAGGTTTATCACCATGGATTATTAGAGTTTTCATGATTAGGAAGGTGAAGGCAAACGGCCTTCTCGCGGCACATAACATCAGCACAGTGGGGGCTTACCCAGCCATGACGATTATCACATTAAAACTCCTAATATTTACTGGCATGAAATCTATTTGTAATGAATGGTCGTTTAGTGTTAAGGCGTACTCCACATGAGTACCCTAGATTAAATCATTTTTCCCCTTTGGCCATGTCCATTGAAAAGGCTTAGCTTAGCTTTGGGGATGTTGTTTTAGTAAGTGTTTGAAGTTGTTACTAACCAAAACTTCACTCGGATTTACCATTGAATAAGAGGTAAGCAAAAGAGTTGTTAAATGGGAACATACCAGTAACAACTGTCGGGTCTTGATCTGCTTTGCCTTAACCCAAGGTCAGGACCATTTCTGATCCTTCTGCTCCTCGATTGTTATCCATGGAGAAATTGCGCCTGATGTGACCAGTTCCTCCACACCTATAGCAAGTGCGACTGGTTTCATCATTGGTGTTGTTGTTAGGGTTGTTGCGATTGTTGTCATTTTCATTTGGCTGACGATTCTGGCATGGATAAGTTCTACAGAATTTGGCGATGTGATTCTTTCGGTTGCATTTGTTGCAATGCATCTCCCTGCAGGCTCCATTATGATGGAATTTGCACTGGTTGCATTTTGGAAGGTTTCCAGCATATGGTCTCCTGGCTGCTGGTGTAATAGGGGTCGTGGTCGCATGAACAGCAATAACACGTTGCTCCCTTGAGAACCCTTGAGTGTGTTGTCCCTTTCTCTTACCTCCAGACCTCAGCTTCCTGCTCTTAAGCTTGGGGTTTGGAGTTCCTTGACAGGTTGTCACTTGTTGGTTTCCATGTTTGTTCCTTTGGCTGGAGTTGTCAATGCTATTCCTGCCTCCATTAGGGTTGTTGGCATTGATCTGTGCCATGGTAGCGGTTACTGCTGCCATTACAGCAGCTTGGAATGTAGCAGAGTCCATCTGCAGGAGTGGTGTCTCGCAGGTGCGCTTGTTATTCTTGCGGGATGGCATTTTCCTGATGCACATTGATAACCCAGATCGTAAGTGATGATCGGCATTCCTGGTTGTACTCTATAAATTTTCGCATCTTGTTGTATAATTCTTACTGCCTCCATCTACATCCCTATGATGTATTTTGTGGTAATAGGTGATCACAGATCTGGAACGATTGTTACGTCTATCCTTAGATTATATGGGTTGTTTTAGTTTCGAGATCCTTAAGTATCTAGTGGTTCTGAGGGTTCGCTTGTGCATATAATTGAGTCGTTGCAGCAATATGAAATAAATATAACACCTAATCGTTTCAGGGGTATGTACCATCTTAGTACACGAAAGTGAGTCATGTCGGATAGTAGGGGAAATTAGAAAAGGCTGATCCTAGTCGTGGTGAGAAGTGTCTGGTGGTGATGCTGATGAAGTGGATGCACCTCGGAGACGAGCTACTTGTTGCTCGGTATATCGTAGGCGTGCATCCCAAACTAACTGTCTCGCTCGAGAGTCTCCATTCACTTCCCGTGTTTTCCTTTCATCCCTCTTAATAACAAACCACATTTGTTTCGTTCGATTTGGGGTGTCCTGAGCTTGGTTATCGATACCTCGAGTGCGTCGCACCACGACTGGGAGGGCCTGGTCAGCTGGTCCTCTGTGGCTAAAATTAAAGAGACCTCAGCTCTTACCGTGGTGTGGTCGTATTCCTTACTGGTGACTTTATCCCCAAATATCGGGTGCCCGAGGGGGCATGGGGTCACCGGGGCCCACACTATAAGTCGGTGCCCTGGATTTACATGGAGGATTGATGTCATTGGATTCTACATCCGTGTCGTCATCATCATTGCCCTCCGGCTCTTCCTCTTCGAGGTCCACTATTGACTCAGCGGGTTCACCTGCGAGTTCTACTTCGTGTCCCTCCTGGGGTTCTTCCTCTGGGTCGAGCCACCCGACTATTCCTTGACTAGGGTGATAGGGTTTCCTGGCTAATGATACTCGTCTATAGCGTATTGCACGATGGGCTATGAATACTAGAAACAAATAGCATACCAATTACTCCTATAGCTCTACGGCTATTGCATAGATTCAGTTGAGGTTCCCTTCTTGGAGATTAAAGGGTATGATTTTAGGTTCCTAGTTATCACGATCTCTTCACGACATGTGATGGTTGTACCTTGGAGGGAATGTAGTTGATCAGGCTACATCCGCTCCTTGATACAACTAAGAACAGTCCTGAATTAACCGAGATACTAGCATTATCTTGTTTGGTTCGGTGTTAGGTTCCTATTCCTAATGCAAGCAAGGGTGTTTTATTTACTTTGTTTTGTTCAGAGTTATGTTAGTCCCTCTTTTTGGTTTATAGTTGCATATCAATGTGTGGCTAGACATGCTAGTTCACTATAAACAAAGCTCTGATACCAACCTGACACACCCCCGAACCAGACGGCGGAAACGTCCGGGGGCTGTTGTGACTCAATTGAATACCATCACAATGAATATACATGAAACACAACATCATTCATCACCAACATTTGAATATTACAACTGATAGTGTTTACATTCATTACATTGTCTCAAAACATTACATTCTCGAAAGTAATTGTTCGATACTAGTTAAACAACAGCAAAACGTCATAGAGTACAATTCATCCTTCACTTTATCTGTTACCTGAGAATACAAGTATTTTGAAAAACGTCAACATATGAAATGTTGGTGAGTTCATAAGTAGTGTTTGAAATCCAATGTTTTGTATTGTTTAAAAACCACCAGAAAATCCGATATTTTCTGAAAATAGTATAGTCAAAAAGGTGTGAAGATCCATAGGTATGCTTGTTTGTTTCTATGCTTGTAAAAAAAAAAAAATTGTTCATTTAAAATTGTATGCATTTCAAATCTGTATGTATTGAAAAAAAAAACCCTAGGAAAACCCGATGTTTTCCTAATTCCTTGAATTCCATGTAGTCACATTGAAAACATTGCATAGCGTGTAGTGTCAGTCCCAGGCGACGTTGGATTATTTTTTAGCATGATTATTGGCTACAAACACGCGTTACACAAACGACTAGTCTATAGCTATACTAACGATCCCATAGGCGTCGTCCGTACTAATCACGTTACCCAATCGCCCTGATTATGTGTAGTCCCACATCCGAAGAGAAAGAGGTCACGAAGACCCCGATGACTCCATTAACCGGTTGGGGATAAAAATGTACGAGGGGTCCCCGACCCGCCTCGCATAAAATGTAGACTTTACTAGCTATACCAAAGGACCCTTGGGGACCAGTAATATACAAGCCATTGAAAGTCCATTTACGTTGTGTCGGATCGGTAAAACCCAACACTCCGTAAAAAAAAATGTCTTCGGGCCTTAAGATCAGGTCATTGGGCTAGCTAGGCTCAACGAACAAGATTTTACACTTTTGGGGCCAAAAGATGGTGCGTAGATGTCTGTGCACACTCACATGTATAATGTATTACCAAACGTTACTTGTATGAATCGTAGTATCGTAGCGTCGTAGTGTTAGTAGTTGTAGATTTCTATTGGTTCGAGACCGAGCCAATTCGTTTAACGACTTTTGGTATTGTAATGTATTGTATTTTGTCAATAGCCGCGGTGCCATTATTTGATCAAATTGCGTATATTGAATCAGCCTTGAAATATTTCTGTTTTCAGCCCCTCATTGTTTGTAAAATTTACATTTTCAACCCTTTTATTGAATACTTCCCGGTTTGGTCCTTAAATTAATTTTCTTGACATTTTAACACTAAAAATTATTGAAATTAATATTTTTCAGCATATTTTTCATAGAAAACAGTTTAAGTCCCTGAAAATGCAGTTTTCTCGGTTTTAACCCTTCTTTTTCGCAACTTTGACAATTTTGGCCCAAATTGGAAATTTTTTGCAACTTTGGTCCTTTTTAAATTTAAAAAGCATTTTAAACCTTTGAATAGAATTTGGAACACTTATAGTCCACTGTTTTACAGAAAAATACAGTTTTGGCCCTCCAAAACAGAAAATCTCGCATAATGGGCCTCATTGGGCCAAAAATGTCATTTTTAGCCCATTAAGCTTGGAATTTATGTTTTTAATCCCCTAAATGACTATATTTCCAGAAATTGTTTTATTGAAACTGTTTTGGCACACCTCATCCATCAGAATTCGTGATATGTCAATTTGGACCCTTAATTTTGTATTTTTCACATTTTAGGCCCAAAATTTGTGTTTTTAACCCAAAGAAAATTGTTACTAAACCACTTAACCATTTTTCTTGAAACACTTTGTATGTAGAAATATATTTGAAGCTAAAATCATTTAACACAAGATATATCTCGGTTTTGAGGGGTTTTATGGCTAGATCCAACATTATAACACACAAATGCATACATATAAGCATGGAAATCATACAAGGCATATAAACACATATAGATCTACACTTTCACTTGTATCCCCCCCCCCACAAAACTCATAAAAACAGAAAATAGGGGGTATGAAGCTCACCTTGGGGTTTGGAAGTCGGTTTTGATGAAGAAGTGAAGAGATCTCGACCCTAGATGTGTTATGGAGATGATTTTCGAGCTCTATGGTGCTATAAGAGTATGATTCATGAAAGTATGGTGTAAGAGGAGATTTTTGAGTAGATCAAGGAGTGAAATCATAGATCTAATGAAAAACTTACCAAAGATGATGACCTAGGTGGGAAAACCTTCTTGAAATTCTTAAAATCTCGAAAAATTGAGAGGAAGGAAGGGTGGTTTTTCTTGAGAGTGTTTGAGAGGAATGATGAGAGAAAATGTTGGGTTTTAGAATGAAATGGGGAGGTAGAAAGGCCATATGGCCGTGAGTTTGAAGGAGGGAGAGAAAGAAAGGATTTCCTTGCCTAGATACATGAGCCTACCTTGTTGTATGGTGGTTATTATGCATGGATGACCACCATGCAATATTGAGGTGGCAAGGTTAGGATAATTCATTTCTTTTTTTTTTGTTTTTGGAATGATCTTGGGCCGAGATTGGGCTAAGGTAAATGAGGATGAGGTGTTTTTGCCCATTGTTGGTCTTGGCCGAATTTATGAGGCCCAAGAATAAATTTTCGGCCCATTGGGCTCTTAAGGAGACTCACGGCCCAAAATGGTAAAAGAAATGGGTTTAGGGTCCATTAGGGGTAACCCTTTATGGCCCATCATGGCCTAAAGTGGTCAAGTTGAAGGCTTATTGGTCCATTATGCCCAATAGGAGAATTTTAGTTCATAAGGGACTTGAACCGGAATTCCTACAGTTTCCAACCCCTAGTTGAACCTATAAGAGGTATTTGAACGAGGAAAGGGTATAGCATTCACTTAAATTACAAGCCCTACTATAGTTGGTGGTTTCATGAGAATAGAAACTCCTAGCAAAAGTGCCAGTTGTGACAGTTTGAATGGAGCGGGACTTAAACCCCATTCCTCCTTTCCATCCCGTTGCAACACCCTAACCCTAAACCTAATGCATCCTTAGTCGGGACTACCTTCGAACACCATCATCCGCCGCTACTTTGTCGATGAACGCCACCACCGCATCTCTACTACCGGAAATGACGGGAACAACCGGGATGACCGCTAAAGGCCGACGACTGAGCTGAGTTTGTTGCTGCGTGGGTCGTGAACGACCGGAAAACTTCTGGTAAGTCCATCTATGATCTCCCTCTATCCTCTCCTTCGCTCTTCTCGGTGGTTTGACGTCGGTAATGTAGGTAGTTACCGTCAGTGGCCCTATGGTCGCCGTTTCCGCTTGTTCCAACGTCCTCAGCCGCCTAGTAGGTGGTTGGGAGTTGTGGTCTCGTGTCTTGAATAGATAAGTGATGATATTAGAACATTGAAGGGGTTGTGAGTGCTCGTTCGTCTAGAAAACCCGAAAAAAACCATCATGGCTGCCAACCATGGTGGTTGTCGCCATGTTGCCTTCTTCTACCTCCACCAGCCACATTAAAGAGGTGGTTGTGTGCTTGAAAATTAGTGTGTATGAACGTATTTCATAAGTTTAATGTTATATGGTTTTCTCTTGGCCAGGAAACCGAATGAAACTCATCACCACCACCTGTTGCTGCCGTTCCTCCACTGCTACCCACCATCTCCAGTGGTTGTGGGCTTTTGGGTGCATTTGGATTGATGTTTGGAGGGATTTTGAGTGTTGATTGGGCCTAGGATTATAACAACCACCACCGTGAAGTGGTCGTTGCCGCCATGAACCACCGCCAACCACCACTGCCCGAGGTGGTAGTAGGTGGTACTCGACTTGTTACACTTTAATTAATGTAAAAACTTAACTATTAGATTAATTGATTTGTGATTTGGTTGGGAAACCCTAATTAGGGTTTAGAAAACCCTAATTTTGGGAATGTAAGTTTTCGATTTATCGGGACCCACGTTGGACCGTTGGATTTTGAATTTTGAATTACGCGCGATTAGTTTGTATGTTTAGTCTAGTGGAGTAATGGACTTAATGGATTAAGTCATTAATCGGTTAAGTAAGAACATTGAACCCTAATCGTCATTTTATGTGAAAAACCCTAATTAGGTTTGGGTTCTTGTTGGGCCATTTCTTGGACTAACTTGTTGTGGGCCTTCGTGGTCCAAATAGGGAACATGTTTATGGATTAAGGAAATTGTTGGGCTTTAGAATAAGGCCCATTGGAGAGGCTTAGGCCCAATTTGGAAAATTAGGCCATAGGTGGGCAATAATTAGGCCTTAATGATTATGAGATATTGGACCATTGGAATGCTAAGTGTTTGGAATAGAATAATGGTTGGGCCATAAGATAAGTCCATGTAGAGGTTTGGGCCTACTTTGGAAAATTGGGCCATATGTTAGGCCTTGGTTCATTGATTGGTTTTTAGGCTTTCAGAGTGTGTGTTTGGACCTTGTTTTGGACCAAGTTAGTTTAAGGGTAAAATAGTCTTTTCACCCTAAATATGGATTTATGTTTATGTATTGGAACCCAATTATTAATTGGGTATTGTTTTGATGTTGACAGTTCGGGAATTTGTCATCCAACAGCTAGAGTTTTACCCACGGGACTTCAGCAGTGCGAGGTGAGTCTCCGCACCATACCAATGGGTCGAAGGCACCAACGTCGGTCCATTTTGTGATATGTGGTACACTAGTTGATGTAGTAATATTTGGTATACTAGTTGGTTATATGCTATGTGTTATGCTAGTTGTTTATGTGATATTTTCATGAAAGACCATAGGGGGAGCCCATGGCACTTGAATGTAAGACCATGTGGGGGAGCCCATGTCTTTTCAGGTAAAGACCATGGGGGACCCCATGGCACTTGAATGTAAGAACATTTGGGGGGGGGGTGGATTTTCATGTAAAGACCATGGGGGAGCCCATGACACATAGATGTCAGACCATGTGGGGGAGCCCACAACATCCTGGAGTAAGACCCTGGGGGTAGCCCATGGCATCCTTACATGTTTATATGCTTGGCTTGTGTATGCTAGTTGATTATGTGACATATGGTACGTTAGTTGTTTATAGGATATGTGATATGCTAGTTGTCTTTGTGATATTTGCATGGAAGACCCCGGGGGAGCCCGTGGCAGTTAGATATCAGACCATGTGGGGGAGCGCATGACATTCCATATATGTTGTATGCATGGCTTGTATGGTTGATATGATTTATGTGATTATGTGGATTGTGTGGGGTATGTTATGGGGAAATCACTAAGCTTCGTGCTTATAGTTTTGTTTATGGTTTTAGGTATCATTGGTTTCTAAAGGAAGGACCCGGCTTGATCGCAGCGCACACACCCGTATTTCCACAATATATGATTTTTGGACGAACTCTGATAAATGTTTTTAATTAACCATGTTTTTTGAATGCTTGGATTTAGAAGATATATGTGTTTTGACTATAATAAAAATAAAATTTTTACCCTTGATTTTTGGTTCGTTTCAAATGAGAAAGCGCTCAATTCGGAATTTTCTATACAAAACTCCCATTTAACACATGGCATAAACATTTTTGCATAAATCCGTAAAATCCAAAATATATCTTAATTTTCGAATTCGTTCACGAACCGCCTTTGACGAATTTTCAAAAATATGGGTAGAAACTGTCAATTTCGAAATCTGCAGTGACCCCTGTGCACCCAAAATAGTCTCAGATGTGAAACTTTACCCCAATTGCGAAACTGCGCATAAAATGTTAATTCACGTTAGCTGTAGGGACATGTTACAAATATATTCTCATTTCTCAGAATTTTCAGCCCAATGTCGAAACTAGGTAAATTCTGCCATTTTCGTATAAACTGTAGGGATTTGAAATTAAAATTCAGCTTTTAACATCATTATTGCTCCCATGTCGAAACTGAGTGAAAAATATCAATTCGTTGAAAGTTGAGGTATTCGAATAGACACTTTATGTTTCTTCTTCTATGTATTCGCTATCAAGTTTCGTTGTATCAACTTCTCTATCAAACAACGCTCGACCATATCGAAGGTCATTCGACATCCAAACCAAATTCACCAATAAAAAAAGGTACCTTCGACATCTTAAACCAAATCATAGAGAAGTCTTTAAACCCAAAACATTCGTTCTCAGATGCGATCTCAATTCACAAATCAAACTTGCCATTCATATATCGAAATCCCTATCTATACATCGAAGTGGCCTGGAGCATTCGACATTAAACTCCATCTGTGTCAAACTTTAATTGTAATTCCAAGACCCATTTATGAATCTGTCATCACAACTCGTTCTAATTACAATTTTCCATAGACCTTGATGTCGGATTCAATTCTCCTCTTTTTCTCCTTCGTTATACAAACAATAGTAAAGAGCACACATCATCAGTCGATTGTGAGAATGAATATCCAATTTCGAAACCAACAATTATGATTCAAAACAAATACAAGTCACGAGACATAGTCAATTGCAAGTCCTTCGTTGTCAAAACTTCAGCATACGATCTGATCTCAACCATTCGACTGGTTGACAACCCAAAATCGATAATCAAACCGATAACTCGTAACAAACTCGAACATCGAATATCATGCAGCCTCCAATCAAAACTCCCTGATTTCGACATCAATTAGAAAGCATCTGATTTCCAAAACGTATTCAGGTATTGAACAAAAACCATGTTGTAGCCTTCGACATCAAGAAGCAATTCCAAACCAATTAGACCTTTGATGTCCAAGTTAACTCCTTTGAATATCAAATCTCCATCATTCGACATCAACATTTGTAGCATCAATAAAAATCATGCCAAATTTAAACTTTTTAAAACACTTTCAAAACCAATGATTATTACAAAACATGTTTCCACAATAGTATAATGTCAGAGTATCCCAGAATCAATCATAAAAATCATGAAATATGAGGAGCTGTACGATCACGCCTTCGCCTTCCCGCGATCATCAGAGGTACCTGAAACAATAATCGATAAATGTAAGCTCGAAGGCTTAGTGAGTTACCCCCAAAATACCAACGCCATAAAACATATAAATAACATATAATCAAAAACATGCATAATGAGCCTTCAGCCTGACTCGACCGCCTTGCAGTCCTTCAGCCTATCTGGACCGCTCTCCGAGTGTTCGACACATCTGGATCGCCTGGAAGGGCCTACAACCTATCCGGAACGTTCGTCGGGCCTTCAGCCTGACTGAATACCTTTGCAGGGCCTTCAGTTTATACAGACCGCCCTGGGTATGTTGGCCTTGAGTACAAAGCAGGACCGCCTCAACCCAACCCTCAATCAAACAAACATTTGCACATAAATATCATATGCTAGCATATATAACAGTCAAACCGATCTAACAGATCACTAATCATAGCAACATCCTATAACTAGGATACAGACCTAACCGATCACTAACATAGCATCAGCCTATATACCAGGATACTGACCTAACCAGGTCACTAAGAATATCACCATCCAAACTACCAACATATGAATCAATAAGAATATCATGCAATAACCCAGACACAAATCCGTAAAGCGTCAGCATTGGTGCCTTTGACCCTATTAGTATAGTGAGGACAACTCACCTCTTAAGTAGTTCGGAAATGATAATATCAACCTCCTCTAAGTACAGCTCCAACACCAACAGCTACACCCATCAATGATCCAATTCCATAAATTCCCAAATTACCAAAATACCCCTAAAGTCAAACTTGTCAACCCTTGGTCAAAGGAAAAGTCAACAATCAAGGTCAATAGTCCATGTTGACACGACTCGTCGAGTGCAAATCACTGACTTGTCGATTTTCCAGACAACTCGTCGCCTCCATGTGTGTCCAATTATCGGGAAACCCTAACTGACTCGTCGAGTCGACATGATGATTCGCCGAGTTCATGCAGAAGCAGTAATGGGAAAAACCCTCCCCAACTCATTGAGTTGGATTATCCGACTCGCCGAGTTCATGTAATCCATCCCATGTCCAGGTGATTCTAAGCTACTCCAATGCTCTAAACAATAGATTTAGCCTCCTAGGGCACGTTTGTCACGTAAGGTTGCAAACTTTACGTGCATGCATGGCACCACTCATCAAAACCAAGGTAGATAAGGAGTTCAAGGGATGGAGAAAGGCATTATCTTGCTAAAGGTTGAAGCTTTATTACCATAAGAGCCAAGATGAGGCTAGACCTGAAGTTGCAACTTCAGATCATACCCAATACTCGAAATGAGTCATCAATATTGCTAAAATGGCCCTAATATCAAACATGAATAGATCTAGTTAGAAGAAGGTCAAGGTAACAACTTGTTACCTTCAAAACGTTGCTAAGATGAAGTAGGACTCGGATCCACAACCTCTTCTTGTTCCAAGCTCTAGTACTTCAAGCTTTTCTCACCACAATCCACCTTCAAAGCTTAATATCACACAAAATGGAGAGTAAACATCCATTTAGGGTTTTTGGACTCAAAGGGGGGTTGTAAGGGAGGCTAAGGGGCATATGATCCTTTAAATAGGGTGAAAAACCCCAGAAGTTAGGGTTTCATCCTCCAGCTCCAACTCGTCAAGTCGTGTGCTCTGCCTTGTCGAGTTGGTTAATTAAAACACGCGGCCAAATTCGTTCCTACTCGACGAGTCAGGGCATCCAACTTGTCGAGTCGACCTTTCAAAATGGAAATATAAGACTGTAAAGTTTATACCTGGGAGTCGGGGTGTTACAATTCTCCCCCACTTGAACTAGACTTCATCCTCGAAGTCTGCTGCGGTGAACAACTCCGGATAATGCTCCCGCATCTCAGCCTCCGGCTCCCATGTCCACTCGGATCCTCTCCTGTGCTCCCATTTTACCTTTACTAGAGGTACTTCCTTGTTTCGCAGAACCTTTACCTTCCTCTCAAGAACGACTATCGGCCTCTCTACGTAATTCAGGCACTCGTCGAACTGTATGTCATCAATGGACACCACCGCCTCCTCATCTGATACGCACTTTCGCAACTATGACATGTGGAAAGTGTTGTGGACCTGACTAAGCTCCTCCGGTAACTCTAGTCTATATGCCACCTTGCCAACCCTGGTAATGATCCTATCTCGATGTATCGGGGTCCCAATTTTTCCCTCTTCCTGAAGCGGGTCACACTCTTCTAGGGAAAGACCTTCAGGAGTACCACGTCAATCACTTGAAACTCCAACTTAGATCAGCGTCTGTCAGCATAACTCTTCTACCAACTCTATGCGGTCTGCAGCCACTGTCTGATCTGGTGAATCCTCTTGGTAGTCTGTAGGACTACACCGGTCCGTCCCATCACCCTGTGAACGATCTCACCCTAACAGACTGGGGTGTGACATCTCTGTCCATACAACAACTAATATGGTAGGGCACCAATACTGGAATGAAAGCTGTTGTTGTAGGAGAACTCGACGAGGGGAAGGTAGGAGTCCCATCTCCCACCGAAGTCAATAACGCAAGCTCTTAGCATATCCTCAAGAGTCTGTATGGTCCGCTCACTCTGGCCGTCGGTCTGCGGATGATAGGTTGTGCTGAAATGTAGACGCGTGCCTAGTTCCTCGTGGAACTTCTTCTAGAAACGGGAAGTGAACTGAACATCGTAGTCTAAAACAATAGAGACTGACACCCCATGGCGAGCAACAATCTCGCGGATATACACGTCAGCCAGTTTCTCAGCCGATGAACTCTCCCGTATTGCCAAAAAGTGGGCGCTCTTGGTCAATCGATCCACAATGTCCCTAATAGCATCGAATCACCTCACCCTCCTTAGAAGCTTAGTGATGAAATCTATTGTGATATGTTCCCACTTCCACATGGGAATCTCCAAGGTATGTAGCTGACCATGCAGTCTCTGATGCTCGGCCTTGAGTATCCGGCAGGTCAAGCACCTCTCAATATACCATGCGATCTCCTCCTTCATGCCTGGCCACCAATAACTTAAACACAAATATCGGTACATCTTGGTGGCCCTCAGGTGAATAGAGAAGCGAGACTTATGAGCCTCCTCCGAAACAATCTATCTGAACCCACCAGACATCGGAACCTAGACCCGACCATAGCGGGTCAATAATCCCCGGCTATCCTGCACAAACTGGGTGTTCTCACCCCTAATCTTCTCAAGTCTCTAGTTCTCCTGACGCATACCCTCTTCCTGAGCTTCCCTGGTCAAGATCACAAGTGGAGAATCCACTGATATCCTTATGCATGCCACTGGGGTAGAAGACCCAACTGACTTCCGGCTCAAAGCGTCCACAACCACGTTCGCTTTACCTGGGTGGTAAAGGATCTCATAGTCATAGTCCTTAACTACATCCAGCCACATACGTTGTCTCATGTTTAGGTTCGGCTGATCCATAATGTGTCTCAGGCTCTTGTGATCCGTGTATATGGTACAACCAACCCCGTAGAGATAGTGTATCCAAATCTTGAGAGCGAATACCACTACTCTCAACTCCAAATCATGAGTAGGGTATCTCGTCTCGTGTGGCTTTGGCTGCCCAGATGCATAGGCTATCACCAGTCCTCTCTGCATGAGGACCGCTCCTAGTCCCGTGATGGATGCATCACAGAACACCACAAAATCCTCGACTCCCTACAATAGAGTAAATATTGGAGCCTCGCATAAACGCTGTCGAAGGGTCTCAAACACCCTCTGCTGCTCGGGGCCCCACCAGAAATCCACCCCCTTCCTTGTCAGACGAGTGAGGGGTACTGCAATCTTGGAGAAATCCTGTATGAATCTCCGATAATACCCTTCCAATCCTAGAAAGCTCCTGATATCTGAGGGAGATTTCGGAACCTCCCACTGCATAATCGCCTCGATTTTGGCTAGATCGACCAAAATCCCCTCCCGGTTAACGAGGTATCCAAGGAATTGAACCTCTCGTAACCAAAACTCACACTTCGAGAACATGGCATAAAGTCGTTCCCGCCTCAAAACTCCCAATAACTTCCGAAGGTGCTCCTCATGTTGCTCTCGAGTCTTGGAGTATACCAAGATATCGTCTATGAATACAATGACCGAGCGATCGAGCATCGGTCTGCAGACCCGGTTCATCAGGTCCATAAATACCTTATGCGCGTTGGTGAGCCCAAACGGAATCACCACGAACTCGTAATGTTTGTAACGAGTCCGGAATGGTCTTCTCCATGTCCTCCTCCCTAACTCTGACCTGATGGTACCCAGTCCTTATGTCTATCTTGGAGAACCAAGATGCTCCAAGAAACTGATCAAAGAGATCATCTATCCTCGGGAGTAGATAACGATTCTTCACCGTCAGCTTGTTCAACTCCCGGTAATCAATGCACATTTGGTGTGAACCATCCTTCTTCCTAACGAAGAGAATCGGTGCTCCCCTTGGAGAACTGCTCGGATGAATGAACTGCTTACCCAGCAGTTCCTGCAGTTGTTATGACAGCTCCTGCATCTTTGGTGGCGCCAATCGGTATGGCACCATGGCAATAGGGGCGACACTTGGCACTAGGTTGATCCTAAACTCGGCCTGCCTCTTCGGAGACACTCCTGGTAACTCCTCCGGGAACACGTCAGTAAACTCCCTGACCATTGGAACCTCTGAAATTGAAATCTGATCTCTAACCCGCATATCCACCACATACGCTAGATAACCCACACACCCATGCTGAATGTACTATCGAGCACTGGCAGCTGAACAAAACCTTGATCCCAATCTGGTACCCTCGCCATAGACAATCAGTTCTCCCCCACTTGGGGTTCAAACCACCCCCTGCTGTCCCTCACAATCAATCATGGCACCAAAGCGACCGAGCCAATCCATTCCAACGATCACACGTACATCCCCCATAGGAATCAGAATCAATTCGATCAAAAAATATACCCTAAATATCTCTAACATGCATACCCGGTAGACTGAAGAAGTAAAGACTCTGTGTTCGTTGGAGATAGATACTTGTAACAAACACTTTAGCTCTCCCACTGTCAACCCGAACTCCCTACTGAATGACTGAGAAACAAACGACCGACTCACCCCCGAGTCAAATAATATCAAACCAGGTAAGAAGTTCACTCAAAACGTACCTACTCACAGGCACAAACATATAAGAATAAAACATATATAATGAGTAAGATAAGGGATAGAAACCTACCAGCAACCACGTCTGGTGCTGTCTTGGCCTCCTCTGTTGTGAGCTGGAAGGCGCGTCCCTGTGCCCTCGGGGGCTCCACTCTACCCTGCCTCCCATTGGTAATCCTCAGTGTAGCCGGTTGATAACTTGATTTTTTGTATATATTTTAGCAATCATTTTCTTTTACTTTTAGCATTTTTAATATTCTTTTTGCATTAAATCGTTAGATTTATTGTTTTGAATATTTTTACTCGTTTAATTTATTTTTGTGCAGATTTGTAAGAGCAAGATGGTATTTCGGAGCATCGTTGAAGCCATATCGAATGCCTTGCAACCAAGATTGAAATCACGTAGCAAAATCCGGAAGCGAAAAGAAAAACAAAGCGATATAAATTAATTTTTCGGATTTTGACAGATTTGCGCGGCTTTCTTCAAGCGATCAGACGGAGGGGCAAACGATGTCCGATTGAGCTGAAAATTTACAGGAGTCTTCATAACTAATCAATATTCGACCTCGTCAAAAATAAATGGATTCGCACTAGTTTTGATATAGTTTTTGTCCTTGTGAACATCAGGACACAAAGCTGCCAGCATCAAAAAGCCCAATACATGAAGTCCAATATACAAGCATCATCATATTTTATTTGGGCCGGAAAGAAAAGTTACGACATGCTCACAATGTGAGTCCACTTTGGTGATTTATTTAGCAGCCCATTATAATTTAATTGGCCCACATTTTTTGTGTGGGGTAGGGCAAAAATGCAGCAAATAGAAAGAAAAAAATTGCATCACATTTTCAATTCGCCGGCAGTAGGGAGGAGGATACGGCGCAAGTGGAGAGTTCATTCTCTCTTCTGTGTTAACTCCTCCTTTATTTTTCTTATTTTTGGAACATTGTAATTATGATTTACAATCATAATTTGCTAATGAGTCATTTATCTTTGTAATTAGATTAGGTTAATTTTTGTATTAATACTTGGATTATGGATGGAGTTTTTGGAGCAACAAGAAGTGACGATTTCAAGAAGCTTTGTCATCTTCGTTTCGTAATCGGTATTGGTATAATTTCTCTTTTTTATTGTTATTATTATTTTGTGTAGTTAGTTTTTATTTCCAATATTGGGTGAATCTATGGAATAATTAATTGATTAGGAATAGTTTTGTGTGGTTTTGATGGTATGCTATGAGAATATTTTCTAGTAAAACATATATTTATGTTCATATATCTTTAATCATGAGTTTAGATATGTGAATGTTTAATTAGTTGGTTAATTTCTTGATTACGTAATAGATCTTCAAATTAACAAGCAACAAATGGTTTTTGTGATTGTTTTTCTTTCACACAATCATGAAAATATTTTATCCAACATGGTAGTGAAAGCATTTTGACTCCTCTTGGATTTGGTGACTTTTAAATCTTAATGCTAGTTAATTTTCATTAATTACATGCTTCATGGAAATTATGACTTTAACTAAGAAAATGTGTTATGAGCTTCTCTAACCATTGTATTAACTAAGAAAAGTCTAGGTGATCTCAAGCTTCTTAGATTGCTATAGCCAAATTAGTATCCATTAAACTCATTGCACCACAAAATTATGATGATTACTCAACTAATTCAACTTGTGATTTATCCCGATATTGGAATGTTTTATTTTATAGGTTTTGTATTTTTCCGTTTTTGTTATTTTTATAAAATAGTTTTTTTTTATCACATTTAACATTTGAAAACCCCCATATCATTGTATATTTTTATTTCAGAGAACTGAATGCATAGATTTGATTCGAACCAATCCTTGTGGATTCGATCCCTATTACCGCTACTACAATTTAATTTTGTATGTTGTCGTATTAAGGTTTTTTTTATTTGGTGGTCTCGACGCCCACCACCGGCGTTGGAGCCTGTGCCGGCCTGGCAGCGAGTTACGAAAAGTTGGTCTTCACATGACTAACCCGATGGAAGTGGTAGCAGATACTCATATCCTGAACCGGGGCTACCTGGCAGCACTCCTTCGTGAAATGCACCTCCTTTCCGTATTTGCAGCACACACTGCTCTATCTACAAACCCCCGGATGACCCTTCCCGCACTTACCACAAGTGCAACCCTGCTATCCCCCTGACCTAGAATCAACGGTCTTAGACCACTTTTGTGCCGGCTGTGACTGTGTCGGGGACTGCCGTTGCTCCTTCAATTGCAGCTCAATCTCTAACTCATGCCGCCTAGCGGTCTCCTGTAACTTAAGCAAAGTGTCACACCGCTGAGTAGCCACAAACTGGTAGATATCAGTCTTGAGCATGCTCAGATAATGTTTCATCTGATCTTGCTCAGAAGCAAACTTAGGGCAGAACATCACCCTCTCCATGAACATGCGGGTGATCTTTGTCACCATCTCACCATCCTATCTCAAATCCACAAAAATCCTGAGTTACTCGCTCCCGCTCGACCCGTGGAATGTAGCGAGCTTGAAACATATCCCAAAGCTGCTACCAAGTAATTGCAGCAATCTGATCATCCGAATATGATCCAGTCATCAATCTTCATCAGTCCTTTGCCCCAGACCTCAACGGGTTCATGGCACATCTGACCTTCTGGTCTGTAGGACATGAACACATGAAGAAACACCCTCCACATCAGATAGACACCTCATGGCTTTGATGGGGTCCTGAGTCCCATAAAAATTAGGGGGATTCATGTTATTGAAGTCTTGATACTGAAAAGCCCGATTGGCTCCTACCCCTACCATTGTTACAGCCGTTGTGGCTGCTGCGGCAGTCGCCTCAGTGAGGTCTGCATAGCAATCATCGAAATTCTCCACCATGGCGGTCTTGATAGACCCAAACATCTCCGGTAACTGAGCTCGGAACATAGCAGCCACCTCATTATGTAGGATCTCCCGGATCCTCGCTTCCTTCTCGTCAAGTCCCATCTGGCCGATAGTCTTGGGAACTAGGGGTGCCTCCTGTCTGCCATCCCTTTATCCTGAACTGGATCCAGTCACAGCTCGTCGAGTAACCACTATCCTGAAGAACATACCAGGAAGATATCAGATATTCCATATAATAATCCGAGAAACAACCCCCAACAAAACCCTAGGGGTTGTGACTTCCTTGCTACGCGTATGGGTCCTGTGCTTTCAGTAGTACGAGCCCATACTACCTTCCACATTTTCCCATATTTGTCTCAAGTATCATCACAACACCTCAAAACTATACACAAGCATGGCATGCACTCAATCCTCAGTCTTAGAGGAATGCTAGATATCTCATAACTGGCAGACTCATTCCAACAACCTATCCATGAAACTTCCACCAACCCTGCAGCACTCGTGTATGCTAACTATACATAACGCTGGACCCAATATACTTTCAAATACCCATAACCACATAAGGGGCTGCTTGTGCCTCATCTGGTGTTAGCTGGAAGGCTCCGCTCTTCGCTACTGGCACCTTAGCCCGACCCTGACGGCCATCTGTAATCCTCAAAGTGGTAGGAGCGGGTGCCACCACCTGCCCTACTGATGCTAGACTAGGACACTGGGAATTCTTCTGTCCCCTCTTATTGCAATGAAAGCAAATCAGATCAGATATTGTGGTGATGGTGGTAGTAGTTGTACAGTCCCTGCTAACATGTCCAGTTTGGCCGTACTTGAAGCAACCCGAAGTACCCGCCCTACATGGCCCCTCATATCCCCTGCCGCACTTGCCACAGTGGCCTCGGACCTGCTGGCCCTTCCCTCGAGAATCTGTCTTGGGCTTTTTTTCCGAACCCTCTACACCAGATACCGACTCTAGCTTCCTTTTCCTCTCCATCTGCAAATCAATCTCCCTCTCACGAGCCCTAGCAATCATATCCTTTAGTGTCTTGCAGCTGGAGTGGCTCACAAACTGGCGGATATCACTCCGCAACATCTCATGATATCAGGCCTTTTTCATCTCCTCGTCCACCACATACTACAGAACGAGAAGGGCCATCTCCCAAAACTTGGCGGTAATCTCCGCCACTGTCTCTTTTGTCTGCTGGAGGTCCTAGAAATCCCTCGCAAGCTACAGCACCTCAATAATAGGTGCGAACTCGACCCTAAAACCGGTCATGAAATCACCCCAGGTCATCGCATCCAACACAGTATCATCACCAATGGCTCTCCTAACCCCCTCCCACCAGTCATGTTCACTGTCCTTTAGAAGACTGACGTAAGCCTAACCTTGTCCCCCTCGGGACATCTGTTGGTGCGGAACGTGTTGGCGACATCTGCCAACCATCCGGTACTCGTAATGGGGTCCATCGCCCCATGATAGTTAGGAGCCCCACATGCCCTGAACTCCCAGAAAGTGAGTGTGCGCGACCCCATCATGGCCGCCATTAGTACGGAAAGCACTAAATCTCTCCTCCATAAGCTCCATAATACCCTCCTTGACCGTACCGAAGATCACAGGAGTCTGCTCAATTATGCTGCATGTAATCTCTAAGGAGATGAACTCCGTGGTCTGCTCATCTAACTGTCCGGCTCTAGATCCCGAGCCCGATCCCTCCCCGACACCTGAATTGCCATCTGTTGGTGTAGGGCGTAAAACCACAATTCTAAAAAACACATCATAACAAACATCAGAATACTAATCATAACTGGAGATCTCTAACACTACAAGTTCCTTGGCTTAATCTCATCCTTCCTTGATTCGAGTACGGATCCTCTGCTTTCAGTAGTACGTGCCCATACTACCTTCCACATCTATCCGTACTTTCCTTAAGAACTGCCTTGACTCCACAAAGTCCCTTCTACTGTGCTTCACACGCTACTCTCTTCCTAGCTTGCCCTAGGGTAATCACCATCCCACTCTCTGTCATCAGCTGCATAAGAAGTCCCTACTATCTTTCCCTAACTAACTCGCGAATACTATTACATATTACTCAGACTAGATAATTCTTCGAATGAAAGATCCTACCCTATAATGGTTAGACTCAAACAAGAGCTGCAAAATAGAGCTAGAACTAACCTTCTTAAATTATTTAGTCCTTGCAATATGGAACGTAACATATTCATTTCCTAGTTAGTGAAAAACAACTAGAACTCCTAAAAGCAAGAAGCAAGCAGCATTCAGACATTGAGTACACACAATCAAGCATATACTACCCAGCTATCATACTGTCTAATCTGTACTAGCATGCAGTTCATAAAGCTGATAAACATATAATAGGCATATAAGGCATCCTTCCTAGATCCTTAGTCCTAATCTAGCATGTTGTTCTCATAAAGCTGAAAAACATATCATAACATAAACTTGTATGGGTAGTTTGGGAGTACTTACTTGAGCTCGGTTGATTGCATGCACCACACCCTTTTCTCTTTTCAAAATCTCTTTCTATTTTCAAAATAATTTTTGAAAAATGATTTTCTTTTGAAAATTTTATACCACTTCCTTAGTTTGAGTCCAGACACACCCGAAAGTGTGTCCAAATCCCTCAAACCAAGGCTTTGATACCAACTTGAAACATCACAAAAACACGGTCCAAAAATTTCATTTTGAAAAATTATTATAAAACCACATGTCATCCATAACCATAAAGAAAAACATACATCATGTATCTCAAAACGTCAAATTAAGTACTGTGACAAAACATATGATAAACTATCAGAGTATCAGCACAATCACAGGATGAATGTTGTGGTGTGTGACATGTGATCACCCCGAGCCCCTCCCTTTGCTCCCGGAAATACCTGAAACCAAAACTGAAACTGTAAGCACGAAGTTTAGTGAGTCTCCCCAAACTATCGCATAACATACAAATATCATGCAACTAGGAGATACGGGCCTCGCCCACTCTCATGGAGATTCGGGCCCTGCCTACACTCTACTGTCTTGGAGATTCGGGCCCCACCCACACTCTGCTGTGTTGGAGATTCGGGCCCCGCCCACACTCCGCTTTCTAGGAGATTCGGGCCCTGCCCACACTCCACTACTAACATACATACAAGTATCACACAGACAACAAGTATATCTAACATACAATCATATATCTATGCTAAGTAATACTAAGAGAATTGAGCCCCACCCATACTAGACTGCTATGAGATTAGGGCCCCGCCCACACTCAACTACTAACATATCATGTAGATGGGTCGGCCTTGGTGCCTTCGATCTGTCCCTACTGAAAGGAAACTTACCTCATATAACTGACTGCTGAAATCTGGGTGAGGAATCCCTGTCTACTGCTCTGGCGACTCTTCGGCTATAAATTCCATAATGATACTTAGTCAAAAACTGATAACTATTCTTAGGGTAAAATGACCATTTTACCCCTGGTTAAAGTCAACATCCTGGTCAAAGTCAACATCCTAGTCAAAGTTAACCTTCCAAGTTGACTAAACTCGTCGAGTTAGCCTTGTGACTCGTTGAGTCATAGAACTCAGAACCCTGGAATCGCGACTCGTCAAGTTCCTAAGCTGCTTATCATCACGACTGGTCGAATTGACTCGTCGAGTCATCCTCAGACTTGTTGAGTCCTGGCATAATCAAAAAAGGGACAAAATCATCCTGCTCGCCGAGTTCCTTAATCAACTCGCCAAGTTCTATGAACATCATCGAGATTCCTTCATCAGACTCACCGATTTCCCTTATGAACTCGTCGAGTCCCTTGTAGATATAACCAAGTTAAATCGTTTCGCACTTCTACAGCTCCAAAATACAAATCTAGGTCGTTTCCATGGTCCATTTCTATAAAGTTGGAGACTTGATGGCTTTGCACACCTCAAATGGACCCAAACTCGAGTTATAGCAAACTACTTCCATGAATATGACTAGGATTGGATGAAAACGGGTTCAAGACTCCTTTTATAACTTTAGAGGCTAAATATCACAGGAAAGGGGGCTTGCTTAGCATACAACCCATGAGAAGCAACTTATCCTACTCAAAAGGGTCAAAAAGACCTCTAAATCAACATTAAAGGAGATCTAAGCTATGGGTTATCAAGCTAAGACCTTTTTACCTCTGAAAGCTACTAAAGATGAATGTAATCCTGGATCTTGTTCTTCTTCCACAAGCTTGCTAGCTCCAAGCTCTTCCAACTATCTTGAATAACACAAAAACACACTCTAAATCTCAAGGGTGAAGCTCTCAATTGGATTAGGGTTTATGGAGGACAGGGAGGCTGGTAAGGGAGGCCCAAAGGGGGTTTAATTGGTTTAAATAGGTCGAAAACCCTGAAAATAGGGTTTCCTCATGGCAGACCTACTCCTCAAGTCCATTCTTGGACTCGCCGAGTAGACCCTTTAAACCTTGCTTCCTTTCTGGCATCTACTCGACGAGTTAGGGACAAAATGTTGATTAGCTCAAAAATAAATACTTGATTAATTAAATAATTGCGTACCATGAACGGGGACGTTACATCCCCCTCGACATGCAAATCTTGTCTTTCATTATGATATAAATATGTCAAGTGCTCCCCCTCCACTTGATCATCTCTAGAAACTTGCACTCTTTCGACATTTACTCTTGAGGTTGATGAAGAATGTGCATCATTTTCTTCACTTGTGAGTGTCCAATCGTCAGAATGTTTCGATGTCTTAGGAATTTGATTATCTTTAACATTGATCTCTGCATTAATTTCCTTGTCAGGAATACCAAAAATTAAATCAAGATCAACATCGAAGGTAAGCATTTGCTCAAATTCATCATTTGATTAATAAATTATTGGTTTCTGTAAGAATGTTTGTTCAATTCTCTTGAGATAATGATCGTCAAACGTGAGATTGTATGTTTCTTCGATCTTCTTTGTTCGCTTGTTTAACACCCTATAAGCAACAAAATTGTGAGAATATCCTAGGAAAAATCCCTCATCAACTTTCATTTAAAATTTGGAAATATTATCCTTGAGATTCATGAAGAAACATCTGCACCCAAAACATGGAAAATTTAAATATTAGGTTTCCTTTTGTTTATTATCTCATAAGGTGTGATACTGAAATGGCGATGAATGAAAGAATGATTTTGCATAAAGCAAGCAGTCGAAAGCACCTTTTCCCAAAAGTATTGTGGCATATTTTCATATGTGAGCATCGTTCTAGCCGCTTCACACAAGGAACGATTTCTCCTTTCAAATACACCATTTTGTTGTGGTGTGTATGGAGACGAAAAGTTGTGTGAAATTCCCAGTTCAGTAAAAAAATGAATCTAAAATTCTATTTTTGAACTCCGTTCCATTGTCACTTTTTATCTTTTGAACTTTTATTTTCAATATCAGTTCAATGGTCTAGATAAAATCAATCATCACTTGAGGAGTTTCATACTTTTGTCGAAGAAAGAAAACCCAAGTGAACTTTAAAAAATCATCAATAATAACTAGTATGTACTTCTTCTTATTGAGTGACTCAATAGTCGAAGGTCAACAAAAATCAATGTGAAGAAGTTCCAATGGTTTAATGATTTTTGAATCAATTATGATTGGATAACCCTGACGATGTTGTTTTCCTTATTCACATGCAGCACATAATGAATCATTGTCAAATTTTAAAACAGGTAAACCACGAACAAGATCATTAAGAACAAGTTTATTTAAATTCTAGAAGTTAAGATGAGAAAGACGTCAATGCCATAACCAACTGAGATCCAGAGATGCTTTCAATAGTAAGCACACTTTATCACCAGGTTCCCGATACATAATTTTCATTTAAATAATTGTGTGTTTTACACTGTGACTCGAGGAGTTGGAGGCCCTACTCGCCGAGTAGACTGGATTATGGTCGCGTGTTTTAAGTAACCTACACGACGAGTTGGGAGACCGAGTCGACAAGTAGGACTGCTTAGAGGAAACCATAATATTCAGGGTTTGCACCCTATTTAAACACCTTAACTGGTTTCCTTTACAGCCTCCAGCACTGTAACATCCCAAAATACGACCCAAAATTTTTTGTTTAATCATTACTAAAATCATTAGATCAATACCATAAAATAAAACCCATACGTCAATATCTCAAAACCATAACAAAGTATCACAAGAAAACTGTATCAAATCATGTCAATGAAAAACTAAATCAACTCCCAGGACAAAACTGAAGTTGTGGTGTGTGCGATGCCATCATCCCGAGCTCTTCCCTTTACTTGCGAAAGTACCTGAAACCAAAACTTAAACTGTAAGCACGAAGCTTAGTGAGCTCCCCCAAACAACCACATACCATACAATAACATATAAACACATACCGGGCCTTGCCCACTGCATCGGACCGAAGTCCGGAACTAACCAGGGCCTTGCCCTCTGCATCGGACCGAAGCCCGGAAATTGCATCGGACCGAAGTCCGGAACTAACTGGGACCTTGTCCCCTGGATCGGACCGAAGTTTGGAACTAACTGCATCGGACCGAAGCCTGGAACTAACTGAGCATAGCATGGCATAACATAAACATATCAACTAGCATAAGCACACATACTACATACTGCATCGGACCGAAGTCCAGAACACATAACACAAACATGCTTGAATCACAAAGACATCAAGCAATCTAACTACTGCATCGGACCGAGGTCCGAAACTACTGCTAACTAAACGGGCCGGCATTGTGGCCGTAGACCCGTTCCTGACTAGAAGGAAACTCACCTCGTAGTCTAGCTGTTGAAGAACTGCTTGGGAATCTGTCTGCTGCTGCTCCGACTTCACTCCGGCTACAATTTCCATAAGTACACTCAATCAAATACTGATAACTATAATGAGGGTAAAATGACTATTTAACCCCTAGTCAAAGTCACCTCTTGCTCAAAGTCAACATGAAGTTGACCTGACTCGTCGAGTTGGGCCACCAACTCGTCGAGTCCCTACTCACATTTCTCAATTTTGCGCGCTACTACTCGTCGAGTTTGGCATTGACTCGACGAGTTCCTCTTTGATACAAATAATTAGTAAAACTGCATCCGACTTGCTGAGTTGTATGAACAACACGTCGAGTTTTTCTTCATCATATGAACACTCCAACTGGGACTCGCCAAGTTGTATGAACCACTCGCCGAGTCTATTCTTGAGATATGAAGATTGCCTTGGACTCGCCGAGTCAGGGCATTGACTCGCCGAGTCCCTCCATGAATGAGTCCGATCTCCGACTTACTGAGTCCACCTAAAACTCAGTGGTTCCACTCGGCATAATACATAAAAGGGGGAAAACTCGAGGACTCGTGACCCGACTCGCCGAGTCGGTTGCATGCAACTTTTGTATAATCGATTATGCTCAAAACCACTGCAAACAATTTATAGATCTGGGTTTCTAAGGCTTGTTTACCACGTAAAGTTTCCAACTTTACGTGTACATATGCATGAAAAGGGATTTAAAGGCTCAAAAGACACTTAAAAGAGTAGATCTAGGGTTTTCATGCAAAATGGCTCCATAAAGGTGGTAGATCTGAGCTTTTGAAGCTCAAACCCAGCTAGAGCCACTGGCTATTCAACTCAATATGATTTCTCTACTACAATCAAGCTAGGAAGTGGATAAAAATGGCCTAAATGGGATTTCTAATGGAATATCAACATAGAAACAGAAGAGATTCGGATTATACCTCAACAAACTCTGGATTGGACTCTAGATCTTTGCTTCTCACCTTCCCTTTTAGTCCTTCCTTCTTTCTTTTATCCAAACTTCAAAAGATACACAAGATATGCTCAAAATGTCCAAATAATGGCTAGGGTTTGCTAAATGACGTTCTGATGGTGAAGGAGGCGAGTTTGGGGCTCATAACATGGTTTAAATAGGATGCAAAACCCTTGGATCTAGGGTTTCTTCCAGACTGGTGGACTCGCTGAGTCGAGGATATGGACTCGTCGAGTCGCCAACTTAAACGTGCTCAATATCTCGAATCTACTCAGCGAGTCGGGCCTACAACTCGCTGAGTCCCAGCTAAACATGCAAAAATACTTAGATTAAAATACATACAAGGAACCAGGTCTTACAACTCTCCCCCACTTATTTTAGACTTCATCCTCGAAGTCTGTCGCTGCAGCATCTGGAAACAACTCTGGGTAGTGCTCCCTCATCTCCTCCCCAGCCTCCCATGTCCACTCAGACCCCTTTCGATGCTGCCACTGCACCTTTACCAGCTGAACCACCTTGTTCCTCAAGGTCTTCGTCTTTCGATCCAAAATCGCAATCGGTCTCTCAATATAATTCAGGCTGCTATCAACCTAAATATCCTCCAAGGGTACAACTGCTGACTCATCTACCAAACACTTCCTCAACTGGGAAACATGGAAAGTGTTGTGGATCTGGCTAAGCTCTGCCGGAAGATCCAACCGATACGCAACCCGACCCACCCGGGCCAAAACTCTAAAAGGACCGATGAACCTGGGGCCCATCTTGCCCCTCTTCCAAAACCTGATGACACCCTTCCAGGGTGATACCTTCAGGAGGACCATGTCACCTACCTGAAACTCCAAGTCTGATCGCCTCCTGTTGGCGTAACTTTTATGCCGACTCTGCGTAGTCTGCAGTCTACTATGAACTTGCTGGATCAACTCTGTCATCTTGAGCACCACTTCGGTGCTCCCAATGACACGCTGACCGACCTCGCCCCAACAAATCGGGGTCTTGCACTTCCACCCGTAGAGCATCTCGAAGGGAGGGCGGTCAATACTCGCATGATAACTGTTGTTATATGAAAACTCCACTAACGGAAGATACGTATCCCAACTGCCAACGGAATCTAGGACACATGCCTGGAGCATGTCCTCAAGAGTCTGAATTGTCCTTTTGCTCTGCCCGTCCGTCTGAGGGTGGAAAGCGGTGCTGAAATAGAGACGAGTACCCATCTCGTCATGAAACCGCTTCCAGAATATGTAAGTAAAACGGACATCTCGATATGACACCACTGAAACAGGCACTCCATGTCATGCCACAACCTCTCACACATAAATATCGTCTAGCTTCTCAGCAGATATGCTCTCCTGGATCGGTATAAAATGAGCACTTTTCGTCAACCGATCCACTATAACCCAAATCGAATCCACTCCACGTGCGGTCCTGGGAAGCTTAGCGATAAAGTCCATGGTGATGTCTTCCCATTTCCACACTGGAATGTCTAACGGCTGCATCTTTCCGTGAGGCCTATGGTGTTCCGCCTTAACCTTCCTGCAGGTCAGGCACCTCTCCACATACCAGGCGACATCCCGCCTCATGCAGGGCCACCAATAGTCGGGTCAAAGATCCCTATACATCTTCGTTGCCCCTGGGTGGATGGAAAATCGAGACTTATGAGCCTCGTCCATTAGCACTTGCCGTAATCTGCCCCAGTACGGTACCCAAACTCTCCCATGAAGGGTCAACAATCCTTGACTATCATAGTCGAAGGAAGCTACTCGGCCCACAATCCTCTCACACTTTTGCCTCTCCTCCTTGAGGACCTTGACCTGAGCCTCCGTGATCTGCTCTAACAATGGAGTAATTACTGTCATCCTCAAACATATGTCCCTGATCGGGGCCGCTGCCGCCTTACGGCTCAGGGCGTCGGCCACTACGTTGGCCTTCCCTAAGTGATAAAGGATCTCACAATCATAATCCTTTACCACATCTAACCACTGCTGCTGCCTCATGTTAAGATTCGGCTGATCCATGAGATGCCTCAGACTCTTATGATCCGTGTAGATGGTACAACGGACCCCATAAGGTAATGCCTCCAAATCTTGAGAGCAAACACCACTACCCCCAGCTCTAAATTATGCATAGGATAGTTAGCCTCGTGAGGCTTCAACTGTCTCAAGGCGTAAGCTATCACACGTTCTCGCTGCATCAATACTACTCCCATACCTATGATCGAAGCCTCACAGTAGACTACAAAATCCTTTACTCCCTATGGCAGGGTAAGGATCGGTGCCTCGCACAATCTCTGCCTGAGGGTCTCAAATGTTGCCTGCTGCTCAGGCCCCCAGCGAAACACCACCGACTTCTTAGTCATTCGGGTGAGTGGTACAGGTATCTAGGAGAAATCCTGGATGAATCTCCTATAGTACCCTACCAACCCTAGGAAGCTCCGAATCTCAGATGGAGATCTCGGGACCTCCCACTGCATCACGGCCTCTATCTTGGCCGGATGTACCAAAATACCCTTCTGATTGACTAGGTGCCCAAGGAATTGCACCTCGTGCAACCAGAACTCGCACTTGGAGAGCTTTGCAAAAAGTATCTCCCTCCTCAGAATCTCTAGCACCTCTCTCAGGTGCTCCTCATGCTGCTCCTGAGTCTTGGAATAAACCAAGATGTCATCAATGAATACTATCACCGACCGGTCCAACAATGGCTAGTAAACGCGGTTCATGAGATCTATGAACGCGGATGGAGCGTTGGTGAGCCCAAACGGCATCACCACGAACTTATAATGACCATATCGGGTCCTAAAAGCAGTCTTCTGCACATCCTCATCCCTGACTCGCATCTGATGATACCCGGAGCGTAAATCGATCTTGGAAAACCAAGATGCTCCCTGCAACTGATCAAACAAATCATCTATCATCGGGAGTGGGTAACGGTTCTTCACCGTTACCTTATTCAACTCTCGATAATCTATACACATACGGTGTGACCCGTCCTTCTTCTTCACGAATAAAATCGGTGCTCCCCAGGGCGAACTGCTCAGCCTGATAAAACCCTTGTCTAGCAGCTCATGTAGCTGCATAGACAACTCCTGCATCTCTAGGGGAGCCAACTGATACGGTGCCTTGGCTATCGGAGCCGCACCAGGGACCAGGTGAATCCTGAACTTGACCTGTCTCTCTAGAGGTATTCTAGGAAAATCCTCTGGAAATACATCCGGGTAGTCTCGCACTACCGGAACATTGTCAACCATCTTCTTGCCTTTCTCCCGGGCATCTAAAACATAGGCAACATAACCGGCGCAACCCTGCTGGAAATAGCGCCTTGCTCTCGCTGCTGAACACATAACTGGTTCGCGCTGTGGCCTCTCACACTGAATCACTAACTCTCCCCCACTGGGAGTGCGAACCCTCACTAACTGTAGCTCACAGTCTATCACCACCCCATTGGGGCTCAGCCAATCCATGCCTATTATGACCTTATTCCCTCGTAGGGGAATAGGGACCAAGTCTACCGAAAACCGCTCATTAAATAACTGTAGAGAACATCCTCTGTGTACTCTCGCCACCCTAATGGTCCTGTCAACTGCTATCTCAACCTCAAATGGACAATCTAGCTCCCCAGGAGCTCTGCTAAACCTCTTGCTAAGCGCAAGAGAGACGAATTATCGGGTAGCTCCCGAATTAAACAATACTGTGGCTGAAATGCCGTTCACCAAAAACGACCCTATACAAAACATATAACCATAAGAAACAATCAATAATAAAAGCAGAGATAAGGGGAAAATACATACCCGTCACCACGTCAGGAGTCGCTCGTGCCTCCTTTGCTGTCAGCTGAAAAGCCCTACTCTTCGCCACCGGCGTCTCAACTCGGCCCTGACGACCATCTGTAATCCTCAAAGTAGCAGGAGCAAGTGCTGACACCTTTCCTGTAGTAGCTAAACTCGGACACTGGGACTTTTTATGTCCCCTCTAATTGCACTGGAAGCAAATCAGATTTGTTGCCGCAATGGCGGTAGTAGTGGCTATACAATCTCTGATCATATGCCCAGTCTGACCGCACTTGTAGCAGCCGGAACTCCCTGCCTTGCACGCCCTGTCGTGCAATCTCCCACACTTGCCACACCTACCGTGGCTCCGCTGACTCCTGGATCTGTGATCTAAAACCTTGGGCTTTTTTCCCAAACTCCCTAAACCTGAAGCCGCCTCCGGCTTCCTTTTTCTCTCCATCTCAAGGTCAATCTCTCTCTCTCTCTCTCTCTCTCTCTCTCTCTCTCTCGCCCTAGCAGTCATGTCATCCAGCGTTTTACAGCTGGACCGGCTCACAAACTGGCAGATGTCACTCTGCAACATCTCATGATAACGGGCCTTCTTCATTTCCTCATCAGCTGCGTACTGAGGAACGAGAAGCTCCCTTTCCTTGAACTTGGTTGTAATCTCCGCCACTGTCTCTGTAGTGTGGGTGAGATCCTGAAACTCCCTGGCTAACTGTTGCACCTCAATAACCGGTGCAAACTCGGCTTTGAACCTGGCAGTAAAGTCAGCCCAGGTCATAGCATCCAAAGCTGCGTCATCTCCAATAACATGTCCTACCTCCTCCCACCAATCCCTTTCCCTGTCCTTCAGAAGACAGGATGCCAATCTGACCTTGTCCCCCTCGGGACATCTGCTCGTGCGGAAAGCGTTGGCCACATCAGCCAACCATCTAGTACTCGCTATGGGGTCTCGCGCTCCATGATAATCTGGAGCTCCTCAAGCCCGGAACTCCCTGAATGTAAGCGTGCGCGACCCTATCATGTCCGCCACCTCAGCACGAAATGTTCCTTGTCTCTCCTCCATCAACTCTACTATACCCTCCTTGATCGAACCAAAGATCACTGGAGTCTGCTCAAGAATGATACGGGTCACCTCTGAAGTGAAGAACTCTCTAGTCTACTCATCTAGATGCCCGGCTCCCGAGCCTGATCCTGATCCCTCTCTGGCACCTGAACTGTCGGCTACTGGCCTAGGTCGCAAAACCACCATTCTAAAAACATATCATGGCAAACGTCAGTACACTGAAATATCTCAAGGGATCGCTGCTACTACAAGCTTTCCGGTCTCATCTCAGCCTTCCTTGATTCGAGTACGAATCCTCTGCTTTCAGTAGTACGGGCCCATACTACCTTCCACATCTATCCATACTTTCCTAGAGAACCGCCTCGACTTCACCAAGTCACTCTACTGCTACTGACTTCTGCTACTCACATCCTAGGCTTTCCCTAGGGAAACCTTTGACTCCACCCAAACCAGTCCTCAGCTGCTGAAGGCCTCCTTGTAATTCCAATTAGCCACCACCTGAATACCATCACATGCAACGAGGCTCGGATAATCCTTTGAGTAAAAGACTCATCCCTACAATAGTTAGACTCAAAAGAAAGTTGCGCTATAGGGTCAAATCCGACACTCTGAGATTATTCAACCCTGACCACATGTGATGTGATGTATTCACCTAATGGCTAACTCCCATCACTCAGAGTCCCACTATGAACAAAGCAAGCAACATTCGGATAAAGGAAACATACTCATGCAAACTATTCTCATAGTCAAGAAACTATACTAGCATACAATGCTAAGCTTATACTATCAGGCATAACCTACACAGGCTATCCTACTACTGTCTACTCACTACTAGCATGCAATTATCATCAAGCTGAAACACATAAAACAGGCACATAAGGTATCCTCCTAGATCCTTAGTCCTATACTAGCATGCTGTTCTACTGAAACTGGAACTGATAATATAAACTTGTATGGGTAATTTGGGAGTACTTACTTTAGGTCGGCTGATCGCACGCACCACACCTTTTTCTCTTTATCAAAACTCTTTTTCTTTCTAAGTTCTTTTTCAAAATCTTTTTCGAAAATGTTTTTCCTTTGAAAATCTTTTACCATTTTCCTTAGTTTGAGTTCAGACACACCCGAAAGCGTATCCGAATCCCTCAAACCAAGGCTCTGATACCAACTTGTAACATCCCAAAATACGACCCAAAATTTTTTGTTTAATCATTACTAAAATCATTAGATCAATACCATAAAATAAAACCCATACGTCAATATCTCAAAACCATAACAAAGTATCACAAGAAAACTGTATCAAGACTGTATCAAATCATGTCAATGAAAAACTAAATCAACTCCCAGGACAAAACTGAAGTTGTGGTGTGTGCGATGCCATCATCCTGAGCTCTTCCCTTTACTTGCGGAAGTACCTGAAACCAAAACTGAAACTATAAGCACAAAGCTTAGTGAGCTCCCCCAAACTACCACATACCATACAATAACATATAAACACATACTGGGCCTTGCCCACTGTATCGGACCGATGTCCGGAAACTGCATTGGACCGAAGTCCGGAACTAACCAGGGCCTTGCCCTCTGCATCGGACCAAAGCCCAGAAATTGCATCGGACCGAAGTCCGGAACTAACTAGGACCCTGTCCCCTGCATCGGACCGAAGTTCGGAACTAACTGCATCGGACCGAAGTCCGGAACTGACTGAGCATAACATGGCATAGCATAAACATATCAACTAGCATAAGCACATATACTGCATACTGCATCGGACCGAAGTCCGGAACACATAACAGAAACATGCTTGAATCACAAAGACATCAAGCAATCTAACTACCGCATCGGTCCGAGGTCCGGAACTACTGCTAAATAAACGGGCCGACATTGTGGCCGTAGACCCATTCCTTACTAGAAGGAAACTCACCTCGTAGACTAGTTGCTGAATGAACTGCTCGGGAATCTGTCTGATGCTGCTCCGGCTTCACCCCGGCTACAATTTCCATAAGTACACTCAATCAAATACTGATAACTATACTGAGGGTAAAATGACTATTTTACCCCTGGTCAAAGTCACCTCTTGGTCAAAGTCAACATGCAGTTGACCTGACTCGTCGAGTTGGGCCACCAACTCGTCGAGTCCCTACTCACATTTCTCAATTATGCGCACTACTACTCGTCGAGTTTGGCATTGACTTGACGAGTTCATCTTTGATACAAACACTTAGTCAAACTACATCCGACTCGCCGAGTTGTATGAACAACTCGTCGAGTTTTCCTTCATAATATGAACACTCCAACTGGGACTCGCCGAGTTGTATGAACCACTCATCGAGTCTGTTCTTGAGATATGAAGATTTCCTTGGACTCGCCGAGTCAGGGCATTGAATCGCCGAGCCCCTCCATGAATGAGTCTGATCTCCGACTCACTGAGTCCACCTAAAACTCATTGTTTCCACTCGGCGTAATACATAGAAGGGGGACAACTTGAGGACTCGCGACTCGACTCGCCGAGTCTGAAGAACGACTCGCCGAGTTGGTTGCATGCAACTTCTGTATAATCGATTATGCTCAAAACCACTGCATACAATTTATAGATATGGGTTTCTAAGGCTTGTTTACCACGTAAAGTTTCCAACTTTACGTGTACATATGCATGAAAAGCGATTTAAAGGCTCAAAAGACACTTAAAAGAGTAGATCTAGGGTTTTCATGCAAAATGGCTCCATAAAGGTGGTAGATCTGAGCTTTTGAAGCTCAAACCCAGCTAGATCCACTGGCTATTCAACTCAATACGATTTCTCTACTACAATCAAGCTAGGAAGTGGATAAAAATGGCCTAAATGGGATTTCTAATGGAATATCAACATAGAAACAGAAGAGATTCGGATTATACCTCAACAAACTCTGGATTGGACTCTAGATCTTTGCTTCTCACCTTCCCTTTTAGTCCTTCCTTCTTTCTTTTCTCCAAACTTCAAAAGATACACAAGATATGCTCAAAATATCCAAATAATGGCTAGGGTTTGCTAAATGACGTTCTGAGGGTGAAGAAGGCGAGTTTGGGGCTCATAACATGGTTTAAATAGGATGCAAAACCCTTGGATCTAGGGTTTCTTCCAGACTGGTGGACTCGTCGAGTCGCCAACTTAAACGTGCTCAATATCTCGACTCTACTCGGCGATTCGGGCCTACAACTCGCCGAGTCCCAACTAAAAATGCAAAAATACTTAGATTAAAATACATGCCAGGAACCAGGAGTTACAAGCACCCTCATATCACCCTCACGAAACGCTAATCGATTTTGAGTAACTTTGAGCTTTTGGTGCCATTTTTGTGTGTGTTAGAGGCTTGAGAAGGATGAATAGACTTGGAAGATCGAGAGAAGGCTAGTAGATCCATAGGTTTTGCTTCATTTCCACCTCATTCAAGGTAAAAATCTTCAACCTTAACTTCCCATTTGATAGATCTTCTCTAGGGCTTAGATCTTGTCATTTTTGGGCATTTCTATGCCCATATTCAGGATTGGGTGTGTATCATGGAGTTACACTCCAGATCTGGAACCATCGAGGGTTCCCATGGGATAAAGATGCCAACTTTATGGCCATGGGAAGCCCATGCATCTTATAAACCCCATTTTATAGTCTTTTGAGCCAAAAACCCCATGCATGGACATCAAGTTCGTAGCTTTACATATAAAATGGACTCTAAGAGGTCAGATTTATGATTTGGATGCATTAAGATCCACTAAAATCAATTGTATAGTTTTGGACAAAGAGGGACACGTCGAGTCGTTCATGGTACTCGGCAAGCTGGGTCATATTTCCCATCAAATCCTTTCTGATGATAAACCAGATGCTAAGATAGAAGAACACTCAGTTTTCTAGGCTCATTAGGGACCTGAAAATCATGGAACTCGGCGAGTGTATGAACGGACTCGGCGAGTTCAAGGCAATGTCCCAACCCCATGAAGACAGACTCGACGAGTCATAGACTAGACACATTCATTCGGATGAATATTTACTCGACGAGTTCAAGGATGAACTCGGCGAGCCGTTTGAAGAAGGTCCCAATGTTTTGGTTGAAGGAGAATTCTTCGAGCTCTTGCTAGACTCGGCAAGTAGAGTCGAGGTTTTAGCATTCTATGGAAGTGGGGACTCGACGAGTTAGTGGACCAACTCGGCGAGTCGAGTCAACCGGATGTTGAATTTGACCAAAGTTGACTTTGACCAGGGCTTTGACCTTGACTTTGACTTGGACTTGAGTTGATCCTTGTAAGGGGTTATAAGTATGAGATGGAAATCAAGAAAAGTTGTTGTTTAGGAATTGAGGAGTTGCAACAAGTTGATTTCTGTACCGAGGACAGTGTAGACACTACACGACATCGAGGTAAGTTACCTTCCAGTAGAAGTGGGTCTAAGGCACCAAGGCCAGCCCACTAGTATGAGTTGTAGTTGAGATGATTGTCTTTGTGATAATCATCTGGTATGTCGCTATTTGTTATGTTATGTGATATGACGCTATGTGTTAGTAAAGCAAGGGGAGTAGTCCCCGTGTTTGGACATTAGAGCCGAGGGGTAGGTTAGGCACCTCTGTATGCCTGACAATATGTTATGTTATGCTTTTATATGGTGGTGGTAGGGGTGAAATAGTCCCCGTAACCGGTTGAGATAAACCGGAAGGGTAGGTTGGACACCCCAGTATGATTGACAGGGGTAGGTTAGGCACCCCGGTATGCCTAGTAAGGGTAGGTTGAGCACCCTGGTATGCTCAACAGGGTATATCGGGCCCCTAGATATGCCTGGCAATATGTGTTATGTATGGTATGTGGTATGATGGGGGAACTCACTAAGCTTCGTGCTTACAGTTTTCAGTTTTGTTTCAGGTAACTCTTCAACGAAGGGGAAGGAGCCGACGCGGTAACTGCACATCACACCCACTCCAGATTTTTGCACTACGTGATTCTTAGGATTGTACTATGATTTTATTACTATTTGATGATATGATTTTGAGTCATGTTGTTGTGGTTTTATGGATTGATATGATATTGACAATGTTTTTGGTAAACTATTTTATAAGTTACTTAATTAAAAACGAAATTTTTGGCCTTGAAAATAAGGATGTTACACACACATAGGGTATGCCCACTATTGGTTTCATGTCAAAAGTGAACATGCCTCCCTTTCGTTTTGAATTCAACAAAATCTCCTTCGTTTCCTTGTTTGAGATTGTACTACCTTCCTTATCGAAAAGAACCCAATTTTATGTTCTAACAACAAGTTGTGAAACACTAATCATATTATGTTTCAATCCTTCAACATAAGCGACTCGATTCACTATGAATTTTTCATTCGCCACTTTTCCATATTCTTTGACTTTACACTTTTTATTATTTCCAAACTCGACTACTCTAACATTTTTTAACTTTCGAAAATCTCTTAAATTATCTTTCTTTCCCGTCATGTGACACGAGCATCCACTATTGATATACCAATTTTCATTATATTGCTCGTCAAATAGTACCTGCAGTTAGTTAGAAAAATTTAGGTCTCCAACACCTTTTGGGTCCTTGGACATCAGTTTGAAGCATATTGTGCAAAGAGGAACTTAAAACCCAATTACGAACTTTTGATTTTAAGTTGTCAATTAAGTCAACTTCATCAACTTTAGATATCGATATATAATCATGTAATGAAGAAGTTTCAACTTTGATTTTCTCTTTTTCAACCTTTTTCTGAGAAACATCAATTTACCCCTTTTAACTTCTTTCCATTTTCCCACTCTTGGTGTAGATTCTTGAGACGAAGTGCTTCCACTCATTGACTCATTCAAATACTTCTCATAGGCATTTTGAATTTGCTCTTGAGAATACTTTTGTGATCGGTATTGTTTTCCCTTTCCTTCAAACCAATGGTTGATATTCTTGATATAATTTCTGCCTTTGACGAATGAAGCTTTCATCATTTGCTTTGAATCTGGATTTGGAAATTTTGGATTTTTAGGTTTAAAAGGTACATTTTCCCCTCCACTGATTTCTATTTTCTCAAAATGTCTTCTGGGAGATGATTTTTGAGATTGGTGTTGAAAATGATTTTGATATCGGTTTTGATAACCAAAACGTGAATCTTGTTGAAAATTTTTCCGGTTTTAAGCATAGCTCCCTTTGTCCATGATTTTGAACATTTCCTTGAAAACTATTTTGTTTTTGGAAATTGTTGTTACCTTGTCAAAGGTTAATTTAAACATTGTTTTGTCCTTGTTGAAAATCATTTTGAATGTAGTTTTGACCTTGTCGAAAATCATTTTTCTTTTGGAAATATTTATTTTGTAAATTCTTTGCATTTTCCAAAAACTTCTTTAAGATGCATGAGATTCCTATATAAAAACCTTTTTATTGTGAAAAAACTTTTACATATTTTCCAATACGCTTTATTTTGCGATTTTGATTGCGAATTTCCTTTTTCAGAAGCCAATTTTTCCACTTCTCTTTTGAAAGTTTGTGTTTTTTCCTTTTGATGTTTTAGATCATTAGGCAAAGATTTGACAAATTTTTCTTTATTTCTATTTTCAATAACAAACTTTTCTGTTTTTACTGCCAAAATACATTTTCGTTTTATTTTGATGTTGAAAAACTTTCATATTTTTGTTCAAAACATTTTCGATAGTTCTTTGATTTGAATAAAATCCTTCACCCGTCACATTTGGATTGTCTTCATTTACCAACTTGTTCATGTAATGCCTCGATTCTCAGGTATTGCTTAAATAAGATTTATTGGGTTCAGCTCTACTCGACGAGTTGGTTGACCAACTCATCGAGTAGTAGCGGGGTGGGATCGCGTGTTAAGTGACCTACTCGACAAGTCCATGCTGGGACTCGACGAGTAGGAGCTGGCAGTGGAAACCCTAAATCCCAGGGTTTTCACCTCTATTTAAAGGAGCTTTAGCCTCATTTCTCCTCTTTACAGTCTTTGAGAGCCCCCTTAAAACCCTAATCCGTGCCTGTGTGCCTTGGTGTGGTGTTGAAGCTTGGAAAAGAGGATCTTGGAGGAAGAAAGCTAAGAGTTCAAAGGAAACTGAAGCAAGGAAGGAGTGGGAAGCAGGATTTACCTCATCTAGCATCCTTTAGATGTATCAAAGTGCCATTTTTACTTCCTTTCTTCCCTTTTGTTGAGTTCCTAGGGCTTTTTATGGATTTTCAAGTTGGTAGGATAAGATATGGGCTAGATCTGAAGTTGTAACTTCAGATCTGGACCCTCCTTGGATTCTAGAAGCATAAAGTCACAGTCTTGGTTGTGATTAAGGTCCCTCTTGAGCATGAAGTTCCATTAAGAACTTAGAATAGACATTTAGAGCCTTTATGGTCATGCATGCACGTAAAGTTTGCAACTTTACGTGATAAGCATGCCCTAGAAGCTTGGATCTATGAGTTAGAGCCGTTGCATGGCTCAAATCAAGTATGTATGGAAAAAGGACTGAATGGACTCGACAAGTCACCAGTTTAACTCGGCGAGTCACATGAAGATGGTCGTGAACTAGACGAGTTGATGAAAAACTCGGCGAGTCCGATGAAAATCGCCATAAGACTCAACGAGTTGAAGAACAACTCGGCGAGTCGGATGAGTTTTCTCTGGGATATGTATGAGTGTGTATCCATCGAGTTGCAAGGAGGGAACTCAACGGGTGACCTTAAGTTTGATCGAGAATCAAAGGAACTCGACGAGTCACTCCGATGACTCGGCGAGTTGGAATGTACTTTAGAGAGCTCGGCGAGTAGCCAAGGGTACTCGGCGAGTTAAGGTCAACATGGACTGTTGACCTTGACTGAGGACTTTGAATTTGACCAGGGGTTGACTAGTGGGTTATGGAGTACCTTATAAGGTTAAGGACTTATGAGTATGTTGTGCTATGACGATAGGTGCTGGGGCCTATGTCAAGTGAGCCGAGAGTTGGAGTTTTCCTTTCGAGTCGACATCTGCAAGGTGAGTTATCCTCACTATATTGATAGGGTCTACGGTACCAAGGCCGGCCCCTTTCGTTGTTATTGTTATGGTATGTTGCATATGGTTATGATCTGTTAGATCAGAATTGAGGTAGACAGTATACTATGCTCTTATGATCCGTAGAGATTGGTGTGTTAGTAACCTGCTAGGTTGGTGCTCTAGTTACAGGAAAATTCTGTGATTGATGATCAGTGTGACAGATATGTTTAATGTTTGTATATGCATGTATATGATAGTATGCGCACATGGTTATTCGCTTGTGGCTGGGTTGAGGCGGTCCTGCTTGGTGCTGAAGGCCAATACACCCTATGAGCGGACCGGGGAGACTGTAGGCCCACGTGGCGGACTAGTCATACCGAAGGCTCGGGATAGATTTAGACAGACTGTAGGCCCGGTAGGGCGGTCCAGTCAGGCAGATGGCCCAGTATGCATGTTGATTGATTGATTATTACTGTTATGGTATTGGTATTTTGGGGGTAGCTCACTAAGCCCTCGGGCTTACAATTTTCAGTTTTTTGTTTCAGGTACTTTAGGAGATCATGGAAAGGCGAAGGCATGACCGTATCGCTCCTCATCCTTATGTTATGATTTTTGGGACACTCTGATGGAAAATGATTTGAAAACATTTTGTAAACAATGCTATGTGGTTTTTATTTATGACTGAAATAGTTTAAATTTGGCGTAAAATTTATGGCTGTTACAAGTTGGTATCAAAGCCTTGGTTTGAGTGAATTGGAGGAGCACTCGTGTGAATCCAATCTCAAATCAAGGAGATTTTCGGGAAGTAAGTTTTAAAATGGTTGTCAAAATAAAGGATGGAGGATGTAGAGGGTACGATCAGCCGGAGCCTGCAAGTAAACCCCAAAATACCATGCAGTTCTTTGATATTCTGACATGTTAGAACAGTATGCTAGCGCTAGGCTAGGGATCTTTAGGAATCACGTGATAGATTTGCCTGATTGTATGATGCCTATTAGCCTAGGGTTTCTTGTATGTGGAATTGACATCATAATTGTAGATGTTTAGTGTATGCATCATGGCTGTGCATAATAAAGACCCTATAGCCTAAGAATTTTGATTCGGCCTTCGGGTAGGATCGGATATTCGAAAGTCTATTGGGTCCAGCGTTATGTGCAGCTAGCATGCATTAGCACTGCAGGGGATGATGGAAGTTTTATGGATGTGTGAGTCGTGATAAGTGGTGAGTCTAGATGCGAGGTATTTGGTATTTCCCTAGAAATGAGGGTTGAGCACATTTCCTATGTTGATGATATTGTTAGGGCGTTGTGGTGATACTTGAGACAAATATGGGTAGGTGTGCAAGGTAGTATGGGCTCGTACTACTGAAAGAACAGGACCCATATGCGTAGCAAGGAAATCAAAACCCCTAGGGTTTTTGGGTTTTGGTCTCCCAACATTATGTTATTTATCTGATGACTTGTATATATTTCAGTATGGTGGTTACGAGACGTGTTGCTTCGGGATCCGGATCAGGATCGGGATCGGGAGACGAAGGGTTGGAGGTGCCGGTAGCACCTGAGCCCGTGGTTTAGATAGGGACAGAGGAGTTGGATGCCAGGATCTGGGAGATCATGCACGACGAGATTGTTGTTGTGTTCCGAGTGTAGCTTCCAGAGATGTTTAGGTCAATTAAGACCGCGATGGTTGAGTATTTTTATGAGCGATATGCAGCTATAGTAGAGACAGATGTCGCTGCCGCCACTTCGGCTGTAACTGCGGTAAGGGTTGGAGGAGGAGCCGGCAGGGCTTTCCAGTATCGGGACTTTGATAATACGAAGCCCCCGACGTTTGATGGTACACAGGATGCGATTAGGGCTATGAGGTGGTTATCTGACGTGGAGGGCTGTTTCTTCACATGCTCATGTCCTGTTGACCAAAAGGTCAGGTGTGCCCTGAACCTGCTGAGGCTTGGAGCAAAGGACTGGTGGAGGCTGATGAATGGGTTGTATACTGATGATCAGCGGGCTGCTGTTACTTGGGAGCAGTTCAGAGATATGTTCCACACCCGCTACGTTCCACGCGTTGAGCGGGAGCGGCTTGCGCAGAAGATTCTGACCTTAAGACAGGATGGGGAGTCTGTGATGGAGATTACCCGTATGTTAATGCAGAGGGATATGTTTTTCCTGGAGTTTGCTTCAGAGTAGTCTCAGATGACTCGCTATCTGAGTATCCTCAAGACTGATATTCAATAGTTCGTGTCTACACAACGATATGATATCCTCCTGGACCTTCAGGAAGCCGCGAGGCGGCGTGAGTTGGAAACAGAGCTGCAGTTGAAGGAGCAGCGTCAGGCACCGGCATAGTCTCAGTCGGCGCCTAAGCGGTCTAAGACCGCTGATACACGGTCTGGGGGTCAGCAGAGTCGCACTTGTGGAAAGTGTGGCAGGGTTCATTTGGGAGTTTGTAGAACAGGAGGTGGGTGCTACAAATGTGGCAAGGAGGGGAACTATGCCAGGGACTTCCGTCAGTCCGCCCCTCCCGCAAATATGAGGATTTGTTACCATTGTCATCAGGTTGGTCATGTGAAGACCAACTGTCCGCAGCTCGCCGCCAAGCCGGCGCAGGGTTCTGCGCCAGCTGCTGCGAGGACTGGAGATGGGAGGCCAGTCAAGGTGGAGCCTCCGAAGGCTCAGGGTCGCGCCTTCCAGCTCACGGCCGAGGAGGCCAAGTCAGCACCAGATGTGGTTGTCGGTACGTTTCTATTCTCTGTCTCAGTTATTGTGTTTGTGTTATGCTTATTGATTGTACCTGTGATTAGGTACGTTTTTAGTGAATTCTTTGCCCACTTTGGTATTATTTGACTCGAGGGAGAGTCGGTCGTTTGTATCTCAGACCTTCTCTAGAGGGTTCAGTGTGCCGATAGATGATCTTGAGTGTCCGTTGCGAGTTTCGATCGCCAACGAGCATGGGATTTCTCCTTCTTCAGTCTACTGGGGATGCAAGTTATAGATTCTTGGGGTGTCCTTCCCGATAGATTTGATTCCTATCTCCATGGGGGATGTATGTGTGATTGTATGGATGGATTGGCTTAGCCGTTTTGGCGCCATGATCGATGGTGAGGGACAGCGGGTGGTGGTTCCGACCCCAAGTGTGGGAGAACTTGTAGTATATGGTTAGGGCACCAGGTTGGGATTAGGGTTTTGTTCGACAGCCAGGGATCGACAGTATATTCAGCATGGGTGTGCCGGTTATTTGGCGTATGTGGTAGATACGCGGGTTAGAGAGCAGCTCTCAGTTTCTGAGGTCCCGGTGGTGAGGGAATTCGCTGATGTGTTTCCGAAGGAGTTACCCGGAGTGCCTCCAGAGAGGCAGGTTGAGTTCAGGATCGACTTAGTGCCAAGTGCAGCCCCTATCGCCAAGGCGTCGTATCGACTGGCGCCGCCTGAGATGCAGGAGCTATCATCTCAGTTGTAGGAGCATATGGTCAAGCAATTTATTCGTCCGAGTTGTTCACCCTGGGGAGCACCGATCCTTTTCGTCAGGGAGAAGGACAGTTCGCATAGGATGTGCATTGACTATAGGGAGCTGAACAAGTTAACGGTGAAGAACCATTATCCACTCTCGAGGATAGATGATCTTTTTGATCAGCTGCAGGGTGCGTCTTGGTTTTCCAAGATTGATTTGAGATCAGGATATCACCAGGTCAGGGTGAAGGAGGAGGACGTGGAGAAGACCGTGTTTCGGACTTGTTATGGTCATTACGAGTTCGTGGTGATGCCGTTTGGGCTCACCAACGCGCCAGCAGTGTTCATGGATCTGATGAACCGAGTCTGCAGACTGATGCTCGATCGCTCGGTCATCGTGTTCATAGATGATATCTTGGTGTATTCCAAGACTCGAGAGCAACATGAGGAGTATCTTAGGGAGCTGCTGGGGGTTCTAAGGCGAGAACGGCTGTATGCCAAGTTCTCAAAATGCGAGTTTTGGTTACGGGAGGTCCAGTTCCTCAGACATCTCGTTAACCGGGAGGGGATTTTGGTCGATCCGGCCAAGGTGGAGGCGATAATGCAGTGGGAGACTCCGAAATCTCCCTCAAACATCAGGAGTTTCTTGGGTTTAGCAGGGTATTATCGAAGATTCATTCGTGATTTCTCCAAGATTGCCGTACCCCTCACTCGTCTAACGAGGAAGGGGGTGGATTTCCGGTGGGGCCCTGAGCAGCAGAGGGCGTTTGAGACCCTCCGACAGTGTTTATGCGAGGCACCGGTGTTGACACTCCCTGAGGGAATGGAGGATTTTGTGGTATTTTGTGATGCATCCATCACCAGCTTGGGGGCAGTCCTCATGCAGAGAGGACGGGTGGTAGCCTACGCATCACGACAACTGAAACCGCATGAGACGAGGTACCCCACACACGATCTTGAGTTGGGAGCAGTGGTTTTCACTCTCAAGATTTGGAGGCACTATCTGTATAGGGTCCGTTGCACTATATACACGGATCACAAGAGTTTGAGACACATCATGGATCAGCCGAACCTGAAGATGAGGCAGCATAGGTGGCTGGATGTGGTAAGGACTATGATTGCGAGATCCTTTACCATCCTGGTAAAGCGAATGTGGTTGCGGATGCTCTGAGCCGCAAGTCAGCTGGGTCCTCGACCCCAGCCAGGTGTATGAGGATAGCGGTGGATTCCCCACTGGTGGGTTTGATCATGGATGCTCAGATTGAGAGCATGAGGCCAGAGATCTAGAAGTTGGATAGGATTAAAGGAGAAAGCACCCGGTTTGTTCAGGATAGCCGCGGGTTGTTAACTCGTTACGGTCGGGTTTGGGTTCCGATGTCCGGAGGGGTTTGGCAGACAGTGATGGAGGAGGCTCATAAGTCTCATTTTTTGATTCAACCGGGAGCCACCAAGATGTACTATGATTTGAGTTCGAGTTATTGGTGGCCTGGCATGAAGCGAGATATCGCTTGGTTTGTTAAGAGGTGCTTGACCTGTAGGATGGTCAAGGCCGAGCATCAGAGGCTGCATGGTAAGTTGCAGCCTCTGGAGATTCCCATGTGGAAATGGGAACGGATCGCGATGGATTTCATCACGAAGTTGCCAAAGACAGCAAGGGGTTTCGATGCTATATGGGTCATCGTGGATCGATTGACCAAGAGTGCCCATTTCCTAGCTATACGAGAGAGTTCGTCGGCAGAGAAGTTGGCTGACCTTTATGTCAGAGAGGTTGTCTCTCGTCATGGGGTTCTGTTTTCTATCGTTTCCGATCGAGATGTCAGGTTCACTTCCCGTTTTTGGCAGAAGTTCCATGAGGAACTGGGTACACGACTGCATTTTAGTATGGCGTTCCATCCGGAGACTGATGGGCAGAGTGAGCGGACCATTAAGACCCTCGAGGATATGTTGAGGGCATGCGTTATTGATTTCGGTGGGAGTTAGGATTCCCACCTACCACTTGCAGAGTTTGCCTACAACAACAACTATCATTCCTGTATTGGCGCCCCGCCTTTCGAGCTCTTGTATGGGTGGAAGTGTAGGACCCCAGTCTGATGGGGCGAGGTTGGGCACAAAGTGATGGGTCGGACAGAAGTAGTTCTACATACTACCAAGATGATACAGCAAATTAGATAGTTATGCCGACCGACGCCGATCTGAGCTGGAATTTCAAGTGGGTGACATGCTCCTCCTGAAGGTCTCACCCTGGAAGGGTGTGATCCGCTTCACAAAGAGGGGAAAATTGGGTCCCCGTTACATTGGGACGTTCAGGATTGTTGCCAGGGTTGGCAGGGTGGCTTATAGGCTAGAGCTTCCAGAGGAGCTTAGCCGGATCCACACCACATTTCATGTTTCGCAATTGCGAAAATGCATTATGAACCAGGAGGCAGTGGTATCGTTGGATGACATTCAGGTCGATGAGTGCCTGAACTATGTAGAGAGGCATGTGGCTATTTTGGAAAGGAAGAAGAAGATTATGCGGAACAAGGGAATACCTTTAGTAAAGGTACAGTGGGAACATCGGAAGGGATCCGAGCGGACATGGGAGCCAGAGGCGGAGATGCGAGAGCATTACCCGACATTGTTTATTCCAGCGGACTTCGAGGAAGAAGTCTAGTTCAAGTAGGGGAGAGTTATAACGCCCCGATTCTCAGGTATTGCTTAAATAAGATTTATTGGGTTCAGCTCTACTCGATGAGTTGGTTGACCTACTCGTCGAGTAGCAGCGGGGTGGGATCGCGTGTTAAGTGACCTACTCGACGAGTCCATGCTGGGACTCGGCGAGTAGGAGCTGGCAGTGGAAACCTTAAATCCCGGGATTTTCACCTCTATTTAAAGGAGACTTAGCCTCCTTTGGCCTCTTTACAGTGTTTGAGAGCCCCCTTAAAACCCTAATTCGTGTGTGTGTGCCTTGGTGTGGTGTTGAAGCTTGGAAAAGAGGATCTTGGAGGAAGAAAGCTAAGAGTGCAAAGGAAATTGAAGCAAGGAAGGAGTGGGAAGCAGAATTTACCTCGGCTAGCATCCTTTGGAGGTATCAAAGTGCCATTTTTACTTCCTTTCTTCCATTTTGTTGAGTTTCTAGGGCTTTTTATGGATTTTCAAGTTGGTAGGATAAGCTATGGGCTAGATCTGAAGTTGTAACTTCAGATCTGAACCCTCCTTGGATTCTAGAAGCATAAAGTCACAATCTTGATTGTGATTAAGGTCCCTCTTGAGCATGAAGTTCCATTAAGAAATTAGAATAGACATTTAGAGCCTTTATTGTCATGCATGCACGTAAAGTTTGCAACTTTACGTGATAAGCATACCCTAGAAGCTTGGATCTATGAGTTAGAGCCGTTGCATGGCTCAAATCAAGTATGTATGGAAAAAGGACTGAATGGACTCGATGAGTCACCAGGTTAACTCGGCAAGTCACATGAAGATGGCCGTGAACTCGACGAGTTGATGAACAACTCGGCGAGTCCGATGAAGATCACCATAAGACTCAACGAGTTGAAGAACAACTCGGCGAGTCGGATGAGTTTTCTCTGGGATATGTATGAGTGTGTATCCATCGAGTTGCAAGGAGGGAACTCAACGGGTGACCTTAAGTTTGATCGAGAATCAAAGGAACTCGACGAGTCACTCCGATGACTCGGCGAGTTGGAATGTACTTTAGAGATCTTGGCGAGTAGCCAAGGGTACTCGGTGAGTTAAGGTCAACATGGACTGTTGACCTTGACTGAGGACTTTGACTTTGACCCAGGGTTGACTAGTGGGTTATGGAGTACCTTATAAGGTTAATGACTTATGAGTATGTTATGATATAACGATAGGGGGTGGGGCATGTGTCAAGTGAACTGAGAGTTGGAGTTTACCTTTTGAGTCGACATCTGCAAGGTGAGTTATCCTCACTATATTGATTGGGTCTTCGGCACCAAGGCCGACCCCTTTCGTTGTTATTGTTATGGTATGTTGCATGTGGTTATGATCTGTTAGATCGGAATCGAGGTAGACAGTAAGCTATGCTCTTATGATCCGTGGAGATTGGTGTGTTACAGTGTTAGTGACCTGCTAGGTCGGTACTCTAGTTACAGGAGAATTATGTGATTGATGATCAATGTAACAGATATGTTTGATGTTTGTATATGCCTGTATATGATAGTATGCGCACATGGTTATTCGCTTGTGGCTGGGTTGAGGTGGTCCTGCTTTGTGCTGAAGGCCAATACACCCTATGAGCGGTCCGGGGAGACTGTAGGACCATGTGGCAGACCAGTCATACCGAAGGCTCAGGATAGATTCAGACAGACGATAGGCCCAGTAGGGCGGTCCAGTCAGACCGATGGCCCAGTATGCATGTTGATTGATTGATTATTACTATTATGGTATTGTCAATGTGGTATTGGTATTTTGGGGGTAGCTCACTAAGCCCTCGGGCTTACAGTTTTCAGCTTATTGTTTCAGGTACTTTAGGAGATCATGGAAAGGCAAAGGCGTGACCGTATCGCTCCTCATCCTTATGTTATGATTTTTGGGACACTCTGATGGAAAATGATTTGAAAACATTTTGCAAACAATGCTATGTGGTTTTTATTTATGATTGAAAAAGTTTAAATTTGGCGTAAAATTTATGGTTGTTACAGTTCAGTTCAGAAACAAGCTTATCACCATTTCCTTTGGTGATGAAGACTTGATTCGGATAAACAATATCTTCATAATACTTGAACCTTGGACAAACCACTATATTGGGTTCGAAATAATGTGTTCATTTGTCTTTCAACACTTTCATGTACTCCTTTAATTCTTCGAAAACTTAATCTTCCACAACACATGGAATTGGTTTCTCATTTGAAACTTCATCATCATCACTCACATAATCCTCAACAACAATAGTATCTTGAAAATCATAGTTTTTAATTGTCGAAGATTGATCATTGTTTAATTTCGTCATTGGATCATCATTATATTTTCCTTTAGCCATTGAAGTGACATTAATGACAAACAATTTTGAGAAATCAACACATTCCTCTTTCTCAATTTCACTAATATTGTCAAAATTATCTTCGATATTAGCAAATTTTTGTTAAGAACTAAGTGTCGACTTCTCAGTCATGTTCAAAATCTTAGCTTGTTCATTTTTGGTTAAGGTCTCATTCACAAATTTCATAAGATCATCAGCATTCAAACATTCATTAATATCAACAATATCATATGCATAAGAATCATTTGGTATTTTATCATAATCGACAATCTTACTTTCGCAATCATATGTGATGGCATCTATTTGTTCTCTTTTGAAATCAAGAAATCGAAGTGATTTTCGATGCTGTTCATCACATATTTCTGCGGAATGATACAATTCAGTTAGTTTTCCATACTGTCTTCTTGCTAAGTTACAATAAATGTTTCTTTGTTTTACTAGCATCATATTATCCATCCTAATTGTGTTTCTTTCAACCAAAAGATTTGTGATTCTTAAATATAGAGACTCAACTAATCTTTTCTTTTCCTCGAATTTATTATGAGCTTCATATAACTGGGAGTTGGATTTCCTGGATTCACTACTCATGGAGATTAATATGTCATCAAGGTAAGAATAAATATTATCAAAATCAGACAAAACATCATTATAAAAAGTCAAAGGAATTTTAAATGAAGTAAGAAGATCACATACCTTTGCTGTCATCGGTGACTTTGTTGCATCTATCAACACAAAACACCTTCCAGAGACTCTTTCTTCTTCATATCCTCATTCAAACTCATTTCCCCATCGTCCTCCTTAAGCTTCACATGCAAAGCACCATGTGTGGGGTGATACATTTCTTCATCACCTTATCCTGAAGACCAGATTTGATACGTACCATCCTATTCATCATTTCCTATAGCAATCAACGAAATGTTCTTCTGTAAAACTCAAAATAAAAAAGACCAAGAAAGGAAAGGAAATCCCTAAGTCAAAGGGGTCAACTTGTCGAGTCCATAGGTGAACTCGACGAGTTGGAGCTGGTTCAGCGTCGGGAATTAAGTGGCCGACTCAGCGAGTCGGAGGGACTGACTCGGTGAGTCAGGTCTGGGTTGGGAAACCCTGATTTCCGGGCTTGGTGCCCTATTTAAGCATCATTTTAGGACTTCACCCCAGCCTTCATCACTCCCTTTACCTTCCCTCGAAATCCTAAGCCTCCATTGTAGTACTCTCAAGCTTTCTTTTTCCATTTGGGTGCTTAGAAGCAAAAAGGAAGAAAGGAACCTTGGGTGATTTAAGAAGTGGAAGTGGGCTTTGAGTTGGTGTCCTATTTCATATCATTGGAAGGTATGCAGCTCATACCTTCGCTGTTATTCATTTAGATTCCCTTTCCTAGTTAGATTTTATCATTTTGGGCCATTTCCAAGGCCAATTCATGTATTGTGCCTTTGTGAGCAAAGAGAACTTCGAATCTAGAGTTGTCTTGGCCCAAAAACCCATAAAGTATCAGTCTTTAGTGTGTTGGTGAAGCATGCTTGTCTCAAACCCTAGCCCTAGAGAGTTTTAAGCCTATAGCTCCTTGGTTTCACGTAAACTTTGCAACTTTACGTGAAGGATGGACCTTAGAAGAGTGGATCTACAGCTTGGAGCCCCTGCATGGCAAGAAAAGCCACTGTATAGATTAAGAACTGAAGCTACTCGGCGAGTCGGTTCTTGGACTTGAAGAGTTGTATGAAGATAGGCAGGAACTCGATGAGTTGAAGAACAACTCGACGAGTCTGTTGAAGATTGTCGTGAACTCGGCGAGTCTGTTCTTGGACTCGACGAGTTGGATCTTAGAACCTCAACCTTTTCTGGTTAAGACTTAGATCGGTGAGTTGAGTGGTGACTCAGTGAGTTGGACAGGATGGGACTCAGAGATCGTTGAACTCGACGAGTCGACGGGGTGACTCAGCGAGCTGAGGTGTATTGTGAGAGTTTCTGAGTATAAGGACTCGACGAGTCAACGGGTTGACTCGGCGAGTAGAGTCGGTCAGGAAGGTTGACTTTGACCAGGACTTTAACTTTGTCAAGAGTGGACTTAGTTGGCTTCTAGAGTTCAGTTTGGATCTAAGTGATATATATATATATATATATATATATATATATATATATATATATATATATATATATATATATATATATATATATATTGATATTGGTAGCTCGGGGAGCTAGTGGAGCAGCAGTTCAGAGAATTGTCGGTCAACAGCCAGAGGGTTACCAGTAAAGTTTAGCAGTGCAGGTGAGTTTCCCTTTGTGTGAATGGGTCTACAGCCATGATGCCGGCCCATGTAGTTATGAGTGGGACGACCCGGGGGTTAGCCCTAGGCACTGTGTGCTATTATGCTATTCAGGACCAAGGTCCAATGTCGGATGGGTGCCCAAGGAGTGGTTTTCATGATAGACTTGTTGTCTGTGTGATGCATGTATATGCCTGGTAGGGAGGTGAGTGTGGGCGAGGTCCCGTATCTCACCAATAGCAGAGTATGGACGGTGTTCCATATCTCATTAGTAGCAGAGCAGGGGCGAGGCCCGAGACAGGTATGGAGTGAGTGTGTGCGGGGGGCCCATATCTCACTTATAGTAGGAACGTGGACGGAGTTCCATGACTCACTAGTAATAGGATAGGGGCGAGGCCCAAGACAGGCAAGGCCTTAGGAGGGGAATATAGCAGGGTATGTTCATTTACGTGTAATATGCTATTTTGTATTATGTGGTTACCGGGCGGGGCCCAGAGACAGGCGGGGCCTAAAAGAAACAGATCGGTATCCGAGCGGGGCTAGAAGCCAGGCGGGGCCTGGAGCGGCCGGGCCGCTGTAGCGAGCAAGGCCGAGGTAGGGGGCGAGGCCCGAAATAGCAGGCGTGACCCAATATGTTCTATATGTGTTTTTGCAAGGTATTTGGTAGGTTAGGGAGCTCACTAAGCTTCGTGCTTACGTTTTTCAGTTCTGGTTTCAGGGACTTCCGGTAGCGGAGGGAAGAGCTCGGGGTGATCGCATGGCACACACCATTAATTAGACAGCCTGGGATGTTTTACTTTGATAATGAGAATATGTTTTGAATTAATATCTGAATTTATGTTATGAATTATGACATGGCTTTTATAAATATGGTTTTAGTAATGTTTAAAGAAAATTTTCAGTCATGAGTTTTGGGACGTTACAAGTTGGTATCAGACCCTTGGTTTGAGGGATTCAGATATACTCTCGGGTGTGTTTGAAATCAAACTAAGGAATTGGTATAGAACTTTTCAAAATGAAAAGACAGTTTTGTAAAAGAGTTTTGAGAAATGAAACAGTTTTATAAAAGCGAAAAGAATTCAGAAAGAAAAGAATTTTGATAACAGAAAAGAGTATGGTGCATGCAATCAGCCGAGCTCAAGTAAGTACCCCAAAATACCGATACAAGTTTATGTTATGATTATCAGTTAGTAGAACAGCATGCTAGATTAGGACTAAGGATCTTGGGAGGATGCCTTATGTGCCTGTTATATGTGCTTTTGAGCTGCATGATGGTACTGGTTAGACAGTAATAGGGTAGCCTATTAGGTTATGCCTGAGTATATGAGATTATGCTGCATGCTAGTACAGACTCTTGATATGAGATTATGATTGCTTGAGTATGTTATGGTTAGATTTTCCCTTGTCTGAATGCTGCTTGCTTTGTGCATTATGGGATTCCGAGTGATGGGAGTTAGCCATTAGGTGAATACGTCACGTCACATGTGATCAGGTTGAATAATCTCAGAGTGCTGGATTTGGCCCTATTATGCAACTCTCGTTTGAGTCTAACCGTTGTAGGGACGAGCTTTTACTCAAAGGATTATTTGAGCCTCGTCACATGTGATCGTATTCAGGTGGTGGCTAATTGGCATTGCAAAGAGGCCTTCAGCAGCTGAGGACTAGTTTGGGTGGAGTCAGAGGTTTCCCTAGGGTAAGCCTAGGATGAGATAGTGCTGGGAGCAGTAGTAGTAGAAAAAGGGAACTGGTGGAGTCGAAGCAGTTCTTGAGGAAAGTACGGATAGATGTGGAAGGTAGTATGGGCCCGTACTACTGAAAGCAGAGAATCCGTACTAGATTCGAGAAAGGCCGAGATGAGACCGGGAAACTTGTAGTGTGTGTGTATGATCCCTCAGCAGTCATGAGTATTCTGATAGTTATTGTGATATGTTTTCAGCATGGTGACATTGCGTGAGAGACCAGTGGGCGGGTCAGGCGCCGGAGAAGGATCAGGCTCAGGTTCAGGGATAGCTCGAAGAGCGTATGAGAGAGTTTGTATCAGCGGAGGTTACGTGCAGCATACTAGATTAGACTCCTGTGATCTTTGGCACGGTCAAGGAGCGTATACTGGAGATCTTGGATGAGAGGCTGGGAGCCTTCCGTACCGAGATGATGGCCTTGATGGGAGCGCGTACCTTGACATTCCGAGATTTTAGAGCTTGCGGAGCACCAGATTATCATGGGGCCAGGGACCCCATTTCCAGCAGCAGGTGGTTAGCCGATGTCACCAATGCATTCCGTACGAGCCGGTGTCCCGAGGGGGACAAGGTTAGACTCACCTCCTGTCCTCTAAAGGACAGAGCGCGGGATTGGTGAAAGGAGGTTGGACATGCCATTGGTGATGATGCCACATTGGATGCGATGAGATGGAGCGATTTCTCGGCCAGGTTCAGGGCTGTGTTTTCATCAATTATTGAGGTGTAGCAGCTTGCATGGGAGTTTCAGGATTTCACGCAGACTACTGAGACTGTGGCGGAGATCACCGCCAAGTTCACGGAGAGGGCCCTTCTTGTTCCGCAGTATGTCGCGGATGAGGAGATGAAGAAGGCCCGATACCACGAGATCTTGAGGGATAACATCAGGCAGTTTGTGAGCAGGTTCAACTACAAAACGTTGGAGGATATAATCGCTTGGGATAGAGAGAGGGAGATTGATTTGGAACAGATCCAGAAGAGGAAGCCGGATGAGGTTCAGTTAGCCACAGGTTCGGGCAAAAGGCCCAAGGGGTCAGATTCGAGATCGAGGGATTACCAGAGCGTCGGCCGATGCGGGAGGTGCGACAGGAGGCATGAGGGAGCGTGTAGGAGTGGTAGTGGTGGAGATTCATGCTGCTTCAAGTGTGGCCGGACTAGTCATTTTAGCAGAGATTGTACTGCTACCACCACGCAGGGATCAAACCTGATATGTTTCCACTGCAGTCAGCGGGGCCACAAGAAGGCCTAGTGTCCTAGTTTGATTCTAGCAGGACGGGTGATAGCACCTGACCTTGCAACTCTGAGGATCATAGAAGGCCATCAGGGCCGAGCATAGGCGCTTGCGGTAGGCGACAGGGCTTTTCAGGTGACTACCATGGAGATGCGAGCAGCTTCGGATGTTGCAAGTGTGTGTCTTCTGTTTTCTGTTTTTCTTTATTCATGATTATATTGTTATGGTTCTGCATCGTTATTGTTATAAGTATTTTAAAATTGGGCAGTGTGCTTGTGATTTAGTTATACGCCATCTGCATACCTTGGGTAATAAAATGGTAGTTAGGGTGTTGTGTTCTATGGGAGGAGGTTACCTAGGATGCAGTAACTATATCATGCTTGTGTGGAACTCAGTAGTGGTCCGCTGGATTCAGGAAGGTGTTATTGAGTGATGGATTAGTTAGAACCCTAGTTGTGGCAAGCTTGGGATTTTTAGCAGATTGACTGCGGTATAGTAGAGAAGATTGGGAATTTCTCTCAAGCATTGAGCAGCGAGGTATAAGCAGGATCAAAGTGGGGGAGAACCCTCTGAGTGTGCAAGAGTAAGAGCACGCAGATCCAGAATGAGTACACGACTTCTAAGAAGGAAAGGAAGTAGCACAGTGATTGATGGATTGAGGAGTTCAGCGTTGGGAGTTTGAGAAACTTCACAACAGTTTGTTCATGTAATCAAGATGGTTAGTATATGGTTCAGAATTCGGGTTGAAGGATTGCCTATAGGACTGGAGAGAGTTAGAATGAGGATTTTGAGAACGGTTGGCATGGGATGCTTTCGTATAAGTAGTCAGGGGCAGAGACAACATGTAGAGTATGGTAGAGCGGCGGGAGAGCCGCAACATTTTTCCGCCAGCGAGCCAATGGTGGAAGGTGTTATAGGACTACGGGGTAGCCGTAGCATTCACCAGCGGTCAGTTAGCATGGAAGGTGTTGTAAGACTACGGGTAAGCCGTAGCATTCCCTATAAGCTTAGTTAGCGGAGAGTGGGCGGGGGCCCGTATCTCCTAGTTAGCGGAGTTTGGGCGAGGCCCTTACCTCTTAGTGATCAAGGTAAGGATCAGGAATGGGTAGTTGATGAGAATAGTATGGAACTAGCATGCATAGCCTAGAAAGGCGAGGCCTTGGGAGAGCCCACTCCAGGATGTAGTTGGGTGAGACCCGTGGGCGAGGCCCGCATGTGAGTAGCCGTATAGGTGAGACCTTAGAGCAGGGTTGCTTGGTAGTATAGTCGGGTGAGACCCGTGGGAGAGGCCAGTGAGTTTTAGTAGCACAGGTGGGACCTGGTAAGGACCTTAGGGTCAAGTTAGGGGACTGAGGATCCTAGGACTTGTAGCGCCAGAGTGGCAGGGTAGATGGAGCAGTATTAGGTGGCCGAAGTTTCTTCGGAAGTAGCTGGGAGAGACTGAGAGATTATGATGCGACTAGCGACCGATAGGAGTCCGGTAATCCAGATATTTATAGAATAGTAGGGACCAGGGTGGTCTCGGTTCATCTGGAAGGCGGATAAGGGACAGCCGAATTTTCAGTCAGTAGCGGTGATGGTAAGAAGACGATGGTATAAGACAACTAATTGATCGGGGAGTGCTATGCATCCCACAACAGGGTTGGATAATCTCAGAGGGAAGGGTTTGACCTTGTTGCGCAACTCTTGTTTGAGTCTAACCATTGTAGGGATGAGTCTCTTACTCGAAGGATTATCTGAACCATTCGCTGTGATGGGTGCTCAGCACTAAGATATAATAGTAAGAAGTATCCAGTGAGTACTGGCAGTAATGACCCGCATTGGAAATAGCGGGAGTAATTGATTCGGTGAAGGATAGGTCCTTCACAGTGACAAGGGAAGTAGTTGGTTATGGAACGTTTCTTTGGGAAGGCTAGTAAATGCGCAAGGAAAAGGAGGTGAACCCCTAGGATGTCCAGCATAAGTACTCGGGGAGTACCAGAAGGATCATCGGTTGAAAGAGTTGTATTCACAGGATTGTTATTTGCAAGATCAAGTGTCATTCTGAATGACCGGGCGGGAGGCCAATGGAAGTGGTCAGCAGGTGCTAGGCTTTTCAAGAAGAGTGTTGAAAGCAGATTGCAGAGCTTTTGGTCATAGAGAAACTTCGAGGATGAAGTTTAGTTTAAGTGGGGGAGAGTTGTAACACTCAGAATCAGAAAGACCAAGAAAGGAAAGGAAAACCCTAAGTCAAAGGGGTCAACTCGTTGAGTCCATAGGTGAAATCGACGAGTTGGAGCTGGTTCAGTGTCGGGATTTAAGTGACCGACTCGGCGAGTCGGAGGGATTGACTCGGCGAATCAGGTCTGGGTTGGGAAACCCTGATTTCCGAGCTCGGTGCCCTATTTAAGCATCATTTCAGGCCTTCACCGCAGCCTTCATCACTCCCTTTACCTTTCCTCGAAACCCTAAGCCTCCATTGTAGTACTCTCAAGCTTTCTTTGCCATTTGGGTGCTTAGAAGCAAAAAGGAAGAAAGGAACCTTGGGTGATTCAAGAAGTGGCAGTGGGCTCTGAGTTGGTGTGCTATTTCAGATCATTGGAAGGTATGGAGCTCATACCTTGGCTGTTATTCATTTAGATTCCCTTTCCTAGTTAGATTTTATCATTTTGGCTCATTTCCAAGGCCAATTCATGTATTATGCCTTTGTGAGCAAAGAGAACTTCGGATCTAGAGTTGTCTTGGCACAAAAACCCATAAAGTATCAGTCTTTGGTGTGTTTGTGAAGCATGCTTATCTCAAACCCTAGCCCTAGAGAGTTTTAAGCCTATAGCTCCTTGGTTTCACGTAAAGTTTGCAACTTTACGTGAAGGATGGGCCTTAGAAGAGTGGATCTACAGCTTGGAGCCCCTGCATGGATCGAAAAGCCACTGTATGAATTAAGAACTGAAGCTACTCGGCGAGTCGGTTCTTGGACTCGACGAGTTGTACTAAGATAGGCAGGAACTCGACGAGTTGAAGAACAACTCGGCGAGTCTATTGAAGATTGTCGTGAACTCGGCGTGTCTGTTCTTGGAATCGACGAGTTGGATCTCAGAACCTCAACCTTTTCTGGTTAAGACTTAGATCGGTGAGTTGAGTGGCGACTCAGTGAGTTGGACAGGATGGGACTCGGAGATCGTTGAACTCGACAAGTCGACGGGTTGACTCGGCGAGTTGAGGTATATTGTGAGAGTTTCTAAGTATAAGGACTCGACGAGTCAATGGGTTGACTCGGCGAGTAGAGTCAGTCAGGAAGGTTGACTTTGACCAGGACTTTGACTTTGTCAAGAGTGGACTTAGTTGGCTTCTAGAGTTCAGTTTGGATCTAAGTGATATATATATATATATATATATATATATATATATATATATATATATATATATATATATATATATATATATATATATATATATATATATATATATTGGTAGCTCGGGGAGCTAGTGGAGCAACAGTTCATAGAATTATCTGTCAGCAGCCAGAGGGTTACTAGCAAAGTTTAGCAGTGCAGGTGAGTTTCCCTTTGTGTGAATGGGTCTACGGCCACAATGCCGACCCATATAGTTATGAGTGGGAAGACCCGGGGGTTAGCCCTAGGCACTGTTTGTTATTATGCTATTTAGGACCAAGGTCCAATGTCAGGCGGGTGCCCAAGGAGTGGTTTGCATGATAGAGTATACTTGTTGTCTATGTGATGCATGTATATGCCTGGTAGGGAGGTGAGTGTGGGTGAGGTACTGTATCTCACCAATAGCAGAGTATGGACGGTGTTCCATATCTCATTAGTAGCAGAGTAGGGGCGAGGCCCGAGACAGGTATGGAGTGAGTGTGGGTTGGGGGTCCCGTATCTCACTTACAATAGGAGCATGGACGAGGTTCCATGACTCACTAGTAATAGGATAGGGGCGAGGTCGAAGACAGGCAAGGCGTTAGGACAGGAATACAGTAGGGTATGTTCATTTATGTGTTATATGCTTTTTTGTATTATGTGGTTAGCGGGCGGGGCCCAGAGACAGGCGGGGCCTAAAAGAAATAGATCTGTATCTGAGCAGGGCTCGAAGCCAGGCGGGGCTTGGAGCGGCGGGGCCGTTGTAGCGGGCAAGGCCCGAGGTAGGGGCGAGGCCTGAAATAGCGTGCGTGGCCCAGTATGTGCTATATGTGTTTTTGCAGGGTATGTGGTAGGTTGGGGAGCTCACTAAGCTTCTACGGTTTTCAATTTTCGTTTCAGGTACTTCCGGTAGCGGAGGGAAGAGCTCGGGGTGATCGCATAGCACACACCATTAATTAGACTGCCTGGGATGTTTTACTCTGATAATGAGAATATGTTTTGAATTAATACTCTGAATTTATGTTATGAATTATGACATGGATTTTATAAATATGGTTTTAGTAGTGTTTAAAGAAAATTTTCAGTCGTGATTTTTGGGACGTTACATCTTCGTTCGAGAACAGATTTCTTCAAGCTTCTTCATATAGTAAGATTTCACTTTTTCCTTCTTCCTCAACATACTGTCTTTTGCTAAGTGATTGTATCCATTACAATCGTTACAATTATAACCTGAATCACCTTTCAACTTTATTTCTTTCTTATTCTTCTCATTCAAACTATCTACTTCCTTCTTTTCAACTTTCACTACTTCCTTCACTCCTTTCCCAAACGTCGACACTCCCTTACTCTAATAACTGTTTTTGAACTTTGCATTGAATGGCTGGTTGAAAAACTTCTTGACTTTTTTTTCGAAATTGTATGCAATGGCTTTGTCATTAGAATTGAACAAGAATCATTTTTAGCCATTTTTAGCTTCTTCATCAGATTCAAATTTCTTTGCAGAGACTTTTGACACCAATGTCAATGGTCCACCGAAACTTGATTTGTTTTCGTCAAAAATATCTTTAACCTCATTTTCATGAGCTTTCAAGATGTTGTAAAGATTTGATAGTGAGTAACCATCAAAGTTCTCCTATGTTTTAATCATCAAACTTATATTTCTATTCCTTTCTTAATCCCATAAGAAAGGTCACATTGAATTCTAGTTTCGAACGAGTAACTCCATAACAAGAACATCTGAAGATTAACTCATTCAATCAATCATAATATGATTCGATTGATTCACTTTCCTTCTGTTTGAACTCACTGAACTCCAACAAGCATGGAGTGACTGAACTCTTCTTCGTCTTCTCGTTACCTTTATACTTCTCTTTCAGAGTGTCCTAAATTTGCTTTGCAGTCGAACATCCACAAACATAGTTGTAAATCATTGGTGGAAGAGCTCCACGTAATTCACGCAAACACTTCTTGTCATTTGCTTTCATCTTGTTTCCTTGAGTAATCATGTCTTCAGCAGTAGCAACAGTTCCAATAGCAATTAACATCTCCGGAAGAAATGGACTTTTATTGATCGACTTCATCAGATCTTTATCAATAACATTCAAGTAATCCTCCATTCTATCATCCTACTGTTCGTAGTATTTCAGAATCAACATCAGAATTCTTGTTGCAGATCCAATCAAATGAGAGAAATTTGTCATCATATTCAAGTTGAAGTTCACCATTGATGTACGATTTTTGAAGAAAGAAATGTTTTAATCAAATAGAAATCAAAGAGAGAAATCAATCAGTGAAAATTGATCTAACACACAAAATGCATAATCGATACTACTCAATCGATTGACACCAATTTCATGTTTCAATCTGGGAATATTTTGAACCGGAAAGAAGAATTCAAAAAGATGAAGAATACGAGAAAACTTCAATCGATGATATGAATCCTGCTTTGATACCAATTGAAGTGTGTTAAAAATGATGAATGAATCAATTGATTAAGAAAAAAAACAACACAAGACACACAAATCTAAATAAAATTAGTTTGGCTCAATTTCACCTCTGAAGAGTACAAGAACGACATTACAAAATGTGATATGAGAATATTCGAACCTCTACTCTGACCTAATTACTTACCATATTTATAGGGTACAACAGCCATACAAAAAATACACGGACTATACATGACGTATCGAAACTATAATGCATTGTAAATAGATAACATATGGAAAGTACTCAGCTTTCGACTCCTGCAGACACATAACGAATGATATAGCTTTCGACTCTCACTATCTACTTTCGACCCTACACTCCACAACGTCAGTATAACGTCCGAAACACCACCCCCGATTCCCGTTAAGGAATAAGGCATGGTAACGACAATAAAGGGAAACTCCCATTTTTTTTCCTCATTGTTTCTTCTTTCTTGGCGTCACAACTGCATTGAAGGCTTGGAACACCACCCTAAAAAAATGTGACGAAAGAAGAAGAATATTTATGCTGACATGTCTTTCTAACGATGTTATTCTTTCTTGCTCATACCCGATAGCTTAAAAAACAATTCCAATGAATAAATAAATAAATAATGGAAGGTATATGCCAAAAAAATATAAATACAAATACAAATAACAATAGGGAAATCTCCAATAAAGTCCTAATATGTTAGGCCAGTTTACGGTTTAGTCCCAAATTAAATTTTGTTTACAAAAAATGACAGGATACCGGCTAAAACTTCAGAATAACCCTCTGTGGCTGGTTTCGCAGATTTAGACAGTATTCCGACTTTTTTCGTTAATTCGTCAAAATATTGGAATTTTTTCGTTAATTCAGCTAAAACTTCGGAATAACCGTTTTATCAATATATTAAAAATGGTTTGTTTTTTAAATGAGTGTATTTTTTTCATTTCTTTTTATACAACGTTATATATTCAGTTTTAAAGTCATTAAATTTATAAAAAAAAATTATCTATACAATCCAAAAAACTAACAAACTTCATAAATTTTTCTGAAAAGCTTTACCGTAGGTAGAGTGCTCCATGATTGCAAGATGAAATTCATACAAAAATATTGTATATTTTCTTTTGATTTAAACATTGGTTTAAGTATTGAGATAACCACAAAACGCACATAATAACACTAATCATGTATACTTAAATCTATGGGATAACCTTTCTCATTAATACTAATTTTCTTCTTCATTCTATTGGTTGTTTTAAACCTTAATCCATCTGCCATCTTTCTCCCTCTATTTCTTTCTATCTATTGCAAAATTGGGAATGATGCGATAAGGGATACATACACACACTTCTCAGATAGATCTATGTCTTTTTCTTTTTATGTGCACACACACATAAAAGTTTCTGATTTGGAACATGTGTGTGCGTGTGTGAAACGAGATATCAAAGTTCTCACGAATATGTGTTTTGTGGTCAATCCAAGGCAAGACTAGCTGCTACCAACATATTGCTACCGTCCTTGGCAAATTGAGGTACAAGTTTAACATGAGCGTGTTGAAGTGCATGATTCAACTCGTTTATTTTCAAGTCAATCAATTTATTTTTGTGTCAGGTTGATTGGTTTAGAGTATAGACCTTAAAAGTATGTCGTTTCCTACTAGATTAAAACACTAAATAAATTGAAAGAGTACAACTTGGAGAAATGGATAAGAAAAAATGAAAAACAGAAAGGAGTAGTAGTTTGAGACGCGGATGAGTGAAATTCATAATAAGTTTAAGGGTAATTGATCAACTAATGAAAAAGCCCCAAAATTTTGATCAATTAATGAAAAAACATGGAATACTTGCTAAATCTGTGAAACCGGTCACGAAGGGTTCAATCGTAAATTCGTGGAAATATTGATACTTTATTGGGAAAATGACTTAAAAGCCCAACCAAGTTTTCAATCCGTTTAAAAAACCCCAATCATGTTTTGTCTGTTCAAAAAAACCCAACAAACTTAACATTTTGTCTAAAAAGCCCAACGAAGTTACACTTTCCTGAAAGTCAAATAAGAGAAACAGATGACGTGACTTATTACCGTATCGGAAAAGTGACATGTTAGACCAACGAAGTTTCCAAAACGTTTAAAAAACTCCAATCATGTTTTGACTGTTCAAAAAAAACCCAACGAACTAAAACAAAACAAAATTGAGATTTTTTGTACGGTTTGGAACTTTGTTTGACTTTTTAGACAAAAGATTAAGTTCGTTAGGTTTATCTGAATAACCAAAACATGATTGAGGTTTTTTGAATGATTTGGAACTTGGTTGGTTGAGCTTTTAAGTCATCTTCCCATACTTTATTTGATTTCCAATATCCATATAACAAATTTTTATTCGTCTTTTTCTATATATAAGATGGTCGTATGTCCTCACACATGCAAACACTCAAAAATGGATTCTTTATCACTTAATTCCCCGGCCGCACTCACCACCGCTGCCCGCCGTGGTACGGCCCTCTCCGAAAAGCAATCCATCACTTCCCCAACTCTTAGCGAGGTCAACACCTCTACTGATCGTCCTCTCCGTGACATCCCAGGTTCCTATGGAATTCCATTTTTCGGGCCAATCAAAGATCGACTCGAGTTTTTCTATGGCACCGGCGGCCGAGACGGGTTCTTCAGGTCCCGCATCCAGAAATTCAACTCAACTGTATTCCGTGCAAACATGCCACCTGGCCCTTTCATCAGCAGCAACTCAAAAGTCATCGTCCTCCTCGACGCCAAAAGCTTTCCTATTCTCTTTGATGTCTCCAAAGTCGAAAAGAAAGACCTGTTCACCGGAACTTACATGCCTTCCACCAAACTCACCGGCGGCTACCGTATACTCTCATACCTCGACCCTTCCGAGCCTAGACATGCTCAGCTTAAGAACCTCCTGTTCTTCATGCTCAAATCTTCAAGCAGCAGAGTAATTCCTCAATTCGAAACCACTTACACCGAGCTTTTCGAGAGTCTCGAAACAGAGTTAGCCAAAAACAATAAAGCTCCATTCAACAACGCCGGTGAGGTAGCAGCCTTCCGGTTCCTATGCCGGGCTTACTTCAACTCCAACCCGGAAGAAACAAATATCGGAAAAGATGGTCCAAAGCTGATCACCAAGTGGGTGTTCTTCAATCTCAGCCCGATCCTCACCGCCGGACTTCCAAGGTTCTTGGAGGAACCTCTCCTCCATACTTTCCGGCTACCGTCATTCCTGGTAAAGAGTAGTTACAAGAAACTTTACGATTACTTCGAGTCAGTTGCCACTACTGTTATCGAAGAAGCTATAAAATCAGAGATTCCAAAAGAAGAAGCATTACACAATATCTTGTTCGCTGTGTGCTTCAATACTTTCGGTGGTGTCAAGATCCTATTCCCCGATACACTCAAATGGATCGGGCTTGCCGGTGAAAATTTGCATACCCAGTTGGCGGAAGAGATCAGGGGTGCTATAAAAACCTACGGCGAAGGTAAGGTGACAATGGCAGCGATGGATCAGATGCCATTGATGAAGTCTGTCGTGTACGAGTGTCTTCGGATTGATCCACCAGTGCCTCTCCAATATGGCAAAGCTAAACGTGACTTTACTATTGAGTCACATGATGCTGTTTTCAATGTGAAAGAAGGTGAGATGTTATTCGGGTTCCAACCTTTTGCGACTAAGGATCCGATAATATTTGAACGGCCGGAGGAATTTGTCGCCGATCGGTTCGTCGGAGATGGAGAAAATCTGCTGAAGTACGTGTGGTGGTCTAATGGACCGGAGACGGAGAGTACAACGGTCGGAAATAAGCAATGTGCCGGAAAAGACTTTGTTGTGCTGATAACGAGGCTGTTCGTGGTTGAACTTTTCCGGCGATACGACTCTTTCACCATCGATGTCGGTGCATCTGCTTTGGGTTCGAGTATCACTTTGACGTCGGTGAAGAGAGCTAGTACCTGAAGAGTAATTTGAAACCTAGGGTGAGGGTAAATTTGGAAATAAGAATAAAAAAATTTTCTTTGTTTAGAAGAAAAGAATAATTACAAACAAATAAAAGTAGTATGAACTATATGATCGGGTAGTTATATATACACGAAAAAAATCCAAATGCACGATGATGATGTGATTGATTGTGCTTATTTAGTCAAATCTTATTTTTAGAATTCAAGAGGCTTACATAATTTGAATGTTTATTTGTCACCATTCTATCATTCTATTTGAGTATGTATTTCAGGAATTTATCTTTTACTTTTTAAAAATCTACTCCACACACCTATTATTTAAATGTTATTAACATAAAATTATAGGGGATAGGATGATTTATGAAGGTAACCAATTGATACTTTTATTTATATTTGGTCAAAGTTTCTTTTGTACACCGTTAATAATGAAATTCTTATTTTATGTTCAAGTTATATATTTACGATCGATTATAGGAGCTTAACGTCTAATTGTCATATATGTATCATATACATAGTATCTACATGACACATGAGATTGAAAAATGACTTAAAATGTAACTAAGACCACTTTTATTCACATTTAATCTTTTTTTTTTATACCATCGACCATTAAACTTTCATTTTGTGTTCAAATTGAATCCTTATGACATAGAATAACCTATATTGTCAATTTTATATATTCAAATCGTAAAATAAAATTGTTACAACCAAGCCATTATTAAATATGACAACCCTTAAACATGATATGACCATTTTTATAACCAGGTAGTTGTGTTGTGTTGTAAGTTGACTGATACAATATTTTGTATATAACATGCACATGACACAACACATCATGATGTCATATTTTGTTTTACTACCACGAAAATGATGAGATTAAAATACGATAAAAACCATTAACACGACAAACACAAAAAATGTAAAATAAAATAAATACTTATATTAGTTAAGTCATAATTAATGTTATAAATTAAACACGAAAAACACATGTTAATAATATGTCAATTTCGTGTCAAAGTTTGAACCGAGCACAACTTCATATTTTTTATATTTGACAGGACACAACATAAACTCTAATTTCGTTTCATTTTTATGTTGTATATTATTTTAGACGTAATGACAAGATCTTTTTTACTTCAACAAAATTATTTTGTCAATTTATTAGATATAAAACAAACACGAGCAATATACAACATTGGTATCATTTTTGACACAATTACTATATATTATACTATATATTAAAATTTTTGGGTCTTAGCTACAGTTAATTAGGTGGTTTTTTAGCAGAAAAGGCCCTTCCTTTATGATGGTATGTCATCTTTTCGTTTTCTTGTGTTTCTGGGCAGTTTATGCCGTTTTCTATAAACTTCGTCGACACGTGTTAATTTGATTTTGCTTCACCGTCTTCTCGGTTTCCACTCAACTTTTTTTATTTCCACCGCCTCATATCTCTCCATTCTTCTTCTCTGATTCTACCCTCTATTCCTTCTTCTCTCTGAACAAACCTCCTCAATTCCTCTGATAAACCCTAAGCAATTATGTTTCCCGCTGTCTACCACTTCACCGCCTATCTCTCATTTATCTATACAAGGCGTTAATTTCGACCCGATTCCATTCATCCACCGCTTCTCCCTTCTGTTCTTCGTTTCCATTCATCAGAGCGTCGTTGTCTAATATGTTGGAAGGAGGTCCAATAACCGCCAACGGAAGAGAAGTCGGGAATATACCAGACAGTACGACCACAATCGTCGACCGATCGATTCACCCCAACCCCCTTTGTATTTTAATCCACCGCCATCGATTCACCCCAACCCCCTTTGTAGCCATCGTGTTTGTTGGAAGCTATCCAAAGGTTATATGCCTCTTCCTTCGACACACCCAAACCTCGAATCAGCGTCATCTCACATCATCGGCTTCCTCTATCAACTATTAAGATTCAAATATTCTGGTTATTTGCCTTCTGACTATCTACAGCTTGTAGGATTGCGATTCCAAGTAGAGACATTTCCTCTCTGGACATCAGTTTCACTATTTATTAGTTATTGTTATTATTATTATTATTATTTTGGTTATGGTTATATCGATAGGAGGGACATGATTTTGATATTTGTGATGTTTTGATGTAGGTATGCTCCTGTGTTTCATTTGGAGGGTGTCTTCTCCGCCTATCAGTCGTCGTATTTGTATCCCCTTCTTCCCTACGCCACCACCATCAGTCACCGCCAGTTGGACTCAAGAGTTCAACAGAGGTTGGAAAATAAATTCTTTTGTTGTTGGTTAGTGCTACAAGTCAATCAGGTTTGTGGCGATGACCGATCATTATGATGTTCGAAAGAAAATCACTCATTCCAGAAAACCATTGTCACTGCGATTTTCTGTTTTTAGCTTTTTAAAAACCGAAAAAAAAACAGAGCCATTGGAAGCACTTGACAGGATTAAAAATGGTACCTTTTTTGTTTTATATATTCTTTTTTATCGTTCTAAAATTAAAGGTATGCAGTTTAATTTGATGTTGTATTTGGGATTGCACGCAGACCTTATGGTACCTGGGTTTATTTCGTTGGTTATGTTGTTTAGAACTCCGTTGCATAGATTTGTATTTCTAACAAGCTTTTTGTGTTTCATGTTGATATGATAAATTGATAATACTATAGAAATGATTGAATTTGGATGAATTTTCAGGGTGATCTTAGAAGCTATCTTCAAAAGATAGGAAAGTTGTCCCCATCAAAAGCTCTTACATTTGCTCTGGATATTGGGAGGCAAGTAGTTTTTTTTAACCTCAGTTTATGTGAATCAGGAGAAAAAGGTAAGTTAGGATTTTTTTTATAATATTATATTAATAACATGTCCGGTTGTAAACTTTTAGAAAAAATAGCTAAAAAAAGATCAAAGAAACGGTGTAAAAGTTACCAATAATCCTAATGGATCATTATTATGATAATAGTATTTGTAATAATATTAAACTATTTATTATTATGAAATCATATACTTAGTATTTGACACTTTTTGCTCTTTGATTGATAACAGGGGTATGAGTTATCTTCATGACAGTAAGACATATCCAATTATCCACTGTGATTTAAGGCCAAAGTAAGGCAGCTAATATAGGTTCAACTAATTATATAAATTTACTTATATAAGTTCATATGTTGACATTTTCTTTAATAATTAAAATATTGGTAGGGTGCCAGAAATAATTTGCTGGATAGTGGGGGCCAATTGAAAGTTGCAGATATATAGGCAAGAGTTATAGGTTTATATACGTATTATATTCTTTATTTTTATAATTGTTGTTTTAATTTATTTTTGATTTAATTATTAAAATGTAATTGTTGTTGAACATTGAAGCAACATATAAGATTACTTTTTTACGATTACCAATGGACAATGTAGATAAGGTGATCATGTTGTAAAAAAAGCACAAAGGATAAAAAATAGCAACATACTTTACTTACTTTACAAATAAATGCAATGTACTTTTATGTAAAGTTGGTAGACGTTTCTAATTACAACTACCTGCATAAAACTAAAAAAATGATGAGTTTACTCTTTGCAGCCTATATATTCATTGCATTACTTATTTATTCTAATGTGCTCAAAATATCACAAAACTTGCAGGCATCTATTACTCCACTTTGTGTTATAATGACAAAGGACAAACCACCAGTTTTAATTCGTGTTCTTCTTGACTGGTCTGTTGATTTTCTATATATTTTTCTACTATTTCTTAAAGTTCTTATTATGTTAGCAAACAGCCACATCTTTTTACTTATGGATATGAAAAGATTCCCAAAGAGCTCATTATTTGTGTGTCACTATCACCTCTTTTGAGATGGTATTTTCCGGATTTTGGGCTTTTAAGCAGGGTGAGGCTTCTTAAGGAGCATATGAGGCTACTTGGTGAGGAACCTACGAAGTAAGCTAAACTTCGTTAAAATGAGCGATTATGGTTTCTTTTTATTATGTCATTTTGCAATATATGGTGTTTTATCATTAGTTTTTCCAGATATTGCTTATAAAGTTTTTGAGAAAATGATGAACATTTGGAGATATTGGTGAAAAAGGCAACATTTGAGAAATTTGAATATAGTTGGGTAAAGCTACAATTTCTCCTTTGTTTTTTATATTAGTTGAAGAAAAATTGGAAGAATAAAGACTATGACGACATTTTGTTGTGTGATTGCATATCTTCATTGGATGACTGATACTTCACTTCATGTAGCTTACAATTATGTATCTGGATTGCACACGTGTCGTCCTGATAGAGCAACATGGGATTTGATAGCTATGGTGGAAAATGGGAAACATGAGGGACCAGCTACCTATTCTGTGACATTTGTGTGGAATGGACATGAGGGAGAGAATGTGGAATTAATTAGAGGTTTCGCTGGGAATTGGAAAGAACCGGTTAAAGCAATCCATAAAGGTGGGCCACAATATGAACCTGAAGTTCGACTTGCACAGGGGAAGTAAGTTTTATCATTCTACTTTAAATTTAAGTTGACTATTTGGTCAAACTATGTGACGCGACTTAATTAATTTGATGAGAAATGTTTCAGGTCTTATTATAAGTTTATAGCGAATGGGAATTGGAGGCATTCAACAACTTCACCCACAGAAAAGGATGATAGGGGGAATGTTAATAACATACTTGAGGTTGGTGACGTGGCAAATGTGAGGCCTTCTATTCAACATCCAACGAAGGTATACATGAAATATATTTCAAAATATATTTTTAGGGTTTGTTTTAGGATGCGAATATTGTGAAAGTGATTGAGAGGGCATTGACAAAGACACCGTGTTGATGCTCGACATGTTCAACATGATGCAGGAAAACATGTCAGAAGCCATCAAAATATGCAACAAGATCGTGCAACACCATCCAACACCATAACAAAAGCAGCAGCATCCACTTCTACAACATCGACCACTTTTGTATGCAGTTTTGTAATGAAAAATGATGTAATCACCATCTAATGAACAACTTTCTTTTGATCCATATTCTCTCATACGATCCATATGTCAAATACAAAAGGAATCAGAGAACAAACAATACAATAAATCCTAAGAAATCAAACCTTTCATCGTTAGTTTTATATTCCGAAAATATATTTATTACCATCAGATAACACATCTACCCTTACAACATGCACATCCAAATAACTCCAACAGTAAACGCATACAAAATAATAAACATACATATACTTCAAGCATAAACATCTATACCATCTAACCCCCGCATAGCGGGGGACACGAATCTAGTTTTTAATAGTATAGTTAATAAAGTCAAATGTTTATTTTTTATTCGTTATTTTTTTTTTAAAATCAATAAATATATAAGAGTTTAAAATATAAATTATAAAAGTTAGGTATTCTTTTGAAACACTTAATTAAATTAAAAGACAAAACTTAATATTAATAAATTTGAAAACCAACCATTATGTCATATCAAGAAATTTCACCAAGGTCATAAAATGATAAATTCTTTGTGGGCCCCACAACTTTATTGTATCATTTTATTTTGATCCGCGATTTATTAAGGTTGTGTTTGTTTTTTTAAAAAAAGATTTTATAACATTTTAGTGTTGCGTGGCGCAACACACACATAACACTTTTAAGTTCGCAACAGTTTGTTTTTTTTGCAGACTTCGGGCTCAAAAACCTCTTCCCATCCTCTTCCCCATACAACATTGGGCTTGGCTCTTCTAACCACTTCTAACCTCATCTAAATAAAAAAAAACACCCTACGCCCTAAACTAAAAAACGCCGCTCCACACCTTCTTCGTTCGTTCGTTCTTCTTCTTCTCGGCACCCTTCTCATCGATCTGAAGACCGACTCCAGCCGCCGCTGCCCCTCCGTCGCCGGTCGCCGGTAACGGTTCACCCTCCCTCGCGCGGTTGCCGTTGTTGTTGCCATCATCTTCAACATCACGTGCGATCATTGCTGCCATCGTCTTCAACATCAGGTAATTTTTTTTTTCTAATTTCTTATGCAATTGTGTACCGCTACTGATTTCTTAGAGGACACCAGTGAATCAGTGATCAACAAATAAAATACAAACTTTTTTTTCAACAATTCTTAAATCTCCATATGATTATGCCGGTGGATCAGGAACTTAACCAAAAAGAAAAACTCATTCTATAAATATGATAGTCTGATTATTTTATATGTAAACCGGTTGCAAATTATAAAGCCTAGCCTAGCGTCTAGAAAGCAATGTACTACTTTACCTGATCTTGAAATTGAAAGCATATTGAATATTTGCATAAAGTAAAAGCAAGATATAAACTATAAAGAAAAATTAGAGATAATAAATTAGATGTTTAAATTCAGCATATAAACTTGCTCAAAATTATATTTAGGTTTATGAATTTTTGTGCTGAATTGTTATGAATGTTCGGTAAATCCATAATCCTTGCTGAAATCATATACTTATATGCTGAAATCATAAACTTATATGCAAGTTTATATGGTGAAATCATAAACTTAATTACTGAATTGTTATTACTTGTATTTCTTGAATGGAGATCAAGTTTATGTTTATATGCAAGTTTGTGCTTAAATCGTTAAACTTATTTGTTGATCGTGTTGTATAATCTTTGCTTATATCGTTTTTTGTTCATTCATGATGTATTGTTGTTGAATATGCTAAAATTATTTGTTGATTATGTTGAAATATGATTAATTTTTGTACCTAAAGTATGTATTCTATATATTTTTTGTTATTAACAATAGGAGATAAACATACAAGGACTAATGAGCAAACAAAATGTTTATTGCAAACTTGTATTGAATAAGTGCAAACCGTGGGTAGAAAAGGTTTGAGTTTGCACAAACAATCATGACACAAGTTAGGAACAACCATTAAGGAAAAGTTTGGCGTGGATTTGAATCAACGACAATTGAAAAACACCTATGATAACCTTAAAGTGAAATACACAGGATGGTTATACTTAAAAAAACAAAACTGGAAACTTTTACAATCCACAAACAAATACTTTTAACTTAACAAATGAGAAGTATGAGGACTTTAAAAAGGTATATATATATATATATATATATATATATATATATATATATATATATATATATATATATATATATATATATATATAAACACATAACAATGCAGTCGTTGATAATGATGAATATGAGATTCCAATACATGGTATTACAGCAGACCGTGAATATATGACCCAATTATGGGATGAAATTGCCGAAAAATTGATGCAAAATATGGAATGAGAATTATTTAGGCTTGGTTGTGTGAATTTTATTTAAAAATGTTATTGTAAGATTAATTTTGTTGTTTGAATTTTATTTCAATATTTAAGACTACAATTATTAATTTTTTGTTATTAAAAACTATTTTCGGTTTATTAAATTACTTTATTTTAAAAATTTTAATATCTACAGCAGCCTGCAGACATTAAAAAACAAACATGCTTTTCATTACAGTCTGCAGCACTTTGGTCCACCTCTTCTGCTGCAGAGGTCTGCAGAAATGGTCCGCAGACTTCAGACAGTTTCACTTCAAAAAAACAAACAACATCTTAGTGTAAATAGGAGTAGGAGGACCCTTTCCTGAACCCTGGCCATGTTTTCAATTTATAGGATATGAAGTTGGCCGGAGTACGGACTCGCGACCACATTATCAAGTATCAACGTTGTTTTTTATCTGATGATCCTGGCTTACGTAAATACAATATAAACACGGATACTTGCTGAAAAAATAATAATATATGAAGTTAATTATGTTGACAATAGTAGAGTATTTATAATTGGTGTTTTACAATTTTTATATTTTAGTTCTATAAAAAAAACCTTAAAATGTAATGTTATCTTGGAAACTACAAACAAAACTAACAGGTCGTGTTTTTCTAAGTATTTTATGAATGAAAGGGCTTAATATTTAAATATTGTTTATATTTACAGTTATTTTTTTTGTCAGAACTAAATAAATTAACTAAATTATTATATTTCAACAAACAACTTTCATTAGTCATCTAAGTGGCAAGGAAAAAGAAAAGGAAAACAAATAGGTAAAGGATGGAAGTCTTACTATATTAACCTTAATTTTCTTGGTTTAAGCCATTATATCTTTTCAGATTAAATAAAGATAAACAATCATAGTTCTCCATATTAAGTGTATAATCATTAAATTTAATAAAAACGACCTTAAACCTTTCGTTTCTAAATTAATATGATCTATATAAAAAGTCAACAACTTTCAAGAAGAACTATTAAAACATTTCTCATATGGTTGAGTAAAGTCAAGATAACATAACTTGCAACTCTAGAAATTTCGTCCTTGCCTTTAACTTCTTCTATGTATGAGTTAGGGATTTCTAGAGTCGTACTATTTATTATAGATAAACCACCTATGATGACTTTTTGTTGATTCAAAATGTTAATCATTTGAAAAGAAATGGGAGCAAGTTCATATATGGACTCAAATACATCACAATTCACAAAGAGATATATTAGTAGTAGCCCTACCCACATAATCCAAATAATTTGCCGGATTTCAATACTCTACTTTGGAATTTGTAGGGAAAATTAGGGTTTATGGTGGAGATCTAGATACCAACTTGGATCGTGATATCACTTTCCGAACTGATATTTCTACCCTATGACAGGGTTACAAGAAATTCAGCATAGGATAATCCAAGTGGATATTTACGATTCTAGGTACAGAAATCATAAGCCAATATGCTAGAGGATTCTGTGAAAATGTGATAAAACGATAGCTTAAGATCGTAACCCTCTTCTGAAGAGGAAGAGTTGTTTATATATTAAACGAGATTAGAGTTTCATTAGGGTTGGACCGTCATTAGTTGTTTTGGAAGCAAGTCAAGATAATCCGGATTTAATGAGGATTTAGAGTTACCAAAACTAACGAGTTTCGTTAGTTTTAGCATAATCACCCTCAAGAAATTAAATTTTCCACTGTGTTCTCATATGTAAAATTCGGTGAGGTTTTGGGGCGCTGCCCTCGACCCTTAGCCAGGGGCTCTACCCCTAGACCCCACCAAAGGGGCGCTGCCCCTTTGGAAACCCCGGACCCCGGACTAGTCGTCGAATCGACTTCTAATTCGATCTTATACATGTGTGCACTCCGCACAACCCCGTACATATATTAGTGTACAAATTATGAAGCCCATTAGCTCACATGTTAGTTCTAGTTACTTAAAATGACATGGTGACACTAAAATCACCAACAATCCTCCCCCATTTTAGTGTAACCCTTTAACAAACATAACCTTATCAAACAAACCAAACTAGTACATAATGAAAATATCGAAACGATTGAATTTCCACTTAGTATCATACGTTTGCAAATACTCGAGAATCAGGGTGTTCTAAGAATTAAACCCATCTACCCATTTGAATACCATAAAGTAAAATGCATACTAGTTTATTGAATTTCTGGCATAATACAACTTGACACTATTATAAAGCCGTATGTCCCAATCCTCTTATGATCGTATCAAGGTCAAGTCCACAACCTCTTAAAATGCGGCTACACTTCACAATCACGTAGGTAACTCCTTTCCATGTATCTGCACATACATTTATCAAAGGAATTATTAAGAAGTTAAACTTCAACCTGGCTAGCTTGCAGAACTGAACACATACCTAGGATGAATACTTCATGTGTTCCAATCTATAAGTATGAGCTTTCCACATTGAATTCAAATCCTAACATTATATTAGGAGGGAATTGGGTGTCTCATCATTATAGAATTAAATGGACTTTAATCCCATCCCGATTACATACTTGTGCACTAAGTCTCTTGTCAGACCTTTAGTCAAGTGATCTGCCATATTTTGTTGCGATTTCACAAACTCAACTGAGATCACACCATTCATGATTAATTCTCTAATCATACTATGACTAACACCTAGGTTTCTAGACTTTCCATTATAAACCTAGCTATATGCCTTAGCCAAAGCGGCAACACTATCACAAAAGATATACATAGGTGCTATCGATTTAGACCACAAAGGAATCTCATAGACTAAATTCCTTAGCCACTCTGCTTCTTTACCACCAGCTGCTAATGCAACAAACTCAGATTCCATTGTCGAGTTTGTAATGCAAGATTGTTTCTTGTAAGCCCACGAAATGGCACCTCCCCTAAGCAAGAAAACCTAACCAGAAGTTGAGGAATGATCCTCCATGTTGGTTATCCAACTTGCATCTGAATGACCTTCTAAAACCGAAGGACTCCCTAAGTAACTCAAACCATAATTCATGGTTCCCTTGAGATACTGAAACACTGTATTCACTGCTTGCCAATGTTGAGCACTAGGATTGTTAGTGTACCTGCTCAACTTACCTACAGCAAAAGCAATATCAGGTCTGGTACTTGTCATGGGATACATCAAGCTACCAATAGCCTTATAGCATTCCAATTGTGAAATGGGAATGCCATTATTTCGCATTAATTTCACACTTGGGTCCATAGGAGTACTCACAGGAGAACAATCGGTGAAATTAAACCATTTGAGAACTTTCTCAGTATAATGACTTTGAGTCATTACCAATCCTTTGTTCATCTTCTTAATTCTTATTCCAAGAATTACATCAGCCTCTCCTAAATCTTTCATGGAAAACTTGGATGATAACAATTTCTTTGTTTCATCCACTTGATTTTGGTCAGTACCAAAAATCAACATGTCATCTACATATGAGCAAATAATCACTCCAGCTCTAGTAGTATCATCAAATCTACTATAAACACATTTGTCACATTGGTTTGTCTTGAAACCAAAAGAAAAATCACCTCATCAAAATTTTGATGCCATTTTTTAGGCGCTTGTTTCAGCCCATACAAAGATTTGACAAGTTTACTAACCATATGCTTTTTACCAGGCATAATGAAACCTTCTGGTTGTTTCATGTAAACTTCCTCGTCAAGATCACCATTTAAAAAGGCTATTTTCACATCTATTTGGTGAATAACCAGATTGTGGATACTTGCCAAGGCAACCAACAATCTAATAGTAGAAATACCTGCAACTGGAGCATACGTATCAAAATAGTCAATACCGGGTTTTTGTCTAAAACCTTGAATGACTAACCGGGCTTTGAATTTTTCAATAGTCCCATTAACATTCATTTTCTTTTCGAAAATCCATTTGCAACCAAGAGGTTTAGAACCTGGAGGCAAATCCGACAACACCCATGTGTTGTTCTCAAGAATTGATGACATTTCATCATCAATTCCTTCCTTCAAAAAGGCACTATCACGAGACTCCATGGCCTCTTGATAAGTCTTAGGATCATCTTCAATACTATAGAAGTATTCAAGATTAATTTCATCCCTTGAACCTTCCTCCAAGTACAATTGGAAGTCGGATCCGAAATTTTTCGCAATTTGGCCTCTTTTGCTTCTACGAATATCTTGTGGTTCTTGCACGATACCACCATCTTGACTTCCAGAATTTTGCTCTTTATTAGAACCAAAAGTCAGATCCTTAGGCATTTGAATCGATGAAAACCTCATCTCATAAAAAATTGCATCCCGCGATTCGATAACAGTGTTAATTGAAACCGAATCATTAGGTTCTATTGCATAAAACATATATGCCTTGGAATGTTCAGCGTATCCAATGAATATGCAATCAATTCCACGTTCTCCCAAAATTTTCTTTTTGGGCTCGGTAAGTTTTACAACTGCCCGACATCCATAAACCCGAAAATAACTCAAATTCGGCTTTTTCTTGAACCAAAGTTTGTATGTGACTGTTTTGTTCTTTTTATTTGGAACCCTATTTAACAAATAGCAGTTCCTTAACATGGCCTCTCCCTAGAATCCTTCACTCAATCCCGAGTATGATAACATTGAGTTTACCATTTCCTTTAAAACTTAATTTTTGCGTTCAACAATACCATTTTGTTGGGGCGTGTAAGGTGTCGTGGTCTCATGAATGATACCCACTTATTGGAAGTATATGGGATCCATATATTCACCTCCCCTATCAGTCCTGAGATATTTAACCGAAATGTCCAATTGCAATTCCACCTCGGTTTTGTATATTTAGAATTTATCTAAGGCTTCATCCTTGGAATATAACAAATACACATAGCAAAACCAAGTGCAGTCATCAATTAAGGTGACTACATACTTTTTATTTCCCAAAGAAGAAGTGGAATGAAAATCACACAGATCACTGTGTACAAGTTCCAAAACAGCTGAATTTCTAGTGACACTAGGAAAGGGTTGTTTTGTCACTTTTGTAAGCATGCATGTTTTACATTTATCAAATGTCATATCAAAGGCTGGAATTAATCCATCTTTTGACATCTCATGCATCCTTCTAAAGTTGACATGACCTAATCTTACACGCCAAAGCATAGATTTATCAACATTAGAAGCAGAAGATACAAATGCAAAATTCTGAACAGATAATAATTTGTCAACAAGATTTAAACGAAACATTCTATTATTTAAATATCCAAACCAAATAAACATTCCACCCTTAGACAAAACAAACTTATCTGACTCAATAACTTGTTTAAAACCAGCTGAATTCAAACAACTAGAGCTAACAAGATTCTTGCGAATCTTGGGAACAAAGAAAACATCAAATAACTTAAATGTCTTTCCAGAAGTAAATTCAAGACACACGGCACCTAAACCACAAATAGGAATAAAAGAATCATCTCCCATTTTCAGCACCGACCCATCTTCAAGCGGAGTTAATGTTTCAAACATCCGTTTATCCTTGCATACATGGTTCGTTGCTTCGGAGTCGATCCACCAAGCAACATCATCATCCTACACATAGAATGATTCAGGGATAAATGAAACATAATAAACATAATTCTGATTAGAATTATCAAAGTTAGTCAAAAACTGACCTCCTTTAACTTGGGACGAAGACCCATTCACTTTCCCATTGGCTCCACTGTTTCTAGCATGATTGTTGCCCAAATTCACACGACAATCACGCTTGCAATGCCCAACTTGATTGCACCTCCAACAAACTAGATCCTTTCTCTTTTTGTTGGAGTCGCTTGGGACATGTTCCTGCTTACGTTTTCCATGTCCTTTGTGGTTCTGGTTCCTTGGTTTGTTTTCAACCATATGAGCCGAGGGCTGTCTAGGTTCAACTTTTCCTTTGGGTTTATCAGATTTGTCACTTTCCTTCGCACGAAGAGATTCTTCAATACGAATGTGACTAGCAAGTTGAACCAATGGCAGTTCCTCCTTTTTATGTTTCAAGTTATGTTTGAAGTCTTTCCAGGATGAAGGTAGATTGTCAATGATAGTGGACACAACAATGGATTCATCCATATTCATACGGTGCAGTTTAAACTGACCGTATATGCCAAGGAGTTCATTGTATTGTTCAGTGATAGACCTTGAATCTTCCATCTTATAATTATTAAAGTCACTGAACAGAAACTTCTTCTAGAAGCATCCTCAGTAACGTATTTCAGTTCAAGGGTATCCCACAACTCGTTAGCACACAAGGCTTCACTATGGATATCAAATAAAGTATGAGACATACCATTCAGAATGTGACCTTTGCAGATGTAGTCATCATTGTCCCACTTCTGTCTCCTTCTTGTCTCTTCAGCCGTCTCAGCAACACCTTCAGCAGGCTCTGCTGGTTTTGGAGTAGTTAGCATGTAAGCTGCTTTCAAAGTGGTCAACATGAAGTGCATCTTTTTCTTCCAACGCCTGAAGTCAATGCCTTCAAACATCTCCAGCTTGGCAAACTTAGTGGTCATCTCGCGGATTGAGTCACCCATCTCCAGAAATAGAAGATATCAGTTTGAATGTTGGGAAAATTCGGTTTTATGGTGGAGATCTGGATACCAACTTGGATCGTGATATCACTTTCCGAACTGATATTTCTACCCTATGCCTGGGTTACAAGAAATTCAACCTAGGATAATCCAAGTGGACACTTACGATTCTAGGCACATAAATCGTAAGCGAATATGCTAAAGGATTCTATGAAAGTGTAATAAAACGAGAGCTTAAGATCGTAACCCTCTTCTGAAGAGGAAGAGCTGTTTATATATTAAACGAGATTAGAGTTTCATTAGGTTTGGGCCATCATTAGTTGCTTTGGAAGCAAGTCAAGATAATCCAGATTTAATGAGGATTTAGGGTTACCAAAACTAACGAGTTTTGTTAGTTTTACCATAATCACCCTCAAGAAATTGAATTTTCCACTATGTTCCCATATGTAAAATTCGGTGAGGTTTTGGGGCGCTCCCCCTCGACCCCAGCCAGGGGCTCTACCCCTAGACCCCACCAAAGGGGCGCTGCCCCTTTGGAAACCCCGGACCCCGGACTAGTCGTCGAATCGACTTCTAATTCGATCTTATACATGTGTGCACTCCGCACAACCCCGTACATACATTAGAGTACAAATTATGAAGCCCCTTAGCTCACATGTTAGTTCCAGTTACTTAAAATGACATGGTGACACTAAAATGACCAACATAATTTCCCACCTTGACCTTACACTACATGGATTAGCTGTGAAATGACCCTCAACATTCTACCATGCAGCTACAACTAAGGGACCTTGCTATAGCCAATATATGATCTTGCTAAACCATAGTCACATAGTTTGCGGTATGCTCTGGTACGGGAACGAGGATCGGGAACGCAGTTCTCCATTTAGGACGTATCGGATACGGTGGGAGTAGGTTTATTTAGGTACAACCCGGTACGGTGTACCATAGAATCTGATACGGTGTAGACATATTCAAAACATAATTCTAGCAATAGTTAACTTAAAAACTGAAATTCAAGTTTACTTATAAACAATTTTATACCTAAAAATAGAAATTCTAAGTTGCACTTAAAAGACTTACTAAAAACCATTTCCAAAGATGAAAAACAATAAAGAAACAAAATATAAGAGATGATATGAGGGCTTAAAATATAAGAACGTAGAACAGAAGTGGAATTATGATGAAGTGATATATTTAGATAAGTGGCATAACTATTATATTACTACTAAAAGTGATAAGATGAATCAGATATCGAAGTCTAAAAATCTGACATAGAATCAACGACTTGAACAAAGAAATTAAGCGTCGATGACTTTTCCCCAGATGAAATCAATTTCCCGCCAATTTCACAAATCGGCGTTCCAGAACCAAAATTGTCGATCCCAATGGTGTTTCTATGCAATCCGATTCGCCAATTTCACGTTTTAGGTATCGATTTAGAAAATTGGTGGGATTGCAAGCAAGACATACCCCAAGGCATTTCTGTCGGTGATCTGTACGGAATCGTACCGCATTTGGGATCGGGTCATTCGGAACATGGATCGTGACTACTTTGGCGAATCTTGTGACTATGTGCTAAAATCACCTAACGAGATAGCACAATGGATTGAAACTTTTTGATTTGCTCTCACATTCTTCTCACCAAATACATTAACATTTATTTGAGCATCGGAGCGTAATCCTAGATGTATCCCGTGAATGGCTAACCATATATTCTTTTTCAATGATTCAGAATGTCTTTCATTTGAAAAAAAAAAGAAGTAGGGTTATATAGGTTATGTTTGGTAGGTGGAACATAACCGAATATAATGGAACAAAGCTGTTTCAGTAAGTGTTTGGTATAGATAGGAATGAGACAAGTCGAACAGTTAACAAAGTGTAACGGGACTAATTCCTCAAAATTTAGTCTCACCCAATTAATTAAAAGATGAAAAACACTGAAACAAAAAACAAATGACAAAAAATACTCGGCGGAGTCTAAACAAAAGTTGTAGATCACGTCGCTACCTACGCGTGGATATAAAGAACGTAAAAAACGGAGCTCGTATGTGAAAGTTATGGAATTTAGAAGATAATTAATTTTTGGGTTAAGCTCTGAAGCTGACACGTGGCAAGATTTGGACCATAGCTTCCTCCTCATGCCTTGCCACTTGATGCTGACACGTAGCCACATACGCCCTGCGTAACATACAATACGCCCAACAAGGTTATTACTCCTCGCGTACGCCCAGGCCCCAACCTATAAATAGAGGCATAAATCACCTCATTTTCTCACAACTTTCTCAAACCTTCTCTCCCAAACACCCCAACCCTTCTAAACTTTTCCCTAGTACTTATTAAGTTCTAGAAGCGAGTCCCGGAGTGCTAGAAGGCTCGGAGGAGAAGAGCTTTTGGCTGCAGAATTTCTACCTGCGCTGAGCCCGGTTCTTCGCTGAACCCCCTTGTAAGTGAGTTATGTGTCACACCCCCAAACCAAGATGGCGGAAACATTCGGGGGTGGAGGAAGTCATGTGCAGTATCATAACAATGCACAATAGTAAAACAACAACATCCATTGCGTTAATAATATAGTTAATACATGTGTGTTCTTTGTATAGTTGTATGACACCAAAATGTATAACAAAATAAAAGACAAGTCTTTAACATGCTCCGTCTTCTCAAAACCTGTGCTAGTGTACCTGTCTACTGGTTCCCTGAGAATACAAGTTATTTTGAAAGTGAGTATCAACATTTAAGTTGGTGAGTTCATAAGTATTTAGTATCAAATGTTTGTATTTGTTTCATGAAAATGATAGTATATTTCCCAGAAAATCCTATATTTTATGCTTAAAATGAAAAGTAGTCTTTTACCCAAGACCTAACTGTTTGTATGTTTTGTTCTCTTGTAATAGTGTAAAATGTATGTCTGTACTTGAAATAATGCAAAATGTATGTCTTCCATATTTGTAAACTATCTTTACTAGAAAAATAGTATGTATTGTTCATGTGTGAACATCATTGTAAGCATGTAATGGAAAATGAAGATTTACAGTAGTATTGTTTAAAATAACACTACTGAAGAAATATATGCCTTGTAACTGAATTGGTTAGTTAAGGTTTTAATGTGATTAAGGTTATAACCATACTTGATTTACTAGTATAAAACACGACGTTCTTCAGGCGTCGAAAAAGATATGAAATTTGTCACCCGTAGACCTGGAGGTCTCAACTGTAGCTAACAACCAAGGTGCGGGATTGTCAATCCCGTATAGATCTATACACAAACTCACGCTCTCCCTCCAGGAGACTCTGGTTATAAAACATGACTTAGCAAGAATATTGCTAAGTACCATGAAATAGTATTTCACATTCTAGTTAACTTGCTCTCGTATAGTATGTAAGTTGCTTCTTGTTCTTGTAAATGAATAGTATACTTTGTAATGAAAAGTAATAGTATGTATGTATTGATTCATGTAATGTTTCTCTGATCTAGAAAATAGTATGAATTAATTCTCTAAACTATACCTATTATAGTTTACTAGTATGTTTGTTTGAACTGTAAATGATTTGGAGAAAAGACTCATTTCCCCATCATATGAAATTGAGTTAAGTATGTTCTTGAAAATGAGATTTATTATTCATGTATATATTTAGCATGTATAATTATGATTTAGCCTACAGTCGGACTAGTGATCCTACCCTAAGCCCACAACCAAACAAGGAATATGAGTTACAGTATTTAGCAATAGTCCTAAGTCCGTTAAAGCATGATTATACATAAATATACAAACGAATATGATTTTTATATAAACAGAAATTTAAAATAGTTTAAAAGAGTTTGAAAATGATTTTAACAATTTTTATAAGCATAAGAATTCCTTTGTTTGATTGTTTTCACATGTAAGTGTTAACACAATTCTCTTGTGTTTTACTTGTATTCCCCCCTCCCCCCTTAAAAGACATTTGAAAAGGGTAAATTTTAGGGGTATGAACTCACCTTATGTGAGTGATTCGATTGAAGGTTCGATATAGGATGTTTTTCCACAAGTTAGATCCCGAGGCAAAAACGAGTCCTAAAAGCATTTCACGTAATATATATGTATACAATTAGTGAATATAAACATAAGTATGATAAGGAATTTGACTAATTTGTAAGTTTCACTTATAAATAAGAGTTTTAGAAGGGATTTTGGAAGGCTGCTATGCGTTTTCGACTAGCCTGTGGGTTTTTGGCCACATGAAGATCTTGGTGAAACCAAGGAGATTCAAGGATTATCGGTTGATGATCACCAAAAAGGAAGGTGATAGCTAGAAGAAATGAAGAACACTCGATGTTCTAATCAAGATCTGAAGGAGATTCAAAGGATTTCCGGATGATAGTTGAGAGAGAATAGGGGTTTTTGGTTGAAGAACTTGGGAGAAAATTTTGTGTTTTCAGTTAGAAGTGTAGAAATGAGGAAGTGATTTCGGTCACCCCATATGAATAGGGCCGGAATCTGATGGGACATGTTTTTTGGTTTGAATACCGAGAGGATAAGATCGAGGTTTGCGGCTGTGAACTGAGGGTTTGCGGCTTCGGACGTTTGCGGTACGAAGTTCGTTTGCATCCCTTGCGAGGGTTTTCGGTTCTAGCGAGACTTCTCAGATTCATGTACTTCACTTCTAATTTAAGCAACACTTCTAATAAAAGGGGGTTTTAAACACAAATAGGTTATTATTCTAACCTTAATTAGATAGATCAAAACAAGAAGTTTGACTTTTACAAGATCGAAAATAACGGGTTGTCACATCATCCCCCCGTTAGAGGGAATTTCGTCCTAAAATTAAATCTAAAGTGATACCCATGGACTAAGGGAAAAGATGTAGGTATTTCTATTTCATTTGATTTTCCTGCTCCTAAGTGAATTTAGGTCCCCGCTTGGCATTCCAGCAAACCTTCACTATGGGTATACGACTTTGTTTAGTTTGCTTGATTGCCTTATCCATGATTTCTACTGGTTCTTCCACGAAGTTAAGGCTCTCATGAATCTCGATTTCATCGAGTGGGATAACAAGAGTCTCATCAAATAGACACTTCTTTAGGTTGGATACATGGAAGGTAGGGTGTACGTTGCTAAGTTCTTGGGGTAGTCGGAGTTTGTAAGCTACTGGGCCGATTCTTGTGAGAATCTCAAAAGGCCCAATATACCTTGGATTTAGTTTGCCACGCTTTCCGAAGCATATCATGCCCTTCCAGGGTAAGACCTTCAATAGAATGAGGTCACCAACCTGAAATTCCAAGGGTCTTCGTCTTTTGTCTGTGTAGCTTTTATGTCTGTCTCTAGAGGCTTTCAATCGTTCACAAATCTGAACACTCTTTTTAGTCATCTCTCTGATGATTTCCGAACCAGTGAGAGTGCTGGCAGGAACTTGTCCTTTAGCTAGTTGCGTGTCACCCACCTCAGCCCATCATAGAGGGGATCTACACATACGGTCATAGAGGGCTTCGAATGGAGCAACTTTGATAATGGTATGGTAGCTGTTGTTGTATGAAAACTAGACCAATGGCAAATGGATATCCGACACTTTAACATAGTCGATCACACAAGCTCTCAACATGTCTTGTAATGTTTGTATAGTTCTCTCACTATGTCCATCATTTTGTGGGTGGTAGGATGTACTCATGTCTAGCCTCGTCCCCAAGGATTTTTGTAGTGATTTCCAGAATCTTGAGGTGAATCTACTATCTCTATCAGAGATAATCGATATGGACACACCATGCAGTCGTACAATCTCTCTAATGTATGTTTTGGTCAGTTTCTCCTAGGGTTGAGCAGTTTTTCCCAAATCCCGATCCCGTACAGGTACCGTACCGAAATTGGTACCGAACCGTACCGGAACCGGTACCAAACCGTACCAAATTTAAAAATATAGGACGGTAATTGGTACTCTAAATACACAAAATTCGGGATTCGGTACTGCCGGTACCGGTACTAGTACCGAAAACTGGTACCATTCCCGGTACCGGTGATTTTAATTAGGTTCGGTACTCGGGATTAACTTTTGATCGAATTTGGTTTTTGGGAAATCGGGAACGGTACGGATCGATACCGATTCCGTCCCACGCTCATCCCTAGTTTCTCCATCTTGTTAGTTTCTTTGATTGGTAGGAAGTGCGCAGACTTGGTTAACCTTTCAATGAACACCCAAATGGTATCGAGACCACCCGTTGTCTTGGGAAACTTGGTTATGAAATCCATTGTAATCCGCTCCCACTTCCACTCAGTTATCTCTGATTGTTGTAGTAAACCTGAGGGCTTTTGGTATTCTACCTTAACTTTGGCGCAAGTATGAAACTTGCCTACAAACGTAGCAATTTTTGATTCCATGTTAGGCCACCAATATAACTTTTTGAGGTCCAAATACATATTGTTTGAACCTGGATGAACGGAGTATCGAGTATTGTGTGCTTCGTTCATGACAATGTCTCTGAAAACACAGAGCTTCGGCGTCCAGATCCAATCTATGAGGTAAAAGACTTTGTCACCCTTGACTTCTAAGTTCTTATCCATTCCTCTTAGGGTTTCACCTACCACATTATTAAGGTTTCAAGGCTTCCTGTTGATCCTTCTTAATTGGTGTGGACAGATGTGAATGGATGGTCATAGTCAATGCTTTGACTCTACGACCTGAGTACTCCTTCCGACATAGAACGTCAACTACTACATTGGCTATACTGGGATGATAACGAATTTTGTATTCGTAGTCATTTAGTAGGTCATCCCACCATCTCTGTCTCATGTTGAGCTCCTTCTAATTAAATATATGTTGAAGACTTTTGTGGTCTGTAAAGATAGTGCTTTTCATACCATACAGGTAGTGTCTTTAGATCTTCAGAGCAAATACTAATGCTCCTAACTCAAGATCATGAGTAGTGTAGTTGACTTCATGTGTCTTAAGTTGTCTTAAGGCATATTCCATGACCTTTCCCCATTGCATAAGAACATACCCAAGCCCTTGGTTGGATGCATCACAGTATACCACAAAGTCTTATATCCCCTCAGGAAGGGATAGTACTGGTGCACTACATAGAGCTTGCTTTAGCATTTGGAACGCCTTTTCTTGTTCTCTTCCCAATCAAAGGTCACACCTTTCTGGGTCAAGGTGGTAAGTGGTTTTGCGATCTTTGAGAAGTTCTGAATGAATCTACATAGTAACCAGCTAGGCTTATGAATTCATGGATTTTCGTAGGCGTCCTTGGTGCCAACCAGTTCTCAATGGCCTTGATTTTGGAAGGGTCCACATAAATTCCCTCTTCGCTAACCACGTGACCCAAGAATTCGACTCTTCGAATCCAAAATTCGCACTTAGAGAACTTCGCATAAAGCTTCTTTGCTCATAGTGTTTCCAAGATCTGTTATAAATGCTGACTATGTTCCTCCTCACTGTGTGAATAGATAAGTATATCATCGATGAATACAATCACGAACTTATTTAATTAAGGATGACACACCCGGTTGATTAATTCCATGAACACTACGAGCGCATTGGTTAATCCAAAAGGCATCACTACAAACTCGTAGTGACCATAACGAGTTCGGAAGGCTGTTTTGGGAACATCTTCCTCTAAAACTCGTAACTGGTGATACCCGGATTCCAAGTCAATATTTGAAAATTAGCTTGCTCCTTGAAGTTGGTCGAACAAGTCGTCTATCTGCGGTAGAGGGTATCATTTCTTAATGGTCTGTTTGTTTAGCTTGCGATAGTCGATGCACATACGGAACGATCCATCCTTCTTCTTCACGAACAAGACCAGTGCTCCCCAGGGTGAGAAGCTTAGTCTAATAAATCATTTGTTGAGTAGTTCGTTCAGTTGACTTGATAGTTCCTGCATCTTTGCTGGTGCTAGTCGGTAAGGCGATTTGGCTACAAGGGGTAGCTCCAGGAATTATGCCGATTCTGAACTCGACTTGGCGTTCTGGTGGCACTCTAGGAAGATCTTCGGGAAAGATGTCGGGAAAGTCGCAGAATTCTGGAATGTTCTTCATGTCTTTCACCTTTTGGCTTGCATCAACTACATGAGCAAGGAACGCATGACATTCCTTTCGTAAGTACTTCTGGGCTTGGATACTCGAGATGATTTGAAGGTTCGTGCCTGGTTTGTCGCCATAGATAACTAGGGTTTCACTATTCGGTAGATTAAGTTGAATGGCTTTCTCAAAACATAGAATGTCAGCATGATGAAGACTCAACCAATCCATGCCGATGATGACGTCAAAACTTTTAATTGAGACATGCATGAGGTTGTTGTTTAAGTAATTGTTTCTGTTAGCTATTTCTACGGTGAACGTTTCTTTTAGTGCTTGTAGTTGTTGTTTAAGTAAGTGTTTAAATTTTTGATTCACGAAACTCTTCTCCGCTCCACTATCAAATAGTACACATGCATAAGAGTTATCGAGGAGAAACGTACCCATGACCACCGTGGGATCGACCACAGCTTCCTCATGACCTTTTTCCAAAACTCTCCCTACTCCACCTGTATTCCCTGCTTTTGGACAGTTCCTTTTGTAGTGCCCAACTTCACCGCACCCGTAGCAGGATTGGCCTACTCCAATACCGGGGAGTGCTTTACAGAAACGGCAAGTGTGCCCCTTCCTATTGAATTTAGCACATTGCATCTCTTGGCAAGGTCCATTATGATGGAAGGTGCACTTATTACATTTCGGCAGACTTCCAACTTACTTCTTTGCTGGTGCAGGGACAACAGGGGTTGTTGCGGCATGAACATCCACTATCTGTTGTTTCTTGGTGGAGTTCTGTGTTGATTGGTTCTTCATTCTGTCCCAAAACTTTCTCTTGTTGTCAATCGCTTTGGCTGGTTCTGGGACAAGGGTTGTTACTTGTGGATGGACTCCATTGTCAGTGAGTCTCTATGCCAAGCGTTTGGAACTATTGAATGTAGAGGGGTTTGAAGACAATATGTTCCCCTGAAATGGAGGTAACAGTCCCCATATGTACCTCTCAATCTTCTTGCTTTCCGTGGGGGACCATCCCTGTACATAAAGCCGCAAGATCACTAAACCTATTAGTGTAAGCTACTATGTCAGAGCCTTTCATAGTAAGGCCCCAAAGTTCATGGTCTAGTTTCTGTACTTCACCCCTCGGGTAATATTCCCCTCTCATCAAATCCTTCAGTATCTCTCAGCCCATAGAGTTAGCCACTATGAGTGTAAGTGAATTGACATGGCCATTCCACCATGTAAGGGCCCTGTCGGAGAAGGTGCAGGCAGCAAGTTTCACTTTGCTTCCTTTAGGGAAGGAGCATATCTCGAAGATAGACTCCGTTTTCTCAAACCATTGCGATAGAGCAATGATTCCTCCACTCCCACTAAAGGCTTTGGGTTTGCCATTTGTAAATTCCTTGTATGAACACTCGCTAGGGTGTCCATGACTATCTCCTTGGGTAGAGTTGATACCCGTTCCACCCCCACTAGTGCCACTAGTGTTGATCTGAGTTAAGGCTGTTGTCATAGCTACGGTCACTGCACCTTGAAATACTACAAGATCGAATTGTGGTGGAGGTTGTTGTGGTTGAGTTGGAGTTAGATGCCAATAGTGAGTATAAAATGCCCTAGTTCAACATGTATTTGTTTAAGTGTTTGCAATAGAGATCTATCATTAGAAAAATGAAAGAATTTGGTCAAGAGAATTAGATCCATGTCAATTCCATTGGTATTATAGATGTATAGAGTTCGGGAGAATTTGACTTTGTAATAGGTCTACAACATACCAATCATAGAGAAAACTTTGACAACAGAAAGACCTAGTGAAACTGAATTTTCAAGGTCTAATCATAAATAGGAAAATAACACTAGAGTCTAAAAGTAGACTTAATCTATATCCAAAAGAGTGAGTAGAGTATGCCCTACTCGCGGGGAGTGTTGTTTTGCTTAGTACTAGTTCCAGCCCTGGATTCAGCCAACTGGTGTTCTATTTCCCACACACACCTTTCCATTGCCACTTGGCTCTGCTGAAGTTCTCCGACTTCGAATCGGCTGGCTTTTAGTTCCCTATGTAGTCCATCAGTGTGAATCCTTGTTAAATCTTGGTCTTCGTTCAGATGGCGGATGCGAACTATATTTACTCCCGAGTTAGCACGAATGTCCATGACTGGTTCTGTGTTGATTGGTTCAACATTGCGAGAAACACGACGAACAAAGATAGGGAGGATTCTGTCAGCGGAGCCTCCTTCACTCAGGTTGCAGAAGCTTCGGTCCCAATTATAAGGAGGAGGTTATCCCTATTTGTGACTACACCTTCCCAAGTTTATTGCCCACAGAGGCGTCGGCCCTTGGAAATCCTGTCGGGGGTTAGGATTTTGGGCAACTTGAGGTGGATTATAGACCTCTGGTTATGAGTCGGAGTCTTCTTGAACTTCCTCTTCGTTATCTTCCTCAGGGTCTTCTTCTACTGGGACTATCGGGTTATCTTCTTCTGGTTCAGCTTCGAGCCATCCACCGTTCCCTTGATTGGGAAAGTACGGGTCTCCTGGAAGATGAAATCCATCCATGTTATCTATGCAAAAATAGGGGTGTAAGAGACATATAATAGATGTATTTATAAAGAGATTTATAGTGTGATCCTTACCAGTTACTTCTATACTTACATAGTGCATACCAGCTATATATAACTAAGATAGAATAGACATTCGAATAAGTGATCCAACTCTAAAACCACAACCAAAAAAGGAACAGGAAGTAAAGCAAAGATCACAGATTCTAAGTCTATAATATCTTAGTCAGATATAACCTTAGCATATCCACTCAGCAACTATAGACCTACTAGTAAGGGTCATTTTTAGTTTTTACATCAGTAAATTATAGTACCACAAAATAATCCTATAGTACTTTAAGTTTATGTTAAGTTCTAGTATTTATTTGTAGTAACAGTTGGTAAGTTTTTAGACTTGTTGCAACACTACAACCATTCCTAGGCATATGCTAATCACTTCCCAAATAGATATAGTTGATCATGTTATATCAATCCCAGACTTAATTATATATCCCCAAGCCTACTCGTGCTGTTCAATAATCACAATACTTTTGTTCTGTTCTAGTATGACACTATTATGGTATGTATGCATGTATGTATACTTTAGTAAAATATTTGATATATTTAAAAGTATAAATCTTGGTCAGAGTGTTTTAATCCCGTTGTATTTATAGTTGTATATCTTTTATGGGTTCATATACATAGTTCACTATAAACAATGCTCTGATACCAATCTGTCACACCCCCAAATCGAGATGGCAGAAACATTTGGGGGTGGAGGACGTCATGTACAGTATCATAACAATGCACAATAATAAAACAAACAACATCATCCATTGCATTAATAATATATTTAACACATGTGTGTTCTTTGTATAGTTGTATGACACCAAAATGTATAGAAAAATAAAAGTCGAGCCTTGAACATGCTCCATCTTCTCAAAACCAGTGCTAGTGTACCTGTCTACTGGTTCCCTGAGAATACAAGTCATTTTGAAAGAGATTATCAACATTTAAATTGGTGAGTTCATAAGTATTTAGTGTCAAATGTTTGTATTTGTTTCATGAAAATGATAGTATACTTCCTAGAAAATCCTATATTTTCTGCTTAAAATGAATAGTAGTCTTTTACACAAGACCCAACTGTTTGTATGTTTTGTTCTCTTGTAATAGTGTAAAATGTATGTTTGTACTTGAAATAATGCAAAATGTATGTTTTCCATATTTGTAAACTATATTTACTAGAAAAATAATATGCAATGTTCATGTGTGAACATCACTGTATGTATGTAATGGAAAATGAAGATTTACAGCAGTATTGTTTAAAATAACACTACTGAAGAAATATCTGCCTTGTCATCAAATTGGTTAGTTAAGGTTTTAATATGATTAAGGTTATACCATACTTGATTTACTAGTATAAAACACGACGTTCTTCAGGCATCGAAAAAGATATGACATTTGTCACTAGTAGACCTGCAGGTCCCAACTGTAGCTAACAACCAAGGTGCTGGATTGTCAGTCCCATATAGATCTATATACAAACTCACGCTCTCCCTCCAGGAGACTCTGGTTATAAAACATGACATAGCAAGAATATTGCTAAGTGCCTTGAAATAGTATTATTTCACATTCTAGTTAACTTGTTCTCGTATAGTATGAAAGTTCCTTCTTGTTCTTGTAAATGAATAGTATACTTTGTAATGAAAAGTAATAGCATTTATGTATTGATTCATGTAATGTTTCTCTGATCTAGAAAATAGTATGAATTGATTCTCTAAACTATACCTATTATAGTTTACTAGTATGATTGTTTGAACTATAAATGATTTAGAGAAAAGACTCATTTACCCTACATATGCAGTTGAGTTAAGTATGTTCTTAAAAATGAGATTTAATATTCATATATATATATATATATATATATATATATATATATATATATATATATATATATATATATATTTAGCATGTATAATTATGATTTAGCCGACAGTAGGACTAGTGATCCTACCTTAAGCCCACAACCAAACAAGGAACAAGAGTTAAGGTATTTAGCCATAGTCATTAGTCCGTTAAAGCATGATTATACATAAATATACAAACAAATATGATTTTTGTATAAAAAAAGTTAGAATAGTTTAAAAGAGTTTAAAAATGATTTTAACAAATTTTATAAGCATAAGAATTCCTTTATTAGATTGTTTTCACATGTAAGTTTTAACACAATTATATTGTGGTTTACTTGTATTCCCCCTAAAAACATTTGAAAAAGGTAAATTGTATGGATATGAACTCACCTTATGTGAGTGATTAGATAGACGGTTCGATATAGGATGTTTTTCCACATGTTAGATCCCGAGGCAAAAATGAGTCCTGAAAGCATTTCATGTAATATATGTATACAATTAGTGAATATAATCATAAGTATGATAAGGAATTTGACTAATTTTTAAGATTCACTTACAAATAAGAGTGTTAGAAGGGACTTTGGAAGGCTGGTATGCGTTTTTGGCCAGCCTGTGGGTTTTCGGCCACATGAAGATCTTGGTGTTCTTGGTGAAACCAAGGAGATTCAAGGGTTTTCGGTTGATGATCACCAAAAAGGAAGGTGATACGTTGAAGAAATGAAGAACACTTGATGTTCTAAGCAAGATCCGATGGAGATTCAAAGGATTTTCGGATGATAGTTGAGAGAGAATAGGGGTTTTCGGCTGAAGAACTTGGGAGCAAAAGTTGTATTTTCGATTAGAAGTGTAGAAGTGAGGAAGTGATTTTGGTCCCTCCCTCCATATGAATAGGATCGAAATCATGATGGGACATGTTCGTTGATTTGTGTACTGAGAGGATAAGTGTCACACCCCTAAACCAGACGGCGAAAACGTATGAGGGTGGAGGACTTGATTTGTAGTATAACAACACATGCATCATAGTAATCAAAGTACAAACAACCATTGCATATAAAAGTAAAAGTATTTACATGTGTTCAATCACTGTATATTGACACCAAAATAGTTATAGCAAAATACAAAAGATATGACTCAAAATGGCTCCATCTTCTCAAAAATCTCGGGGAGTACCTGTTTATTGTTTCCCTGAGAATACAAGTAATTTGAAAAGAGAGTATCAACATAAAGTTTAGTGAGTGCATAAATATTTATGTTTAAAAGTATGTTTTCTGTTCTTTGAAAATGTAAAATGTTCCCGAAAATCCTATATTTTATGTTGTATATGAAAAGCAGTTTCAATCCCATAAAACAATTGTGTTTGTAAACCTGGGAGAGAATAGGGGTTTTCGGCTGAACAACTTGTGAGCAAAAGTTGTATTTTTGATTAGAAGTGTAGAAGTGAGGAAGTGATTTTGGTCCCTCCCCCCATATGAATAGGATCGAAATCATGATGGGACATGTTCGTTGATTTGTGTACTGAGAGGATAAGTGTCACACCCCTAAACCAGACGGCGAAAACGTATGAGGGTGGAGGACTTCATTTGTAGTATCACAACACATGCATCATAGTAATCAAAGTACAAACAACCATTGCATTTAAAAGTAAAAGTATTTACATGTGTTCAATCACTGTATATTGACACCAAAATAGTTATAGCAAAATACAAAAGATATGACTCAAAATGGCTCCATCTTCTCAAAAATCTCGGGGAGTACCTGTTTATTGTTTCCTTGAGAATACAAGTAATTTGAAAAGAGAGTATGAACATAAAGTTTAGTGAGTGCATAAATATTTATGTTTAAAAGTATGTTTTCTGTTCTTTGAAAATGTAAAATGTTCCCGAAAATCCTATATTTTATGTTGTATATGAAAAGCAGTTTCAATCCCATAAAACCATTGTATTTGTAAACCTGAGAGAGAATAGGGGTTTTCGGCTGAAGAACTTGGGAGCAAAAGTTGTATTTTCGATTAGAAGTGTAGAAGTGAGGAAGTGATTTTGGTCCCTCCCCCCATATGAATAGGATCGAAATCATGATGGGACATGTTCGTTGATTTGTGTACTGAGAGGATAAGTGTCACACCCCTAAACCAGACGGTGAAAACGTATGAGGGTGGAGGACTTCATTTGTAGTATCACAACACATTCATCATAGTAATCAAAGTACAAACAACCATTGCATTTAAAAGTAAAAGTATTTACTTGTGTTCAATCACTGTATATTGACACCAAAATAGTTATAGCAAAATACAAAAGATATGACTCAAAATGGCTCCATCTTCTCAAAAATCTCGGGGAGTACCTGTTTGTTGTTTCCCTGAGAAAACAAGTACTTTGAAAAGAGAGTATGAACATAAAGTTTAGTGAGTGCATAAATATTTATGTTTAAAAGTATGTTTTCTGTTCTTTGAAAATGTAAAATGTTCCCGAAAATCCTATATTTTATGTTGTATATGAAAAGCAGTTTCAATCCCATAAAACCATTGTATTTGTAAACCTGAGAGAGAATAGGGGTTTTCGGCTGAAGAACTTGGGAGCAAAAGTTGTATTTTCGATTAGAAGTGTAGAAGTGAGGAAGTAATTTTGGTCCCTCCCCCCATATGAATAGGATCGAAATCATGATGGGACATGTTCGTTGATTTGTGTACTGAGAGGATAAGTGTCACACCCCTAAACCAGACGGCGAAAACGTATGAGGGTGGAGGACTTCATTTGTAGTATCACAACACATGCATCATAGTAATCAAAGTACAAACAACCATTGCATTTAAAAGTAAAAGTATTTACATGTGTTCAATCACTGTATATTGACACCAAAATAGTTATAGCAAAATACAAAAGATATGACTCAAAATGGCTCCATCTTCTCAAAAATCTCGGGGAGTACCTGTTTATTGTTTCCCTGAGAATACAAGTAATTTGAAAAGAGAGTATCAACATAAAGTTTAGTGAGTGCATAAATATTTATGTTTAAAAGTATGTTTTCTGTTCTTTGAAAATGTAAAATGTTCCCGAAAATCCTATATTTTATGTTGTATATGAAAAGCAGTTTCAATCCCATATAACCATTGTATTTGTAAATCTATTGTTCCGTATTTGTAGTTTGTAAAAGTGAGTGTCCCTGGCTCCACCAGTTGTTATTGTAAACTGTACTATAAACTATATTTATGTAAAATAGTACTTTGGAAATATACTCTTGTTTAGTTAATTATACACTAACATATTGTTATTATCTTTTTAATGAGTTATTATAACCATACTGAGACTAGATGGCCTGAAAAAATGATTTGAAGGCGTTAAAAATTGTTGATAACAACTGTCACTCGTAGGTGTGTATGTCTGGCTGTAGCTAGCAGTCTGAGTGCGGGGTTGTCAATCCCAATATAGATCTATAAATACTTGTTTCGATCCCCAACTGGAGATTCTGGTTATAATATCAGGACTTTAACTATGTTGTTTAAATTAATAAACAACTTGAACATGTTGTCTCACAAAAAGCATATAAACGTAATGTGTATAATAAAAACCTAATCATTCTGAAATAAATGATTGATAGTATTTTCCTTATTTAGAATACTCTAAATGTATAGTCCTGTTTAGTTCTGAATCAAAATCTTATTCTTGTACGATAGTATAAATCCATGTTTTTGTAAAATAGTATACTTTAGTATGATTGAATCGTATATATATATATATATATATATATATATATATATATATATATATATATATATATATATATATATAACTAAAATTGAAACGACAGTCGGACAAATAACCGATACCTTAAATCCACATCCAAACAAGGAAAAGGAAATAAAGTAAGTTATCAATCCTAAGTCTTTTAAATCTTATATATATATATATATATATATATATATATATATATATATATATATATATATATATGATTTTTGGGGAAAAATATAAGTTTATAAAAGAGTTTAATATTTTGAAATACTTTTGATGATTTAATGTTATTTTATCACAATTTGAAATCATTTGTTTGTAACACAAAATCTTTATGTTAGACTTGTATTCCCCCCTTTAAAATAGTAAAATCTATGTATATACGGGGGGTATGAACTCACTTGATAGGTTATGAATTGGGTAGCACTTTGTTGTTAGAAAAATAAGGCTTTATTGTTGGAAATCAAGCTTTGCGAGGGTCGGGTTTAGATACCGAAAGACTGTATTTTTGCTGACTCTTGGCGTCTTGGGATGTTATTTGAGTGTTGGATATGATATCGGGGCTTTGGGGGGGGGGGGGGGGGGAGGGGGTTGTAAGCAGGTTTATGGGAGTGAAATATGTGAAAAAGGGTGAAAAATGGTGTAAAAGTGGTGTAGGAACCAGAGAATGTCGCACCCTTTATATAGGTGCGAGGGTTCGGTCCGAAGAAAGGAGAAGGCGACACATGCTCGGACAGGTGGCGACTTCGGAAGCCAGGGGGCACGCATCAAAAGGAGAAGAGAAGCACACGGCGGCCTCGGATGCGCGTCGGAACCGGGTTGGGTGAGACTTTCCAAGAATATCATGCCCTTCCAGGGTGATACCTTTAACAAGACACGGTCACCAACCTGGAACTCCAAGGGTTTTCTCCTTTTGTCAGCGTAGATTAATAGTCTATCTCTGGAAGCTTTAAGTCGCTCCTGAATTTGTACGATTTTCTCCGTAGTTTCACGAATGATTTCCGGACCAGTGAGAGTACTGTCTGGAACTTGACCTCTAACTAGCTGCGTATCACCCATTTCAGCCCAACCCAGAGGTGATCTGCACTTACGGCCATAGAGGGCTTTGAAAGGAGTAGCCTTTATGCTAGTGTGATAACTATTGTTGTAAGAGAAGTTGACAAGGGTTAAATGAGTATCCCATGCCTTTCCAAAGTCTATCACGCAAGCTTGAAACATATCTTCTAGAGTTTAAATAGTTCTCTCACTTTGTCCGTCAGTTTGTGGATGGTAGGTTGTACTCATGTCCAGCCTAGTTCCCAGAGAGTTTTGTAAAAACTGCCAGAAACAAGAAGTGAATCTACTATCTCGGTCATAAATAATAGATACTAGCACAACATGCAGTCTCACTATTTCCTTGATGTAAGTTCTTGTTAGCTTCTCCATCTTGTTGTTTTCTTTTATTGGCAAGAACTGTGCGGATTTGGTCAATCTATCGACGATTACCCAAATAGTATCATAACCACTCGATGTCTTCGGTAACTTAGTTATGAAATCCATCGTAATCCGCTCCCACATTCCATTCAGGGATTTCAGGTTGTTGCAATAAACCTGAAGGTTTCTGGTATTCTACCTTGACTTTGGCACAAGTAAGGCACTTGCCCACAAAGGTAGAAATCTCGGCCTTCATGTCTGAACCTGGACGAATAGAGTATCGGGTTTTGTGTTAACCTAGATGAATAGAGTATCAGGTTTTGTGTGCTTCATTCATAACCACGTCTTTGTAACCACCGAACTTTGGTGTCTAGATCCAGTTCATGAAACAATAGACTCCAACATCCCTGACTTCGAAGTTCTTATCCATTCCTCTCAGGGTTTCACCTGCCACGTTTTCGGGTTTCAATGTCTCGAGTTGAGTCTCTTTGATTTGTGTGGACAGATGTAAATGGATCGTCATGGTTAACGACTTTACTCGGCGTCCCGAGTATTCTTTTCTGCTAAGGGCGTCAACTAATATATTGGATGTACCAGGATGATAACGAATCTCGCATTCGTAATCGTTCAGTAGCTCCACCCGCCGTCGTTGTCTCATGTTCAGCTCCTTTTGATCAAAGATGTTCTGGAAAGTTTTATGGTCCGTGAAGACTGTGCATTTCGTGCCACATAGGTAATGTCTCTATATCTTCGGAGCAAATATCACCGCTCCTATCTCAAGGTCATGCATTGTATAGTTGACTTCATGCATCTTGAGCTGCCGCGAGGCATAAGTTATAACCTTTCCTTGTTGCATCAGAACACATCCACGCCCTTGATTAGAAGCATCACAGTACACTACAAAGTCTTCATTCCATGCGGGTAGAGACAAGATCGGTGCACTACACAAAGCTCATTTCAGCATTTGGAACGTTGTTTCTTGCTTTTTCCCCCAACTAAAAGTCACACCCTTTTGTGTCAAGGTGGTAAGTGGTTTAGCAATTCATGAGAAATTCTGGATGAATCTACGATAATAGCCAGCAAGACCTAAGAATTGTCGGATTTCTGTAGGTCTTTTGGGTGCTGACTAGTTCTCAATTTCCTTGATTTTGGAAGGGTCCATTTGTATTCCCTCCAAACTAACCACGTGACCTAGGAAGTCTACCTTCCTGATCCAAAATTCACATTTCGAGAACTCTGCATAAAGTTTCTCGGTTCTCAGAGGTTGTAATACTTGACAAAGATGTTGGCCATGTTCCTCTTTGCTTCTTGAGTAGATAAGAATGTCGTCAATGAAGGCTATGGCGAATTTGTCCAGGAATGGACGGCACACTCTGTTCATTAAGTCCATGAACATAGCAGGTGCATTCGTCAATCCGAAATGCATCACTACAAACTCGTATTGACCATAACGAGTTCTGAATGCGGTTTTGGGAATGTCCTCCTCCAAAATCCATAACTGGTGATACCCTGATCTTAAGTATACTTTCGAGAAGTAGCTCGCACCTTGAAGTTGGTTGAACAGATCGTCAATGCAAAGTAGAGGATATCAATTCTCGATGGTCAGTTTATTCAGCTCGCGGTCGTCTATGCACATCCGGAATGATTCATCCTTCTTCTTCACAAACAAGACCAGTGCTCCCCATGGTGAGAAACTTGGTCTTATAAAGCCGTTGTGAAGGAGTTCGTTCAGTTGGTTGGACAATTCCTACATTTCTGATGGTGCAAGACGATAGGGGGATTTGGCTACAGGGGTAGCCCTAGGGATTAAGTCGATTCTGAATTCGACTTGGCGTTTGGGAGGCACTCCTGGAAGATCGTCGGGAAATTTGTCAGGAAAGTTGCAGACCTCAGGAATGCTCACAATGTCTTTCATTTCTTGCTTTCTGTCTACCACATGAGCTAAGAAATCGTAGTACTCCTTGAGAAGGTACTTTCGTGCCTTAATGCAAGAAATGATCTGAAGGTTCGTTCCGGGTTTGTCGCCATTGATGATAAGAGTTTCGTTAGTTGGAAAATTCAGGTGAATAGCTCTTTCATAACATAGGATGTCAGCATGGTTAGAGCACAACCAGTCCATACCAATAATGACATCAAAACTTTTGATAGAGACCGACATAAGGTCTATTGGGAAAGAGAAGTCATTCAAGGTAAGGATACATCCTAGGTATATGTCGTTAGCGTAGTCAGATTTCCCATTAGCCATTTCTACCGTGAATGTTTCATTTAGTGGTTGGGAGTTTTGATTTAACAGGTGTTTGAAAGTATAGCTCACGAAGCTCTTCTCAGCACCACAATCAAATAGAATGCATGCATAAGTATTGTTGAGAAGATACATACCCGTGACCACCGCCGGGTCTGCCACAGCTTCTTCGTGACCTATTGCTAGAATTCTCCCAACTTCACTGGCATTTCCAGCTTTTGAACAATCTCTTTAGAAATGCCCAACTTTCCCGCATCCATAACATGCTTGACCTACTACAGCGGCAGGTACTTGGTTGATCGGTTGGGGTGGTGATTTGCAAAATCGGGCAGTATGCCCTTTTCTGTTGTAGTTAGGACACTGCATTTCCCGACAATTTTCGATGTGGTGAAAATTGCACTTGTTGCATTTGGGGAGATTACCAGCATAAGGCATAGCTGGTGCAGGATTAGCAGGACCAGTAGCAAATACAGTAGCAGCATGGACCGCCACTAAGTGTTGCTTCTTTGAGGGTTCCTGAGAAGATTTTCCCTTTCTCTTATTCCAGCCTTTCTTCTTGCTGTTGTTGTTGTTATTGTTTGTGACAACCCGAAATTTCTATCTTGTACACCCATTCAACTTAATCAAAGTCATACTTGTTTCTGCTATCTTTTAGCATTGTCTAGGGTCTGTTTGAGTGTTCTAAGCATAGTACATCCATGGAATAAGTGTTAGGAAGTATTTTCTGAAGTTCAAAACCATCACACAAGCCATAAACTCAACATCACATGAGTTTACGGCCGTAAACTCATGGCCTTAAGTATGATATTCCTTCCCTTTTCCTCATTATTCACCATATCAAGTCAAGAAACTCGAATTCTCTCTCAAGTATCATAAGGATCTTCATTATTATCTTCAAAAATGTAAGTGTTTCATCCTTTGTTTAGTTGATACATCTCGTTAACTAGTATCACCCTTTGATTTCATCCATGAAACTCATCTTTTGGGTTAGATCTTCAAGAACACCAAAAACACACACTAGTTCTTTGGGCCAAAATCAACCCTTTTTGCTTCCATATTGTAAGTATCTTTTTCCTATACTTGCTATCTAGTAGAAGCTCTTGATTTACACCCTTAAAAGCAACCTTTTTCCAAGAACAATGAGAGTTTACGGCCAGGAGCATCTCCCTTGGCCGTTAACCCTTGTTAAGGCTACTAGTTTGGCCATAAACTCTTCTTAAGGATAGGATTGGGTCTAGAACACTTCCTTGAAGCTTGAGAGGACCTTAAAAACACCCTTTAGCACAAGACTTCATGAGTTTACGACCATAAACTCATAGGGCCGTAAACCCATTAGCCGTAAACACCTTGGATCGTGAACATCATGGTCGTGAACACCAAGTGTGGCCGTAAACTCCCTTTAAGTGCAATCACATGTGATTGTAGCACTTCCATTCAAGTGTTTCCTAGTCCCTAAGGTGTTTCCTTGCATGATTAGTTGTATAAACACTAATTATATACATATATGTATAATTATATGCTTGATAGGATCTGTTTGTGCCCGAGATTTCACTTAGCACTTAGCATCCTACAATCAATCTTACATTCGCATCACTCACTAAAGGTGAGTGCATACCCCTTAACTTATCTTTTAAATGATTTTAAATGCTTTTATTGGTGGGGGGGAATACAAGTAGAAACATTATAGTTATTATATCAATCACATGTGATTAATAACTATCAAACAAGTGGATTTTCTTATACATCAAATTGTTTTATCAAGCAAACTCTTCAAAACATTTTATAAACTAACATCAAGTCATCTGTTACCATTCAAATTGTTAAAACTCTTTATTAAACTCTTTTAAACTAATTTATATTGTCAAAATCATGTCTATATAGATATAGTTATATAAGTAAGATTGAAAGGACTTAAGACTGATAACTCACTTTATTTCTTGTTCCTCGTTTGGTTGTGGACTTAGGGTATCCGGTTATTTGTCCGAATGTCGTTTGAATCTTAGTTATATATTATGTATATATGTATAGATATAAAAGTTCTTACATAAGTTCAGCACCTTTGGGTAGCAAAGGTGTACAAACATACTTAGACATTCAAACAACATTACTAGTAAACTATAATAGGTATAGTTTAGGGATTTACTACTCACTACTTCTAGTACAATGACACATACAAGAGTCAGTTCATTCATGAGTCAATACAAACTTACTATTATGAGAAACATAAAGAACATACTATGATGAGAAACTAAGAGAACATACACTACACTATACAAAGAGAACATACTATACAATAGAAAAGAGATAACATATAATACAATAAAACATACTATACAAACACCAGAATACTATAACATTAATGTGAGCCACTATTTCATGGCATGACAACTTACCGCTGTGTCACGTTTTGTAACCAGAGTCTCCTGGACGGAGAGCATGAGTTTGTGTATAGATCTATACGTGACTAACCGTCCTACACCTTTTTGCTAGCTATAGTGGGACCAGCAGGTCTACGGGTGATGAATGTCATACCATTTCGATGTCATCGAGCATCGTGTTTTACTAGTCGATCAATTATGGTTACAATCATATCATATTTTTCCTTAATTAACAAACTGGTTTAAGGTAGTTAGTATATTGGTAGTTACTTATATACAATACTACAGTACATCGTTATTTTCCCATTGCATTCACATTGTGATCTTCTCACATAAACGGTAATGTAGACTATATTTTGGTAATGATAGTCATACTTGGGGAAGATACACACTTTTACAAACAAACAACATGCAGAACATTCGGGCCTTGGTAGAAGGCTACTTTTTAGTAGAAAATATAGGATTTTCTAGGAGATACAAACATTTACTACAAGCACTTACAAACATTTTCATACAAACAATGAAACTAAAATACTTATGAACTCACCAGCTTTAACGCTGATCTACTCTTTCAAAATAACTTGTATTCTCAGGTCACTAGTAGATAGGTACTGATGACCAGGTATTTGAGAAGATGGAGCTTTCAAGATTTGTCTTTATTTTGATTATCAATTTTTGGTGCCTTATAAACTATACACTTAACACACTTGTATTAAAATTATTATTAATGCAATGGATGATGTTGTTGCTTGTTTACTATTATGCATTGTTGTGATACTATACATGACGTCCTCTGCCCCAGAACGTTTCTGGCTTTCAGGTTTTTGGGTGTGACAGATTGGTATCAGAGCTTTGTTTATAGTGAATCGAGTATATCAACCCATAAAAGATATACAAACTATAAACACAACGGGATTTAAATAATTTGACCAAGATTTTATACTTTTAAATAATAAAATATTTAACTAAGTATACATACCTGCATTCATACTAAAATCAGTGTCACTAGGGCAGAACAAAAGTATTGCGATTGTTGGACAACACAAGTAGGCTTGGGGATATATGATCAAATCTGGGAGTGATATAGCCTGATCAACTATATCTTTCCGAGATGTGATTAGCATGTGCCTAGGAATGTTTGTGGTGTTGCAGCAAGTTTAAAAACTTACCAACACTACTACAATGAAAACAATAGAACATAACATAAACCTAAAATACTATAGAAGTATTTTGTGTTACTATAATTACTTATATGAGAACTAAAGGTCTTTATTAGTAGGTCAATAGTTGCTTGGTGGATACGCTAAGGTTATATGTGACTAAGGTGTCATAGACTTAGAATCTGTGATCGTTGCTTTATTTCATGTTCCTTGTTTGGTTGTGGATTTGGAGTTAGGGTCACTTATTCGAAGGTCTATCCTGTTTTGATTACATGTAACTAGTATGTACTATGAAAGTATTGAAGTAGCTGATAACGATCATCCTATAATTATCTTAATTAGTGCATCTATTTATTATTTCTTTAACCCATATTCTCGCGTAGTTAGTATGGATGGATTTAATCTCCCTAGCGACCCATACTTCCCCAACCCAGGCAATGATGGATGGCTCGATGATGAGCCAGAAGAGAATCATCCAATCCCTTTGGATGATGACTTTGTAGAGGACTTTCCAGAGGATTCTGACCCCGAACCAAAAGTCAATGATGTAGCTCTGGTGGCTCCAATCTCGAATCCTAACGCTCGTCCGGCTTTTCAAGGCCCGACGCCTCTGTGGGCGGAATATTTGGGAGCATGGATCCAGGAGCAGGGTTAGCCTATACCATTTAATGGTGACCGAAGCTTCTACAACCTGAGCGAGGGAGGCTCAGCAGACAGATTCCTGCCCATTCTGGTCCGTATGGTTGCTCGTAATGAGGACCAAGGTAGGACAGCCATCCATCGAATCATGGAGGTTGACGCCAATGCGACAGTTAATAAAGTCCACATCATTCGTTTGGAGGATGCTCGTGTGAGAGCTAAGAGAGACAATAAAGCTCTAGAACAATAACTGGCTGCAACTCGGGCTGAAGTCATAGAGCTCCGAGTACGCCAAAGGGTTTATGAGCGACAACTCCTTGATGTGGAACGTCAGCTGGCTGAATTGAGGGTTTGTCCAAGGGGTACCCATCGCCGGTAGAAGACGCTCCACTTATCTTTCTTTTGGGTTAAGAAATAGCCTTCGTATCTATGCTCTAAGTAGCACTTTCCCTTGTAAATGTTCCAATCCATCTAGTACTGTTGCTAGGTCCCTATGTTGTCAAAATTTCCTGATTATGGTTTGATGTAAGACCTACTTCTAGGTCATTTTCCCGAACTTGTTACATCATTAATGCCAATATTATTAACAACCATCAAATCTTTTGGGAAATCCATATTCAAGTAATTTCAAGTTTCTACTGCTAGATCTCTATATCAATCATACTCTCATTTGTTTTGTTGGACTATGGAGAGTTAGTCCATGATCCATTTTCATTATTCTTACAATTGATTCTTACTATCATCTTCATCTTTGTAAACTTTTAGTCGAACTATGCCTCCACGGAGAGTGAGAAGGAGTAACCCTCTGATAACTTCTATGCAACCTCCACCTCCTCCATAATACAATCCGGCGACTATCCAAGCTGCGGTGAATGCGGCTGTTACGGCAGCCCTAGCTCGGTTCAGTGCTAGTGGAACTAGCGGGAGTGGAACAACTGTGCATTCCACTCAAGATGATGCTCCAACGTGCTCTAGGGAGTGCTCGTATAAAGACTTCACCAACTGTAAGCCCATGTCCTTCAATGGGACTGGCGGAATCATTGCCCTCTCGCAATGGTTTGAAAAGACGGAATCGATCTTCAAGATCTGTTCCTGTCCGGAAGGAAGTAAAGACAAATTTGCTGCCTGCACCTTCGCAAACAGAGCCCTAACGTGGTGGAATAGCCATGTCAAGTCACTAACTCTAATAGTGGCTAATGTTATGGGCAAGGAAGCTCTTAAGGACCTCATGATTGAAGATTACTGCCCGGGGGATGAAGTTCAGAAGCTTGAACAAGAACTCTGGAGCCTGGCCATGAAGGGCTCCGACATAGTGGCCTATATTGCCAGATTCAGCAATCTGGTGGCACTATGTTCGGGAATGGTCCCTACTGAGGGAAAGAAGATATAGAGGTATATCTAGAGGCTGGTGCCTCCATTTCAGGGGAATGTTTTAGCTTCAAACCCCACTACCTTCGATAGTGCCAAGCGATTGGCACAACGGCTCATTGATCATGGAGTCCGTGCCCCAACTACAACAACAACCCTAGCCATCCCAGAACCTTCCAAAGCCGCTCACAACAAGCGGAAATTCTGGGATAATAAGAGGAAGAATGCGGCGCAGAACTCTGCCAAAAAACAACAGGTCGTAGCCGTTCATGCTGCGATAACCCCTACTGCTACTAAACTGATGAAGAAGTATGTTAGGAGATATCCAAAGTGCAACTTCCACCACAAAGGACTCTGCCGGGACATGCAGTGCACTAACTGCAACATGAAATGGCACACTGCCCGTTTCTGCAAAGCTCCGACAAGGCCGATCAACCAAGTCCCTAGAGTTGGTGTGGACCAGGCTTGCTACGGATATGGCGAGGTGGGTCACTATAAAAGGAACTACCCGAAGGCAGGGAACACCGGCGGAGTGGGAAGAGTTTTGGCTATAGGCCACGAGGAAGCGGTTACCGACCCTATAGTGGTCATTGGTATGTTTCTCCTCGATAACTCGTATACATGCATACTGTTTGATAGTGGAGCGGAGAGGAGTTTCATGAACCAAAAATTTGCTCACTTACTTAAGCAAATATCACGTGCACTTAAAGAACCGTTCATTATAGAAATGGCTAATGGAAAGACTGAGAGCACTAGCAATATATACATAGGATGTAGTCTAACTCTAGATAGCCATTGATTTTCAATCGACCTCTTGCCGGTCTCAATTAAAAGTTTCAACATCATTATCGGCATGGACTGGTTGAGTCTACATCGTGCCGACATCATATGTTATGAAAAGGTCGTTCGCCTTAATCTACAGTCTAGCGAAACTCTAGTTGTCTATGGCGACAAACCCGGCACGAACCTTCGTATCATCTCGAGTATTCAAGCCCAGAAGTACTTGCAAAAGGAATGTCGCGCATTCCTTGCTCATGTTGTCGATGTGAGCCAAGAAGTGAAGGACTTAAAGAACATCGCAGTGGTAAGCGATTTTCCCGACATCTTTCCAGAAGAACTACCAGGATTACCACCACAGCGTCAAGTCGAGTTCAGAATAGACTTAGTTCCAGGAGCTACCCCTGTAGCCAAATTGCCCTATCGTCTAACACCAACAGAGATGCAGGAGCTATCCGGTCAACTTAACGAATTGCTCAGCAAGGGATTTATTAGACCAAGCTTTTCACCTTGGGGAGCACCGGTCTTATTCGTGAAGAAGAAAGACATATCATTTCGTATGTGCATCGACTATAGAGAACTAAACAAGCTTACCATCAAGAATCGTTTCCTTCTCTCTCTTGCATAAACGATTTGTTCGACCAACTGCAAGGGGCGAATTACTTTTCAAAGATAGATATGAGATCTGGGTATCACCCGTTACGAGTGCTTGTGGAGGATGTTCCGAAGACAACCTTCTGAACTCGTTATGGACACTACGAGTTTGTTGTGATGCCATTCGGATTTACTAATGCGCCCGCAGTGTTCATGGACTTAATGAATAGGGTATTCCAGCCTTACTTGGATCAGTTCATCATTGTATTCATTGATGACATACTTATCTACTCTCGTAGTAAGGATGACCATAGTAAGCGTCTGCATCAGATCTTGGAAACATTACGATCAGAGAAGCTCTACACGAAGTTCTACAAATACGAGTTTTGGATTCGTTATTAGTGAAGGGGGAATTCATGTGGACCCTTCCAAAATAAAGGCCATTGAGAACTGGTCAGCACCGAAGACGCCTACATAAATTCGCCAATTTCTAGGCCTCGATGGCTACTATCGTAGGTTCATTCAGAACTTCTCTAGGATTGCGAAGCCACATACTACATTGACCTAGAAAGGTGTGGCCTTTGACTAGGAATAGAAACAAGAGAAGATGTTCCAAACGCTAAAACAAGCCTTATGCACCGCACCGATACTATCCCTCCCAGAAGAGATAGAAGACTTCGTGGTTTATTACGATGCATCCAACTAAGGACTCGGTTGTGTTCTCATGCAATGAGGTAAGGTCATCACCTATGCCTTAAGCCAACTAAAGACACACGAGGTCAACTACACCATACATGATCTTGAGTTAGGAGCAGTTGTGTTTGCTCTGAAGATCTAGAGACACTACCTGTATGGTACGAAAAGCACTATCTTTACAGATCACAAAAGCCTTCAACATATATTCGACCAGAAAGTGCTCAATATGAGGCAACGACGGTGGGTCGAGCTACTCAATGACTACAAATGTGAAATTTGTTATCATCCCGATAAAGCCAACACAGTAGCTGACGCCCTAAGTCGGAAAGAATACTCTGGTCGTAGAGTCAAATCATTGACTATGACTATCCATTCACATCTGTCCACACAAATTAAGAAGGCTCAACTCGAAGCCTTAAAACCTGAAAATGTGGCGGGTGAATCCCTGAGAGGGTTGAGTAAGAGCTTGGAAGTCAAGGGTGGTGGAGCCTTATATCTCCTGGATCGAATCTGGACACTGAAGCTCGGCGGCTTCAGAGACTTGGTCATGACAGAAGCGCACAACACTCGATATTCCGTCCACCCAGGTTCGGATAAGATGTATCAGGATCTTAAAAAGCTATATTGGTGGCCTAACATGAAAGTAGAGATTGCTACCTTCGTGAGTAAATGCCTTACTTGCGCCAACTTTAAGGTCGAATACCAGAAACCATCAGTTTTACTTCAACAACCGAAGATACCTGAGTGTAAGTGGGAGCGGATCACGATGGACTTCATAACCAAATTGACCAAGACAACGAGTGGTCTCGATACCATATGGGTGATCGTAGACAGGTTAACCAAGTCCTCACACTTCCTACCCATCAAATAGACTGACAAGATGGAGAAACTAACTAGAACCCACATTAGGGAGATCGTGCGACTGCATGGTGTTCCCATATCCATTATCTCTGATAGAGATAGTAGATTCACTTCAAGGTTCTGGCAGTCGCTACAAAATTCCCTAGGAACTAGGTTGGACATGAGTACAGCCTACCATCCGCAAATGGACAAACAAAGTGAGAGGACTATTCAAACCTTAGAAGATATGTTGCAAGCTTGTGTGATTGACTTTGGAAGGGCATGGGATATTCATCTACCCCTTGTCGAGTTCTCCTATAATAATAATTATCACACGAGCATAAAGGTTGCTCCATTTCAAGCCCTCTATGGCCGAAAGGGCAGATCCCCTCTATGATGAGTTAAGGTGGGTGACACCCTGTTAGCTAATGGACGCGTTCCTGACAGTACTCTTATAGGTCCGGAAATCATTCGGGAAACGACAAAGAAGATCGTTCAAATCCGTGAATGATTGAAAGCCTCTAGAGACCGACAGAAAAGCTATGCAGAAAAGAGAAGGAAGCCTTTGGAATTCCAGGTTAGCGACCGTGTTCTATTGAAGGTCTCACCCTGGAAGGGTTTGATATGCTTCGAAAATCGTGGAAAGCTAAATCCAAGATACGTAAGGCCTTTCGAGATTATCGCTAAAATCAGCCATGTAGCTTACAAACTCAAACTACCTCGCGAACTTAGTAACATACATTCTACCTTCCACGTCTCAAACTTGAAAAAGTGTCTGTCCGACGAGACTCTTGTAATTCCACTCGATGAGATCGAGATCAACGAGAGCCTAAACTTTGTGGAAGAACCAGTAGAGATCATGGACCGAGAGGTCAAGCAAACCAAGCAAAGTCGTATCCCGATAGGAAAGGCTCGCTGGAATGCCAAGCGAGGACCTGAATTCACTTGGGAGCGCAAGGATCAAATGAACCTGAAATATCCTCATCTTTTCGCTAAATTATTTGTAATTGCTTAAACTCTAATTTCGGGATGAAATTCTCTCTAATGGGGGGATGATGTGACAACCCGAAATTTGTATCTTGTACACCCATTCAACTTAATCATAGTTAGACTTGTTTATGCTATCTTTTAGCATTGTCTAGGGTCTGTTTGAGCGTTCTAATCCAAGTACATCCATGGAATGAGTGTTAGGAAGTATTTCTGAAGTTCAAAACCATCAAACAAGCCATAAACTCCACATCACATGAGTTTATGGCCATAAACTCAAGGTGGCGGTAAAATCATGGCCTTAAGTATGATATTCCGTCCCTTTTCCTCATTATTCACCATTTGAAGTCAAGAAACTCGAATTCTCTCTCAAGTATCATAAGGATCTTCATTTTTATCTTCGAAAATGTAAGTGTTTCATCCATTGTTTAGATGATACATCTCCTTAACTAGTATCCCCCTTTAATTTCATCCATGAAATTCATCTTTTGGATTAGATCTTCAAGAAAACCAAGAACACACACTAGTTCTTTGGGTCGAAATCAACCCTTTTTGCTTCCATATTGTAAGTATCCTTTTCCTATACTTGCTATCTAGTAGAAGATCTTCATTTACACACTTAAAAGCAACCTTTTCCAAGAACAATGAGAGTTTACGGCCAAAAGCATCTCCCTTGGCCGTAAACCCTTGTTAAGGCTACTAGTTTGGCCATAAAGTCTTCCTAAGGCTAGGATTGGGTCTAGAACACTTCCTTGAAGCTTGATAGGACCATAAAACACCCTTTAGCACAAGACTTCATGAGTTTACGACCGTAAACTCATAGGGTCGTAAACCCTTTGGCCGAAAACACCTTGGGTGATGAACATCATGGTCGTGACCACCAAGTGTGGCCGTAAACTCCCTTTAAGTGCAATCACATGTGATTGTAGCACTTCCATTCAAGTGTTTCTTTGTCCCTAAGGTGTTTCCTTGCATGATTAGTTGTATAAACACAAAACATATACATATATGTATCATTATATGCCTGATAGGATCCGTTTGTGCCCGAGATTTCACTTAGCACTCAAAATCCTACAATCGATCATACATTCGCATCACTCACTACAGGTGAGTTCATACCCCTTAACTTATCTTTTAAATGATCTTAAATGCTTTTATGGGGGGGGGGAGGGCAGGAATACAAGTAGAAACATTATAGTTATTATATCAATCACATGTGATTAATAACTAACAAACAAGTGGATTTTCTTATACATCAAACTGTTTTATCAAGAAAACTCTTCAAAACATTTTATAAACTGACATCAAGTCATCTGTTACCATTCAAATGGTTAAAACTCTTTTAAACTTATTTATATTGTCAAAATCATGTTCTATATAGATATAGTTATATAAGTAAGATTTAAAGGACTTAGGGCTGATAACTCACTTTATTTCCTGTTCCTTGTTGGTTGTGGACTTAGGGTATCTAGTTATTTGTCTGAGTGTCATTTGAATCTTAGTTATATATTATGTATATATGTATAGATATAAAGTTCTTACATTAGTTCAGCGCCTTTGGGTAGCAAAGGTGTACAAACATACTTAGACATTCAAACAACATTACTAGTAAACTATAATAGGTATAGTTTAGGGATTTACTACTCACTACTTCTAGTACAATGAAACATACAAGAGTCAGTTTATTCATGAGTCAATACAAACATACTATTATGAGAAATAGAAAGAACATAGTATGATGAGAAACTAAGAGAACATACACTACACTATACAAAGAGAACATACTTAATGTGCACGGAAGTACCCACTAATTTTAATATTTATAACCTAACAAACTTAGACTAACTATACAAAGAGAGCATAATTAATGTGCACGTAAAGGATATGTCCCTTTAGCTCGAATGTGGCAGTGGCAGGGATTACAGGTTGTACTAAGTCTGGACCAACATCATCTCAAATTCTTTTTCTGTAAGCTCCCATGGACATTTCTTCAATATTTGCCATCTCGTTCCTTGGCTCGTTCTCGGGTTCGCTCGTATGTTCTTCAAATTCAGGCTCGGTATCATATTCGGATTGGGTTTGGACGGGTATTTGATCCAAGTGTAAAAGCTTGCTCTTGTTCTTTGAGGATGAACTTGACTCCCCTGTTTTCTTCCCCGATTTCTTTGAGAACACTGATTTGAATTCTTGTAAGGGCGTCTTCTTCTTGTAAATTGCAGACTCGGGATCTTCAAGCGGTATTACCAAAGGGGTGTTAGAGCCTCTGGTCATGAACTCCTGCAAACTAAACAACAAGGATAAAAATGTAAAACCGTACTAAGAAAAATAAACTAAAAACTACAAAAAAACTAAAATCACAGTTCTCACATCGTGAATCTATATACTCACGTCGTGAGTTCTGTAATAAAAAAAATTAATCAAACCTTCTTAGAAACGAAAAACTAAGTGAATTAAAAACTGAAAACAGAGAATAAAAACTAATGCTAAAAAAAACTTTTGCTGGAAAATTAACTTTTTGCAGGTTTTACCCCACAAAAAGGATCGATTAACTTCAAGCAAATAAATAATAAACTAAGTCGTTCCCCGGCAACGGCGCCAAAAACTTAATGTGCACGGAATTACCCACTAATTTTAATATTTATAACCTAACAAACTTAGACTAACTATGCACTTATAGGAAGTGTACCTAGTCAAATTACAGTATAGCATAGGTAAGTCGGGTGTCGATCATAGGGAACGGTGTTATCAATTACTTTATTTACTACTAAATTAATCTAATTATTAAGAAGCTAAAAGGGTTTTTTTATCTAATTTTGCAAGTTTAGATGAACTTAATTCTTTAACAATAACTTAATCAATAAACAAAACACTTCTGTTAGTTCGAATCCACTTTCACTCAATGGTTATACATTAGCTATAACTATTACTGTTGGTGACCAATTAAGATAGTATTAGTAATTTAGTTCTAAATTTACTAATTATTAATCAATTCGTGTAATTCTATTTATGTTCATACAATAGTTAACACATAATCAATTATTAAATAAGATTGGAGCCATGAAGATTGATTAATCAAAACACAATTACAATCATAATATGAGTTCTCTAACACAACTTAATTTAATTTTTCAATTACTAATCTAAGATTGGTTTGATCTTAGCTCCAATAACTAGTGTTCACTATATTATTAGGTATTCAAGTTCATGCATAATTGTGTTCACTAACTGCACAGAAGAGGAATTCAAAGTAATCAAATAACTAATTCAAGCATGCTAGGTAAAATTAATAAACAGAAGCATATCACCAACAATTAAAGTTAAATCTAATGCATTAAAACCATGAGTTCCAGCTTCATCTAGCTAACTGAAGCAGCTAGATTTAGCTGGACATATTAACAGCTAAACAAACGATTACTATAATCCAAAACATGTTAAAGTGTACCAAACTATGAATCAACTTATGTACTTCTACTTCCTTGGTGTTGAAACCAGCTTCCAGGTCTTCTTCTCCTCTGAATTTTCGTCTCCAGGAACCCCTCTCAGCTACCAAAAAAATCTCCTCTTTGTAATGGCCAAGAATATATATATATATATATATATATATATATATATATATATATATATATATATATATATATATATATATATATATATATATATTCTTAAAAATCCCATCCCACGTCATGGTTATCCCTGCCACATCGTGGTTATCAAGTTATCCGTATTGGGCAAGGACTCCTTCTTCACATAATCTTTTCTTCTAGAATACTCATGCCACATCGTGGTTGTCTCTGCCACGTCGTGGTTTTGGTAATTTCCGTGATCTTCTTTACCTTTTGTACTCCAAGCCTTTAATGTTCCATAAACTGTCACTTTTGGTCCCTCTCTTCAAAAATGCTTTATTTTGGCTGCAAATAATATTTTATCCTTATAAGTATCATAATTCTAGATAAATGACCAAAATATATATATAAATGTACTTAAATATTGCCTTAAAATATGTATAAATATGGCAATATCAAAATACCCCACACTTAGGCTTTGCTTGCCCTCAAGCAAATCTACTTATTTAAACTCCAACCTTCATCACTAGCATTTCATAAAACAATCCAATTCCATCTCAACCATTATGCCAAGACCTCAATGCATGCATTTGTGTCTAAATTTTTCCTAAAGTACCCCCATACTTTAAATACTCACAATCTTCATAAACACTCGCCCACTTCTTCCGAACAATGCTCATTTTATGCATCCCTCCGAATCCATCCGCATAAAACCTCCTAACCTCAATGTATTTTTGGTTGAGCAACCCAAGCATACATAATCTAGACAATTACAATTTATGATTCCACTATGGAGCCCTTTTGGAATTTCTCACTTCTTTGATATTTGATCTTCTATTTTTGGGTATCTTCAACTTCTGAATTTCTTTGGAATTTTGGTTTTTTGTTCTTCATACTTTGACTTTGATGCTCCAAAAATTCTTCAAACTTTTCTTGTAATTCTCTCTCTCTCTCTCTCTCTCTCTCTCTCTCTCTCTCTCTCCCTCTCTCTCTTTTTAACATGTAACTCACTTTTTTTCACTCAAAACCTTACATGCTTAAGCAGGGGCGCTCAACTTCAACCTTTACTGGTTAAAGATAATAATTTTCCTAGATACATTTCTGGTACACGATGCTAAACATATTGCATCCTTCAAACCAAGCGAGGTCGTGTTTTTGTTCCATGATTTCACTAAAATAAGGGAGGCCACAAATGCACTATAACGTGTATTGACTCAACTAAACATTTGAGCTCTTATCGGATCATCCCATATAACACTGGCAACTACAGTTCAAATTATTATTACTAGATTTAATTATTAAAAATTTCCAAATTCCAATTTTTTACCATTATCTAGCAATTTACTTTTTCTACCCCCTACCCCACATTATTTCATACAATGCCCTCATTGTATGCTTAAAATAATATAAAAATTAAGAGAAGGGAGAAAAAGGAACAGACTCCCCTGGGATAGTGGCGTGATCATCTCCAAAAGTGCGGATGGAATGTGCATCTCGAACATGGACCTCTCCAAAATATGAACTTGGGGTTGAACTGGATTATAATGTAAATAAGCCACGAACACGACTCGAAACTTCAATTCTTCAATAAAAGTGGGTGCAAATATGTAGAAAAATGTGGGAAAGAATACACCACATTATATGTAGGAGGAAACGAGGCAAAATAGTCTTCATAATGATCCCAAGAAGAAACATGACAAGCCTCAAGGTAAAACACACTAAGGATCTTCAAGATGAATATAAAATCAGAAACCACGTCGTGGTGCAGAATACCACGTCGTGAAAACTGGACTTCATAAAAAAAATTCCTCATTGCTTTATTCATCCTAGCAGCTTGACCAATGTCTTAATGGGTTAAGACTCTTCTATGTAAAGATACTTTTCTAACGTTATCCTCTCTCCCTTCAACGTACCCCACACTTATTTTTAATTGTGGGTTTCGACTTATGATTTTAGACCTTAACCGACCCTCGATTTGACTAGACAAACACGACTCTCGACTTAGCCTTACGTCCTTCTGAAAATTCCAATGCTAATCTGAAAAAGGAAGAACCCAATAGAAATAAAAGAGAAACATAATAGTGTAACAAAGTCCAAATTCAAACATAAAATAACACTACTTAAAATAAATTTTAAAAAAATAAATAAAACTAAATAAAGAAGACATCAATCATCATCTTCTCGCCCCTGCACTCCACTCGGTCCTTCCCCATCGTTTCGCAAATTCCAAAGCTCCTCCCATGTTGGATAATAAGGGTAATGAGGTGGCATAGATGGTGGTCGAGTCACACCCAAATGCGAATAAATACCCTCAACCAACTGGGTATGATAAATAGCATTCCCCCGGAGGTTATCCAAATAGGTTCCCACCCGACTCTGAAAAGGGTCAGTGGGTACTCCTTGTACATGCTGTGGAACAGCACGCTCTCTCTCCATCTCTCCCCGAGCTTGAACATTTCTACGCCGAGGTCTAGCTGGTGGTTGTTGCTCTGGTTGCACCTCCTCCTGCTCCCTATCTACCGGTGGTATAACAAACCCGCCCCCGACATTGACTACAACCTGCATAAGCCCCATAACTTGACGCGACAATTCATTATCGGGAAAACGTGTTAGATTTCGCATAAACTCTGGAGACAAAATATCATATGAACGAGCAAGACGGGTGACCAAATGTCCTCCCATGATTGGACTCCCTTGCCGAGAACTAACAGCTTTCCTACTCATGAACCTTGCAAGCATGTACGGCAAGTCACAACAAACTCCGGGAGTAATGATACTCCATAAAAAGAACAAATTCTGAATTGAAACTTTGTCACCATGATGCCTATGGTTAATGGAGAAGGTAATAAGGCGATGCAGGAAACGGTATACGGGGCTTCGAATTTGCGACTCACTAGAATCACAAGCATTGTACTCGTGATTGGAAATAGTTCTCCAAAAGTGAACATCCAATAGGCTGGAAGTAAAATCTCGAACACACCCAAGTAAGAATGGTACAAAGAACGGAGATTGGGTTTCTATTTCAGTATAAAGTCCCATTCGCCAAGCAAACTCTCAAAGGCTGCACTCCCGATAAACTCCGCCTAAACGGAAAACCAGTGCCCTGTTATAGTCAAAGTCGACAGTCCTCTCTTCAAAACCAACCGTAGCAAAGAACTCTACGGACAATTCCTGGTAAACGGGTTCTTGGATGGCAAAAAGATTCCTCCACCCGTGACAAGTAAAAGTAAAATCTAACCCCTTATACACTTTTGTCCAGTAACATTCCAAGTCAGAGACCATACCCACTTCACCCAGCCATCCCCAATCTACAATGGGCGCGATTGCAAATTCTCTATTATATAACCACCCCAATCGGTTCTCGTACGTAGTCAATAAATCCCGAGAAATATTTTGAGGAAATCGATATAGAGGATGAATGCTTGCCAAATTAATTTGGGCATCTTCCTGTGGAGCATTGTGTCTTGGAGCCATTCCTTAAAAGAAAAGAAAACCAAAAGAAACAAAACACCCAAAGTAAAAAAAAATAAAACAGTTTCTGCTTGACCAGGAACCACGTCGTGGCTAATAACGCCACATCGTGGTTTCTGAATCGTGACGTGGTGCGCAGATCGACTTCACATACTCGATTTTAGCCAAAATTAACAGTTGGGGTTTGTTCCTAATGATAATCTAAGGTATGTAAACTAAAATACATTAACCAATTTCATCCAAATTCGGAATTTTGTTTTACACATAACCCTAACTATAAAAATGTGTAAATTGAAAGTACCATCTACAATGAATGGGTGAAACACATACCGTATGGAGTTAAAGGACAAGAAATGCGAGAACTTTAAAAAGAAAAATGAAGAAATCGGCTGTGGGGCACTTGGTCTCCGTTCGTGAGGCAGCAACAAATGAGGAAAAATTTAGTGGTCAACGAGTTAAAGAACTGGTCCCCCCCCCCCCCCTTTTGTTTTTTTAAAGGCCACGTCGTGGCTGATAATGCCACGTCGTGGGTTTTAAAAGAACCTCATCTATTACACTTTTCATATTAACCTCATAATTACCTAGAACCACGACGTGGTATTGCCCCACCACGACGTGACTTTTGTCTGAACACAAAAAATGAGTAAAATAACGAGTTTATCTATTTACTTTGTATTCCATTTATTAATTAAAGCACCCCACAGCTAATTCTTACTAAGTATTAATTATTAGATGATAAGTTGATATCTTTCCTAATTAAAAATCAATAATTAAAAAAAATGCAAACCAAGCTCGGGTTGCCTCCCAAGAAGCGCTTCTTTTTTATGGAGTCATGAGCTGGACTCCGTGCCTCCTACGTTGAGTCCTCTGAAGAATCCACCACTAGGATCTTTTGTTCCTTGAAACACTTTTTGTAAGCTTGAACTCGTCTTTTGTATGCCTTTTTCGAATTTTACTTTTTAGCATTGACCTCGTTTTCATCAAACTTGTGTTTGGTCCCTTTAGTCTCTTCCATGCACTTCATAGAATTCTTCCCTTCTTTCACCACTGGCTTTGTCACCTTTGAAGTAACCTCCTCTTCATCACTTGTCATCTCATCATCTTCCTTGCTCACCCAAGAAGGTGGACTCTTGTAAGCAATGACTTCAACTAAACATGAAACAGACGCTCTTGGTTTTGTTCTTTTAACTTGATGAATTGTTTTGATTTCCTCTTCCATGAGTTTCTCTAATTCTTCAAGTTCATTGTTTTCATCAACGGCGAACACCTCTTCTTGAGCATGATACTCTTGAAAGCCATCTTTTATCCCAAAAATTTCCTTTTCATCACCAACCCTCAAAGTGAGCTTAGACTCGCGAATATCAACAAGAGCTCCAGTAGTGTTTAACAGCGGCTGACCAAGAATAATTGGTGCATCAGGATCTTCCTTCATGTCCAATACCACAAAGTCTATTGGAAAAACGAATTTCCCAATTTTCACTAAAATATCTTCCACAATGCCACGGGGTTGCGTCACTGAACGGTTCGCCATGTGAATAGTCATTCTTGTAGCCTTCAACTTCTTAATATCCAACTTCTGATAAAATGAATAAGGCATCAAATTAATTCTAGCCCCAAAATCGGCTAAAGCATCAACCTTCATGTTGTTAACCAACTCACATGGAAGAGTAAGGCGTCCAGGATCCCCCATCTTTTTAGGTATCACAACCCTTGAACGTTGCTCACTTAGAATAACTCTAGAATTCTTCTTTAGTTGTTGCCGAGTGGCTAACAGGTCTTGTAAGAACTTCGCATATTCTGGAATTTTTGCAATTGACTCAATAAAAGGAATGTTAATAGGAATACCCTTTATTTGTTGGATAAATTCCAGATGTTCCCTTTCCAGTGGACTGAGATGCGCTCGAGACGGGAATGGTAAAGGTGGTCTGTAAACCAAGACAGGCTCAGAAACTTTCTGTTCGGACAGGGGCCACGACGTGGCCCGATAAGTGCCACGTCGTGGTGCAGGTGTTTCAGCAGCAATTTCATTTTTGAGCTTTGGCTTTTTCTGCTTTGGATCAGGCTGTTGTGGTTCTTCTTCTAATGCTTATAGGAACTCAGAGATTGCCTCTTCTTCAGTATGTATGGCCATTATGTGAGATTGAGTCTTGTTTTCAGGATTTTTCGGGGACAGCTTCTAATGAACCAAAGTGGTTAGTTGGCCAAGTTGCACTTCAAGATTATTGATGGAGGCTTGTTGATTTTTTATCAAAGCTTGTTGTTCTATCATCAATGCGTGATGATTATTTATCAAAGTTCTTTGTTCATCAATAGCAGAATCAGCAGCCTCGTGTCTCTTTTATGAAGCTTCCATAAACTTAACTAACATGTTCTCTAGATCGGGTTTTTTCTCAATTGGTGGTTGTTCTTTTTGGTAGAAGCCTCTGCCAGTTTGTCTATATTTTTCTTCCTTTTGCTTGTTGTATTCATCATAAGGGAGCCACTCTTTCTTTGGTTTCCTCTAATCTTCATCATACTTGTCCCCACTCGAATAGCAAACTTGGGCATTCTTGTTTGCATATTCGTCCAAGTTGCAATCTTTTGTAAAATGTGGACCACTACATCTCTCACAACCAACTCTAATTGCATGAATTGATTGGTCCATTTGTGTCAATCTCCTCTCCATAGTGTTAAGCATTGCCATCACCGCAGCCATCTCTTCAGGTTATACACCCCCAACTCCTTTAATGCCTTCATTCCTTGGATTATGATATTCACGGGAGTGTTTTGCGAATTCTTCAATTGATTCCTTGACTTCGCCCAGATTTTTCTTTGTAAGTGGTCCTTGAGAATCAAGGAGTTGTCTTGTCATTACATTTACCCCGTCATAAAATATTGACACCTCTTGTTGAATGTTAAGGTCATGTTAAGGACAATTCCTTAACAACCCCTTGTAACGTTCCCACGCTTCGTAAAGTGACTCTCCTGGGTTTTGCTCAAAGTTGGCTATTGCCTTTTAAAGTTTAGCAATCTTGGATGGTGGACATAATTGGTCTAGAAACTGCTCACGCATTTGAGCCCAAGTAGTTACTGTACCAGGTGGGAGTGCTTTTAACCAATCCTTTGCAACTCCTTTAAAGGTAACGGGAAGCATCCTTAGCAAAACGGTGTCTCTATTAACATTTGGGACATTAAAGTAATCGGCAATGTCATTCACTTCATCTAAGTGTTTGAGCGCATCCTCATGATCCTTTCCATAGAATGGGATATCCTTTAGTTTGGAAATGATATTTCCCTTCAGCTCGAATGTGGCAGTGGCAGGGATTACGGGTTGTACTAAGCCTGGACCAACATCATCTCAAATTATTTTTCTGTAAGCTCCCATGGACATTTCTTCAATATTTTCCATCTCGTTCCTTGGCTCGTTCTCGGGTTCGCTCGTATGTTCTTCAAATTTAGGCTCGGTATCGTATTCGGATTCGGTTTGGACGGGTATTTGATCCAAGTGTAAAAGCTTGCTCTTGTTCTTTGAGGATTAACTTGACTCACTACTAGAAAAACAGTCTTTTACGACGCGCAATGCGTGTCATAAAACGCTCAGACGACGCGCAAATGTGTGTCAAGGAGGGCCCTGTCATAACGAGAGACGACACGCTTTTGTGCGTCGTCTATTTACGACGCGCATTTATGACACGCATTTACGACGCGCAGTTATGACACACAATGCGTATCAAGGAAGGCCTTGTCATAAAGGAAGAAGACATGCATTTGCGTGTCGTAACCTTACGACGCGCGTATTGATGACACGCAATGCGTATCATGGAAGCCCCTGTCATAAAGGAAGACGACACACATTTTTGCATGTCATAATTTTAAATGTTTTTAAAATTATATATTTTTGATAGATTTACTAATTTTTAAATTAAATAACACATTAAAAGTCTAATAATACAAAATAAAATACCATAAATAATAAAGATAATTCATTGAATTAATATGTCAAATACAAATAAGCATTCCAATAGTAAGTAAATGTAACACATTGCTAATGTTGCATAATATTTATTATAGAAAACAAAACATGTATAACATTTAAAGAAACCCATGACTAAATTCTCATTTGACATCTCCTTTGAAAATTTCCTTTCTGAGAGAATAACCTGAATGCATACAGGAACTTTGAGAGGCAGCAGAGCATGGAAGGAGGTTGCTAGAGCTGACGAACCTGCACAAGGCAAATCGGTAACTTGACATGCTATACAATACAAGATGATATGAAAGAGAAAAGAGAAAAGTGAATACACACCTGAAAGTTTGCACCTTCAAAAACCGGATCAAGGGTACTAAGGTCAAGCAGCCAATCAATGAATAACCTGAAATACGGTCTCAGGTTGAATGATGATTTCTTCTCCTCTGGATCCTTATGAATGAATCTCACAGTCACTGCAAACACCTATTACAAAAAATGTCAAATAATCTATTGTCCAACATATACAACTAATCACAAGTCTTGATTCTAATTCGTGATTCTAACCTTTGACAGAAGAGACAACTTGCTTACTCCATGGTCAACAGAGGAGAACTAGCCATACAAAGAAGAAGCAATTATGTTGATGAAAAGCATATATATATATATATATATATATATATATATATATATATATATATATATATATATATATATATAATTGAGTGAATTTTCATATTATAATAAGAAGAAATGAAAGTGTAATGCTATAATGAACAATAAAAAGGGAAGTGTGTTGCTATTTGGCATTACCTGATCGGGTGAATTGTTCTTGCAAAGAATTTAATGGAAAATATAGAATGTTGCATTTAGGAAGTGGTGCAAGGGATGAGTTTCTAGTTAAAAGTGACAAGTATTCTAAAGCACTTCTCTTTCCACAACAACTCTTGGTTCACAACAGATCAACTGTGAATGCAGAGGTGCTTTAATGGTCACCATTGGGACAAGTTGATGAAAAGACACTAATAAAATACTTACGTCTTAAGCTCTTAATCTGGCTCCATGTGAGGCTGAATGTATATATTCCATTTCCAGATTGAAGCTCAGGAACACTGGATGAAAGGTTGCCAAAAAGCTACTCCATCATTGGTCATCTGAACAGGACAATTGATTATATCTGCTCCATCTAAAACAGCTTTTCTGTATGCTAAATCACTACACCCTGGAAACTCCCCAATTGCTCCTTCAAATGAGATAATTAAAGGCTTTCCTTTTCCTAAAGCAACAAGGGATTTAATTAATGATTTATGATGAACATATATAAATGTCAAATGATTGTGTATAAAATGACACCTGGCTGAGAATGTTTTTTCCCAATATGAGAAAAACAACCTGCATGGTTGTAGAAATATTAGCTTATGAAAATAGAATGTTATTTCTTGCATTCAACCTTTTTCAATATATGCAAAATCATATCATGAGATTTAAAGGGTTCAAAACTTACTAAAACCTACTGATGGAGTCACTGGATTATCGGAAAGCACACCATCCATAGAGAATCTGCCATTATCCACAAAATACAGATACGCTTCTACAGGGTCATAACTGTAATTATATGCAAGTAGCACATCATTCATGAAATCTGAACCAAATACTTGTAAACCCTCTTTGTCGGCATCCAAGATCAATGAGGTAGATGGTTGTAAATAGAAGTCATTGTCCACAGGCCATATGTACGATTTAGGAACTAAAACACCAGAAGCAAATGTATTGATAAATGTCATATTTCTTAAAAGTGAGCCATATGTTTGATTGGTTGAGGGCTCAGTCTTGTTCACTTCTAGAAATCTGAAAATTAGTTTTTCTAGTAGCACACATGTGCTTAGTTTAACTTTAACAGTATGTATGTGTGTGTGTGTGTGTGTATATATATATATATATATATATATCACAAACAATAAAAGGTCTCTCACCAAGTTCATATGCTTTGGCTGCCACCCTGGCAGCAATATGAGTGGAAATCTTACGGATGTTAGTGAACATAGGGTATATCAGTCCATTGTCAAAATGCTCCTGTGTAACCTGTTCCGCCAGTGCCTCAGTTGTTTGTTTTACAACAAAGCATAACATACCCTTTTCTTAGTAAATGACTAAAATATCCTTTCATATACAGACATTAATTACAATTTACATACACACAACTGTAGTGTTGAGAAAAATTAATATTTTATGAAAATAAAATATTTACAGCCTTACCTACAGGAGCACTAAAGAAGCGTCCGGGTCTCAATCTTATGTTGTATGTTTTGCAATTCTTAACATCTATTAATCACCGCATCTAAAGCTTCTCGACATTCCACCCCATCTGCCTCTAAAGTTCTGAACCACATCACACCTTACATGATCCCAAGCATCAAATATCTTTCCATCTTCAGTTTCATGAATGACCATAATATCACCTCCATAACGTTTAGATTCTTTGAGAATATCTTCTTTCAATCGAGCTTCCATTATCTCCACTCTATCACAGTCAATTCCCTACATTAAACCACTTGACACTTGATTATATTTAAATAATAAACATTAAAAATGAGAGATGATTATTATTATATACCGTATACTCGAGCATGTTTTTGTAGGGTCCTTCAACCTCACAAAGCACAAAGGGCTTTCCATTAATGTAAATAACAGGTTCTTCTCTCTTGGGCAAATTCGGTTGCTGACAGCCTGGACAATGATCACTTTTTAAAACAGTTTGAAAGTTTTGATGTTCTTACTATGTATACATATATACATAGTAAGATATCCTTTTAGTAAAGGATATCTTCAAAATCATATATTAATAGATGACATAATGGAGAAAAACAGAAAAATAAACATCATTCAAATCACAACACCATTTACAAAGGTGACTTAAAGGTGAGAACCAGAAAAGAAGGGTACTGGTGTTAATGTATCTCAAGAAAATAAGGATAAAAGTGGAAGAGTTTTGGAAATATTTAGGTTCTTGTGTGCAGAAGGATCTGTTTTGTGTGTTTGAAAGAATGGTGGAAGAAGCAGAGATGAATGAAGAAACATTTGTTGTGAGGCTACTTGTAGTTTCTATTCAAGTGGGTTGCCTTTTGGGAAAATCTGTTGGTGTAATCAAGCGAATGGCTTCTGAAAGCATGGAACAAATAAGGATTCTTCCAAGGGATAAACTTCTTGCATGTGCATCTTCTTCTGACGAATTGGTTCAGGTAAAGCTTATTTTTGAATCAGGATTTATCTAAAAACCCATGCTGACTGCCATCAAACTCACAATTTTTTCTTTTGTCTTAAATAACAAACAAATTTCTGGGGAAGTGAGTGCAGTTAGGAAAGGGCTTGAATCTGTTTCACAGCAGCTTCTGGATCATCCAGCTCCAGCTGGAGCTCAGGACAAGAGTGATTCTTTGGCTTCCAACAATGTGATTGTGAATAATAGCAATATTTGTGAGCAACATCCACATCATCCAAATGGACGAGCAGGGCATCATGAGGGAGGGCGTTTTGGTCCTTTCACAGACATGCTAACGTACCATTTGATATGCTCTGATGAGAAGGTGGGAGGTGTAATTGGAAAAGGAGGGGCTACTGTGAAGGAACTGAAGCACGAGACTGGATGTGACATTATTGTTATTTCTCTCTATCTCTCTCTCTTGGTGACAGGTGGAAATGAACATAGAGAAAATAACAAAGCTTGGCTGGATACATGTGCAAAGATAAGATAATGTGACCAATTTGGTTAATAGTCTTTGGATCAACAGCTTGATACTTGTACTTTTCCTTGTCATGTCCCAAGATAGCCTTATGGTAAACATGATTTTCTCTTTATAAGTGTTGGATTAAAAGTATTTTGTTCAAAAATAAAAGCAGTAGGTCCGTACTCTCGAACGAAACCTTTTTTTTAGTTCGAGTTTTTTTTAACAGCTCCTAAAAACTCTAAAAACTTGGTTACCAATACACCCATTTATTATTTTGATAACTAAATATGAAACTTCACTTCGTAATATGCTAGTTTGGGTACACTTATTATTTTAGTAGTTTGTTATCAATCGCGTCAAACTTATTCATTTGCATCTTGTGGTTGATGGTGAAACCAAAATTAAGTCGAGATACATGAATTTCTGGCTGAGAGCGATAGCTAAATATGTGAAAAAACAATCATATAATGGTTAATAAGATCCAAATGCTAAATCATAAGCTCCCCCACAGGTCCCTGCCTATCCTGTTGTCTTGATAACAACTTTTAGTGTGCTTGAAAAATATAGAAGATACAGTTGCTCGTAGGTTATTTTCATGTGCTCCATTTTTACTTTTAAGGGAAAAGTTATATGATTTCCAAACTTAAAACTAATATTTTTTAGTGTGGTGACAAAGTACTTCATGCCAATATGTTTCATTGTTTGCAAGTAAACTGATTATGTTCCAAATCTTTCAGTTTTTGAACCCGAGATGTAGATGTTGAACCAAACCACTTCTTTTTTTTAAAAAAAAAAGAGTTTAAAAGTTTTATGTGGATCAATTAAATAGCCAGTTCTTACCACTTCCAGAAGGAACTTCTCATATACAACGACCCCTGAAGAATCTTAGGCTGAATCTGACACCCTGACAGCATGGAGGTGGTATAGCACATCCATTACAAGCTCATGCCCCTGGTTAAGGTGCAATCATGAAAATGTGTATTAAAACACAAAAAAAGGGTTTGAAGTTAGTTATATAATGATATTATGAAAAGAATACTATATATATATATATATATATATATATATATATATATATATATATATATATACCTTCGGATGCTGGTAGTCTGAGCCAATATGCCTTTGCATCATTAAAATTACATCATCATCAGCATCAACCTGCAGGCGGCACAACAAATGCACAAATTATCTACTGCTCTCTGTCAATAAAATTTAGTTGTCACCCTTTGTATTGAAAGAAATTTGGTCAAAGATATTGATTTAGATAACAAGAAAGAAATTCATTCTACCTTATGATGTTGCCAACATGTCACAAAAGCAGTTTCACGTTATAATTGTTTTCTCTATTAACCAGAGCCGATTCTATTCCTTTCCCCAACATATCAAGTAATAATCGCACTTGCATATCCATCACCATTGCTCTCACCTCTTGAGCATTTGTTCCTTCTAATATCCTGCATTTTATCATGTCTAATCCCTGTATTTTTTTTATTTTTTAATTAAATCCAACAGAAAAAGAACCATCCATAAATTAGAGAAATAGCTTAAACAAACATACAGGCCCATATTGTTGTCTGTGCTGAGTGGAAGGAAGAGAATGCAAAATCCGCATGCAGAACCGCAATCACATTGTTCAGTGAAACTGAGTAACAAGATAACAACCACAACATCAACACATGTTCTTGAAATGACAAAATTGTCCTTCACTACCTAATTTTTTAGGCCTAAAGTTTCTTTGGATTACAAACATTGCTAATTAATATTATTACCAATTCCATCCTCAGTAGCACTTTGTGTACAACCAACACCATGCCACGAACCAACTCCAACCATAAGACTCCATCAAAATCTGGGATGTATTGATACAAAATGCCATGTCAGCATTTCTTATAGCTTCAAATGTCACGAGCTCTGTAGAAATTAAATTAGAATACCTTTCTGCAATTGCGCGTTCCCATGTTGAGGAGTTTGCTTTCACTTGACTGCTAGGAACAGCAGGGGGAAGAACACGAATAATCTTCAACATAGTACAATCCTTGGTTGTATCATGCCAAACAGAGCAACAACTTGTAGAAGAAAATACTGGAGAAGCAATTGCAGAAAAAACATTGATCTAATAGTTATCAACATGTGTAAAACTAGAACCAGAAAAAATATGGATGCCACCTCTTAGAAACGCAACAGCAACATCACCACCATGAGCATAATAGACTATGCGATCAAGGATTATAACATCACTTGGCAAATTAAAATTGGATAAAAAAACAACCCTTTTTGCCTTCTCTATGTCAGAATCTGACATGTTTATACCCTCAGAAGTCGATGACTAGAGCATCTAGGGATCCAATTTAATGGTGTCGGACTGTCGGTAGGATTAGCAGAAAGAGGCCGTTTCAGGAGTTTGACATTATGGGAGATGGGAGCGTATTCGCAGGGGAAGGCAGAGGGATAACAATCATTCCGAAGCTTGATCGGTGGGAGAGGGGACATGTATTCAATATCACGATTGCTTGTAAAAAATCCAAAGAACGCATCAGGTGCAACATACGCACGCATCACGCATCAGGACCTAGGGTTTGTAAGTACATCAAAAAATCATGAGAAACCTTCATCGCCAGAAAGAGATTGTAGATGGAAGAGAAAGTTAAGATAGAAGTGAACAAGTGATGAAGACGGAAACCCTAAATCGCCATGGCGGGGTTTTCAACTTTTCTAATTATTTTGGGAATTCCTTCTCCCGCTGATGAAGATGCGCGTTTCATTACAAAAAAATATAAAGTGACATGATTTCACGATACGCCTTTTAAGATAGGTGCCCTCCGCCTTTTTTGACACAAATTTTAGGGGCACGCAAAATTACGCATCCTAAATCTTTCACATTTTGGAAGAATTGATATTATTTTTAGGGTACACACTTTTGTGTATCCTAAAACAGCGCGTGTCATGGTTTGCGCGTCATTAAAGGGTATTTTTCTAGTAGTGACTCCCCTGTTTTCTTCCCCGATTTCTTTGAGAACACTGATTTGAATTCTTGTAAGGGCGTCTTCTTCTTGTAAATTGCAGACTCGGGATCTTCAAGCGGTATTACCAAAGGGGTGTTAGAGCCTCTGGTCATGAACTCCTGCAAACTAAACAACAAGGATAAAAACATAAAACCGTACTAAGAAAAATAAACTAAAAACTAAAAAAAACTAAAATCACAGTTCTCACGTCGTGAATCTATATACTCACGTCGTGAGTTCTGTAATAAAAAAATTAATCAAACCTTCTTAGAAAAGAAAAATTAAGTGAATTAAAAACTGAAAACAGAGAATAAAAACTAAAGCTAAAAAAAACTTTTGCTGGAAAAATAACTTTTTGCAGGTTTTACCCCACAAAAAGGATCGATTAACTTCAAGCAAATAAATAATAAACTAAGTCGTTCCCCGGCAACGGCGCCAAAAACTTAATGTGCACGGAAGTACCCACTAATTTTAATATTTATAACCTAACAAACTTAGACTAACTATGCACTTATAGGCAGTGTACCTAGTCAGATTACAATATAGCTTAGGTAAGTCGGGTGACGATCACAGAGAACGGTGTTATCAATTACTTTATTTACTATTAAATTAATCTAATTATTAACAAGCTAAAAGGGTTTTCTAATCTAATTTTGCAAGTTTAGATGAACTTAATTCTTTAACAATAACTTAATCAATAAACAAAACACTTCTGTTAGTTCGAATCCACTTTCACTCAATGGTTATACATTAGCTATAACTATTACTGTTGGTGACCAATTAAGATAATATTAGTAATTTAGTTCTAAATCTACTAATTATTAATCAATTCGTGTAATTGTATTTATGTTCATACAATAGTTAACACAGAATCAATTATTAAATAAGATTGGAGCCATGAAGATTGATTAATCAAAACACAATTACAGTCATAATATGAGTTCTCTAACACAACTTAATTTAATTTTTCAATTACTAATATAAGATTGGTTTGATCTTAGTAGGGATGTCAACGGGACCAAACGGGAGCGGAAATGGTTGCCCCCGCCCCCGCTCCCGAAATCCCTTGTTGCCCCCGCTCCCGGTCCCGCCCCCGGATCCCCCGCTTACACAGCCCCCGGTCCCGCCCCCGGTTACCTCCATCGCCCCCGGTCCCGCCCCCGTTCCCCCGGTACTCCCGGTTTATAGGCTTAAAAATGGATTTTTTTTGCTAAAAAATTGCTTTGTTTTAGGCTAAAAATAGTATTTTTAATAACTTTTGTATATAAACAAACATGTAAGCCCTTGATAAATGAAGAATTGATCGAACATAAAACATCACTAAAGTTATAAACATATATATATTTTTTATATAAATATAAACGGGGCCCCCGCGGGAGTACGGGACGGAAATACTCACTCCCGCCCCCGGTCCCGAAAATAAACGGGAGTTAATATTGCCCCCGCCCCCGCTCCCGCTCCCGAATTTTTTAAAAAATTAGTCCCGTACGGTATCGGGGTCCCACGGGAACGGGGTCCCGCGGGGGTTTTTGACATCCCTAGATCTTAGCTCCAATAACTAGTGTTCACTATATTATTAGGTATTCAAGTTCATGCATAATTGTGTTCACTAACTGCACATAACAGGAATTCAAAGTAATCAAATAACTAATTCAAGCATGCTAGGTAAAATCAATAAACACAAGCATATCACCAACAATTAAAGTTAAATCTAATGCATTAAAACCATGAGTTCCAGCTTCATCTAGCTAACTAAAGCAGCTAGATTTAGCTGGACATATTAACAGCTAAACAAACGATTACTATAATCCAAAACATGTTAAAGTGTACCAAACTATGAATAAATTTATGTACTTCTACTTCCTTGGTGTTGAAACCAGCTTCGAGTTCTTCTTCTCCTCTGAATTTTCGTCTCCAAGAACCCCTCTTAGCTACCAAAAAATCTCCTCTTTGTAATGGCCAAGAATATATATATATATATATATATATATATATATATATATATATATATATTCTTAAAAATCTCGTGCCACGTCATGGTTATCCCTTCCACGTCGTGGTTATCAAGTTATCCGTATCAGGCAAGGACTCCTTCACATAATCTTTTCTTCTAGAATACTCATGCCACATCATGGTTATCTCTGCCACGTCGTGGTTTTGGTAATTTCCGTGATCTTCTTTACCTTTTGTACTCCAAGCCTCCAATGTTCCATACATTGTCACTTTTGGTCCCTCTCTTCAAAAATGCTTTATTTTGGCTGCAAATAATATTTTATCCTTATAAGTATCATAATTCTGTATAAATAACCAAAATATATATAAATGTACTTAAATATTGCCTAAAAATATGTATAAATATGGCAATATAATTACTATACACTAGAACGGAGAGAACATACTATACAAACACTAGAATACTATAACGTTAATGTGAGCCACTATTTTGATGGCATGGCAACCTACTGATGTGTCACGTTTTGTAACCAGAGTCTCCTGGAGGGAGAGTGTGAATTTGTGTATAGATTTATACGAGACTGACGGTCCTACACCTTGCTGCTAGCTATAGTGGGACCTGCAGGTCTACGAGTGACGAATGTCATACCATTTCGACGTCATCGAGCGTCGTGTTTTACTAGTCGATCAAGTATGGTTACAATCATATCACATTTTACCTTAATTAACAAACTGGTTTAAGGTAGTTAGTACATTGGTAGTTACTTATATACAATACTACAGTACATCGTTATTTTCCCATTGCATTCACATTGTGATCTTCTCACATAAACAGTAATGTAAACTATATTTTGGTAATGATAGCCATACTTGGGAAAGATACGCACTTTTACAAACAAACAACACGCAGAACATTCGGGCCTTGGTAGGAGGCTATTTTTTAGTAGAAAATAAATAATTTTCTAGGAGATACAAACATTTACTACAAGCACTTACAAACATTTACATCAAATATTTTCATACAAACAATGACACTAAAATACTTATGAACTCACCAGCTTTAATGTTGATCTACTCTTTCAAAAATAACTTGTATTCTCAGGACACCAGTAGACAGGTACCGATGACCAGGTTTTTGAGAAGTCGAAGATTTCAAGACTCGTCTTTATTTTTATTTTCGATTTTTTGTGCCTTATAAACTATACACAGAACACACTTGTATTAAAATTATATTATTAATGCAGTGGATGATGTTGTTGCTTGTTTACTATTATGCATTGTTGTGATACTGTACATGACATCCTCCGCCCAAGAACGTTTCCGCCGTTTAGGTTTTGGGGTGTGACATTGTTTCCCTTGGGTTGTTCTGGGGCCGCAACCACTGAGTTTTGACGGGCGTTGTGGTCAATAAGGGACTGTGCCAGCTCTTTGGCACTGTCAAAGGTAACAGGCGTGGAAGCAATGACACTTCCTTGAATATGGGGAGATAGCCCCCAAATGTACCTTTCAATCTTTTTGCTCTCCAGAGGAACCATTTATGGACAAAGGATCACTAAGTCGTAGAATCGATTTGTGTAGGTTGTTATGTCTGAACCAACTATAGTAAGACCCCACATCTCTTGCTCGAGCTTCTGAATTTCACCCCGTGGGTAGTACTCCCGCATGAGCATTATCTTCAAGTTCTCCCAACTTATTGAATTAGCCGCTACCAGAGTTATTGACTTAACATGGCCATTCCACCATGTTAGGGCTCTATCAGCAAAGGTACAAGCAGCGAACTTAACCTTGCTACTTTCCAGATAGGAGCATATCTCGAAGACTGCCTCTATTTTCTTGATCCATTGCCTTAACGCCATAACACCTCCAATCCCGTTAAAGATCCTGGGTTTGGCGTTTGAGAAGTCCTTATAGGTACACTCTCATGAGAGCCCGTGATTTTCGTTGTGGTTGGAGGGATGCGCACCAACTTTTGTTCCACTAGTGACAGTGGTGTTATATGACACATAGCAGCTGCGATAGTTGTCGTGACCACCGCCTGAAACATGGCAGTGTCAAACTGAGGAGGTGGTGGCGGAGGTGGTGTTGGCGCTTCATTAACATTGACACGCCTTGGGTTTCTCTGTGGAGGCATCTTTTACTATAAAAGTTAAAAGATGAAAAAGACAATTGGATATCAAGAATAAACATGAATTTGATATCTCTGAACTAAAACACTTAGTTCAATATGAATCTCGTAATGAATTGGTAATAGAAGTCTATTACAAGTATAACTTGTAAAAAGATAACATGAACTTGATTGGTTATTTTTCGAAGACTATGAAAATGCATGTCGATTGTATTGGTATATTGAGTACATATAGTCTGGAAAACTTGACCTTAAAGCTGGTCTACAATATACCACAATACTGGGAAAACATCGACATCAAACCGACCTACCGAAAATGAAATTTTCATTGTCATACTAAAAAACATGAAAAATAGCACTAGAACATATCCGTAGATTTACACTATAACCAAAATTTATGAAATAAGATGTTTATGAAAATTGTAATAACTCTTGCTGAAGTAAAATGCTTATCATTTTATTGATATATGGTTTTGTACATGTACATTCGATATCTTGGATACAATATGTTGTTTGGAAAGTTGGACCTTTCTAAAGGTCTACAATACACCAGTTTACTGAAAATAAAACATTTAGCCAAAGTCCTAATCTATAACAAAATTGGAAATAGCATAAACACTACTTGCGTCGCGTACTATGTCGAGTACTAGACTCTGCTTCCTGGTGTTTAATTTCCATTAGCTATCTGATGCTCCCTTAATTCTCTTATTTTCATTAGGGCAACATTCATTTGGTTTTGTAGTCTTTCTGTGTGGGTTTGGGATTCATCTTGAATTTCGTCCCGACGACGAATATCTATAGCGTTGATTTGTGTCGTTGCATTGACTTCCAGGATCCGGTTTATTGAAACCCTTGCTTGATCGGTTTGGCGAGCTATACAATGAACAATGACAGGAAGAGCCCTGCCGGCTGATCCTCCGTTACTAAGGTTCTAGAAATCTCCGCACATTCCATAGGGTGGGCGTTGGCCCTGTTGTCGAATCCAGTGGTATATGTGATCTCCCTAAACTGGCATTGGCCCTTGAAATCCTTGCCTGACTGTGGGAGGTGGGATGACTGGTGGGGGATTGTATACTGTGGGTTCTGTGTCGGTACCCTCTGAATATTTATCTTCATCTTCTTCGTCCTCTTGTTCTGGATCCTGTTCTTTTGGATCCTCTTCTTTTGGATCCTCTTCCGGATCCTCTACTATCCATCCTTCGTTATCGTGGTTCGGAAAGTAAGGGTCCCCTGGTAAATGATATCCGGCCATTGGATCTGTGCGGGAATAAGGATAAGAGATATAGAACATAATTAGTAACGATAGATTACAAATACAAGTTTCCACGAGAGAAACTAATAGTTAACAGATAATGAATTATGTATGACTTGTCCTGAGTACTACTATAACTACAAAGTGTATACTAATTATATATAACTTGGCTATAATTGACCTTCGATTAAATGATTCGGCTCTAAATCCACAACCAAACAAGGAATAGGAATGAAGCTAGATCACATATTCTAAGTCTATATAACTTTAATTATATATAACTGTAATATACCCTTAATATTTATAGCACTACTTACAATGGTTCTTTTGTTTTCACATGTTTGTTATTTGTATATAGTGCCTAAAATACTCTTATAGTATTTTAACTTTATGTTTGTTCCAGAGCTCTTCTGTATATGTACAGTCGGTAAGTTTTAGACATGTCGCAACACTACCATCACTCCCAAACACATGTTAGTTGTATCTCAAACCAATATAGTTGATCAGGCTATATTGATCCCAGATATAATTACATAACTACCCAGGTTTGACTGCAATTTCCAACATCCAAATACTTTTAAGTTATTATGATTGTGATATTGTACTTGTATGAATGAGTGTTAGTATACTTCTATTAAAAATACTTTAATTTTTAAAAAGTATACTTGTAGTCAGAGCTCTCAGCCCCATTGTATTTATAGTTTGTATGTCTTTTATGGATTGATATACTGAGTTTACTATAAACAATAATCTGATACCAATCTGTCACACCCCCAAACTAGACGGCAGAAACGTCCGAGGGTAGAGGACTTCATTTGTAGTATCACAACACATGCATCATAGTAATCAAAGTACAAAACAACCATTGCATTTAAAAGTAAAAGTATTTACTGTTGGATTAGTGTCTAAGTCCATAACTATTTTGGTATGTACTTGACCCGATGGTGCATGGTCCTTTTGGGTTGCCTTCACCAAAGCAACTTGATTGGAGAAATAAATAAAGAGAGAGGTTATTATGATTTATTAATATGTTATAAGAATAATATATTAAAGCATAAATCATATTTGTTTAATTAATATTGGTCAATAATTAATTTTGTGATCAAGTGTAATTAATTAAACTAGAGGGGCTGAATTGTAATTATGTGATAGTTACAAAATAAGGTAAGGATTATCTTATATATATGGTGAACGAATTTGAGGTGTAAATCCCTTAGAATTCGACTAGGATAAGGATTTCTAGGACTTATCTTATGGTTGCTTGGTGGACAAGCAACTAGATAAGGATAAGGACTAAAACCCTAATCTTTACACCTATATAAACCCCCTAAGGCTTATGAATTCGGCCAACCCTTCCCAAGAAGTCCTAAGGACAAATTCTAAACCTCTCTCCTCTCTCTTTATACCTTCTCCATTTGCTCTTGGTGTTTGTAAGCCATTAGAGGAGTGACACTTGTGACTCTAAGCCTTCCAAAGCTAATTCAAGGAGGAATTAGGATTGTTATTGCTACATAACAATCAAGGTAATATCTTAAACCTAATTATATGTTAATATTGATTTCCATATACTAGAATTAGGGTTTATAGTCTTGGATTCAAAGCATGTACAATAGAGAAACCTAGATCCAAGCATTAGGGTTTGTATGAGCACATAGGATGTCTTATGACCAAAACCCATCAGTGGTATCAAAGCCAGGTTGGTTTCAATTGTATTGATGCATTGTATATCTGAAAAATTCGATTTTTTGCATTCTGGAGGCTGGACTCGCCGAGTCCATAGCTGAACTCGTCGAGTCCAAGGTGACTCGACGAGTCCAAGGCTGACTCGACGAGTCAACGCGTCAGAAGGAGGGTACTTCGGGATTTCTTGCTGTTTTTGCTTATGGATAGTTACCTTATCATGTTAGATCATTATTAATCCGATTATATGATATATTTGACTATAATTTTGATCTAATTGAAGATATTTATCAATTAATAAGATAATTGTTTCCTTATAAGATAATTGATTATTTATTTTGAGTAAATTGATAAATTGTTTTGCAAGAAATCATTAAACAAATCAAATATGGATAATTATGTAATTAAATGTTAATTTGAATTATTTGTTATTTGATCCTTGTTGTTGTGAAAAGTTTCATATATGGCCCTTTAGGTTTTATAGTTTAAATTTGAACCCCAAAAGTTTGTAGTTTTGAAATTTAAATAGTTAAAACACTAATGTTTTGAAAAAGGTTTCAAAACTTGCCCTCAAGTTTTGGAATTTAAATTTTGATTAAATAGTTTAATTTTGATGTATATTTAAATTCGAAAACCTAATGTGTTGAAATGTTTCAAAACTTGCCCTCAAGTTTTGGAATTTAAAAGTTGATTAAAAGTTTAATTAGGAATGTTAAATTCTAAAACCCTTGCATAGTTTTGAAAAGGTTCAAATCACACCCTTATGGTTTTATTAATTAATTAAGGTGTATAATTAAAAGAGGTTTAATAAATCCATAAAAGTTTAGGTTTACAATTTAATTGAATTAAAAGTATAATTGTTAAATTAAACCACCTAGTATTTTGAAAGTATAAAATACACCCTATACTATATATAACATTAAAAGTCTAACATTATATATATGTATGAGTAAAAGCCAGTCTTACCGTTAGTAGGCCTCATTCACAAAGCTGGTCTATAAAGGGTGTTTAAGGAAATTGCCTATAAAATGGCGATTGAATGGGTATCCACTCTTACCCACCGCACTCTTGACTAGTGGAGGGTCATTAGCCGAACGGGTAGGATAGGACGAAACCTTCCATTATAAGTATAATGAATTATCAAAGTAACTAAATGTTTTTATAAAATTCCCAATCTTAGTTACTTAGGCAAAAGTGAATTGATGCAATTCCATGAAATTACACTTTGTGCCCTTGCGAAGACGTTAGTGGAGCGTGTGTGGTTAACCGACACAATAAATGGGTCTAAGCAAAGGTAGCAAAGGGTGACTCAATGTTTGTCATAGTTCGGTGGAGCGTGTGTGGTTTACCGGCACATCGAATAGGTGACTGTAACATGTGAGTGCACCATGTAAGTTTGCATGGTTATTCACACCCGCTTTGTGATCCTCGGCATCCCAGTCACAAACAAGAGGGGCATATCGAGATTTAAACATGCCATTGAAAGTTCAATGAATCTCAAAGGATCTAGGAGTTTTCATAGATTTAAAACTTAAATTTCTTTTTCGTTTTTCGTGGTGGAAATTAGTGAATCGTCATTCACTTACCTTCAAATATTCTGCAATTAGGGTTACGGCATCCCTCTCCCGAGTTGTAGAATATTGTGTTGGGTCCTAGCCTTAGTATCTCATTTGGGTGATTTACTAAGGACTAAATCAATCAACTAACTTGAATTTGTTTTCTCCCATTTTGTAGATGTCAAAGTTCGACAACTATGGTCTTCCCAAATCCCATGGAACAAGTATTCCACATGAAGATGGTATTCCACGATTTAATCGAGGAACGAGAAATCATGCTTCAATTCCTCCTCCTCCTCCTATTGTTCTCCCTAACCCACAAGATCGAAGAATTGAAAGGTTCAATATCACTAAAGCCCTATTGGAAATGAAACATGAAGATGGTAAACCCATGTGTGCCCATGTTCTAGGAATGAAATCACACATTGATAGGTCGATAATGTTGGGTGTGTCATTCCCAGATGAGTTGGCTGTGAATTGGGTTTTGCAGTCACTTCATGAATCATATAATGAGTTCAAAAGAAAGTATTATATGATGAATCATGAAGACAACCTCATTGACCTAACTTACATGCTCATTGCTGCTGAATCAGAAATGATTTAGCGAAGCAATGGAGCGTATTTGTTGGGAAAGTCAACCGACCATGCTTCCGAAGACGTTCTAGGAGAACCGACCTGCGTTTGCTGCCAAAAGAAAGGGCGTTGGATACAAGTCTGCCCAAAGAGCCTGAAGAGTCCAGAAGATGGGAGAGTCAAAGAGTATGGCTGCGCTTCAGGTAAAATCCACTATCTAACTCCATTAAGTTCCTATTCATTAATTCTTAATACATAATGTAATAAGATTGCATTTGAATGTTTTACAGGATTGGTGAAAAGAAAGGAAGCTTGGTGAAAGAGCAAGATGAATCTAATCACAAGGAATGGATCTTGATCGCATGGACTTGAAGATTAGATTTTGATCTTAGATAGTTATGATAGAGTTGTTAGAATTTTTTCTTTCGAAATACATAGTTTTCAATGGATTTTGCATTGTAAGGACATATGTTTTCCGCTGCTTTTATAAATAAAATAAATTTTCGTTTGACTTATTTATTTATTTATTTCCTTGCAATGAAATCGTTATGAAAATTGGTGTTTGCATATTTCTACAACAAATGGATATGATTCTTATTTATGGTGTTTATGTAAAAGTCGAGAATTTACCAAATAGGGAGAGTTTCTCATCGCCCAAGTTTCAATTGGACAGAAATTTGGAATCATGCAACTTGGTTGCACGATGAATGAGAAATTTCATATTTGGAAATTAGACAAATTCATTGACAAAGTGTCAAGCGAAGGACTAAGAGATCGAGCACAAAATGTTGCGTGTTGATCAAGACCACCATAAGAGTAACAAAGATATTCGTCATGATTTACTAAAGGTTTAGTAAATATGATTATACTTACAATATTAAGTGTAATTTTGAATTGATTAAAGGGTTTAGATCAACAGCAGAACGAATAAGAAGAATCAAGTAGGCAGAAAGATAAAAGTTTCTCCATTCTAAGAAGATGGGAGAGTACCTTTTATGCTTTATGGTAGGTCTTAATGATTAAGAACCATATCTCAATTGATCCTCTAAGTGAGTCTTAGTACAATTGTATGTCTAAGAAGAGGAATCAAGAATTGAAGAAATGGTTAAATCAATAAGTCAATCATACTTCGTTCCAATAACAAGTCTTAAAGTTAAGATTGTGACATTGAGTGAAAGATTTTAAGAAGGTTTGTAACTTTCATTAAATGTGGAAAGTTGTGATGTCTTGGATAAGACAAAGACCAACTAAGACCAATTTATGAAGTGTTTTGATAAAAACTACACTAACTCTTGAATATTTGTTTGTCAAGAAATGGTTTTTGACAAGAGAATCTTATATGTCAAGGAGTCAGTGGGAGTCTTAATGGTCTTGAAAAGTTTCAAGAACAAATCATATAAACCTTATCAATCATCTCTAGCACACGAGTTGAGGTTTAAAACCTATCGTGTTGACATTATTTTGATTATGTGCCAATCCAATCGAGTTAATTATGCATGTGAGTTCTATGAGTACTCATTTTGAACGCATAAAAGGCAAAGCACCTTGATCAATGGAAAGTACATTGATAGGAAAAGGTGAGCTGCTTAACTACTTGGAAGATGTGGTGGGCAGCTGTGCTACCATAAGGCAAGAAATCAAGATTAAGAAAGTTCGATCCATATGATTTTGAATTCGTCGTAAACTTTGGTTTTGACAAATTCACATGGATAGGAACATATACACCATTTAAATCTAAGTGTCATAAGATTTCCTCCTTCATGAAAATGATTGTGAGGAAATGCTTTCACTAAGACAGATTTTAAGAAGATAGTGATTGTAAAATTGCATTCTCGAATTCAATTATGGTTACGACATCCCTTTCCATAATTTGAATTGTGAGGTTTGGCAATTAGTCTTAATTGTTTAGACACACATATGAACTATCGAAGGCAAATGTGTATAAGTTCAAGAAACCTTGATAAAAGATTATCAAAACACTAAGTATTAGAAACATGAACTTAAGAAATTCAATAAGCATTGTTTTTCTGAAAGTTAAGATGTTTATGAATACATGTCGAAGCTAGTGGGAGCATAAGTGTTATGTTTTATAATAATCATCAAGATAGTGGGAGCATAAAAGTTATGATTGTATGATTATTAAGGAAAGTATTGCAAGGTTAGCAATATTAATTATAGAAAACAAGAGTCATACTTTGCAAAGTCGCAATAGTTGAAGTGTTGTTTTGCTATAATTAAGGGAGAGAATATTATGCTTCATTTCAAATCTAAAGGTTTAGGTTGAGAAATGTTAATAAAATTTAGTCAAAGGTACAAAGTGTGTTCTTAAAATTTCGATTATGATTACGGCATCCCTCTTCACAATTCGAATTTTGAGAACATAGCAAATAAAACATTATGCGTCGTGTCCCATACGCTTCGGGTATAGGATCGATTGCAAATGCTTTAATGTTTGACCATTCTAAAATTTTTCCAAATTTCGAGCACATTTAGAGGGAAAAAGGACTAGAATCGGTTTAGACTAAAATAATTAAACAACTATCAAAGGTCAATCCAAGTTCGACGAGGATTGGTCGCGTGTGAGTAGTTGGAAGTGTAGTATTGGAAAATATGGAAATGTTTCCATATTGGATGGACCATATCGACATCATTACGAATAGATAAGATTCTATTAAGAATGAGTTGTCATATGAAACATATGGAAGTGTGTCCATATTGGGAATTGAATATTGAGAAATCTATGACTAGATTAGAAACTTCTATACAAAAGGATGTTCAAAGAAAGTACTTTGAGTGAGAGACATCACATCTATGGAATTGTCTTGTAACAATCTCCGAAAGAAGACTTTGTAATATCATTGGCAATAGTCTTAGTGACTTTGGGGCAGTGACATTACGAAAGGATAGTTGCATAAGAATGTTAGAATCTAGCATATTCTGTAAGTAGTAAGAATTTGATATTCTTTTACTTATGAAAAGGATTTGGAGTTGTGAAATGAGAATGATTGGAAATGTGTTCAATGTGATCTATTTCACAAAGTAAGAACCATAGGTAAACATTGTGTGCATGCTAAGAGCATGGGACAAGTGTTGTAATTCAAGTAAGAAGTTGATTACCCGAAACTACAAATAATGAGTAATCAATATGGTGATAAATAAAAGGTGTTTTATTTATGCTCAAAGGGTTGAGGCCATATGGGATTAGTATTATTCTTGTGTTTCACATTTGCATGTTTGACTTCCAGAATAATTGAGTTTATTAAGAATAATCGAATTATTCAAACGGGCCATAGTCGTTCATATGTTGGAAGTAGATATGAATGAAGACTGTCGTGAATTGGTGTGTGGATTGTCTAAAAGAGTATTAGACATAAGAAAATGTTTGTTGCAACGTTCATGAGTGCTTATGAATGTGATTTGAGCATTGGATTAAACCCACGCTCACTTGAATCGCTCCATGGATTGTATCACGAGTGATTGGTGAGACGATAACATCTTATATTCTTCAAACTGAGATGTGTGAGTTGTATCTTGCAAATCGGTTGCACATTGATAATATGTAAACGCACCAGTAACTTGGTGTTATAAAACATATTGTTGTGTGTGATTCGGTGCGTGAGTACAAGCAAGCATTGTATCAAAGTTTATCCGTTCCTTTTATTCAAAGTAGGATAAAAGCGATATCTTTGGGCCCCTCGATGATTTTGTGATGACAAACGTAAATGCTCGGCCGGGCTAGGGCTAATTTGATTTGTTCAATTAGTCAGTCGTCATAAATCGGGAATCGAGATATAGTACAAAGAGAATGATTTGAAATCATTTCTTATATGATATCTAGAATGGAGGAATATATGATCCCTTATCTAAGGACACGCGTATCTGATAGGATCAGAGTTGACAGCGGCTTTGGAAAGCTACGATTGCAGATCGGGATCTGAAGTCATATACATAATAGTTATTAGACTTATCCAAGTGGGAGACTGTTGGATTAGTGTCTAAGTCCATAACTATTTTGGTATGTAATTGACCCGATGGTGCATGGTCCTTTTGGATTGCCTTCACCAAAGCAACTTGATTGGAGAAATAAATAGAGAGTGAGGTTATTATGATTTATTAATATGTTATAAGAATAATATATTAAAGCATAAATCATATTTGTTTAATTAATATTGGTCAATAATTAATTAAGAATTAATTTTGTGATCAAGTGTAATTAATTAAACTAGAGGGGCTGAATTGTAATTATGTGATAATTACAAAATAAGGTAAGGATTATCTTATATATATGGTGAACGAATTTGAGGTGTAAATCCCTTAGAATTCGACTAGGATAAGGATTTCTAGGACTTATCTTATGGTTGCTTGGTGGACAAGCAACTAGATAAGGATAAGGACTAAAACCCTAATCTTTACACCTATATAAACCCCCTAAGGCTTATGAATTCAGCCAACCCTTCCCAAGAAGTCCTAATGACGAATTCTAAACCTCTCTCCTCTCTCTTTATACCTTCTCCATTTGCTCTTGGTGTTTGTAAGCCATTAGAGGAGTGTCACTTGTGACTCTAAGCCTTCCAAAGCTAATTCAAGGAGGAATTAGGATTGTTATTGCTACATAACAATCAAGGTAATATCTTAAACCTAATTATATGTTAATATTGATTTCCATATACTAGAATTAGGGTTTATAGTCTTGGATTCAAAACATGTACAATAGAGAAACCTAGATCCAAGCATTAGGGTTTGTATGAGCACATAGGATGTCTTATGACCAAAACCCATCATTTACATGTGTTCAATCACTATATATTGACACCAAAAATAGTTATAGCACAATACAGAAGATATGACTCAAAATGGCTCCATCTTCTCAAAAAGCTCGGGGAGTACCTGTTTATAGTTTTCTTGAGAATACAAGTAATTTGAAAAGAGAGTATCAACATAAATTTGAGTGCGTGCATAAATATTTATGTTTAAAAGTACGTTTTCTATTCTTTGAATATGTAAAATGTTCCAGAAAATCCTATATTTTCTATTGTATATGAAAAGTAGTTTTAATCCCATAAAACCATTCTATTTGTAAACCTATTGTTTTTTATTTGTATTATGTAAAAGTGAGTGCACCTGGCTCCACCAGTTGGTATTGTAAACTGTACTGTAAACTGTATTTCTGTAAACTAGTACTTTGGAAATATACTCGTGTTTAGTTAATTATACACCAACATATTGTTATTATTTTTTTAATGAGTTATTATAATCATACTAAGACTAGATGGCCTGAAAAAATTCTTTGAAGGCATTAAAAACTATTGATAACAATTGTCACTCGTAGGTGTGTATGCCTGGCTGTAGCTAGCAGTCTGAGTGCGGGGTTGTCAATCCCAGTATAGATCTATACACACTTGTTTCGATCCCTGACTGGAGATTATGGTTATAATATCAGGACTTTAACTATGTTGTTTAAATGAATAAACAACTTGAACATGTTGTCTTATAAAAAGCATATAAACGTTATGTGTATAATAAAAACCCAATCATTCTGAAATAAATGATTGATAGTATTTTCCTTATTTAGTATACTCTAAATGTATAGTCTTGTTTACTTCTAAATCAAACTCTTGTTCTTGTACAATAGTATAAATCCATGTTCTTATAAATAGTATAATCTAGTACATTTGACTCGTGAGTTAGCGTTCTTTAATCATAAATTATACCTATTATAATTTATATGTACTTTCTGTATTGGTATTAATTGTTCATGAGTGCAACCCCTAGCTCGACATGTTTACAAAGGGTATTGAAATAACATTTTTTATTTATATATATACAAGATATATATAACTAAAATTGAAACGATAGTCGGACAAATAATCGATACCTTAAATCCACATCCAAACAAGGAAAAGGAAATACAGTAAGTTATCAGTCATAAGTCTTTTAAATCTTATATATATATATATATATATATATATATATATATATATATATATATATATATATATATATATATATATATATATATATATATGACTTTTCGGGAAAATATAAGCTTATATAAGAGTTTAATATTTTGAAATACTTTTGATGACTTAATGTCATTTTATCACAATTTGAAATCATTTGTTTGTAACACAAAATCTTTATGTTAGACTTGTACCACCCCCCCCCCCCCTTAAAATAGTAAAATCTATGAAAATACAAGGGTATGAACTCACTTGATAGACTGTGAATTGGGTAGCACTTTGCTATTAGAAAAAGAAGGCTTTATTGTTGGAAATCAAGCTTTGCGAGGGTCGGGTTTAGATACCGAAAGACTCTAGTTTTGCTGACTTCTGGCGTCTCGGAATGTTATTTAAGTGTTGGATACGATACCGAGGCTTCGGGGTTTGTAAGGAGGTTTATAGGAGTGAAATATGTGAAAAGGGTGAAAATGGTGTAAAAGTGGTGTAGGAACCGGAGAATCTCGCACCCTTTTTATAGGTGCGAGGGTTCGGTCCGAAGAGAGGAGAAGGCGACACGTGCTCAGACATGTGGCGGCTTCGGAAGCGAGGGGGCACCCGTCTGAAGGAGAAGCGAAGCACACAGTGGCCTCGGATGCGCGTCGGAACCGGGTTGGGCCGCGCCTTCGGTCGAATCAGAAATGGACACGAGCGATCTCGCATGCGAGGTGACGTGTCTGGATCCCAGCCATGCGAAATTTCTTGGTTTTCAAGATTTTTTGGTTTTTGTGCCCAAAACTTCCGAAATTCATAACTTCAACATACGAACTCCATTTTCGGCGTTCTTTATATATATACGCGTAGGTGAGATTATACTCTACGACATTCGTTTAGACTTCGTCGGCTAATTTTGAGTTTATTTTTAATATTATTATTTTTAACAGATCGGAACAAGAAAATCCGTTAAAAATTTATAACTTCTTTATCCGAAGTCCGTTTTCGTCTGTCTTTTTACCATTGTACTACTATTGACGAGACCTTCGATTCTCGTTTAGGTTGTGTCGGTTAAAAATCATTCGATATTTATTTCGAGTTTTTAGTTGTATACTGCTATATTGAACTTTAGAAAAATCATAACTTCCTAATACGAAGTTAGATTTTGACATTTCGTTTTATGAAAGTTAGCGGTTTAACATATTCTACAACTTTCATTTAGATTGTTAAGTCTAAAAAGCATTTTATTGAAAACTCACTTTTTACTCTGAACAGTGTTTTGCCGGTTTTGTCGCGGATCTTCGATTGGTCATAACTTCTTCGTTATAACTCGGATTTTAGTAAGGCCATTGGACAATTACAATGTATATGATACAAAACGACATAATATAATGAGTTTGGATACCTAATCTTATATCCTCATAACATTATATTCACTTTTCCTACACACACACACACACACACACACACACACATATATATATATATATATATATATATATATATATATATATATATATATAGGTAAGTTCAATTGAGAAAAAGAAAAAGGTTGAGGATGGGGGAATCATTCTCAGCCAATCATTAATCTAACATGTTCAAATTAAAAAAAAAAATGCGCGTGTCCATTTTCATTAATGGTACCTTTGTAAATTAGCAACTTTTTTACATAGAACTTACCTGATCGTTGTTATCAGTTTCCAATTTGATGATATATTTAGCTCGTTTGAATCGGATATTTGGAATTCAATATCAATATTATTTTCTTTATATAACTCGTTAGTAATTATACGTATTCTTTCCATTAATCGTGAAGTTTCGCATCTGTGTTTCAGTTTTCTACTTCGTATTCAGTTTCCGATTTGATTAGGTATGTATATCGTTTAAATCGGATAGATCGGAGTTCATTATCAAGATTATTGTTTTTTATAATTTGTTTGGAATTATGCTTATGATCTTCGTTTTGGAGTTGTTGCATCAAAGTTCATTATCAAGATTATCAAGTTTCGAATATGTATTGGAGTTATTTCATCGGATTTTTGTTAAGTAGTTTGAGATATTTATTTAATATCGGAGCTGATTTAATTTTTAATCGGATATATCGTTGTAGTTTTTACGTTCTGTACTGAGAGAGATTGCTTAATTACATCATCTAATCATATATATTTAAGTTTCTTTCAGATATTTTGTACGTTGAGGTGAGATATATTCGAAATTAACCAGGTTTTCATCTTTACGACTTTTTTTGTGAGATATATTTGATATTAAGATTGTTTTTGTTTATTTATATAGATCATTTTGAGTATTATGTCGAATTCTAGTGTTATTGATGGTGATTTGTATTCTTCTATTAGTGAGAGTGAAGAAGAAGATGTTGAGAACTCATTTTTTGAAGGTATCAGTTATTGAATTATTTTGTTGTTTTTAATTTTGTTGACTATCATTTATTTACATATGAATATGTTAATATGAATAAATTGTTGTCTTATTCATATATGAATAAACGTGTGATAATTGTAATTTCGAATTTATTATTTTTTTCGTTTTATTCATATATGAATAAGTTATGTTTTATTTTATATATTTTGAATCCTCATGAATTTTATGTATTCATATATGAATGTTTTTTGTTTTATTTATATGAGTTTTATGTATTCATATATATTATTGTTTTATTCATGCATTATTATTTTAGGTGGTGAATCTTCAAGTTCAGTACATGATGCACAATATTGTGATGATATAATTGGAGAACATGTCTATAAGCCAGATGTACCTGTTCAAATTATTCCATTTAAGGGTTTAATCTTCAAATCCTTAAAGTTGGCTATCAAAATGTATTCTGAGTATGCTGAAATTGGTGGTTTTGATGTTAGACTGAGCACACAGTCAAGGTTTGATAACAAGATTATAAAGAAGAAACATGTTATATGTAATCGTGGTGGTAAACAGAAAAAGAAATCTTGTGACACATTAGGTACAAGTGGTGTTAGGAGGAAACGAAATTCAAATTCAAGAGCTATTGGTTGTCAAGCAAAGATTATATTTGAATTTGTGTATGGAACTCCAGATTATAAAATTTTTCAGTTTGATGAACTTCACAACCATCCACTTGAGAAGATAATCGATTTAAAAAAAAGCGAGACAAATGTCATATTCAGAAAAAGAGTTTATTGTGCATGCTTCCACATCAAAAATAGGTCCAACTATGGCTCATATGTTGAGGGCAAGTTTGAGAGGTGGGTATGAGTTTGTAAAGCCAAAAGTAGTTGACTATAAAAATTTAAGGAGATATATCAACAAGGTTATTGGTTATAAAGATGCTCAAATGATAGTAAACACAATGAATGACCGTCGAGCTCACTATCCAAATTACTCATTTGATTTTAATTGTGAAGATGATGTTTTGGACTGTATGTTTTGGGCTGATGAAATAGAGAAGGCATATTATGCTGAATTTGGTGATGTTATCTCGTTTGATGCGACTTTCCGAACAAACAAGTAAGTTATTTTATCTACTTTTTTTTATAGCTTATTCATATATGAATATTTTTATATTCACTTATTAATACATCAAAATTTGACTTTAATGAACATTTTTTTTGTGTGTTAGGTATCGAATGGTTTTTGTTCCGTTTACTGCTATTGACCATCATAACAAATCGGTTATTGTTGGATATGAGTTGCTAAGCAATGAAAGCATTGAGTCTTACTCTTGGTTGCTTAAAACATTTCTTAAAACTCATGGGAAAGAACCAACACTTGTTTTAACTGATCAAGATGCTGCAATAAAACAAGTTGTTAAGAATGTATTTCATAATTCAAAGCACCGATTATGTATGTGGCATATAATGAAAAAATTGAAAAAAAAGTATTATTTTAATATATTTCAAATATATTACTTATTAGTATATTCATTTATGAATATTGATTGTTATTTTACTTATTATTATTTATTCATTTATGAATATTTTTGTTTTAATACAGATATCAGGTGATTTATTTACGAGCACGGACTTTAGAAAAAGGTTTTCGAAGCTTGTTTGGGACATTAATATGAAACCTGATGTTTTTGAGGTGAAGTGGGGTTTGCTTATGAAGGAATTCAATCTGTAAGACACAAGATGGTTTAAATACATGTTTACAATACGTGATTCATGGATACCTGGATATTTTAGTGATATTCCAATGCGTGGTTTGATGAAGACTACATCGAGGTCAGAGAGTATGAATTCATTCTTTAATACATACTCAGAAAGTGGGAACTTACTTTTGAATTTCATGATGAATTACGACACTGCCATTCAAAAGCAAATGAATACTCAACGAGAGCTTGATAAGGCATCAAAGAAAGCATCATATAAAATGCAAACACCTCGAGAACTAGAACTGCAAGCATTAAAGGTTTATACAAGTACATTATTTTTTGAGGTGCAAAATGAAATATATAAAGCATGTTTTTTCTGTACATACTCATATGTTGGCATTGAAGATGGTTGGGAAGTTTACATTGTGCAACACAACAACAGTAAAAGTGATTTTAAAACTGAATTTAAGGTAATTTTACTAGTTTTTTATGAAAAATGTAATAATATTCATATATGAATATGAGAATATTCATATATGAGTATCAATATTCATATATGATATCAATATTCATATATGAATATATGAATATTATATGAATATATGAATATATGAGTATTGATATGAGTATTCTTATATGAATGTAAATGTGTAAATTTTGTTTTTGTATCAGGTTGAAATAAAAGCTGAAGAGAAAGAAATAAATTGTAGTTGTGAACATTTTAAGCATATGGGTGTTTTATGCAGACATGCTTTTACAATAATGATGAGATGTGGTGTTAAAGAAATTCCTGAAAGGTACATTTTGAAGAGATGGAGAAAGGATGTGATATCAAGAAGTTATCGTTTTAATTCTGTTCAATCCGATTCAGGTGATTGTGAGAATGTAAAGCTAGTCAATAATTCATATTATAGTTTTGAACCATGTTTGGATATTGTAAGAGATGACAAAAAGAAATTGGCTTTGTTTGCTGAGAAACAACAAATGTTGTTGAAGGAATTTGAGAGTGATTATATTTCTCCTGGATTGAAAAGCATGACCGATGGTGAAGTCGTATGCAAGCTTTTGGGTGTTACTATTCCTATTCCAGAAGAGATTAATATTCATGTTCCTGAAGTTCAAAGCAATAAAGGTTCTGGAATCAAGAAAAGAATTCCAAGTGCAGGTGAAGTAGCATATGAAAATTCTAAAAAAGAACATAGAATGTGTTCAGGATGTGGAAAACGAGTTCCACACAATTTACGTACTTGTCCAGAAAGAGTTGGAGCTGCTAAATCAACAAAAGATAGTTAGGGATTTTTTAGTTTTTAGTTTTTTTTTTATGTTTTTTGGTTTTATTCATTATGAATATATACAGATAAAAACAATAAACAATAATATTCATGTATGAATAATACACATTTATATTGATATGGTAAATTGATATGTTGATATTTGTTTTTAAATTACTATAAAATAAGTTATATTGATATTGTAAATTATTCATAAATGAATACAAATATGTGAAATTTGTTATACTAATAAATAAGTAATATTCATATCTGAACTTTTTTACGTTAATATCTAAACTTTGTTATACTAACATATTAATTTAAACTTATTCATAAATGAATATATCATATTCGTATTCATTTATAAATAAATAAAAATAAAGTTTGAAAATATTTGAATATAAAAAAATGACATAAATAAGCAAACTTGTTTCTACTAATACGTTAGTTATATTCATATATGAAATTTGTTATATTCATATATGAACTTTGTTATGCTGACATATTACTCCTAATTTAATCATAAATGAATATATCATATTCGTATTCATTAATGAATAAACATAAATAAACTTTGAAAATATTTAAATATAAAAAACTGACAGAAATAAGCGAAGTTGTTTCTATTACATAATCATTCAACACAAGATAATAAAAGTTATTCATAAGCATTTCACAAAATATTAAAACGGTGTTCAATAACATTTAACAAACCATTTAAAACTTGTTTCGCAGAATCATCTTACATGTACTTCAAATCCATTCATCTTCAACACAAACTATTCTATAGCATCACACTTCAACATTCTTTCATCTTCACAAGCAATCATCAATATTCTTTTAACCTTTTTTGAATTGTTTGCATAGCCTTGTAGCATGATCAGTACGCATTTTGAATTCAACTTTTTGATATTTTTCAGCAAGATCCAACACCTTAGCCTTCAACATGTTAATTTCAGAAGTTAGCATTATGTGTGCATATCTTTGCCTGAGCTTCTCTAAAGTAGTTTGCTGAATTGCACTTTCTTTATGAAGACCTGGTTTCCACTTTGAGAGTGGTTGTCCCATATAGGTCTCCATATGTCTCATTGCAAAGACCCCACAATCAACTTTGTTTTTAACTATTCTCCATGACATTTCAAGTCGTTGGGGTTTGATACTTTCTTTTGAGATTGCATTTGCTCTTGGATGGTTTATTTCTTTAAAGTATCTCACAAACAATTTTTTCTGATCATTAAATAAAATAAAAGTTAGATATGTAATAAATTGGTTCTTTTATGTTGTTGTTAATTGGGTACATGCCAAAGGTTTCAATATTACTCCGTAATTCCCTTCATAATCCCCCTCAACTACACTATTGTCTAGAATTTCAATTGACGGTTTCTTTAAGTTGAAGACAATCACAAAAATGTGAGCACTTCTAACAACTGGAAAGAATACCTGTTTTTATGTATATAATGGTAAGTATTTTGTTGATAAAATATATATATAAAAAAACAACTTTAATTAACATACCATGTCAATATCTTTTATGTTCAAGATTTTTTTGTATCCATTGGTACTGTCATGAAAGTTCTCCTTGAATTTTTCATACTTTCTTTCATCAGACAATGTTGAAGTTAGATAAGCAGTCTGTAACCAATATAATCATATGTGAATTTCAGTTGAATATATATAATTATGTTAAAGAATACATCATATTTGTATAATCATATGTGAATTTCAGTTGTAAAAAAATATAATATTCATTTATCAATAAGGAAGGAATTAAGGTTAGAACATAAACTTACAAAAACTCCAACTTTCGAGAAGAGTCTGTATGGTGAATTTCCAAAATCCTTTTCCAGTTCTTGGTGTTTAAGTAAATCAAACCAAGTGTCTAAAACTTCTCCAAAAATCTCTGTGTTTGCATATAGACTTTCCATAATTGCTCTTTCTGTTATCTGACCATATTTTGTCTGGACAACCACATCTCTGCAAATATATAATCAAAATGGCATAGATTATTATCTATATAATAATCATATATAAATGTATATAAAATAAAGTTACTTATGATGTATTGCCTTGTAAGTTGAAAAACCATTCACAAACAATACTCTCCTGATGTGTCAGTTTGGGTTTTGTGTCTGTTATTCTGCATTTGAAAGGTGATTTGAAAGCATCAGCAAGCTTCTTCTCTCTTGGTTGATCCAGATCATGCTTTGATGGTCCTACTTCAGTAGGAATTGATATAGAGATTGGATTTGGATTAAGAACATTTTTCTTTGCTAATTTGATAACAACCTTCTGATGGTCGTCTTTTATTTGTTTTTTTGTAAGTGGTTTTTTTGGTGAAGATTCATTAGACTTTTTACTTGAAGTTTGATCTGAATCTTGACTGAGACCTAGACTAAAGCATGGATGAGTATCTGCATGCCAGGAGATTTATCATATAAATAGTTGTAAGTTAATTATAATATTTGAATTTATATTTTGAAATGTTTATCCAAATTGTTACCTCTTTTATTACCTTTTGTCTTGTCAGCTTTTTCTCCTTTCTTGCTTTCATATTCTGACTTTTTCATTCATGAAAGATAAAGAACTTTGATTAAATAATTCATATGTGAATAAGTAATGTATTCATTTATGAATAAGTAATGCATATCATTATTTATGAAAAAGAAATATTTTTTTTTTATATTGCGTTATTTATTTGTGAATAATAAAACTTATTATATTCATTTATTAGTGATTCAACTATTTACCTTTATCTTCTGCATTTCCTTTCTCAGTTTCTGTATGTTTATCTTCACCTCGATCTTTCATGTTCTTAGCTTCTATTCCTCCTTTATTTCTATCTTCAGAGTTTTCCTTGCCTGAAACATATACATCATATATGGATATTTTTTATTTTTTATTCATTTATATAGTGTATTATTCACTTATGAATAAACAATGTTATTAAAAAAATCAATATAAATATTGTAATATATTTTAAATCATTCATTTACATGTATCATCTCCCTTTGTTTTTTCAACTTTTGTTCCTTGTTCATGTACACCTTCTGATTTTTCCTTTTCTACAAGAGTATTAGTTTTACCTGTACTCATTTGTGACCCTGGTCAAAATTTAACAAACAAAATTGTTATTGTGTATTAATATTTTTATATATTTTTTTAAAATAAAAGTAAGACAAAATTTACCTATATCAATATTATCGAAACTAGTTTTCATTTCAGGGTGATTCCAGATTTCATCTTATTGACTATTTAAACTTGAAATTCCAATTCCAAGGAGATTGTCCACAATGTTGTCAACAACTTTATCCAACAAATTTTCATTTTCAGTTTGTTGAATAGTCTCTTCATGATTATTTGTTTCCTCATCAAGATCATCTTTTTCCTCTTCATCATTCTCATTTTCATTCCTCTTTCCATCTTTCTCTTTTACTCCAATTTCACCTTCTTTTTTATTCTTATCTGCATCATTCTTTATTCCTTCATTCTCTGCTTCATTTGAATCAAGAAAATAATCTACTTCTGGTTGACTTGCATCATTATCACTGTCTTCTTTACCATTTCCCTCTTTATCTTCATTTTCTTTTTGATCATTTGTTTTTTGACCCATTATTGGTGTCAAATTGATTCCTTCAACTCTAGTTTCATTACTTGGAAAATTAAAAAGTGTTGTGCTTTCAGTTTTTTCTTCAACAATCATATTTGTCATCTTTTCTTTGAAAATTCTAAAATTTCCTTTTCAGGGAACTTTTTTATCGCATCATTAAGCTTTGAATTCAATTTTTCCTTCATCCTCTCAAAACTATTAAGCATTTTTGATATTTTTGATTCATATGCCTATGTAACAAAAAGAAGTATATGATTAGAATTTAATATAATAATTTAATGTAATCATATATTATTAATATGTTCAAACTAATTACCTCAACAGAATGATCTTCATCTTTATCATAATCACTGTCTTCGAGATCTGTATCTCCTTCATCTTGTTCATTAACAAATTATTTGTTTAATTCTCAAAGTCCAAATCTACCTTTTTCTTGTTCAAATGTCTCTCGATATCTAATCTTCTCTGAACTCCAATAACAAATTGTTGGACGTTTACGTGTTACTGTTAAAGCTTCTGAGTGGATGTCATCAGCATAGAACAACAGTACATAAATGATAACTAATTGATATTCATATATGAAGAAGTAATATTATTTTTTACTTATTCATATATGAATAAGTAATGTAAAGAATTACATGTGAACAAATATATTTTTCTTATTCATATATGAATATTTGCTATTAGTTTATGAATAATCAATATTATTAAAAATTGAGTATAAACATTAAAATAACTTACCACCAAGAAAGTTGAAGGTCCAACAAAGAAGTTGGTATATGAGTATGGTATGTATGAGTTTTTTTTTTCTGACAAGACAGTCCAAAACATAGTTGCACCAGTCTGTGTTGCTGATATCTGTTCTTCTTGAAATAACTCAAAGGAAACAGGTTGCATCTTCCCATTGATATTGACTCGCAAAACGTGTTGACAAAAAGAACTAAGAAGTTCAATTTGAAATTGAAATCATCTTGTGTGGTAGAAACAATAACATTTTTTATTGCACTCAGTCGGATGATTGAATCTTTTTTAAATTGTTGCTTCCATTCATCATAACTTGTATCATCCTTAGGCCATTGATCCAGTTGTGTAAGTTTGGTTCCACCAATTGGTATGCCCAACATGTCATGAACAGAATCTGCTGTTACTTTCAGTTCCTTTCTTTCAATATCTATCACCATTCTCTCAGAATCAAATTTTTGAAGAACATAAAATCCCAACTTCAGTGGTATATCTGTGATTTTTATTTTTAACAAAGCTCCAAAACCAATAGATCTTACAAATTCTTTTTGTTCTTTGCTCATCCCAAGGATTATAGATAGTAATGCCTCTAGTAAACATCTGTTTTTCATTGAGTAAAATTCTTTTACCATTGGTTTTATTTTTTGTCTTTTTTGTTGGTGACTCCTTTTTTTTTGCCTTCTTCGATGGATGACTACTTTCAAAATCAGAGTCTGAATCTTGTAGTTGTTGTTTGTCAAGAGTTTTCCTTTTTGATGGACTTTTTCTGCTTTGATGCTTTATTTTCTTTGGTACTTTTGTTTCTTTTTTATCTGGGAAATGAAAACATATAATATTTGAATAAGTTACTGATATATAAATATGATATATGCTCGTTGATTTATTAATATTTATTTATTACAAAAATATAACTAATATATACAATTTTATTCATATATGAATACATTAGATATGATAGGAATTTTGTACCTTTCGCATTTTTCCTCTTCTGCAATGATCTTGTTTCTCTCATTGTTGGTGAATCTTTATCGGAAATGTTAGTGTTCTTACCTTCATTCAATAGTAAGTAGAAGATAAATGAGTTTGATATTCTTGAATGAATATTTGAATAAAACATATGTATTCATATTTTTTTATTCACATATGAATATGTTTTGTTATATTCATATGTGAATAGAACATATATAAGTTATTCTTGTTGTATTCACATTTGAATAATGTATGTATGGCAACAAGTTATGTTCTATTCATATGTGAATATAACATACATATTCACGAATGAATATTTGAATAAAACATATGTATTCATATTTTTTTATTCACATATGAATATGTTTTGTTATATTCATATGTGAATAGAACATATATAAGTCATTCTTGTTGTATTCACATTTGAATAATGTATGTATGGCAGCAAGTTATGTTCTATTCATATGTGAATATAACATATATATTCACGAATGAATATTTGAATAAAACATATGTATTCATATTTTTTTATTCTCATATGAATATGTTTTGTTATATTCATATCTGAATAGAACATATGTAAGTGATTCTTGTTGTATTCACATATGAATAATGTATGTATGGCATCAAGCTATGTTCTATTCATATGTGAATATAACATACATATTCACGAATGAATATTTAAATAAAACATATGTATTCATATTTTTTTATTCTCATATGAATGTGTTTTGTTATATTCATATCTGAATAGAACATATGTGAGTGATTCTTGTTGTATTCACATATGAATAATGTATGTATGACAACAAGTTATGTTCTATTCATATGTGAATATAACATACATATTCACGAATGAATATTTGAATAAAACATATGTATTCATATTTTTTTGTTCTCATATGAATATGTTTTGTTATATTTACATATGAATAGAACATATGTAAGTGATTCTTGTTGTATTCACATATGAATAATGTATGTATGGCGGCAAGCTATGTTCTATTCATATGTGAATATAACATACATATTCATGAATGAATATTTGAATAAAACATATGTATTCATATTTTTTTATTCACATATGAATATGTTTTGTTATATTCATATGCGAATAGAACATATGTAAGTCATTCTTGTTGTATTCACATATTAATAATGTATGTATGACAGCAAGATATGTTCTATTCATATGTGAATATAACATACATATTCACGAATGAATATTTGAATAAAACATATGTATTCATATTTTTTTATTCAAATATGACTATGTTTTGTTATATTCACATATGAATAGAACATATGTAAGTGATTCTTGCTGTATTCACATATGAATAATGTATGTATGGCATCAAGCTATGTTCTATTCATATGTGAATATAACATACATATTCACAAATGAATATTAGTTTTGCTCTTGTTCAGAAGTAAACAAAACATATTTTATTTACCTTTTTGATTTGTTCTTGGTTTTCGTTTATATGTATTCTTCACTGTTGGTGTTGTTTCTGTAACGGTAAGTAGTTAATATTAGGAAAACATAAGCGAAATGTTAAGTAATGTTTGTATTTTTACAAAATAATTTTGAATAAAGATGAAAAATGAAGAGATGATGTAAAATCATTTATATATCAAACAATAATGGATGATTCTTACAAAAATTATACTTTATATATTAAAAGGCATCGCGTTTACAAACAGTGCCTTTTGTGCACTTTAGATTTTAACCACACCATTTTGTAGGTATTAAAGATTTGGTCCCTGTTTTGTGTTTTCCCTTCAATTATGAACAATAAACTTCATCCGTTTCAAATTTTAACCACATTAATGTATGCATTCACTCTTTTTGTCCTTCTAAATTTCCAACTGCCTTGCCCGATCCAATATTCCCATCGCCATCGTTCCAAATTCTTAGAACTTCTCCTTATTCGTTTCCGAGTCTCTACTCTACAACTCTTTCTTCGTTTCCTAATCTCTGCAACTTTTCGTACTCAAAAGGTATGTCAATTTCAATCTCTCTCTCTCTCTCTCATACACACAAAGATAGCAATCTAAGCATGGAGTTTCTCTGATCTTTCTGAATTTGGGCAAAAACATCGACAAAAATGGTTTCCTCATATGTAAATATTGGTGATTTCTGAAACACTTCTTCAATCATGTTCCCACTCAAAAAATCGGCTTAATTCCTCAACAATGGAAACTACCCAACATCCCATTCTTTCGATTCCTAAGGTATCAAATCAATCTCTTCCTGTCTCTCATACGCACACAATGAGGCAACTTTTTTTTCTCTCTTTCTCTGAATTTGTGCAAAATTAGAATTTTCTCCACTTTCATCAATTGGGGTTTAATTTGTGATTCCTAAGGTATCAAATGCAGTCTCTTCCTCTCTCTCTCTCTCTCATACTCACAAAGTGAGGCGACTTTTTCTCACTCTTTATGAAATCGTGCAAAATTAGTGTTTCTCTGTTACCTTGATGGCCAAATCTGCAGACACAAAAATACCAACAAATTTCATGGATTTAAAGAAGGATAAAGTACAAGTAATCGTTAATATATATTATTTCAGAACTTCTTACAACGAAAATTTATTGGCCATGAAATTGAGAACCTATAACTATAAACCCCCGGACATATCCTCCATCAATTGTATTCCATCCTTCATTTCAAACAAATTAAAGATGCTTTAAAATAATTTAATAGTGTTTGCATTATGAATTCAAAACGAAAACAACACTTTTAACCCCTTTAAATATTAAGGTTTTTGTTTTTTTGTATTGTTAAATTGAAGTAAGTTTACATGGCTCATACAACATTACTGAAATCAATTACTTTACCTGCAAAAGTTCAAGGACAAAAGTGTAAATTTACCTTGAGTGAATTGCATATAAACCCCATAAAGTCTTTTATGTGCTCTCTAATCATACTGGTCTCCTTTAGTTGTTCTTACAGACAAGCAACTACTTGAATGAAGTATGTAATGCCAAGGAAACATAACACGATAAGAATTGACAAAATATACATGGCGGTTTGCAATATCATCTAAAATAGCTGAATCTTTTTTAATTTGCAAAGCATTCCAGCCAATATGAGGCACTATACAACCATTGAAAGAATCAAAACATTCAACCACACAAGGAATCAAACCAAGACCTTTCACTAAGACACCAAACAATAAATCATTGATTCAGTTAACAAAAATTAAGACAAATATTTAGTCAATCAATTAACAGAACATAGTGACAAGTTACAACAACTCACCTGGCCAGTTTTCTTCACTTGACTGAAAGAGTAGCTGCAAACCAAGACAAATCCATAAAAAATGGGCGATCATTCTCTATGTAAGAGCCAGATTGCATTTCTAATAGTTTGAACATTGTCAGCACACCATAATCAAGCAGAGTTAAGGCTGCATATGCAAGTTAACAACAAAAAAAAACTAAACAAATCCATGCACATATCATTCATCAATTGTATATCATCATGCATTTCAATTTCCATCCATCAAAACAAGTAGTTTATTGTGCAAAAATTATTACGGGCTTAGTTTGCTACAAGTTATGGTGTATATATATATATATATATATATATATATATATATATATATATATATATATATATATATATATATATATATATATATATATATATATATATATATATAACACCATAAGAAACAAAGGGCATACAAAATATTGTTAAAATTACCAAAATACCCCTCTTGCTACTTTTAATATCGCCATAAGAAACAAAGGGGTGTTAGATTTGTGTCTAAATTACTAAAATACCCAACAAAATGATAATCAGATACTTGGTTAGGTAATTCACAACTAATATATTTATTTGAAGTCATTATTCATATTGTTTGAATTTGAGTAGATTTGATATCAGTTCTCTATAGAAAAAGATGATTATTTTCATTGATTTGATTCAAAATGAGTGAATATATGGAATTTTTTGTTTTATTATCTTATACAATAATAAAAGCTTAGATTAATCTAATCTAGACAACCAAAAAAATAAAAGTATATTGCCATTCTTTTTCCTTTTTAAATTATAATGTTATTATGGGCTTAGTTTGCTACCACATTTTTTTAACATACATCGTCGTTCTTTTAATTTTTTAAACTGTAACTGCATACAATCTCTTCAAACATTTTATTATTTTTTATATATAAAAATGTTAACTTTTCCATGTGATTGACTTCTCAAATTACATGTTAGTTTTGTAATTCTCCAAAAGTTTTGTAAAATCTAAAATTTCTTATCTTGTTTTAGTTTGTAATTACATTATACTCTTTCAATATAATATGGTTTGTGTACATAAACGGTATAGAATGCAAATTAAATTATAATAATATTTATCTTCTAGCATAAATTTTTACAGATTTGGTCCTTATATCAATAATCTGTCATAGTAATGGTCATCGTTGTATAAAACGGTGGTAAAAAAACAACAATTTATGTGACCCGTGGTTCACCACGGGTTCACACACTAGTTTCAAGTAAATAATGTAATAACGAAGAAGGGTTACGAGAATCAACGAGTATCACAAAAAATTGAAGTAAACAACCTTTTTTGAAGAATGAACAGTGTGAAAACAATGTTTTTAGTTCTAAATCAACTAATAATTATCGAAGATTACGAGAAATTTCAAGTAATCAAGTGATAATTTTAGAAATGATTTGAAATCGTTAAAAACTCGAGAAAAAACGCCGATGGTTACCTTTTATTGTCAAGAGTAAGGAAATGGTCTCGTTCATGTTTTCATCGGAAGACATTTTTCTTCGTTTATGTTATTTGATGCTTCTGCAAATGGTTTTCTTCTTATCAATTCTTCTGCAAATGGTTTTCGTGTAATAATGTATCAAAGAGGGAAATGGTGCTTTCTGTCGAGATTTGACGTGTTATCAAATTACTCAAGTGCCCTGACGGTTTAATGTTTTTGGATTATTTACAAATTTGCCACCGCTCATTAATGTATTTGGATTATTTACAAGTTTGCCACCGCTCATTAATGTATTTGGATTATTTATAAGTTTGCCACCGTGCGTTTTCTAAACTCATTAAATGATTGGCTAAGAATGGTTCCCCCATTCTCAACTTTTTTTTCTCAATTGAACCCTCTCTCTCTCTCTCTCTCTCTCTCTCTATATATATATATATATATATATATATATATATATATATATATATATATATATATATATATATATATATATATATATATCTCGCATACTTCTAGTTATGTGTTAGATTAGAAACCTTTATTAGGCAGCCAAGGGCTAGCCCAACTTGTGCATTCCTATTGGACTTAACCTAATTTCAACCCGGACATTTACCGACCAACGTCAAAGGCCTTTTTCAAAAAAATTCAAAATATGTTTAGATTATACTTAGGACTGTATTGGTAAAGAAATTATTCGTTATTTATTTATCTGAACGCTTGAATTGTGTAATATATATATATATATATATATATTTTTTCTTCACTATCCGTCGGATCTACTATTTCTATATATATGATCATGCGAACTCATGCAAACGCGCCCACCGTTTCCTCACACTAAGAAATGGAGTATTCATCTCTCAATTCCTTGGCTGCACCCACCACCGCTGTCCGCGGTGTCACAGTCCCCTCAGAAAACCAATCTGCCGCTTCCCCAGCCCTTAACGAGGTCACCATCTCCGCCGATCACCCTCCTCTCCGTGTCATCCCTGGTTCCTATGGCATTCCCTTTTTCGGTCCAATCAAAGATCGACTCCAGTATTTCTACGGCACCGGCGGCCCAGTCGAGTTCTTCAAGTCCCGTGTTCAGGAATTCCGGTCGACGGTGTATCGGACCAACATGCCTCCTGGCCCATTCATCAGCGGCGACCCAAAAGTCATCGCCCTCCTCGATGCCAAAAGCTTTCCCACTCTCTTTGATGTATCCAAAGTGGAAAAGAAAGACGTATTCACCGGAACCTACATGCCCTCCACCAAACTCACCGGAGGCTACCGTGTACTCTCCTACCTTGACCCTTCCGAAGCTAGACATGCTGAGCTTAAAAACCTCATGTTCTTCATGCTCAAATCTTCAAGCAGCAGAGTCATTCCACAATTCGAATCCACTTACACCGAACTCTTCAATACTCTTGAGATACAGCTAGACAAAACCGGCGAAGCTCCATTCAACGACGTCGGTGAACAAGCAGCTTTCCGGTTCCTCGGCCGAGCTTACTTCGAAGTCAACCCGGAAGATACAAAAATCGGAAAAGATGGTCCGACACTCATTAACAAGTGGGTGTTTTTCAATCTCAGCCCGATACTCACCCTCGGCCTACCGTGGTACATTGAGGAACCTCTGCTCCATACTTTCCGGCTGCCGGCTTTTCTGATACAGAAAAGTTACCAGAAACTTTACGATTACTTCTTGTCAGCTGCAACTACAGTCATCGAGCAAGCAGAAAACCTAGGGATCCCAAAAGACGAAGCAGTAAACAATATCTTATTCGCTGTGTGCTTTAATACATTCGGTGGGATGAAGATCTTATTCCCGAGTACACTCAAATGGATAGGCCTTGCTGGTGAAAATTTGCAGACCCAGTTGGCGGAGGAGATCAGAGGTGCTATCAAATCCTACGGCGGCGGAATGGTGACAATGGCGGCGATAGAGCAGATGCCGTTGATGAAGTCCGTCGTGTACGAGATTCTTAGGATTGATCCACCGGTAACTTTCCAATATGGGAGAGCTAAACGCGACCTTACCATTGAGTCACATGACGCTGTTTTCAATGTGAAAGAAGGTGAGATGTTATTCGGGTACCAACCATTTGCAACCAAGGACCCGATAGTGTTTGACAGACCTGAAGAGTTTGTTGCTGATCGATTTGTTGGGGACGGAGAAAAGCTGTTGAAGTATGTGTGGTGGTCAAATGGGCCGGAGACGGAGATTACAACGGTCGAAAATAAGCAATGTGCCGGAAAAAGCTTTGTTGTGCTGATAACAAGGTTGTTCGTGGTTGAAATTTTCCGGCGATATGACTCTTTCACCGTGGACGTGGCTACGTCTGCTTTGGGTTCGAGTATCACAATCACGTCCCTAAAGAAAGCTAGTACCTGATGAGTAATTTGAGAATCTTGGAGAGGGTAATGTTGGGAATGGAATGAGTTTTTTTGTTTTTTTTTTCCAAATAAAGACAAGAAATAAAAAGGATGGGGAAAACTATGTATGACTTCCCTAGTTCCCATGCTCTCTAGCAGTGGGGGTCCTGACTCGTGAGTCCTGACCACCAAGCACATTATCAAAATAGTTTTGCATTCCTCGATCAATAATGGTGAATTGGTATTTTCAAAAGAAGATATAGATATGGATAACATTTTGGAATAGTATATTAGATATTATGCATTGATGAATGATCATTAGTTATAAAAGTAGAAAATAAAAACATTGGGAAATTGATGAAAAAAAAAAGAAAGACAATGTAAGGGCAGATTATAAGAAATATTAATTGTTTTTGTATAAATGGTTTCAATATTTCGCTTTTATTAAAATGTTTTTGATAACATTTTGGAATAGTATATTAGATATTATGGAGAAATGACACAAATGCCTTACAAATATTATAGGGTTGACCCTGAATTAATTTCGTGGTTTCATGAGGACACAAAGTGGTGAGCAACCTGTCTTTTTAGTCTCTATTACCTTTTTTTAGTCTCCATTACCTAAAGTAGAAATAGAAATGGCAACGGGGCGGGTCAGCAAATCCCATCCCCGAACCCGATAGTTAAATTTGGCCCCGAACCCGACCCGATACCCGACGGGTTTCTTATCGGGGCGCCCCATCGGGGCATAAAATTTCCCCGATCCCGAACCCGAACCCAAAACCCGATATAGACACGAAAACCCGAACCCGAAACCCGAAAATGGAAAAAACTACAATAGAACAATAAGAAATTAAAACCTTACAAAGGCTTAAAATACAAAATAAGTTCTTAACATAATTGAACCAACTATGAAAAACTAAATTCATCGCAACAATACATTACACTTAAACATTAAAACAAACTTAAAATCAAGCAACCTCTTCTACATCCCACCTTGTTGATCTACAAAATCAGTATTTACTTGATTATAACATGAACCTCCCACGTCTTGACTACTTTCAGTTGGAGCATGAATCTAACTGTTTGAATTCATATCCCCTGGAAAATAACAACCAATGTAATATCAGAAATCAAATACAATAGTTTGTTAAGTTCAAATTAGCTCAAATTCGAAATCAAATTCTTCAGAAAATCAGAACTCAGAATCATCAAAAAAAACAGAATTCAATTCAGCATAACAGAAATCAAATACAACAATTTGAAAGGTGTGAATCAAATACAACCATATCTTTAACGAGAGTAAAGTGCATTGCTATTTCCAAAAAATTTCCTATTTATGTCAATATAAGGCAACAAACAATGCAAATGATCAAGTATCATTATCTAGTTCAAGTATTTCAACTTATCAAATGTTACTTTTTAAACAAAACACACTTTCCACTTTCACATAAAAGCATTATTTGAAGGCATGAAAGTATAATTTTATATATCTGATGAAGGGATCTGCATAAAAGTCAACTAAATCAATATAACCTTTTCAATCCATACCACCAACACTATTGTTTGAAGTGACCTTAAGAACAATAGATAACATTTTGTCAACTGTTAACTTTATAATACCCTTAACAGCTTCACAGATCACAGGTGTGTTATCCGATGCCTAAAACTAGGACAACATCGAAGCTATGCTATGCTTATAATAGGAAAGAAAATAGACGAGTTGAATCAAATTCATCAAAATTGGGACAACATCGACTAGATCAGAACTCAAATTGAATCAAATTAATCAAAAATCATAACTCAAATCAGCCGAAATTCGACTAGCTGCGATCATGAGAACAGATTCAGAACAGTTGTGCTACATCGAATTAAGAAAAAATAACGTAACCTTACCTGGATGGCTGTCGGCTAGATTAGAACTAGAATCAGCAGGTCGTTATCGCAGGTGGTGAGCAGATGAAAACGAATGAGGTAGATGGCTAGCATCGATCAAAACTCGATTCAGATTGAAGGGCGCTGGCTCGCTGCTTGCTATTTCTGGTTCCTGCGGTCCTGCCTGCCACAAATGAAATGAACGAGGTAGATGAGACTTCCAAGGGTCGACAACTCCTCCATTTTTCCTATCGACAGAAGAGATACAGATGAAACTCCACTTTTTTCCGATCGAGAGAAGAAAATACAAATGAAAATTTGATTACGTCAATTTTGTTGTCGGCTGGAAATTGGAATGGAGAGAAAAGGATGTGTGATTTTAGGGTTAGAGGTTTGAAGGGATGAAATGTAATTATATATACATATATATATATATATATATATATATATATATATATATATATATATATATATATATATATATATATATATTCGGGGTGGGGCGGGTCGGGGCAGGCATCCCCACTCCCTAACCCGAACCCGAAAAAATACCCGATAACGACCCGAAACCCGATAAGCTTGCCCCGCCCCGCCCCGAAATCTTCGGGAATAGGGGTTTTCCCGTCGAGTTCGGGTTTTTTTGCCATCCCTAAGTAGAAAGTTTAGTGTGCCACATGTACAGCCAAATAGTCAAACTTAAAGGGTTTAGTGTGCTACATGTATAATCTTTGATGCTCCTTTGTCTATTTTTGAATTTATTTTCTAATCATAAAAGGTTCTCTCTTCTTACCACCACTCCTTTTCTCTTCATCATTGTAACACAACCAAAAAAACTTTTGTTTTCCCTCTAAATCTTGAATTCCATCACTATACAATCGATACTACTCGACCATCGTTCCCCTGTTTACACCCAACCATTCAATTTAAGCAAAGTAAACCAGATCATAAAAGCTATCAACCAATCGAAAACAAAAAACAATCGCAAATTAAAAATCAATACATAACATCGATACCTACTAGTAGAAATCAGAAGATGACCTGGTTTATTCTTTATCTATGATTTGCTTCAGTAGTACAACCAATCGAAAAACTATCAATTTAAGAAGACTAAACCAGATCATAAAAGCTATCAGCCAATCAAAAACGAAAAACAATTGCAAAGTAAAGATCAATACATAACATCTATACTTACGGTAGAAATCAGAAGATGACCTGGTTTGTTCTATATCTATGATTTGCTTCAGTAGTACCAGATCATAAAATCATTGCAGTTGGGGCTTGGGGGAAGCTTTGAAGGAAAATGAAAGAGAGATACTGATGAAATTTGAGATAAAATGAGAAATTAAGGATTTAAGCATCGAGGTAGAGGAAGAAGAAGACGCACCAGAAGCAGATTGAAGCAGTCGAAACACAAAGAATAGGGCAAAATTTGTCACATCGTCTGGGAAATCAGTGTACAAGGGAATATGGGATCGACAAGACGGGTTAGATCATCTCCAACATCCTGATATACCACTAAATCGGTTTCATTTAAGTAGTGATGTCAAAACTAAAAAATTTGTTTAACAACGCTTAATGGGTGAGGGAGTGCTTTAATGACGGAGGTTTCTTGGTTAATGCGGCAATCAACATATATGTGGTGAGCTGGCCAAAATGTTACCGGTTTACCCCTTCAAAACTAAAAAAGATACTTAATCGACCCGACAAATATCAATTCGTTTCCTCATAAAGCCACAAAATTAATTTAGGGACTTAAAGGGTCAATCATAGACATTCCGTAGGGCATTTGTTCATTTTCCCTTAAAAATTATCTATTGATAATTATTTATAAAAGTAGAGAATAAAAACATTGCGAAATTGGTTAAAAGAAATTACAAAAGAAGACACGTCGATAATGGAAAGGCACATTATAGGAAATATTAATTGTTTTTGTATGAAATGGTTTCAATATTCTATTGCTATTAAAAATTATAATGTTATGGCTTAACTATGAACCAAACGACACTAATTATACAAGTGCTATAGCAACATTTCTCATATGATTGTGTAGAAAGTCAGGATAACATTTGTATTTAACTGATTTTGTGTAACGAATGGTGAGTAGTGTTCCAAAAAGAAAAAAGAAAAAAAAACAACCATATTAGGGTTTTACACCAAAACTATGATTAGTACACCAATCACAATGAATTAGACGATAGGGTACAACATAATATTAGCAGAAGATCAGAAGATGCCATAAAGCGGCAAAATTTTAACTCCTAATTGCAGCCAATCGAAAAGCCACCCTAAATTTAACGTTATGTTGGAAAACAAATGTCTCCTAGAGGAAGTTATTCCCAAATTAGAGCTCCATTAGGTGTGCTAGATGGCCTACAAACTCATTTTTTACGACAAATCAACAAAAATACTTTTAAGTTAGATACTATATAGATATGCAATATTTCGATTTAGTATACTTTAATTTAACATAGTTTGAAGTAGATTTAGCAACATCAATATACAAACTTTAAACTTATCTCTGTAATGGGAAAATGACATTGTAGCCCTATAATATTTACAAAATTGGTCTAACTAGTCCCTAAACATTTTTTGTTGCTTTATGGGTGGCATAAATTTGTTTTTGTCCGGTCTAATTTGTCATTTTCAAGGAAACGAAGCGGGTAAACCGATGACATCTTTGCCACCTAATTTAATTTTTTCAATCTGTGTTATTTAGGTTTTTAATTAGACTAAGCCATCTACCCATTTACTTTATCCTTTTCCTTGGCAGTGCAGACCGTCAATGATGTTGTCCATGTTAGAAGAGAGAAAATGGAGTAAGGGTTTTTAGTCACTGGTCATTTTCAAGGAAGCGGGGCGGGTAAACAGATGACATCTTTGCCACCTCCTTTAATCTTTTCAATCTGTGTTATTTAGGTTTTTAATTAGACTAAGCCATCTACCCATTTACTTTATCCTTTTCCTTTGACTAAAAACCCTTACTTCATTTTCTCTCTTCAAACATGGACAACATCATTGACGGTCTGCACTGCCAAGGTATCTTTTCCATGTACCATATACACTACACAGATGGCATTAATCAAAAGTTGATAAACATTGATTTCGTAGGTATGGACAAGGATGAGTGATATGGGTTTATCGAAAGATTCACAAAAAAAATTGTGAGAAGCTCTATTACTGCCCTCCTTATGTTAATTTTCCAAAAGATTTAAGGTTAATTCAGTTTGTGCTTGATTATGCTGACTTTATAGAAACTGCATATAAATTTGGTTGTGAAATCCTTACATATGTAGACCATTTTGGTAATACTAACATGCAGTAGTGGTTGGGCACAGAAAGAGAGCGGCTGGGCAAAGAAAGAGAGCAAGTAATTGATGATATCTATGATGAAGTAGTTGATAATATCCAACATGATTCCGATATAGGTTAGACAGAGGATGGGGATGATAACAATAACCCTTATTTTTTCAAAAAGGATAATTGCCCATGTTCTGAGATGGCTAAGGATGTAGGTGAATATGATCTTTTTGATGATGACATGGGTGACAATGAAGCAAAAGATGTTGATTTGCCAAATATTTTGAAATGTCCAAAAATCTAAGACCAAAAATTTCATTTTAATAATAATAAAATCATTGACCAAAATGCTTTCATGAAACCATAAAGGAAAATCAGAGTAAGTCAATCAATCATCTCAATACATCAGAGTCATATAAAACAGAATTCATGGTGTGTATGTCTGGAATGCGATCACCCCAAGCTCTTCCCTTTCGATCCAAAAATACCTGAAACAAAAGATTAAAACCGTAAGCACAAAGCTTAGTAAGTTTCCCCAAATACCACATACCATACATATCAAACATACAATGAGTCATGCCCCACAACCATTGGGCCCCGCTCGGCATCGAGCCCTGTTTGGAATAGATCTGTTAGAACATGAGATTGGCCCCGACCATCATATTCATCAGTCCCCGCATGGCATCGGGCCCTCCCGAAATTCATATAGATACATAAACACATGCAAGAATCACAAAGATAAATAACATACAATACACCCATCAGGCCTCGCCTGGCATCGGACCCCGCCCGTTATACATATCACATACTACACATGCAAGAGTCACATAGACAACTAGCATCCTAATCATAATAAATCATGGGCCACTATTGGTGCCTTTGACCCGCCAAGTACAGTGAGGAGACTTACCTTAAACAGCTGAAAATCAGATAAACGCTCAGACTGCTGATCCGGATAATCCACACGCTAATCATTCAAATAAAACTCCTATTAATAATTGGGCCATAAACCATAACTAGGAATCTGATTCATTTGTCCCACTCCCAAGGTAAAAGACCATTTTATCCTTTCCTCACTTGGCCTAATAATCGAGGCCCAACCCAATGGCTCCAAAAGCCCAATATGGCTCAAATTCCTAAATGACATTTAAAGCCCATTATGGGTCCAAATCCAAGAAGGACCAAAGCCTAACAATGACCTAAAGTTGGAAATACTATTGGCCCAACAAGGCCCAAAACCTTAATAGTCCAAATATGGCTCAAATCGCAAAAGTCAACAAAAGTCAATGGTAGTTGAGTACGCCCCGCGTACTCAGACTTATGCCCCGCATACACCTCCTTTGGCCATTACATGTTGCGTACAAGCTGGGTACGCCCCGTATACTCCACTACTTACCCAACTCACCATTAAGTGCTTAATCGGTTAAGCTATTATGTCTAATTCTCAGATCTGTTCCTAAATGATGTCTTAACACGTAAACGTGGCAAATTTACTCCTTTTCATGACTTAGTGGGACCCAATACTCAATAAAATCCGTTATAAGCACCCAAACTCATGCATGTGCCAAGATAACTCATCAAGATTGCATTTTTATGCATAATGAACATTAGAGAGGCTAGATCTAGCATTTCCAACTCCTGGAGTGACTCATACTCATAAGGAGGACCTATGGGGCCAAAACATAATAAAACAAAGCCCTAAACTAGATCTAGCAATTGGAGTTACCAAGGTAGAAGCTTTATACCTCAAAAAGCTTGCAAGTTTGATGAAGATTCTGGATCTTCAAGCTCCAATTCCACCAAAGCTTCACCACCAAGATTCACCTTCTTCTAAATAACCAAAAACACCACAATACCATAACAATGGCTCACAAACACTCAAAGGGAGGCTAGGGTTTCATTTTCAGGGTTTGGAGAGGTGGAGACTAGTCATAAGAAGCTCCTAAAGCAACTTAAGGTGTTTAAACATGGCACAAGCCCTAAAAATTACGGTTTGAACCTGTTGGCCGTATGCCCCTCGTACTCCCATGTACACCCCACATATGTGGGTGCCTCCGCGACAAAACCATCGAGCAAGTACACCCAGCGTACTCGGCTAGGGACCAAAACCATCAATATTCCGAATGTCATAACTTCTTCGTTCTAAGTCTTATTTCAACGTTATTTATATATACATAAATGCAATGAGTAGCTCTATAATTATATCCACTCTCCTTTACCTTAAAACTTCATGAGATTAAATCTAAAATTCATAAAAATCCTAAACTAACACTTTACGGTTATACCCTTGGGCTTTAAAACAAAATCCGAACTCTTGGATCATCTAATCTACATTATCCACATCTAAGGGGTCTAAATCTCCTTCCCCATGGCCCATATCCTTATGATAACTGTGTTGGATTAGGTGTCTAATCCCATAACTATAATTGGTATGTACTTGATTTGATAGTAGCATGATCCTTTTGGGTTGCCTTCATACTGGCAACTAGACAGGATGACTGTTGGAGAGAGAGATTGAGTTTATTATTTGGAATAATAAATTGGTGCATAAAAATTGTTTATTAATATATTATAAGGATAATATATTAATTGGAAGTCATATTATTAATTAGTATTTAATCAGAAGTTAATTTTGGGATCAAAGGAACTGATTAAAAGTGCAGGGGTTGTTTTGTAATTATTTAATAGTTATGGTTTTAGGCCATTGGATCACCCTTATTAGGGAAGGCTGAAAACCCCTAGAAGGTTCTAGAGATTTTCATCCAAGCCCTTAGGTAAGGGAGTCTATGGACTTGCTTAGGCCCTAAGCTAAGGGATTAGGATTTCTACCTCAAAACCCTAGCTAGCCTCAAGTATAAATAGAGCCTCTTGGCCTATTGAATTCGTGCACCTCCAAGAAACCCTAGAAGAGCCGAATTTTTAAGCAAGTGACTTATATGTCCTCTCTCTCATATTCGTCCTCTTGCCCTAGTGTGTTTGTAAGCCATTAGAGGTACTAAGCTTGTGGTACTTGTTCTAAAAAGCAAGGATCTTCAAGAATTGGTTGTTATTAATATATAGCAACAAAGTTATATGTTCTAATCTTTGTAATGTAGATTTCAAAATATTAGATGTATATTACGGTTTTCTATTTTGTGTTCAATGCTTTCATGTCTAATAGAGAAAAAAATAGATCCAAAATTAGGGTTGCATGCACACATTGGATTGTTTGTATAAAACCCATTAGTGGTATCAGAGCTTTTGGTTTTTGTTTTCAATTAGATTTGATACAATATATTTGTCACACCCCAAAACCAAGAACGGCGGAAACGTTCTGGGGCGGAGGACGTCATGTATAGTATCACAACAATGTAAAGTAGTAAACAAGCAACAACATCATCCATTGCATTAATAAAATAATTATTATACAAGTGTGTTCTGTCAAATTATAATAGACACTAAAGCATAAATCAAAATGAAAGATGATTCTTGAACAAGCTCCATCTTCTCTAAACCTTGCATCGGTACCTGTCTATAGATGACCTGAGGATACAAGTAATTTTGAAAGCGAGTATCAACTTTAAAGCTGGTGAGATCATAAGTATTTTAGTGTCTTAATTTGTAAGTAAGTATTTGTATGTATGAATTTGTATGTAAGAATTTGTAAGTAAGTATTTGTATGTATGAATTTGTATGTAAGAATTTGTAAGTATATGAATTGTAAGTATTGAAAGTGTATATGAACTGTAAGTATGAAAATGTTTGTAAAACAACTGTAAATGTTTGAAAAACCCTAGAAATCCCTATGATTCCTACTTTCATATGAATTTGTCTTCTACCAAGACCTAACTGCTCTGAATGTAATCTTCTACCAAGACCTAACTGCTCTGAATGTACGTTTCTTGTAAAAGTGTGTAATTTTCCAAGTGTAACTATCATTAACAAAATATAGTTTTTACATTTAATGCTTAAGTGAAAAGATCACTAAATATATGTAAAGGGAAAATTTATGTAGTACTGTAGTGTAGTGCTGTAAGAACTAGTGCTGTACTAACTACCTTAAACCAGATTTATATTAAGGCATCATGTGATTAATTGCACCATGTTATTGACTGGTAACAACGACATAAGTATGGTCGTAAAAAGGAATGATGTTTGGCACCCGCAGACCTGCAGGACCGGCTGTAGCTAGCAGCAAGGTGTAGGATAGTCAATCCAGTATAGATCTATATGCAAACTCACGCTCTCCCTCCAAGAGAATTCTGGCTACAACTCGGGCCATGACATTTAACGCATGCTCTGATACAGTGGATCACGATTATGTCAATGTAGTAATGTATATGTAATGTACGAAAAAGTTCTACGTGTGCTAGCTGTAATGTGTGTTCTCCCTCTATCTAGCAAGTATATTAATGTACTGTAATGTTCTAGTTGTAGTGTACGTGTTCTCTATCTAGCAAGTATAGTAATGTACTGTAATGTTCTAGCTGTAGTGTACGTGCTCTCTATCTAGCAAGTATAGTAATGTACTGTAATGTTCTAGCTGTAGTGTACGTGCTCTCTATCTAGCAAGTATAGTAATGTACTGTAATGTTCTAACAAGTATTGACTCATGAATGAACTGACTCATTGTATGGTATCGCGTTCTAGTATTGTTCTAGTATCTTCCTAAACTACCAGTATGGTAGTTTACTAGTAATCTAACTGGTAGGTATGGACATGGATGTATACCCTTGCTACCCAAGGGCATGGGATGAACTGGAAGGGCCTTTATGACTATATATGTACATATGATATATAACTAATATTTAAACGGCCTTCGGACGAGTACCCGATATCCCACCAGACCACATCTCAAGCGCGAAAAGGAAATAGGGTGGATAGCCTTCCTAAGTATTTTAAACATTTCTTATATAACTATACATATAGAGGCATGCAATTTATAATATAAAAGCATAATTAAGTTTTGTAAAACCTTTGAACATAATTATTATCTTAAGAAAAGATCGACTTGATGTCAATCTATAAAACGGTTTTGAAGGCATGGGTTTGATAAAACGGTTTAGTATAAAGAAACATTTGTTTGAAACACAATTGTAAATAAGTTTGAAAAGTAATATACAGAGTAAAATGTATAGAGAAATAAGGAGTTTTAAACACATAAAGTGTTTATGAAAGACATTTGAAGGAAACTGTTTAGTAAAACGGCTAATGAGTAGCCAATCATTTGAATGCTGCTTATTAATCACATGTGATTGATATAATGATTAGCATAATTCTACTTGTATCCCCCCCATAAAACATTTAAAAATAGTTTAAAACATTGATTAAGGGGTATGAACTCACCTGTGGTAAGTGGATCGGAAGGAAGTGTCGGATAAGTGCTTGGTGTCAAGTGAAGACTTAGACACGCACAAAGATCCTAATAACATATAAGAATATATGTATATACACAATTAGTCTTTAAACAACTAATAACCAAATTTAAGACACCCTAGGACATGTTACACACTTTATACAAGTGTTATAAGTCTCAAGGTTTGCATCTAAGTGCTGTAGGGAAAGGCTAGTGTGTTTGGGGTCCAAGGGTAAACTCCCTTGGAGTTTACGGTTTTGATGGGCATGACACCAAGAGTTTACGGCAGTAAACTCTAGAGTTTACAGTCTTAAACTCTAGTCCTAATGACTAGGTGTTGTTTGGTGGTTTAACAAGCCTCTTGGAGCAATTCTACTAAGTGGTTTGGCCTTTGGAATGGACTAGGGCATCAAAACACCTCTTTTGAGGAGTTTACAGCCTCATGGAGTTTTCCCTTGGGTTCATAAACTGTAAACCCATATGGAGGAGTGTAAAGCCATGTTTTCAAGTCCCTAACACAATTAGGTAAGTGTATGAGCTAGTTTCTAAGCCTAAAGAAGGAAAATGACCAACTTAAACTCACTTTAGGGTGTTTACGGTTTTGGGAGATCCCCAAACCGTAAACCCCTATATTTGATGGTCTTTGAGGTTTTTCTAGGTTTAAACTCAATGAGGAAGGGTTTAAACGTGTCAAGGAAGGTTTAAACATCAACTAGGGCTTAGATTTGACGCTTAGACACACTTTGGTGTCATTTATGGTGTTTACGGCCCAAGAAAATTCTTGGACCGTGAACACTTCCAATCTTGTGTTCTTGACATATTTTCTTGATGTTTAAACGTAGTACTAGCTTAAAATCACTCAAGGATAGAAGCACTTACTATTGGAAGGCTTGGTTTGTGCTAAAAGGCCAAGAACACTTAGTGTGTGTTCTTGGTGTTTTGGAAAAAGCTAAACAAAACACATAAATGAATGGATGAATAGATGCACAAACACTAGATTAAGTGTTTTCCTAACTTGAAATGGTTAGAATACTTACAACTTTGGATATTTGGAATTAAATCTTGGATGATACTTGAGAGGATATTTTGGAGTTTACTCTTTTGACTTTTGGGGACTAAACACAAATGACTAACTTTTTGGGGAGTAAACTCATACATAGGCATGAGTTTACGATTTTGGTGATTTCTAAACCCAAAACATAAAAGTTTGGTTGGGTTTTTCTAATACGCGAAGTGTTTGCGGTTTTCAAAAATCAAAACCCGAGACGACACTTTCTTTCACCCGTTCGCTTAAAATTAATATTAAAATAATCAAACGAATTTTATATTTCTTAAAAATAAGAAATAATGACATTGACTTATGATACGAAGGGGTTGACTTTTAGGGTTTGACCGAATGGAAATTTCGGGTTGTCACAATATTGAACTTGAAAAAATAAGGGTTTATGCCATTTAAACCCTAGGGCTTGGATTTTTTGAAATTAGGGTTTCAAAACCCTAGTTTTGAAACTTGATTAGAGTTTTTCGACCCTCATGATTTCGAATTTTAGGGTTTGCTAACCCTAGAATTTTCGAAAATGCCTTCCCTAAGATTAGATTTCGAAAAACTAGGGTTTTGGGTAGGTATTATCTTTTAATTTTTTAAAAAAATAATTTAAGTTTTTGAAATATCCCTTCCCAAATTTTTAAAAAGTAGGGGATAAAAGGGATTAGGTTAAATTGTTTATTTAATTTAGTGGATAATCCTTATGAGATGTAATAATTTAAATTAATTGTTTAATCTTGGATAATTATTCAATCAAGGTTTTGAATATTTAAAGTTTTAAATTAAATTTATTAATTTCGAAAAATTTAAAATAAGATTAAAAACCCTAGTATTTTAAATGTTTAAAATACAACCTTATACTGTATAAAATTAAAAGTCTAATATTATATATGTATAAGAAAAATCAGTTTTACCATTAGTAAGCCTCATTCACGAAGCTGGTCTATAAGGGGTGTTTAAGGAAGCGGCCTATAAAATGACCGTCACTGAGTATCCATTCTTACTCACCGCACACTTAACTAGTAGAGGGTCGTTAGCCGAACGGGTAGGATGGGACATTAAATCCTCATTAATAAGTATAATGAAAAAATATATAAAGTAACTAAATGTTTTTATAAAATTCTTAATCTTAGGTACTTTAGGAAAATGTGAATTTGATGCTAATCTATGAAATTGCACATTGCACTTTATTAAATCGTTAGTGGAGCAGTGTGGTTAACCGGCACACTAAGCTCCCGTTTGATAGTTTCTGTCTGGGAAAGTGTTGTGAGGTAAAGTGTTGTCTGGAAAAGTTTTCTGACTGGGAAAAAAACCATGTTATTTAATTGTACATCTGACTGACTGTGATGAATGATGAAAAATGACTCGGTGTATGTCTGATATGGGTGGGATGGATGAGATTTTTCAAAATAAATTAGGCTGGTGGTGGTGTTGTCCAAAAAAAGAATTAATCCAATAAAATGAATTTAAAAAATTAATTAAAAGAAATTAATAATCTAATAAAGTAATATTTATTAATATATAAATATTATATATTATAACGAATATTTATGAATATATAATAATCCAATAAAATGAATTAATCCATAAAAAGGAAATAAAAAAAAAAAGAATTATTTAAGAGAAATTAATAATTCAATAAAATAATATTTATTAATACATAAATATTATATATTAAAATAATATTTCTTAATATATAATCATACATTAAAAAAGTAATAACTCAATAAAAATCAATTTAAAAAAAAAGTTATTTAAAAAGTTTAATGATCCGAGAAAGAAAGAAAGACGCGAGGTTTGGAGCATAATTGTCTTTCCAGCCCATTCAGCCAAAAAGATATGATTTTGGAGCTTTCTGGGAAAGACATATCTTATCAGAAAAGACCCATTTTTTGTGCAAATCAAACAGTCTTTCCGGTCCATTCAGCTAGAAAGATCTGTTTGGACCTGGAAAGATGTGTATCAAATGGGGCCTAACTTAGACTAGCAAAGAGTGGCAATGGGTAGCTCGTAGATTATCATTGATCAATGGAGCGTGTAGGATTAACCGACACATTGATTCGGTGGTAAATGACTACGAGAGTACCAAGCTAATTTGCATGGTTAGTCACACCTTGTTTGTGACCCTCGGTATCCCAGTCACAAAGATCTAGGAATTTTATTTAAAACCTAATTCATTTTAAAATTTTAATTTTGTGGTGAAATTGGTAAATCATCATTTACCTACCTTCAAATAATTTATAATTGGATTATAGCATCCATTTTCCGAATTGTGGATTATTGTTTTGGGTCCTAACCTTAATATTTCATTTGGGTGTTATATTAAGGATTCATATCTAATCAAAAACTTATCTTTCTTCATTTTCAGATGTCTATCCCAAACAATGTTTTTGGCTCAAACTCCTCCAACAACAACTCCTCGAACCCACTCTCGCTCATGAACATTTGTGGGAGGGTCACATTTGATGGATCCCATTTCAATGATTGGATCAGAAACATCATAATGGCCTAGGTTACGAGGATAAGGAACATATTCTCGACAAGGAACTTGTCGAGATATATGAAACCACTGCTACCCCCAAAGAAATGGTTGAGTATAGGGCCAAATGAAAGGAAGTGACCAACGTATCGTGCATTATGATGGCCACTATGACTCTCGAGCTGCAACAGTTCTATGAGGACTTTTGGCCCTATGAGATGTGCCAAGACTTGATGGAAAAGTACCATCAAAGATCACATCAATAGAGGTATGAAATAGTCACCTCATTCATAACAACCAAGATGAAGGATGAAGAGTCCATCACGACCCACTTGCAAAGGATGCAAAGGTATATGGATCAATTGCTCAAGTTGAATTTCAACTTTGATGAAGAGCTGGCTATAGACATAGTCTTACACTCTTTGCCTCCCTACTATGATCAGTTCAAGATGACTTATCATCTGAGCAAGGAGGAAGTCACCTTGAGCAAACTTCAAGGTTTGTTAAGAACAGCTGAAAATGGTTTAAAAGGAAAAAGTGTTGAATCCACTCTTACTGCTACCCCAGTCCTAGATATTGGAAATGGAAAGGGGAAAGCAAGGAAAGCTCCCTCAAAGAACTAGAAGGGAAAGTCTCATGATGGATCTTCTACTAGTGGATCCAAAGGTAAAACCGGTTCTACCCCTCCCTCCTCAGATAAAAAAGAAGCAATGTGCTTCTACTGTCATGATAAGGGGCATTGGAAACGAAGCTGCTCGAAGTACTTGCAGGACATCAAGTATGGGAAGATAAAGCCCAACTACACAGGTATTTATACTATTCTTTCTAAAACTCATCACATGCTAGTTCTTGGGTCCTTGATATAAGATGTGGTTTTCACATTTGTTCTGACTTGTAGGGACTAAGAAGAAGTAGTGATGTGGAGCATGGGAAGATGAACCTGGTACTGGGTAATAGGAAATCATCGTCTGTTACCAAGATCAGAGTTTACTCTTTAGTGGTTAGTAGTGGGTTAGGTTTAGATTTGAATGATTGTTGCTACTCGTCAAAAATGACGAGGAATATTATTTCTTTTCATGGTTTGTACAGATAAGGATTTAGATATTCATTTAATAACGAAAGTGGTTCTATAAATGCTTATTATAATGGTAATTTTTATTTTGAAGCATTTCCTTGTAATGTCCATGTCCAAAACTCGGTTTTCTGATGCACAACTCTCATCCAATAGGTAGATCTGGGCTCCTTAAGTCGATATAACACATAAAGTCATGAACTTTACGTACATGCATGGTATTTTTATGCTCAAAGGATCAAAAATGGGGTTTATTTCATACATGGGGTTCTTATGGCCATAAAATGGCACCTTTATGCCATGAGGTGTCACAACTAGGAATTCTGATGCTTTGTAACAACAACAATGATAACAAATGTGAACCAAAAATGTGAAAGCATGTATGATGCTTATTCAATAACAACAAAACCTCCATCAAACACTTTATACAAGCATATCAAATAGTCAACAAAGAATTGGAAACCCTGGAAATCGGGTTAAGTCCATTTTAAACTAGGACTTCCTTAGTGGTCCTAATGGGCCAATAAGTTTCCAATTTGACTATTTTGGGCTTAGAACTCTTAAATGGGCTCTAATTGGAACCACTTCCATTTGTTTTAATAATTTGGGGCATATTGGGACTAGAATAAAATAAAATACCCTAATGGACCTTATTGGGCCATAACTAACCTAATTAGCCCTAATGGGCCATAAAAACTTATACTTGATTTATTAGGGCCGTGAACCCTCTCCCAAGACCAATTAGGCCAAAAATCACCTAATTGGGCCATAAAATGGACTTAAGCACCAAAAACACCCAATTTCCTTTCTTTTTCTCCTCTTCTCGGCCCAACTACATAAATGAGGGCGGGGGGGGGGGGGGGGGGGGGGGGGGAGGGGGAGGGGAGAGTTGACTTTCCACTTGCCACCTCCTTATTATATTATGGTTCTCCTTGCAATATCTCATATTTCCAAGCAACCATCCTATCAACACTCTCTCTTCTCCTCTGCTTTCTACTCTCGGCCGAGAACACAAGAGAAAGACACACACACACACAATTCACTCAAACACTCTCAAAGAAACACTCTTACTTGTTCATTCAAAAAATTTTAGATTTAAGGGCTCTTCAAGAAAGTTATTCTACAAAAATCATCATCTTAGTTAAGTTCATGCTTGGATGTCACAACTAGCATTTTTGCTAAGAAATTCTACTCTCATGCAATCATTCACCTAGTGTAATAACTTGTACTCTAAGTGAATTTTATACTCCATTCTCATTCCAAATACATCTCATATGTTCAAATAAGGGTTGGAAACCCTTGAAATTCCGGTTTAAGTCCATTACGGACTAGAATTTCCTTATTGGGCCTAATGGACCAATAAGCTTCCAATTTAACTATCTTGAACTTAGAACTCTCAAATGGGCCCTAATTGGACCCATATACATGAAACATAATATTTTGGGCCTTATAAGCCTAAAATGAACTAGGTTAACTTTAAAGGGCCTTATTGGGCCATAACAAATCTAACTAGCTCTAGTGGGTCATAAAAATCATTCATTGATTTATTTTAGGGCCAAAAATCATCTAATTGGATCATCACAAGGGCTTAAGCATAAAAAGGCCCAATCTCTCTTCTTTCTTTTCCTCTTTTCGGCCCAAACTACATAATTGGAGGAAAGGTTGACTTTGTACTTGCCACCTCACCATTATACATGGGATATCCACACAATTCATCCCATGTTTCCATGTACCACCCTTATCTCCCCTCTCCTTCATAATCTCGGCCATAGAGCTAAAAATCACCACCACACACTCATTTTCACTTACAAAATCTCTTAAGGAAAGCTCTCAACAAACCCCTACATCCTCCTTCAAATTTCGAGATCTTATGTGTATCTTCAAAGAGATTTTCATCTAGATCATCATATTTGGTAAGTTGTTGTCATAATTAAGTCTTTTATTTTCATCCTTAAGCTAATAACACTCCCTTATAAAGCCTCATTTCGTGATCTATGTTTCATAGAGTCCAAAATCATTCAAGAAGCTTACTAGGGTCGAAAACCACACCATCTTCTTCTTATCTTCATCAAAACCAAAATCAAAACCCTAAGGTGAGTTCATACCCCCTTGTTTTTGTTTTTTACTTGTTTTTGGGGGAGAATACAAGTTGATTTGTGTAGATCTATGTGTATATGCATGAGTATGTGTGATTTCCTTGAAACATTTGGTGATTATGTGTTGATTTCTTCACTAAATGACTACTCTCGGACTGTTTTGACCCTCCAAATGGAAGTATTTTTCAAAACTGTTTTACATGGATAAAGTTCAGATTTATACCTTTAAAATGACTACTCTCACATTTTTATACGATTTTTCTACAATTTTTGGCGAATTTTATAAAACTGCCTATCATATTTGAAATAATTTCGGACCAACCTGTGAAGATGAGTAATTTCACACTAGTTTGAGGCCATCAATAATTATGAGAAAAATTGTGAACAAGGTAGACAAAATTTCCAAACTTCTAGAATTTACGGATCCAAATTTTGACTTACGATGAATTTTCTACAAATTTTCTAAAAACTATGTCGGAAAATCCAAAAACCAGAAAAATGTGTATTTTCCCAAAAACCAAGCCAAAAATGATATTTTTGACAAAAATGGGTTTAAAATGTTATTTTTACCACAAAGTAGTCATCACACAAGTTTTTAACAAAATTGGAGATTTAAGTGTTATTCTTACAAAAATTGGGCCTTAATTGTAAATTTTTGGCTTATTGGGCCAAGAACGTCATTTTTACAAAAAGTGGGCTTTAGATATCAATTATGTAAATAATCAAGCTAAAATAGACAAAACAATAACAAACGGGTTTAAAACGATATTCATATCCTTATTGGGCCTGGAAATAATATACATGTTTATTGGGCCTTAGTGTCCTTTTACATGTATATTGGGCTTAGGATAGACATTCACATTCCTTTTGAGCCTGAAAATAATAGACACGTATAGTGGGCCTTAGTGGTCCACTTACATGTTTATTGGGCTTGGGAATGGGTTTTATATGCATTCTTCTTTTTATGATATTTTAATAAATACTTGAGCCAAAACCAATAATAAACCAACAAATGGATTTATTTTGATCATTTTCTAGGTTATTGGGCCTTAGTGGCCCATTTTTATGTGTGAAAGGTCCTGTATATGTTTATTGGGCCTCATTGACCCATTAACATGTGCGACGGACCTTGGATACTATTTGTGTGCTATTTGGGCCTGTAAATACTTTACATGTGAAATGGGCCTTAGTTGTCCTTTCATATATATTTCGGGCCCATGTTATATAATCTCATTCCCTTTAGGTATCGAAATGATTTACATGTTTAGCGATGCCTTAGTGGTTCACTTACATGGATCATTGGTCCTGGAATGAGTTTATACCTTTTCTCTTCGCGTAAATTCGATTAAGGATCTAGCGAGTTTTTGTCGGTTGGCACCTATTAAGTGTACGAAGTAGCCTGTAGTTACAGAGTCTCTTGGAGGGAGAACGGAGATTTGTGTATAGATCTTTACGGGAATGACACCCTACACCTCAGTTGTTTGCTACAGTTAGACTAACTCAGTCTAGGGTGACGAAAACCTTATAATCAAAGTCAAAACCGGCGTCCAACGATGCCAAGACAGGCGAAATTGTCATTATTTAGTATGGTTATGACGGCTCGCTTAGAGGAATTAACGTTATAAATTTTACAGAAGACCTTTTTTTTACAGGCAACATCGGGTTATCTGGGAACATTCTCTTTACATGCTCTTACATTCTCTCTACATTCTCTTTACCTTTTTAGTCAACTAACAATAACATACATGCATTAATACAAGATCTAACACAAACACACTAAACAGTTTTTAGAAAATATCGGATTTTCTGGTGGTTTTCAAAGTTATGCAAATCATTTTCACAAACATGCTTATGAACTCACCAACATTTTTATGTTGACCGTTTTTCAAAATAACTTGTATTCTCAGGAAACCGTTGAAGCAGGATGAACGAAACAAACTAATGGATATTGTGTTATATTTTGTTTCATCATACTCTTACTATTTTGGCATGTAATATTCAAATACAATACTCGATGTAAACAATGAATGTTGTTAAATTACATGTGTAATGATGATGATGTTATGTTTCAATTATATTCACTGTAATGATATTTCAAGATGAAGCCACGCACAAGCCCCCGAACGTTTCCGCCGTCTGGTTCGGGGGTGTGACATTGGATCCATGGTCTAGATTCATTGTTTTATCAAAAACCTCTTCTTAACTCATTTAAACTCATCATTTCCATCTTAGGATCCTCTAAGTTCGAGATCTTCCAAAAAGGCTTGCTAGGACCAAATTTTCTTCATTTCTTCCTTCTAAATAAAAAACAACAAGCAAAGGTGAGTTCATACCCCTCTCTTTTCGGTTTTTACTAGTTTTATGGGGGAGAATACAAGTAAAATGTGTAGATCTATGTGTATGTGTGTGTTATGTATGATTTTATGCATGTATGTGTGATTGTAAGTGTTTATGTGGTAAATATGCAACAAAAAGAGAAGAAATCTCGAGATCTATGACATAGAAAGGAAAAAAAACATCATCTAAGGTATACCACACTAAACAAATCAAGAAAAATACCCTCTAAGATTTAAAATAGACATATTGTAACATAAAACAAATTTTGGGGCTTAAATGGTCAAATAAACAAAAGTTGGGTGAAAAGTTGCTATACACGGTTTTCTTGAGGGTCAAAAGAGTCAAAACAGTTAAAATAAATGTTTTTGTGACAATTATGCTCTTCAAAGGACTTGAAATGTAAATAATAGCTCAATGGGCCAATTTTTGGGCTTTTCAGCCCAAAAAGCCCAAAGTTGCGAAAATTCTGATTTTCAAAGGGCTAAAATGAAAATTTTCTCAAAACAGGGGATAAAAAGGTAAAAAAATCATTTCAAGGGTTAAAATGCGTTTCGTTACTAAAAAGGACCAAAAATGTAAAGATTTTGGATTTTGGGCCAAAATTGTAAAAGTTGCAAAAGTTTGGGCTATGAACGAAAAATACTTTTCTGGAAGGGCTGAAACTGTCAAAGAATAAACTTTAGGCTAAAAATATCAATTGAGTAAGTCTATGGGTAAAAAATGACAAGAAAATGGTTTTTAGGGCCTAAATGTCTCTTTTTTTTATAAGGGACTAAAATTGTCATTTTTATAAAGGAAGGGCTGAAATGGTCAAACCAATATTTTGAGTCAATTATTTTGTTGTTGAGATATTTGGGTCAAAAATACCAAACCACAACTTATGAAAAATGGCAGGATGAATATACATAATTTTCTAAATATCGTTATAAATGACCAACCAGTCTCGTATCGATACAAAAATTTAACAATTGTTCAATTAAATATTCCGACAACTATACTATACCTAAGACAAGTAAACATTAAATTCTTTGGGCTTGAAAGTTCCAAACATGCTTATTGGGCCTTTGTGGCTGTAACGACCCAAATTTCACGTCCAAAAATTTCATTTAAATTAAGTAGTTTGTAAAACATTTGTAGTAAAACGTCATACGATCATATCATTTCAATAAACATATCTCGTGTCTAAATACCCAAAACATGAAAATAGTAATAATGTCAGAGTACAATCCCAGAATATCTCATAATGCGGAAAACCAAAGTGTGTGTGTATGATGTGCCGCTACCGTGCCGACTCCTTCCCCTTCGCTGAAGAGTTACCTGAAACAAAAACTGAAAACTGTAAGCACGAAGCTTAGTGAGTTCCCCCATCGTACCACATACCATACAATCTTATCACATACATACTGCCAGGCATTTCTGTGGTGCCCGACCTACCCGGTACGGCCATTCTGGGGTGCCGACCTACCCATGCGGCCATTCTGGGGTGCCGTCCTTCCTGTGTCAAGCCATTCTGGGGCGCTGACCTACCTGTGTCGAGCCATTCTGGGGCGCTGACTACCCTTCGGTCCTAAAAACCGAACCTCGGGGACTATTTCACCCCTACTACTAATATCACATATAACATGACATAAACATATTATCAGGCATATCTGGGGTGCCTGAACTACCCTTCGGTCCTAACAACTGAACTCGGGGACTGGTCCCCTCCTACTACCTCTATCGCATATAACATAACAAGCCAGCATGCATACATGTCATCACATACTGTCAGGCGTATCTGGGGTGTCTGACTACCCTTCGGTCCTAACAACCGAACTCTATTACTATCACATACAACATATCATGCTAGCATATAACATATCAGGTAGTAGCAAACCTAGATGATATCACATAGACAATCATCTATCATACATCTCCTACTGGTGGGCCGACATTGTGGCCTTAGACCCACCGCTACTAGAAGGTAACTCACCTCGTAGTAGCTGTCGAACTGTGCGGGAATCCTCCGACTACTACTGCTGCTGCTCCGGAAATCCTCCAGCTAAAATTCCCACAAAACACTTAGTCAGAAACTGACATCTACTCTTAGGGTAAAATGACCATTTTACCCCTTGACCAAGTCAATGTCAAAGTCAACTTCTAGTTGACTTGACTCGCCGAGTTGGCTCGCCAACTCGCCGAGTCCTTATCCTTCCATTAGACCTCATACCCGTCTCTACTCGTCGAGTTAGGCGATGACTCGACGAGTTTTCCTTCTAAATGAACACCGACTGAATCCTCATCCGACTCGCCGAGTTGTATGAACAGCTTGTCGAGTTCATCATCAACTGATACTCATGTCCTGCCTTGACTCGCGGAGTTGTATGAACAACTCGTCGAGTTACTCTTCATCCTATGAACACGTTCTGTCCTCGACTCGCCGAGTTGATGAATAACTCGCCGAGTTCTATGAAGATTGCCTTGGACTCGCCGAGTCCATTCATGCACTTGCCGAGTACCATGAATTTCCAGAACAATATGCTTAGTCCAGAACGTTGGGTCACTCCCCATGACTCCCTAAAACCCTTCCACACTCATTTGGTCCTTTTGACCCTCACTGATATGGGACAAAACCCTTGGACTCGCCGAGTCCAGGAATGGACTCGCCGATTCGGTCACATCCCTTCCTAAAAACTTCGATTTCTGATGTACAACACTTGACCAAAGGACAGATCCACGCCCCTGAACTCGATCTAGCACGTAAAGTTACAAACTTTACGTGCATGCATGGGACTTTTGAGCTTAAAAGGCTCTAAAGTGGTTCTTTTGTTGCATGGAGCCTTCCTTGAGTGCAAAAGCATCCCAAATCTGACTTGTGACTCCAATAATGACATGATCCAGAAGCTCAAACCCCCAACCATGTTTGCAAACATGGTTGGCCACCAAAAATGGCTTATAAAAGCCCTAAATCACCCCAAAGAGGGATCTAACGAATGAATGAGCAAGGTTCGGACTTTATACCTTCTGTAGACTGCAAATGGTGAGCCAAACTCGAATCCTTCAGTCTCCTCTTGATCCTCCTATGCTCTTCCTTCTTCCATGATGTCAAAACTCACAAGAATCACTCAAAAGCCTTGGATTTCCTCAAAAACGTCTAGGGTTTGCTATGAGAAGTGTTTGGGAGCATAAAGGGGGAATGGAGGCTGCATAAGGTCGTTTAAATAGAGTGCAAACCCCTGGATTAGGGTTTTTGTCCAAACAGCGGCTACTCGCCGAGTCCGGGACCCGAATCGTCGAGTCCGCAGCTTAAACTCCGCACTTCATCCTGCTTCTACTCGGCGATTCAATCCTTCGACTCGCCGAGTCCAAGGCTAAAATGCAAAAATAAATGAAGATTTAATAACAGAATACGTATCAAGAACCAAGTGCTACGGTGACCCATTAACATGATTTTTGGGCCCAAGGGATAATTATAAATGTTATTGGGCATTCTATGACCAAATTTCATGTTTAAGGGACCCTCAATGGCTTTTAAGTGCTATTGGGCCTTAGTGGCCCATTAGCATTGCTAGTAAGGTCCAAGTAAATCAAATGCGAAATTGGCCAGCATGTCCTTATTATAATCAATAGCCATAAATAATACGCGGGAATAGCAGGATCTTGTAATCCTCTTCTCCTCCTTTATTAGGCCTATCGTCAATCCAAGTAAACAAATACGAGTCGATAATCAATAGTAATCAACGTCAATTCGGATTTAGTGAGTAATAATGAGTGGCACCAATGTGTGTCGGTCGTAGTCTGTAGTTATAATCAAAGTCTCCTAGAGGGAGAGCGAGAGTTTGTGTATAGATCTATATAGGAGTGACTCCCCCACACCTCAGCTGTTCGCTACAGTTAGACTCGTCCAGTCTAGGGTGACAAAATCTTAAGATCAATTTTGGCGTTCACCAGAGTGCCAAGACAGACGAACTAGTCATTATCATGCATGGTTATAACGACTCACATAAATAAATCCAATAAGTAATCAAGGTAATTCAAAATCATTTACATGATAGATAACTATTCAAACCGTTATATGATATTTTTATTTTGGAAAACATCGGGTTTTCCGGGGAAGTTCAACATTTTCACCTGTACGTTTAATACAAAGTTTTGTTTTTTTTTTTTCAATTATACACGTTTTGAAATCATCATGCATATATTTACGGATCTTCACACCTTTTTATAAACAATGGTCTTTACATAAAATATCGGATTTTCTGGGTTGTTTTCATTCAAACTACACAAAACATTTTTATATCAAACATGCTTATGAACTCACCAACATTCCATATGTTTACCATTTTTCAAAATAACTTGTATTCTCAGGTAATAGGTAAGATGAGGAATAAGTACCAAGTGGGTTAGTGTGTTTTGCTTTTGAAAACTATCAAACAATTTATGTATGGATTTGTAATGTTAAAACAATATACTTGATGTGAACAATGTCAGTTGTAATATATTGATGCATGGTGATGTTTATGTTATGATTCATGTATATTCATTGTGATGATATTCAATTTACGTCACACGTGCCCTCGGACGTTTCCGCCGTCTGGTTTGGGGGTGTGACAGGTTAGTATTAGAGCTCTGTTTATAGTGAACTAGCATATCTAACCACACATTGATATGCAACTATAAACCGAAGAGGGACAAAAAAACCCTGAACAAAACAAAACAAATAAACACAACGATAAAACACTCCTACTCGTAAGACATAGGAAAAATAACATAATACGAAATCAAAATAAAATAATGCTAGCATCTCGGTTAAGCCGGGACTGTTCATAGTCGTATTAAGGAGTGAATTTAGCCGGATCAACTACATTTCCTCTGAGGTACAACTATCACATGCCCTGAGGAAATCGCGATGGTAGGTAAACCTAAAAACATACCCCTTTATTACCAAGAAGAGAACATCAACTCAATTTATACAATAATTAAAACGTCTTAGGAATAATATTAGCATATTTATACACTCTCACAGACAACATGACTGTTTTCCATCACCTCGGAGATCCTTATTTCCCTAATCAGAGGAATAACAGATGGTTGGAAGAATCCGAAGAGGAACCTGAAGAGGACCCCGAGGAGGAATCCGAAGGGGAACCTGAGGCGGAAGTCGAAGGAGTACCTGCTAAGCCATTGGTGGACCAGGAAGAAGAGGAAGTCGAAGGAGGCCTCGAGGAGGAACCCAACGATGACGAAGATGGTGATTCAGACGCGGAGTCCGAAGTCATCAACCCCCCTTATCCAATTAGGGTGCCCGCTTATCGGATGGGCCCCACTGGTCGTACACACCCCCTGGGGTATTGACCTTTGGAGGTGGAGCAGACAGCAGGGACAGGGACCCTCGTTCGGCATGTCACGCAAGTTCTATGACTTAAGGGAAGGAGGACTGGCCGATCGCGCACTCCCGGTCATGGTGAGACGATTGTGGAACACTAGCGATCTAGCTCAGAGCACTGCTGATCAGATGCACCAGATACGGACTAGGGTCGAGCATGCAGAGCAGGAGACACGAGAGGTTATCCAAGAGTTCCACATGAGGCAGGTAAGGTGGGAGGCTCGACTCCGAGATGCGGAACGACAGGTGGCTCGCCTTCAGGGAGCGTCCACTTCCTCGGCACCACCCCCTGGCACATCCCACCATGACTAGGATTAGTTGTATCCGTCTTTAGTATTATATTACTATGATCTATGCTATGTACCATCGACTGTATGTTTAAGTGATTACACTACTCATAGAGTCGTTACGCTGCCGAACTTGCACCGCTTATGTATGCTCTTTCGAGCAAAAAATTTCATGTATCAAAGTGCGGATAATATTAATGGAAAATTTTATGTGTTCTAATGTGATGTTGTAATCTGCTATGTGTTATATATCCATGATTGTATGCTAATTTGTGAAATTACTTAAGTTCGTGCCACACACCTAATCTATAGGACCACAATCTCTCAAAAACCATAGGCACTCAACATCTTTCCATTCTATGACAGAAAGATGCCTCAACGACCAACCCGCGGAAACCCTGGGCCAACCCCACCCGAAGTCAACTCAACTGCATTCCAAGCAGCTGTATCTGCTGTGGTCACTGCAACCATGGCGCAAATCCACCAAGGGTGGAGTCAATGGACAAGGGACTGGAAGTTCAAACAACGGGATGAATCAAGGACCTACCAAGGCATGCTCGTATAAAGATTTCACTAATGCCAAGCCACAAACCTTTAATGGCATTGGGGGAATGTTAAATCTGAAAAGATGGATCAAGAAGATGGAATCGGTGTTCAAGATATGCGAATGCCCTGAGGAAACAAAGGTGAAGTTTGATGCATGCACTTTCGTTGATCAAGCTCTCACTTGGTGTAACGGACACGTAGAAGCCATGACTCTTTCCGTAGCCAACTCTATGCCATGGGCGGAGATGAAAGAAATGTTGATGGTTGAGTACTGCCCGCGAGGCGAAATTCAGAAGATGGAACAAGAGTTGTGGAATCTCACCGTCCGAAATTCCGACATTGACGCATACATATCAAGGTTTAGCGAACTGTCTCTGTAGTGCCCTGGCATGATTACTTCGGAGGGAAAGAAAATCGAACGATTCATCTGGGGATTAACCTCCCCAATCCAAGGAAATGTGATAGCAGCAAATCCTAAAACCTTCGACAATGCCAAGAGATTGGCCAAGAAACTGTACGACCACAACAACAAGAAGGGCAAGAAGCCGGTGGAGGCTGAAAGCCAGAAGGAGAGTGACAACAAGGAGAGAAAGAATAACAAGAGGATGGGACGCCAAGGCTCAGAATCATCCAAGAAGCAACAAACAGTGACAGTCAATGCTGCAACCATCCAAGTTCCCTCCGCACCACATGCTCCAGTCTCAGCTGCTCCAAGTGCTCCTAGGCAGTATTCTGGAAGTCTTCCAAAGTGCAACAAGTGCAGTCTCCATCATAATGGAGAATGCAGAGAGATGCATTGCACCAGCTGCAATCGAAAGGGTCACATGGCAAAATATTGCAGGACCTATACTCCTCAAAACCAGCAGCAAGGAAACAACAACAACAACAACAACAACAACAACAACAACAACCGCAACAACAACAACAACAACAACACCAACAATAGCGACAACAATGCAAGAACGAGCCATACCTGCTATGGATGTGGAAAGACTGGGCATTTCTTTTGAAACCGCCCCAACAACAACAACCCTGGGAATGGAGGAACAGGAAGACTGCTGACCATGGGTCAGGGAGAAGCGGTTCAGGATCCCGCTGTTGTCACTGGTACGCTTCTCCTAAACCACACTTATGCGTGCATCCTATTTGATACCGGAGCAGAACGAAACTTTGTGAGCAATAAATTTAAACACTTGTTAAAACAACAACCCCAAAAGCTTAATGAAACCTTTATGGTGGAAATGGCCAATGGGAAAACAGAATCCACTAGGGAAATCTATACCGGATGTACCCTAGCCTTAAACAACACGTCTTTCGAATAAATTTAATGCCTATTTCCATTAGGAGTTTTGATGTGATTATTGGCATGGATTGGTTAAGCCCCCACCATGCTGAGGTTATCTGTCATGAGAAGGCTGTTCGCCTTCACCATCCGAATCGCGAAACCCTAATTATATACGGAGACAAACCTAGCACAAACCTTCGTCTTATAACGTGCATTAAGGCACAGATGTATCTGCGAAAGAAGGACTTGACGTTTCTGGCTCATATAGTGGATAAATCCAAAGAAGAGGTCAACATTAAGGACATTCCAGTAGCTTGTAAGTTCCCAGATGTCTTTCCTGAAGATCTTCCGGGGATATCCCCAGAAAGACAAGTCAAGTTTCGAATTGATCTTGTGCCAGGAGCCACTCCCATTGCCAAATCGCCTTACAGATTGGCTCCTATGGAGATGCAAGAATTGTCTAGCCAACTCAGCGAACTTTTGGACAAAGGATTCATCTGACCCAGTTTCTCACCATGGGGATGTAACATCTCCCTGTAGCACGTATCACAATATTGTCCGCTTTGGGCCACTCGGCACGAGGACTTCCCAGGGGGTCACCCATCCTGGTACTACTCCCGCCCGAGCACGCTTAACTGCAGAGTTCTTATGGGATCTGCTGCCCTCACGGCATTAAAACACGTTGTGATAGGGAAGGTATCCACACCCCTTATAAGGAATGCTTAGTTCTCCTTCCCAGCCGATGTGGGATCAGATCTAACCCACTTTCACCCCCATTATAGGGTTCGACGTCCTCGTTGAACACATCGACCCGTGCCCTGGCTCTGATACCATTTGTAACACCCCCTCTGGCACGTATCACAATATTGTCCACTTTGGGCCACTCGGCACGAGGACTTCCCAGGGGGTCACCCATCCTGGTACTACTCCCGCCCGAGCACGCTTAACTGCAGAGTTCTTATGGGATCTGCTGCCCTCACGGCTTTAAAACGCGTTGTGATAGGGAAGGTATCCACACCCCTTATAAGTAATGCTTAGTTCTCCTTCCCAGCCGATGTGGGATCAAATCTAACCCACTTTAATTGTAACGCCTGTGTTTCTGGGCCTGTCGTTAATGTTGATATAATAGTCTAGGTTAACCTTTGTAACCCGTTTTGAAATAATAGAAGTGTATTATTTGAGTATTATGTGTTTTGTGCTTAATTGCTTAATTATGTGGTTTGATTAATTAAGAATAAAAATAAGCGTCAAAATTTAAGTGTAAAATAAACTTGATATCTTTGGATAATGTTGTAGTAGTTGAAACGAGGTTTTCGAATATATAAAGAGCGCCCAAATCTGACTTCGTATGAGGAAGTTATGATTTATCGAAGTTTCGACTTGCAGTATGCAGCCTGAAATACTCGATTTGAGATCGAGCGGTTTTTAGCTGAAGCAATCTAAACGAGGATCGAAGGTCTCGTTGTTGGTATCGAAGCGATAAAAATTTAGGCGAGAACGGACGTCAAACGAAGAAGTTATGAATTTATAACGAAGTTTTTCTGTCCCGCCCTATTAAAAATAAATAATAAAAATAAAGTCAAAATTAGCCGACGGAGCCTAAACGAAAGTTGTAGAGCGTAGTCTCACCTACGCGTGGATATAAATAACGTCGAAAACGAAGTTCGTATGAAGAAGATATGAATTTTCAAAGTTTATTAATTAATTAATAATTAAATTTAATTATTAAACCCGATATTATCCGAAGGGGAGTCACCGGGCATATCCGAAGTACGCCCAGCGTACTGCTGTACGCCCCACGTACAGCGAAGCATGACGACCTTCGCACTCGAGTTCTTCGGATGACGAACGCCATGACGATTTCGGAGGCGTACGCCCCGCGTACTCCGAGGCTCCAGCCTCCTATAAATAGGATGCGAGGGCAGCCGACTCCTTTGCTATTTTTCTCTCTTCTCTCTCCCGTTTTGCATTGATTTGCGTGCCAGAAATACCCCGAAGCCCCGGTATTATTCTCGAGCCCCGAAGCAAGTCCCGAGATCCCGTAGATCCCGAGAAGTGCGGTTCCCAAGCCGAAGCTCTGCACGCGAGAAGTTTGATTTTTGTAGAGATCTTCCAGATCTGCTGAGGATTACTACTTCTGCAAGCCGTAGTGCTGTCCGATCATCTTCTGATCAAGTGAGTGTATACTACCTTTCATAAACACGATAATAATACATGTATGGTTTGAGTGTATTAAGTATATTGTTGTTTATGTGTATAATTTTGTTGTTATATGTGTGAATGTATATTCATTCTCTTCTATCTCATAGATCTGATCTATTTCCTATGAAATATGTGTTATGTGGGTGTGCCTCATCTATTATGTGGAATATGTATTGAATGAAAATGATATACAGGTTTTAAACTATGTATGAAAATATATATTTTTATCTACTAATATATTGGGTAGAACATGGGTAGATAGTTGGTGTGTAATAAACAGATGAGAGGCCTCGATGTTGTTGTTGTTGTTGATCTAGTTATTCAGCGGAGTATGGATAACGACCACGGACTCTTTCTAGACAGTCCAGTGGAACGCTAGCAGGTTCATAACCTGTAGGTGTTGTGAACGATGTGTTCACCGGTGTACTCTATCCCCCTCATGGTTGCCTTTAGGATATCTATTGTTGAGGAAACCCCTCGGCAGTAATGTCCGTCCAGATGAAAATCCTAGATTAGGTCCCTTGAGATAGATGTTATTTTAGGGACGTAAAGTGAGGATAACGGGAATGGGTAATCGGGATAGTGATTGGTTGGTGAAATTAAATATAATTTATTTATTGTGGGTTGAAAACCCTATATGCTCACCAGGCTCCCAAGCCTGACCCACTCAGTTTTATTTGTATTACAGGAAGTGGCGCAAGGGCGTAAGATGGATGAATCATCGAGTTGTTTTGTTTACAAGTCTGTATATGTATATATTTGTTGAATGACTTGTAATGTTATCGTTTATGCTTTATGGTCTGTATCGGAACATGACATCCCGAGTTTTGATTATATAATGAAAATGCATCTCTTGATGAAATGCTTTGATAAATATTATTGTATCATGTTTTGTTTTGGGAACAAATTCCGCAACACTTTTAAATCAAAAGGATTTACTCTGAAATTATTTTAAAAAGCATAAATGAAATCGGTCTTTTCTGGCCGTGATTTTGGGGATGTCACAGTTGATATCAGAGCATTAGTTGAAGCGAACTAGGAATTTGTAGGATTTCTAGACTTAAACTTAGAATGCTAAGTGGAATTTTGAGATGTATGTCTGTTGGATTTTAGACACGAGCACTAGTTTATTTTAGGAAAGTTGCCTAAAATGCTTTTATGTGCTAAATGTTATATGTTGCCATATATGATATTAATTGTTCGGATCTACGGTCTGTTGCCGACCGGATCTGGAAACCTTATGTGTGTTGGATTCTAAGCGTCTGTCTACGGTATTAGAACTAGCATGTAAACGTTTCGGAGTAATAAGGATGATTTGAATATCTATCGTGAATGAGGATCTAATTTCACCTTATTTGGTGTGTAGATCAAAAATGGTGAGAACAAGGAGTGGCGTTGGAAATGCGGATGAAAACAGGAATCAACCGCCAGTGATTGAGCAAATACCTGTTGTAGCAGCAGCACCAGAACCAATAACAATGGCTGGGATGCAAGCCATGATTCGGGCTATGTTAGCCGAACAAAGGGATGATATGCGACAGATGTTGCATGATAATAGGGACGAACCTATCATACCTATTGAGGAACCTGAATTGATTCCCGAGCAATCGGAGGAAGGGAACAATAGTTGCATTATGAGTCAAGTTGGGACTCAAGGTGAATGAAGGAACGATCCGGAAAGAAGAAACAACAAGGATGGGCGAATGTACAAGAACTTCTTGGGCGCCAAGCCGCCAAGTCTTTCTGGGAGCCCAAAGCCTGTTGAGATAATGGATTGGATCTCCGAAATGGAGATGGTATTTGAAAGTTGCGACTGTAGCAACAAACAGAAGACTGTCTTTGCAGTCAGACAACTGAAGACTGGAGTCTTGAGTTGGTGGAAGTTGTTGGCAGATGCTATGCCACGAGGAGAAGCCCTGAAAATGTCATGGGAGGAGTTCTTGGAACAACTAAGGGTGTAGTATTGTTCAGAGATAGATCTGATTGATCTGAACAATGAGTTCCAAAACTTGAAGAAGGGGAGGATGAGCATAGACGACTATGCTACTGCATTCACTGAGAAAATGAAGTTATTTCCGTACCTAGTGCCAACGGAACTCTCCAAGATTGAGAGGTTTGCTAATGGACTGCCTGCCGACTTTGGTCCGACAGTCAAGATGGCAACTACTCTGAAAACAGTTGCTCGTGCAGCTAAGAATGTGGAGGCCCAGCAGAAGGAAAAGGGTCTGGAAAGGATAGATGTTGATGAAAAGAGGAAGTTCGATGGAACTTCAGGGTCCAATAAGAAAAACAAGTTCTCAAAGTCTGGTTCGAGAGGAGGAGGAGGTGAAGCGAAATGGTGCGAAAAATGTAAGAAGAAGCATCATGGGAAGTGTGAAGTGGTGGCCACGTGCTACAAGTGTGGAAAGCCAGGGCACTATGCCAATGATTGTACCATCTCTAAGAAGGTTTTCTATGGTTGTGGTGAGGAGGGACACATGTCGAGGGACTGCCCGAAGAAGAAGGAGGCATCTAGACCCAACATTCCGCCAAAGCCAAAGGCGAGAGCATTCCAGATGACACTGGAAGCTGCTAAAGATGAAGTTGATGTTGCTTCAGGTACCTTTCTTGTAAACACATTGCCTGCCCAAATTTTATTTGATTCTGGAGCCAACTACTCCTTTATATCGCATGGATTTGGTAGAAAACTAGCTTTGCCTGTTGTTAGACTAGATAATGCTTTATTAGTCGAAGTTGCTAGTGGAAAGTTTGTACCTGTTAGCCATCGTATGAAAAACATCTTAATTGATCTGAATGGGAATAAGTTCCACGAGGAATTATTGCCTATCGAACATAATGCTTTCGACATCGTGCTTGGAATGGATTGGCTTAGCGCCAATGATGCCGAAATTTTATGCAAGAAGAAGATAGTTAAAGTAAACCCGCCTGGGAAAGATTCGTTTACGGTGTATGGGGACAAACGCAGAGTGAATTCTGGAATCATTTCCCTAATGAAATCCAGAAAATGCTTGACTAAAGGGTGTACATCATACTTAGCATTCGTGATCGACGCTAAGAAGGAAAAGAAGGTGATGCAGAATATTCCTGTTGTGTGTGATTACCCGGAAGTATTTCCCGAAGATCTTCCTGGATTACCGCTTGATAGACAAGTGGAGTTTAGAGTAGACTTGTTGCCAGGGACGACGCCAATAGCAAAAGCACCTTACAGATTAGTACCGACGGAGATGAAGGAGCTCATGATGCAACTTCAGGAGTTATTGGACATTAGACCTAGTTCATCACCCTGGGGAGCTCCGGTGTTATTTGTGAAGAAGAAAGATGGAAGTATGAGAATGTGCATCGATTACAGAGAGCTGAACAAGGCAACAATAAAGAATAGATATCCGTTGCCAAGGATTGATGACATGTTTGATCAATTGCAAGGTTCAAACTATTTCTCGAAGATCGATCTAAGGTTAGGATATCATCAGCTAAAAGTAAGAGAGCAAGATATCGAGAAGACTACATTCAGAACCAGATATGGACACTACGAGTTCTTGGTTATGTCGTTTGGACTAACCAATGCTCTGGCAGCATTCATGGATTTGATGAATAGGGTTTGTAATCCGTTCCTTGATAAATCCGTGATAGTGTTCATTGACGACATTCTGATTTACTCGAAAAGCCAGGATGAGCATGGCAGACACTTGAGAGAAGTGTTAGAAGTCTTGAAGAAGGAGAAGCTGTATGCTAAGTTCTCCAAATGTGATTTTTGGATTCGTGAAGTCCAATTCTTGGGTCACGTGGTCAACCAAGAAGGGATAATGGTTGATCCAGCGAAGATCGAAGCTGTGATGAAGTAGGAACAACCGAAAAGTCCCACGGAGATCCGAAGCTTTTTGGGATTAGCCGGATATTACCGCAGGTTTATCCAAGGCTTTTCTTCGATTGCTACTCCATTGACAGCTTTGACCCACAAAGGAGCTACTTATGCTTGGAATGATAAGCATAAAGAAGCATTCGAGAAGCTAAAGAAGAAACTATGCGAGGCACCGATACTTTCTTTACCCGATGGAGTTGAAGACTTCGCTGTCAATAGCGATGCGTCTGGGGTTGGATTGGGTTGTGTTTTGACCCAAAGAGAAAAGGTGATAGCATATGCGTCTCGACAGCTGAAGGAGCATGAAAAGAATTACCCGACTCATGATTTGGAGTTGGCAGCGGTAGTTTTCGCTCTGAAAATATGGAGGCATTACCTCTATGGCACGAAGTGCAAACTTTTCACTGATCATAAGAGTCTCCAATATCTCTTTAATCAGAAGGAACTGAATATGAGGAAACGACGCTGGCTAGAATTACTTAAAGACTACGACTGTGAGATACTTTACCACCCCGGTAAAGCTAATGTTGTTGCTGATGCTCTCAGTCGGAAAGTGAATCTTGAAAGGAGAAGTCCAAGAGCGCTGAGAATTGAAGTTGTCTCGACTATTTTGGAAAGTATAAAGAAAGCTCAAAGCGAAGCTTCTGAGAAGAATGACCGAAAGGAGGAACGTTTGGGCAAAACGTTGGTGTTCGGTGTAAACAGTCACGGACTGAAGGTGTTCCAAGATCGGATTTGGTTACCTAAGACAGGAGGAGTCAGAGATCTTCTGATGGAAGAAGCTCACAAAACCATGTACTCGATTCATCCCGGTAGCACAAAAATGTATAGGGACCTGAAACCCTATTATTGGTGGCCGACGATGAAGCTCGACATTGCGAAGTATGTGGTTGAATGTGTGACTTGTGCGAGAGTAAAGACACAACATCAGAAACCGTACGGGAGTTTAGAACCATTGCCTGTGCCTATGGGTAAGTGGGAAGACATTGCTATGGATTTTGTCACTAAACTGCCCAGAACAAAGAATGGTCACGACATGATTTGGGTGGTCGTTGATCGATTCACTAAGAGTGCGCATTTCATAGCAGCCAAGGAGAAATGGTCTATGGAGAAGCTTGCAAATTCTTACGTGAAGGAAATTGTGAGGCTTCACGGTGTTCCGTTAACGATTGTGTCGGATCGTGATAGCCGTTTCACCTCAAGGTTTTGGAAAAGTCTACAAGAGGAATTGGGTACCAAGTTGTGTTTAAGTACAGCTTACCATCCGCAGACTGATGGTCAGAGCGAACAGACAATACAAACGCTTGATGATATGCTGAGAGCATGTACTCTGGAATTCCTAGGTAATTGGGATGAACATTTACCTTTGGTAGAATTTTCCTATAATAATAGTTTTCACTCAAGCATTAAGACGACACCTTACCAAGCTTTGTATGGACAGAAGTGTTGTACGCCGTCTTGTTGGCTTGAGGCTGGGGAAAAGCAATTTATGGGACCGGAGATGGTTCATCAAACTACTGAAAAGTTGAAAATAATTAGGGAAAGAATGTTAGCAGCTCAAGATCGTCAAAAGAGCTATGCTGACAAGAAGCTAAGACCGATGACTTTTGAGGTTGGGGATTCGGTTTTGCTTAAAGTCTCGCCGTGGAAGGGACTTATAAGATTTGGTAAAAGGGGAAAGTTGAGTCCAAGGTTTATTGGACCATTTAAAGTTCTTCAGAGGATTGGGAACCAAGCTTACAAGCTCGAACTACCAGAAGAACTGAATGGAATTCATAACACTTTTCATGTGTGTTATTTGAGGAAGTTCACGGGAGAAGTTCCCGACATGATTCCATTTTCGGAGTTGAGAATCGATGAGAACAACAGGTTGATTGAAGAACCAGAGGCAATTGTTGACCAAAAGACTAAGAAGTTGCGACGCAAGATGGTCGAGTTAGTGCTTGTCCGATGGAAACACACGAATGGGCCGAATCTCACCTGGGAAACGGAGAGTGACATGATGGGTCGCTATCCGCATTTGTTTGTTGATGTGTGATTCCGTGGACGCAATCATTCTAAGGTGGAGAGAATTGTAACGCCTGTGTTTCTAGGCCTGTCATTAATGTTGATATAATAGTCTAGGTTAACCTTTGTACCCGTTTTGAAATAATAGAAGTGTATTATTTGAGTATTATGTGTTTTGTGCTTAATTGCTTAATTATGTGGTTTGATTAATTAAGAATAAAAATAAGCGTCAAAATTTAAGTGTAAAATAAACTTGATATCTTTGGATAATGTTGTAGTAGTTGAAACGAGGTTTTCGAATATATAAAGAACGCCCAAATCTGACTTCATATGAGGAAGTTATGATTTATCGAAGTTTCGGCTTGCGGTATGCAGCCTGAAATACTCGATTTGAGATCGAGCGGTTTTTAGCCGAAGCAATCTAAACGAGGATCGAAGGTCTCGTTGTTGGTATCAAAGCGATAAAGAGTTAGGCGAGAACGAACGTCAAACGAAGAAGTTTTGAATTTATAACGAAGTTTTTCTGTCCCGGCCTATTAAAAATAAATAATAAAAATAAAGTCAAAATTAGCCGACGGAGTCTAAACGAAAGTTGTAGAGCGTAGTCTCACCTACGCGTGGATATAAAGAACGTCGAAAACAGAGTTCGTCTGAAGAAGATATGAATTTTCGAAGTTTATTAATTAATTAATAATTAAATTTAATTATTAAACCCGGTATTATCCGAAGGGGAGTCACCGGGCATATCCGAAGTACGCCCAGCGTACTGCTGTACGCCCCGCGTATAGCGAAGCATGACGACCTTCGCACTCGAGTTCTTCGGATGATGAACGCCATGACGATTTCGGAGGAGTATGTCCCGCGTACTCCGAGGCTCCAGCCTCCTATAAATAGGATGCGAGGGCAGCCGACTCCTTTGCTATTTTTCTCTCTTCTCTCTCCCGTTTTTCATCGATTTGCGTGCCAGAAATACCCCAAAGCCCCGGTATTATTCTCGAGCCCCGAAGCAAGTCCCGAGATCCCGAAGATCCCGAGAAGTGCGGTTCCCGAGCCGAAGCTCTGCCCGCGAGAAGTTTGATTTTTGTAGAGATCTTCCAGATCTGCTGAGGATTACTACTTCTACAAGCCGTAGTGTTGTCCGATCATCTTCTGATCAAGTGAGTGTATACTACCTTTCATAAACACGATAATAATACAAGTATGGTTTGAGTGTATTAAGTATATTGTTGTTTATGTGTATAATTTTGTTGTTATATGTGTGAATGTATATTCATTCTCTTCTATCTCATAGATCTGATCTATTTCCTATGAAATACGTGTTATGTGGGTGTGCCTCATCTGTTATGTGGAATATATATTGAATGAAAATGATATACAGGTTTTAAACTATGTATGAAAATATATATTTTTATCTACTAATATGTTGGGTAGAACATGGGTAGATAGTTGGTGTGTAATAAACAGATGATAGGCCTCGATGTTGTTGTTGTTGTTGATCTAGTTATTCAGCGGAGTATGGATAACGACCACGGACTCTTTCTAGACAGTCCAGTGGAACGCTAGCAGGTTCATAACTTGTAGGTGTTGTGAACGATGTGTTCACCGGTGTACTCTATCCCCCTCATGGTTGCCTTTAGGATATCTATTGTTGAGGAAACCCCTCGGCAGTAATGTCCGTCCCGATGAAAATCCTAGATTAGGTCCCTTGAGATAGATGTTATTTTAGGGATGTAAAGTGAGGATAACAGGAATGGGTAATCGGGATAGTGATTGGTTGGTGAAATTAAATATAATTTATTTATTGTGGGTTGAAAACCCTATATGCTCACCAGGCTCCCAAGCCTGACCCACTCAGTTTTATTTGTATTACAGGAAGTGGCGCAAGGGCGTAAGATGGATGAATCATCGAGTTGTTTTGTTTACAAGTCTGTATATGTATATATTTGTTGAATGACTTGTAATGTTATCGTTTATGCTTTATGGTCTGTATCGGAACATGACATCCCGAGTTTTGATTATATAATGAAAATGCATCTCTTGATGAAATGCTTTGATAAATATTATTTTATCATGTTTTGTTTTGGGAACAAATTCCGCAACACTTTTAAATCAAAAGGATTTACTATGAAATTATTGTAAAAAACATAAATGAAATCGGTCTTTTCTGGCCGTGATTTTGGGGATGTCACAGGGGAGCTCCAGTTCTCTTTGTTAAGAAGAAAGACAGATCTTTTAGGATGTGCATTGACTACAGGGAACTAAATAAGCTCATTGTCAAAAATCGCTATCCACTCCCATGAATCGATGATCTATTTAACCAACTTCAAGGCGCAAGCTATTTCTCTAAGATAGATCTACGATCTGGGTACCATCAACTCAAGGTCCGAGAAGACAACATCCCCAAAACCGCTTTCCGAACTCGTTATGGACATTATGAATTTGTCGTAGTGCCCTTCGGTCTAACGAATGCCCCTACCGCATTCATGGACCTAATGAATTGAATCTGCCGACCATTCCTTGACAACTTTGTCATCATTTTCATTGACGAAATTCTAGTTTACTCTCGAAACAAAGAGGAGCACGGCCAACATCTCCGATAAATCCTGGGAACCCTGCGAACCGAGAAACTCTACGCAAAACTCTCTAAGTGTGAGTTCTGGCTCCACAGTGTGAACTTTTTTGGTCATGTTGTTAGTCAAGAAGGGATACACGTAGATCCTTCTAAGGTCAAAGCCATTGAACGACCCCAGCGACAGCCACATAAATTCATATATTTTTAGGTCTAGTAGGTTATTACAGGAGGTTCATCCAAAACTTCTCTAAGATAGCCAAGCCACTTACCATGCTTACACAAAAGCGTGTTCCCTTCAAATGGACAGATAAGCAAGAGGTTGCATTTCGAACTCTGAAACAAGCACTCTACAGTGCACCAATACTATCACTACCAAAAGGAACAAAGGACTTTGTAGTTTACTGCGATGCATCGAATTAGGGTCTAGGTTGCGTACTTATGCATCGTGGGAAGGTGATAGCTTATGCATCCCAAAAATTAAAGACACATGAGGTGAATTATACAACCCACGATCTGGAATTGGGAGCTGTGGTCTTCGCCTTGAAAATTTGGAGGCATTACCTTTATGGTACAAAGTGCACCATTTTCACGGACCACAAGAGCCTCCAACACATCCTAAATCAAAAAGAGTTGAACATGAGGCAACGAAGATGGGTTAAGCTACTACACGATTATGAGTGTGAAATCAAGTACCACCCAGGCAAGGCTAACGTGGTAGCTGATGCTTTGAGTCGGAAAGAATACTCAAATCATCGTGTGAAAACTCTTTCGATAACCATCCAATCCCACCTGACCTCGCAAATTAGAACAACCCGGTCAGATGCCATGCAGGTAGAAAACAGAACGAGCGAAGCGTTACGTGGAATGGAAAAGAATCTCGATGTGAAAGAGGGCGGAGCATATTATTTCATGAACCGCATTTGGGTCCCTAAACTTGGGGGATTCAGAGAGGTAGTCATGAATTAAGCCCACAAGACACGATACTCCATCCATCCGGGTTCAGACAAAATGTACTTGGATATTAAGCAACACTATTGGTGGCCCAACATGAAGGCAGAGATTGCCACCTATGTTAGCAAATGCCTTACTTGTGCTAAAGTGAATGTGGAATATCAGAAGCCCTCGGGATTATTGCAGCAACTAGTAATTCTTGAGTGGAAATGGGAAAGGATTACTATGGATTTTATGACGAAATTACCCAAGTCAACAGATGGATTGGACACCATATGGGTAATAGTCGACAGATTGATGAAATCCGCTCATTTCCTGCCAATAAAAGAATCCTACAAGATGGAGAGGTTGACGAGGATATACATCAAGGAAATTGTAAGACTTCACGGAGTGCTAGTATCTATCATCTTAGATAGAGATAGTAGATTCACTTCACGTTTTTGGAAATCACTTCAGAAAGCACTAGGAACACATCTCGACATGAGCACTGCTTATCATCCGCAAACAGATGGTCAAAGCGAGCGAACCATTCAAACGCTTGAAGACATGCTTCGGAAATGTGTGATAGACTTTGGAAAGTCATGGGATACCCACTTACCCTTAATCAAATTCTCGTACAACAAAATTTATCACATGGGCATCAAAGTTGCTCCTTTCGAGGCGTTGTATGGACGTAAATGTAGATCACCATTGTGTTGGGCTGAGGTAGGTGACACCCGACTAGCGAGAGGACTGACATCAGGCAATGCGTTAACGGGACCGGAGATCATACATGAAACAACGGAAAAGATAGTTCAAATCAGAGCTTGACTACAAGCATCACACGGCCGACAGAAGAGCTACAGTGATAAATGGCGAAAACCCTTAGAGTTTCAAGTCGGGGATCGGGTGTTATTAAAAATCTCTCCCTGGAAAGGGGTTATTCGTTTTGGAAAATGGGGAAATTTGAATCCACGATATATCGGACCTTTCGAGATTCTTGCCCGAATCGGTCCAGTGGCATATAGACTGCAACTACCCGCTGAGCTCAACAGTGTACACCCTGTATTCCATGTTTCCAATTTGAAAAAGTGTTTATCCGACGAAACCCTCGTCATTCCACTTGAAGAAATAGAAATCAATGAGAATCTCATGTTCATCGAAAAACCAGTCGAAATCATGGACAGAGAGGTGAAGCGTACTAAGCAAAGTCATATTTCGATTGTGAATGTACAGTGGAACGCGAAGCGTGGGCCAGAATTCACATGGGAACGCGAAGACCAGATGAAGCAGAAGTACCCTCACCTATTCTCGCATTTTCAAATCTAGATTTCAAAAGAATATCTGGACGAAATTCCCTCTAACAGGGGGATGATGTCACAACTAGGAATTCTGATGCTTGGTAACAACAACAATAATAACAAATGTGAACTAAAAATGTGAAAGCATGTATGATGCTTATTCAATAACAACAAAACCATCATCAAACACTTTATACAAGCATATCAAATAGTCAACAAAGAATTGGAAACCCTGGAAATCCCGGTTTAAGTCCATTTTAAAGTAGGACTTCCTTAGTGGGCCTAATGAGCCAATAAGTTTCCAATTTGACTATTTTGAGCTTAGAACTCTTAAATGGGCTCTAATTGGACCCACTTCCATTTTTAATAATTTGGGCCATATTGGGCCTAGAATAAAATAAAATACCCTAATGCACCTTATTGGGCCATAACTAACCAAATTAGCCCTAATGGGCCATAAAAACTTATACTTGATTTATTAGGGCCGTGAACCCTCTCCCAAGACCAATTGGGCCAAAAGTCACCTAATTGGGCCATAAAATGGACTTAAGCACCAAAAAGACCCAATTTCCTTTCTTTTTCTCCTCTTCTCGGCCCAACTACACAAATGAGGGGGGGAGTTGACTTTCCACTTGCCACCTCCTTATTATATTATGGTTCTCCATGCAACATCTCATATTTCCAAGAAACCATCCTCTCAACACTCTCTCTTCTCCTCTCCTTTCTACTCTCGGCCGAGAACACAAGAGAAAGACACACACACACACACAATTCACTCAAACACTATCAAAGAAACACTCTTACTTGTTCATTCAAAAATTTCGAGATTTAAGGGCTCTTCAAAGAAGTTATTCTACAAAAATCATCATCTTAGGTAAGTTCATGCTTGGATCCATGGTCTAGATTCTTTGTTTTATCAAAAACCTCTTCTTAACTCATTTAAACTCATGATTTCCATCTTAGGAGCCTCTAAGTTCGAAATCTTCCAAGAAGGCTTGCTAGGACCAAATTTTCTTCATTTCTTCCTTCTAAATCAAAAACAACAAGCAAAAGGTGAGGTTATACCCCTCTCTTTTCGGTTTTTACAAGTTTTATGGGGGAGAATACAAGTAAAATGTGTAGATCTATGTGTATATGTGTGCTATGTATGATTTTATGCATGTATGTGTGATTGTAAGTGTTTATGTGGTAAATATGCAACAAAAAGAGAAGAAATCTCGAGATCTATGACATAAAAAGGAAAAAAAATCTTGATCTAAGGTATACCACACTAAACAAGTCAAGAAAAATACCCTCTAAGATTTAAAATAGACATATTATAACATGAAACAAATTTTGGGGCTTAAATGGTCAAATAAACAAAAGTTGGGTGAAAAGTTGCTATACATGGTTTTCTTGAGGCTCAAAAGAGTCAAAACAGTTAAAATAAATGTTTTTGTGACAATTATGCTCTTCAAAGGACTTGAAATGTAAATAATAGCTCAATGGGCCAATTTTTGGGCTTTTCGGCCCATTAAGCCCAAAGTTGCGAAAATTCTGATTTTCAAAGGGCTAAAATGAAAATTTTCTCAAAACAAGGGATAAAAAGGTAAACAACAATCATTTCAAGGGTTAAAATGTGTTTCTTTACTAAAAAGGACCAAAAATGTAAAGATTTTGGATTTTGGGCCAAAATTGTAAAAGTTGCAAAAGTTTGGGCTATGACCGAAAAATACTTTTCTGGAAGGGCTGAAACTGTCAAAGAATAAATTTTAGGCTAAAAATATCAATTGAGTAAGTCTATGGGTCAAAAATGACAAGAAAATGGTTTTTAGGGCCTAAGTCTCTTTTTTTTATAAGGGACTAAAATTGTCATTTTTATCAAGGAAGGGCTGAAATGGTCAAACCAATATTTTGAGTCAATTATTTTGTTGTTGAGATATTTGGGTCAAAAATACCAAACCACAACTTATGAAAAATGGCAAGATGAATATACATAAATTTCCAAATATCGTTATAAATGACTAACCAGTCTCGTATCGATACAAAAATTTAACAATTGTTCAATTAAACATTCTGACAACTATACTATATCTAAGACAAGTAAACATTAAATTCTTTGGGCTTGAAAGTTCTAAACATGCTTATTGGGCCTTTGTGACCCATTACCATGATTTTTGGACCCAAGGGATAATTATAAATGTTATTGGGCCTTCTATGACCCAATTTCATGTTTACGGGACCCTCAATGGATTTTAAGTGCTATTGGGCCTTAGTGGCCCATTAGCATTGCTAGTAAGGTCCAAGTAAATCAACTGTGAAATGGGTCAGAGTGTCCTTCGTATAATCAATAGCCATAAATAATACGCGGGAATAGTAGGATCTTGTAATCCTCTTCTCCTCGTTTATTAGGCCTATCATCAATCTAAGTAAACAAATACGGGTCGATAATCAATAGTAATCAAAGTCAATTGGGATTTAGTGAGTAATAATGGGTGGCACCAACATGTGTCGGTCATAGTCTGTAGTTATAATCAAAGTCTCCTGGAGGGAGAGCGATAGTTTGTGTATAGATCTATACGGGGGTGACTCCCCCACACCTCAGTTGTTCGCTACAGTTAGACTCGGTCAGTCTAGGGTGACAAAATCTTAAGATCAATTCCGGCGTTCACCAGAGTGCCAAGACAGACGAACTAGTCATTATCATGCATGGTTATAACGACTCACATAAATAAATCCAATATAAATCAAGTAATCAAGGTAATTCAAAATCATTCACGTGATAGATAACCATTCAAACCGTTATATGATATTTTTATTTTGGAAAACATCAGGTTTTCCGGGGAAGTTCAACATTTTCACTTGTACGTTTAATACAAAGTTTTGTTTTTTTTTTCAATTATACACGTTTTGAAATCATCATGCATATATTTACGGATCTTCACACCTTTTTATAAACAATGGTCTTTACAAAAAATATCGGATTTTATGGGTTGTTTTCGTTCAAACTACACAAAACATTTTTATATCAAACATGCTTATGAACTCACCAACATTCCATATATTGACCATTTTTCAAAATAAATTCTCATGTAACAGGTAAGCTGAGGAATAAGTACCAAGTATGATAGTGTGTTTTGCTTTTGAAAACTATCAAACAATTTATGTATGGATTTGTAATGTTAAAACAATGTACTTGATGTGAACAATGTCAGTTGTAATATATTGATGCATGGTGATGTTTATGTTATGATTCATGTATATTCATTGTGATGATATTTACTTTAAGTCACATGAGCCCTAGGACGTTTCCGCCGTCTGGTTCGGAGGTGTGACATAAGGACCCTCCAAGGTTCCAGATCTGAAGATATATTAACTTGGGGCGTCCAAGTCCCAAGGATCAAGCTACTTGGACCCAAAACTCCATAAAAATGACCACAAGGAGATTTAAGAAGCTACAGGTCAAGTATAAATCTTGATTACTAGAAAGTGAGGAGAAAATGTTGTTGATCCTGGATCTATTCCTTCCCCCTTGGGTCTTCTAACTGCCACTTCTTGCTCTAGCTTCAAAACACACCAAGAAACACTCAAAACAACCAAGAAAGCTCAAGCTCACTTATGGAGGATTAGGGTTTCGGGTGTAATGCTTTGGAGGTGATGGAGGCTGGGGTGGAAGCCTCATAAGATGTTTAAATAGGGTGCAAACCCTCAAACTTAGGGTTTCACCCAGGCAACTCCTACTCGCCAGGTCTGTCTTCCGACTTGAGAAGGTCACTTAATACCCGACCCGGAGTCAATCCTACCCGACGAGTTGAGCCCCTAACTCGTCGAGTCCAAGAGTAAAATATGATATTTGACTTGAAATTAAATGCATACCTGAGACCGGGTGTTAGATATGTTCTATGTCATACGAATCAGAAATCAAGAAACAAACTGTTGGACAATAAGTATGACTTTGTTCTATGTATTTGTCCAGCTGATATCTTGAGAACAGAGGAATATATGATCCCTTATCTAAAGGACGAGTCACTGACTACGTAAGAGTTCGACAACGGCTTTTGAAAGCTTATGATTGCTAAGCCAGATCCTAGAGGTACATAGGCAGTTATAGGTATTAGATTTATCCAAGTGGGAGACTGTTGGATTTAGTGTCTAAGCCTTAACTATAACCGGCATGTACTTGACCCGATTGTAGCATGGTCCTCTTGGGTTGCCTTCATCAATGCAATTTGATAGGATAGACTTTTGAGAATAAGGTTATTTATGATTTATTAATATATTATACGTATAATATATTAATTGAGAAATCATATTATTTAATTAGTATTGATCAAGAGTTAGTTTGGAATTAATTTTGTGATCAAAAGAGACTAAATAAATATATGTGGATTGATTATGTAAATCAATGATATTTATAATGTGGGCTAATGATCCATAGTTATTTAGGATGGGCTAAACCGTTAATCCATGGATAGTCTATGAAGTTTAACCCATGGATCCTAAGTATATGAAAGGTCATTAGGGTTTACAAAGTTTAACCCTAGCATTTGCCACAATATAAAGACAAAACTGCAAATTTAGTCCTTGTGGTTTGCAAAAAACTTTGGATAGGGTCCAAAAAGTTTTCGACTTGCATAGAAGGTCCAAAATCAAAACTTTTCCGTGAATTTGGTCCAAATAAATATGAAAAGACTATTTTGCCCTTATTATTTCTTTTTTACATTTTCTTTGTTTATTTTGATTGTTTTAATATAAAAGAAAAAAAAGAAACAGGCATGAAGACCAAACAATACCCACCCCACATATATATCTCTCTCTCTCTCTCATCAAAAAGACTTCCATGATCAATTCGTTTCCATAGCTATCACCTTCCTTTCCCGTCAAGATGCCCTACAATACTCGTCGACCCTTCTCGCCGGTAAGTTTCTTACCTCAGACTGCCTCCATTCCCCCTTATTCTTCTCAAGCCTATGGGTTTTAGTTTTAGAGCTTGAAGCCTGCCATCTAGACCAAAACCTCGATACGACAACGGTGAATCCGATAGCAAATTCGAGATCTTGAAACGTGTTAACTTATGACAGCCTACTAATATCTTTCCCCCAGCCATCGAAATCTTCTAAGGTTCCATTTTAGATTTGATTTTGTGTTTTCTGAAAATTTCTAGGTTAGCTTAGAATTTTGATTTTCAATTTCTACAATTGGTGTTTATTATTATGTGGGTAGGTGTAGCTTTTCTGGTGAAGAGATTTTCTGGGATCCATTCATTATCTCAAAGACTTTGTGAGTTTCAATTTCTACATTTTTTGTTCAATTTGAGCAATTCGTGTTTATTAATGAGGAATTGGTAGTTTTCTTTATGCATATTACTGATGAAGAACAGATGATTAGATTTTATAAACATTGGAATCACCCACTTCATGATGCATATTCTTAAAACCCATGAGCTTTTAGGCATTTTTATCAGGTGGAATCCCTTACTGTGGTGTGTAGATGTAAGCATGATTGAATCGATTGGTGTTAAACTGAGTTGGGTTTCTGTAGGATTACATTCATGAATGCAAAACCGATGGATTGAAACATAAAACCAATGTCCCTGGAACATTTGGAGATTGATTTTGAATATGTAATGGTGGGTGTTTTTGATATAGTTGTAGGTTAGAGGTGGCAGTCCCCGTTGGGTCTTTTTTTATTTGGGTTTTCCGACGAAGAAAATAGGAGAGAGGAATAGTGGGGTGCAATGAAGCTTACACTCAATATTCAAGTGGAATTGTGTTTTGTTGCAGGTTTTAAAGAAGAAGAAGAAGAAGAAGAAGAAGAAGAAGAAGAAAAGGAGGAGAGAGAGAGAGAGAGAGAGAGAGGGAGAGAGAGAGAGTGTGAGAGAGAGAGAGACGGTATGGTGGGCTGTATATTTTTTTTTTAATTTCTTTTTCTTTTTTAATTATAAAAACATTATAAATTCTAAAAATAATGTAAAAAAGAAATTAGAAGGGCAAAACCGTTAATTTAGGTCTTCCAAGGACCAAAACCACAGGAATCTTCTAATTTTGGGACCAAATTCATGGAAAAGTTTTGATTTTGGACCTTCCATGCAAGTCGAAAACTTTTTGGACCCTATCCAAAGTTTTTTACAAACCACAAGGACCAAATTTGCAGTTTTGTCCAATATAAATATACCCCCTAAGAGCCAAAATCATGTAGCATCTTCACTCTAAGAGATTGAACTTCATTTGGTGCCAAATAACTTATTCTCACAAGCCTCCTCTTGCACTTGGTGTTTGTTAACCATTAGAGGCATAACACTTCAAGTGCTCAAGCTTTCAAAGGTCAAGAACTACAAGTCCTTCTAAGAGGTAAGTCATCTAACTAGTTGTATTGTTCGTTTGACAATTTGTATGCTAGTTAGGAGAATGCTTTGGAAAATGAAACTGCATGTATGATTAGAGAAAACATAGGTCCAAAGCATTTAAGGTTGCATGTATACTTAGGAAGTGTTATAGTGCACAAAACTCAACATATTTCTAGTTACGACAGGTCCAGTTCCTGGGACACCTCGTTAATCAGAATGGGATATTGGTCGACCCGGCCAAGATTGAGGCGGTTATGAGGTGGGAGGTGCCGAGATCCCTGCCCGAGATCAAGAGTTTTCTAGATTTGGCAGGCTACTATTGGAGGTTTATCAGATATTTCTCCAAGATTGCCGTTGCTCTCACCAGGTTGACCCAAAAGAGTGTTACTTTTACTTGGGGGCCCGAACAGCATGCCTCATTTGAGACCCTTCGCCAGAGATTGTGTGAAGCCCCAGTGTTAGCCCTTCCCGAGGGAATGTAGGAATTTGTGGTTTATTTTGATGCTTCTATATTCGGGATGGGTGTGGTGTTGATGCAGAGGGGGCACGTGACAGCATATGCATCGAGGCAATCGAAGCCTCATGAGACAAGGTATCCCACCCACGACCTGGAGTTAGGGCGGTGGTGTTCACCTGCAAGATCTGGCGCCACTACCTGTATGGAGTTCTGTGTACCATATATACAGACCACAAGAGCCTGAAGTACCTCACGGATCAGCCCAACCTGAATATGAAGCAGAGGAGGTGGCTGGATGTAGTGAAGGACTATGACTACGAGTTCTTATATCATGCAGGCAAGGCTAACGTGGTAGCCAACGCCCTGAGCCATAGAGCAACAAGTGCTCCAATCCAAGATGTGTGCATGAGGATGACAATGATGAATCCAGTCTTAGATACCATTCGAGAGTCTTGGATGGAAGCCGTGAGACCGGAGAACCACAAGAGGGAGCGGGTGATTAGGCAGGTTTCCGAGTTTGAGACAGACAGTCGTGGGCTTATGATTTTCCAAAGCCGGATTTGGGTGCCCTATACAGGTGGATCTTGTTGTGTATTGATGGAGGAGGCACATAGATCGAGATTCTCGATCCACCCGGGGACCACTAAGATGTATTTGGATCCAAAGAGAGATTACTTGTGGACATGTATGAAGAGGGACGTGACATAGGTAGTTGAGAGGTGGTTGACCTGTCGCCAGGTTAAGGCGGAGCACCAGCGTCCACATGGCCCGTTACAGCCTCTAGAGACTCCCCAGTGGAAGTGGGAACAAATTTTGATGGATTTTATCACCAAGCTACTGAGGACCGCACGTGGGGTTGACGCAATATGGGTGATTATAGACTGGTTGACGAAGAGTGCTCACTTCCTCGCCATCAATGAGAGCTCTTCTATAGAGAAACTGGCCGAGATTTATGTGAGAGAGGTGGTAGCACGACATGGAGTACCGACCTCGATAGTGTTAGATCGGGATGCGCGTTTTACTTCCAGATTCTGGAAGAAATTTCATGAGGAGTTGCATACCCGTTTGCATTTCAAAACCACATACTACCCGCAGATAAACGGGCAGAGCAAGTAGACGATTCAGACGCTCGAGGACATGCTATGTGCCTGTGTTATGGACTTCGGAGGAAGTTGGTACACCTATTTTCCCTTGGATGAGTTTTCTTACAACAACGACCACCATTCTAGTATTGGCATGCCTCCCTTCGAGCTCTTATATGGGAGGAGGTGTCTGACTCCCATCTGTTGGGGAGAGGTAGGGCAGTTAGTGATGTGTGGCACTGGGATAGTGCTGAAGACGACCGAGCAGATTTGGCAGGCCAGACAGAGGTTACTGATAGCCCAGAGTCACCAGAAGAGTTACACAGATCGACAACGATCTGAGCTAGAGTTCCAGGTTGGAGAATTTGTCGTCCTGAAGGTATTCCCATGGAAATGGGTGATCCGATTCAGGAAACGAGGCAAGATGGGGCCCCGGTATATTGTTCCTTTCAGAGTGATCACCAGAGTGGGTAAGGTAGCTTACCGCTGGAGCTACCTACAGAGTTAAGTTAGATTCATAACACCTTCTACGTGTCTTAGTTGAGGAAGTGTAGCCGATGAGACGACGGTGGTACCATTAGAGGACATTCAGGTGGATGCGAGCCTGAATTATATTGAGAGGCCGATAGCGATCTTGGATCGGAAAGTGAAGTTTTTGAGGAATAAATAGGTGCCCCTAGTCCAGGTTCAGTGGCAACATCGGAAGGGATCCGAGTGGACTTGGGAGCCGGAGTCCGAGATGCGTGAACAGTATCCAGAATTATTTCCGGAGTATGACATCGAGGGTGAAGTCTGATTCCAGTGGGGGAGAATTTTAACATCATGAATCTCAGGTATTATATTTATATATTTAGTTTTGGGATTTAATGAGTGACTCGACGTGTTTTGTGCCCGACTCATCGAGTAGAGTTGGATTGGTCACGTGGGTTTAATGACCAACTCGACGAGTCAAAGAGCTAACTCGTCGAGTTGGCGCTGTGTGAGGACACCCTAAATCCCTGGGTTTGTGGCCTATTTAAAGGGCCTTAAGCCCTCATTTCTGCCTCCCTCATTACCCTTGAGCCATGTGAAGAACCCTAATTGAGTTTTAGCTTGTTATGTGAGAAGGAGATGCCATCTTGAGCATTTTGGTGCACTTAGAGAGAAGAAGAGGAAAGCATCAAGGCTTGGAGCAAGGAGGGACATTTGGATCTGAGGTCCTCAGTGGATAACTTCTGTTTAAGGTAAAAATATGCTATATTAATCATTTTTCTTGTAAGATCTTAGTTTGGGGAATTCTAGGGCTTTTCCCCATCCCTCTTGTGTTATTGATTCCCTTGAGTAGATCTTGAGGTTGAATCCTCAAATCTGGATTGTAGGAGGTCTTGGGAGCCCAAAGACCAAAGCTTTATGGTGTTAGAGGCAAGCCTATGAATACTAAACCCTTGTTGGAGCTTGTATTGGCATTATGGAGCAAATATGGCATGCATGAATGTAAAGATCGAAGATTTAGGTGACATTCGAGCCTTAGGAGACTAGATCTATAGTTTGGAGTGGTGAATCTACCTTAAAACGTCTGAATGAGAATATAGACTGAATGGACTCACCGATTCAATGAGTTGACTCGACGAGTCAGCTAGGGTTATCCCCGATGAGTTTGGACATGGGTAACTAGGTGAGTTGATGAGACAACTCGACGAGTTAAGTTGGGTTTTCGTGATGTTCTAAGGAACAATGGGGACTCGTTGAGTCACATAGGTGCACTCGACGAGTCAGGTCAACATGAATAGTTGACTTCTGTTGGCTTTAGGGTTTGGTCAAGGCAAGGATTATGGGGACCATGGAGGGGTAAAATGGTCTTTTACCCATTCCAAGATTTTGAGAGAGAGAATAGTTTATTTAGAGTCGTGATTTAAATGTTAATTAGAGATAATTATCTTATGTGTTAGGCGGAGGCTAGTTCAAGATTCGTGTATGAGATTATTTACTTGCTTGCTTACGAGGTGAGTCTTCTCACTATACTTACCTAGAGTGGTAATCTTTATGTGACCGAAGGGTCTTATGTGCTTATATTGAGTATTGTGATATCCTGCATTATGTCTTTGTGATTTGTGTTGTGTATTATTCTAAGCTTACTGAGTTAGGATCGGAGGGTCCATCCGAGTTGTGGGACTGGAGGGTCCCACTGAGACACATTGACCGTAGGGTCTTAATTGAGCATAGCCATGAGAGGCTAATGAGATGTGTGTGGTATTTTAAAGAACTCACTAAGCTTCATGCTTACCGTGTTATGTGTTATGTGTTTCAAGTACTTCTCAAGATCACGGGAAGGCACCGACTTGATTGTACACACCGATACGAGACTATGTGGATGATTCTGGGATAGTGACATTATTATGTGGATTTGTGTTGACACTTGAAACCATTATGTTTTTGAGAAATATATTATGAGTTTTTATGTGTTTTAAAAATGAAAAATTTTGTTTGAAAATTTACGGTGTTAAAATGATGCTATGTTTAGCGATCTGTTAGATCGGTATCCTGGTATATAGGATGATGCTATGATTAGTGATCTGTAGATCGATATGACTATTTTGTGCATGCTAGCTAGCTTATGATATTTATGTGTTGATTGTGTGATTGCATGTGGGTTTAGGCAGTCCCGCTTCGTGCTCTAGGCCAACAAACCAAGGGCGGTCCGGATAAACTGAAGGCCCATCGAGTCGTACCAGTTTCGGCCTGAAGAACGGTCCAGACATGCTGAAGGCCCGGGAGGGCGGACTAGACATGCTGAAGGTTCTGAGAGTGGACCAGATAGACTGAAGGCCCGACGAGGGCAGTCCAGTCATACCGAAGATTCTATATACATGTTGTTTTTTATGTTATTGTTCTGTTTGTATGACGTTTGTATTTTGGGGGAACTCATTAAGCTTCAGGCTTACAGTTTTGGATTTCTTTCAGGTACTTCGGATGATCGCAGGAAGGCGAAGGCTTGATTGTGCACCTCCTCACATTTTATGATTTTGATTTCTGGGATTCTCTGATATGAAACTATTTTGAAAACATTTTATAATAAGTAATGGTTTTTGGATGCTTGAAAAAGTTTTAAATATTTATGAATTTTATGGATGTTACACAACATTTTCACAAGATTAGGGTAAGGAAATTTTTAGGGAAACTAGGGTAACAAAGTTTTTGGAATGGCCATTTTAGGGCACGTATGGTAGTTTATATAGGGAGGCCAGGAATGAACGGTCAAACTTGTGGGGGTACACATGTGAAGGTTAAAAATGATGTTGTTTTGTCCACATCAGTGCTGATGTTGATGATATGGCTCTTTAAACCAAGTAAAATAGGTCACGATGACTAAAAAAAGACATGTCACTTCCAACCTTAAGCCAAATAAAAAAAAAATTAGGTATCGATTAGACCAATTTCAAAAACATTGTATGGCTACAATGTCATTTTCCATCTATAATAAAGTATTTTGTATGTGTTATATAAAATCCCTTTTATATAACCGGACATATACAATATTTTGAATCCGTTTTAGTTTAACACAGTTTGTACTTTTAGCAACATAAAGTACAAAATTTAAACTTATCTTTAAGTTCAAAAATTTACAATTTCAAGTCACAAAACATTTCAACTGTACATTCATACCTTAAACAATGCACATGTTGACCAGAAGCATGACTACCGTTTTACATCCTTGAACTTAAACCAAGTAAACCATTAGATGAAGGTGAGCTCGACCCACTTAGCCATTGATCCTCCGCAGAATTTTGTGAACAACTTTTAGCATTTGTCAAATCCATGCTATCAAGCAAACCTTTCTTATCAGATTCAATATTCTTCACCTCCATATTCATCTCCTTCTCATCGACAATAGATACTGATGAAGGATTTGATCCCTCCCTTGATACTACAACATTCTCTTCTTTCGGTGGCCTAATTTTCTCCAACTCAGCCGCCACCTCAGTCATTGAAGGTCTCATCTCACTATGAAATGCAAGACACCGAAATGCCACCTCAGCAACCTTATGAATTGATGAACACGTCCACGTATCTTTGTTATGGTCAAGAGAAGGATCGATTATCTCATCAAGACAACCTTTTTTTATCCGATCAATAGCTAGTGACGCCAGATTGACCTCATTATGTCTTCTTGAAAAATCCAACGCTTTAAAAGCTGTTATAATCTCAATCAACACAACCCCAAAGCTATAAACATCACTTTTATCAGATAAATGGAAGTTCTGGTGATATTCAGGGTCCAAGTATCCAGGTGTTCCTTGTGGAGCCGTTGAAATATGTGATGATTCCACTATTCCTAATCTAGAAAGACCAAAATCCGCTACTTTTGTCTTGAAACTGTAATCTAGTAATATGTTGCTAGACTTTACATCTCTATGATATATCGGTGGATTGATTACCGAGTGCAGATATGCAATCGCTTGAGCTGTTTCTGTTACGATTGTAAGGCGAACAACCCATGGAAGCCCATTACCTCGCTCTTTCTGTAAGTGTTGTGATAGAGTTCCATTTGGCATGAACTCGTAAACAAGTATCTGTTCATCTTTGTCAATGGAACAACCTAACAACCGAACAAGATTTGGGTGGCTTACGGATGACAAAAGTTTGATCTCGTTCATGACTTGATCGATGTTGTCGCAGTCAGATCGGTGTTTAATCCGTTTTATTGCTACCCATTCTCCATTGTTGAGTTTGCCGGAGTATACAGTGCCATAAGCTCCGGTTCCTAGTCGTTGTTTATCTGAGAAGTTGTTTGTGGCCTTTTCGATCTCTTTGTAAGTGTAAATGGGAATGGTGATGCCTTTAGCTTCATAAAACTGTCTGTTTATTCTACTTCGGGATCTTGAAATTGTGCGCCGGCGAATAAAGCAAATAATTAATCCGATGCATATAATCAATGAAGCTCCCACAAGAGCAGCTGGGAAAATAATAATTGAAATTAATTGGGTAAATTTTAAATGATAATAAATTTAGAAATACAAGAAACAGAAAGTTAAATACCTCCAACAAGAACACCAACTCTACCTGTCCCTCCACAGTTACCCGCGAAATATTTCGAAGGGTTGCAATGAGAAGTGTCTGTTAAAATGAATTATAAATTATTAGATATTATTCAAATTAGAGTAAATTACACGAATAGTCCCTATGGTTTAGGGTAATTTGCACGTTTGGTCCTTAACTTATTTTTTAACTCGGAATGTCCCTACAGTTTGTTTTTGTTACACGTTTGGTCCCTGTCTTACCTAAAAAGACTATTTTCCCATTGATTTTTTAATTTATTTAAATAAACACACCCCGAACTCCATTCCCCTCACTTTACCTTACCTATCCCACCATTTTTCCTTATTTAAATAATAGTCTTTTTAGGTAAGATAGGGACCAAACGTGTAACGAAAACAAATAGTAGGGACCAAACGCGTAACAAAAACAAATAGTAGGAACTTTCCGAGTTAAAAAAATTAGTTAGAGACCAAACGCGTAAATTACCCCAAATCATAGGGATTCATGTAATTTACTCTTTAAATTAATAATCACATGATTAGCCTACAAATTTAAGTTTATATGTTATGACCCTAATCGACTCGATTTCTAGTATTCTTCGAATCAATCCCCATTATATGATTATAGCAAGGGTCGATCGCAGCAAGTTATACCCTTAGAAACAATTATTGTATGGATGTGAACATTTGGTGTTTGATGAACAATTAGTAATTTCCTTGACTATCATGAAGTGAGACGTGGCAAAATTAGTTTGTAGCTAAATATTGTAGCTTTAATTTGTGCAGATTTGGCAAACTATTCGGAAACTTTTCAAATTATAAAATTACATAGAAATTAAAGTTAAAAAATTTGAAAACTAAAAACCCTCAGAAGCTAATGTGTTTGGCATCGATTTCGAAAAGCTAAAAACCCTTAAAAGCTAATGCGTTTGGCATCAAGTTTTTTAAAGCTTTTAAGAGGTTTAAATTTTTAAGCAAAAACTTGAATTAAAATTAAAAAAAAAAAAAAGTTATGTTCAATATTATGACCCTATGACTTTTATTTTAAAAAATAATATCTAAAGTTAAAAACTATTTTACTTTTTGAAGCTTTTAACATTTATATCTTTTAAGTTTTTATATAACTTTTCATTTTTAAAAGTTTTCAGCTAGTTTATCAATCACGTCTATACAAACAAAAACTACAACTACAAACTACTAGCTACAAGTTTTAAGCTTTCAACTTTCAACATCTTGCTACCAACTAATTTTTCAGAACATACCATCAATAACTTTTGTATTATAAGAATTTTTTTATAAAAGTAGGTACCATGAACGAAACTTTTACTTTAGTTTGATTTTTAAAAAAAAAAAAAAAACTAAAAGCTCTCGTAAATTTGTTGTCAAACACATCCTTTGGTTATAAGGCATGTGTGTCTTTCACCATTTCAACCTTTCACGCCACAATACTTCCCTCGTCAACTTTTATAAAAAAAATCAGCTAAATATTCACATTTCAACCATTCACTAAATTTTACTAATTTTAGTAAAAATAATATTTACTACGTATTATTTTTTAATATTTAAACTAAAATTACAAATAAATATAAATCTAATATTAATAATACTAAATTTTTTTCATTAAACTAAACATATAAAGATTATATGAAAATATTTAAAGTTACATAAACTAAATTAAAAATTACATCCCACTTTGAATAAAAGATATGTGAAAGTATATATATATATATATATATATATATATATATATATATATATATATATATATATATATATATATATATATATATATATATATATATATATAGATATATATATATATGCTAAAAGTAAAAACAAGCATCTAAATATAAGTGTAATTAGCGTATCCAAAATACTTATAAACAAGAATAATCAGAAGGTTTCCTAAAGCACACCTCTTAAGGAGTTCTTAAGTCAATTACAATTGATGGATATCTATTCACCACATAGCAATCGATATAGACTGCTTACGTCCAAAACTGCTTCGATAAATAGGCAAGTAATCACATGCACTAAGCACACTACATCAATGTTTAGTTCATTCGTTCTGCCAATTCGTTTTGATCTGGTATATGTCGTACAATGTTATGCCTCACTATACCTTTAATTTTGCAGAAGTTGTCAAACAAAGTATTGTAGAACTCCTACCTATTATACGTTTTAAGTATTTTTACTAGTTTTCTTGTCTATTTTTTCAACCATCGTTTTCTACTACTTGAAATTTTCACACTTCATCTTTTTTCTTCAGAAAATACACCCAGGCCTTAATTAAGAAGTCATCATTGAAAATTAAAAAGTATTGATAAACACCTTTGGATTTCACAATAAGTGGACCTCATAAATCTTAGTGAACATACTCAAGGATCTCATTGCTTGTGTGCTGACCAATATTGAACTTCACTTTATGTTGCTTCCCTTTGATGCAAGGTTTATAGAGTCTAAATTTTCTAGTAACCCTACTACCGAATAACCCTTGTTTACTTAAAATTAGCATGCCCTTATCACTCATATGCCCAAATTTTCGATGACATAACATTTGTCTTATCATTTGGTTTCTCCAATGATTGAAATACAACCATTATTCCTCTAACTGTTTTGCTTCTAAGAAATAAATTTCATGTTGTAGCTTTCCTTTCATATCCATACAAGCACCTTTAGAGGCCTTAACCCAAACTACTTCAACAGAAAACGTCAGCTCATTCTTAGCTAAAGTGCCAAGAGAACAGGTTCTTTCGAATATCTGAAACATACAACTAATCTAGATTTTTAACCATATAATTATGTGTCTTGAATCAGTACTCTCTTGAATCAAAACAACAATGTTATTATTACTTGATTCACCCTAACAATTACCATTCTTTAGATTTGGGAAATCTCTTCTGAAGTACCCTTTCTCTTTAGATTTATAACATTTAACCTTCATGGAACCCTTAGATTTTTAATAAGACTTTCCCTTGTTATCTTCACCTCTCTTAGTTGTTCTTCCTTTGTCTGAGAATAAACCGAAACAAGAAATATCTTCACCCACATCAACCTTTCATTTTATTTCTTTAGACAACAATGAATCTTTTAGATCATTCACACTAACCTTTATCCTACAATACAACATGGTATCAACAAAAAGTCTCATAAGAGTTCAGTTGTGAAAATAAGGTTATAAGAGCTTGATCTTCATCTTCAATCGTCATATCAACTATTTATAAATCAAGGATGCTAGGATTGAAGTTATTCAGATGATTTATCACTTGGGTTTTTTCAGTCATCTTAAGAATGTGTAGACATTGCTTTTGATATAGGCGATTCGTGAGGTTATTTTTCTAATACTTTTCATAGAGTTTCTCATAAATCCCAGAGGCGGGCGTTTGATCTACAACTTATGGCAGTACTTCATCAACCAAGTTCAACAAAATAGCGTGATGTGCTTTTGTAATAATGTTCACCTTTACCGTGTCAGTCATGTCTTCTGGTATTTTTGATTCTCCTTCCAATGCAGTCACAGACCCATGTTGAACCATAAGAAACCTCATCTTCACCTTCCACAAATTGAAATCATCCGAACTATTAAACTTCCCCAAATAGAACTTATGAGATGCATCTTCTATCAACACAACAAATAACAACTCTAATGTTATAGAATAAACAAGAAAGCACACAATACACACACAAAGACACAATATTTATGGTCCTTTGGTTAATATGACCTACATCCACATGGTATGAGGGAGTTTTCTTATTCACAAGCTTTCAAACAGAGTAACAAGTATAATTTCAAGCTTCAAGATAATCAAAATACTTATCTAGCAGCCCCTATTTATAGACCAGAAACAAAACATAAATTCCTAATGAGCCACCCCCATTAATTCATAGGTCCAATTGGATGTCAATTGGATGTCAAGTAATCATAGGATGTCATGCAAGTGATTTTATAATATTTGACTTCGGAGAGCACATTCTCACTAAAGGCACCTTTGCTTGCTAAGGGCACACAACATGCCCATAAGGGGTACATCATGCCCATAAGGGGCACATCATATTTCAAGAGGGAACATCTAGCTCCAAGATAGGGCATCTTCTAGTAACGGGGCACATCCTAATAAAGGATGGTGTACCTTGATAAAGGGCAATGCATCTTCATGAGGTTGGGACACATCCTGATGACTAATTCTTGATGCCTAGAGCGCAACTTGATGCCTCGAAGTGCTCCATCATAATACTTCCTCAAAATGATCCACCACAATGCTCCATCAAAATTATCCATCAGAATGCTCTATCTTAATGTTGTATCAAATGCTAAATGCTCAAGTCATATTTGACTAATTGGTCACACACTTTAGAACTAGATAGCTATATTTAAGTTAGCAAATCTTTCATGAAAGGTGTTTAGTCTTAAAGGAGGCGTCGACCACCAAATAAAGAGGGACCCAACTCATGGCTATGTTGGAGTTAATACATGCTCTCTCCCTTCCTTTGAACCTAATAACCTCTTGGAAATTAATGAATCAAGTCACTTTTGTAATTTTTGCAGTGACATTTTTATCGACTTCTATACCTTGGATATTGGCGGTGACCCTACTAAATGGAACATTTCGGGCCCATTAAAGTTAATATACTAGGACAACTTACATTATAGATTCTTTTACCTTTTAAGGTCAACTAGGATGCGAGGATTCTTGAAATTGATTCTATTTATGTCATGTTTTCAAAAGTAGTATAGAGACCACGGATAATACTATGGTGGGGTGTGAAGTTATGGTTATTTATAGTGTTGGATTAGTATTTGGCGTAATGTTCAAGTCCTCTCTTTTGTGATTGCTACCGTTTGGGTTTGTTGGGTGGATGAACTAAGGTTTTGTTATTTAATTCAAAAGTAAAGATTTCCACATGATTATCCTCATTATGATTTTGACCTTCGGTATTTTTGCAAATCGCAACACTAGTTTTCAACGCTAAAAAACCAAGAAATGAATATTAGTAGGCATTAAAATGAGAAGATGGATTTGGTTGGTCGTATTAAAAATCCAAATAAACTTTTTGCTTATTTTTAATTTTCTAGAACTTTTATTGTTTGAATAAAAATCGGTCCTAGTTACTTAGAGCAACTCTAACCTTAACATTATAATCTACACTATTTTTATGTAAATTTTACACCAAAACTTTTTTCAACACCAACCAACACTAACATTTTACATTTAAAACATATTTTAATATTATTATCACTTTATCACTGTACACAACCACTACGGTGCAATGAAGCATGACTATATTTGACAATATTGGGGCTCTATCCCACAATAATAGTGGTCCGTTGGAGTCGCCCTTACGCCTTTCATATCCCGTAAAGTTAAAAATATACTTCACTCATTTCTCCTTATTTTCCAACATTATTTTTGATCCCACCAAATTACTTTATTTACCCTCCAAAATAATTCATTTACCCCTCCTAAGTTATACAAGATTCCATAGGCCAAAAAATTACTCCATTATTTTATTTGAACCGCTAACAATTATTGTTAACCATTTTTTATATAATTTTTACAACAATTCAAAAAATTATAAATTTATAACAATTATAAAAATAATAAATTTTATAGATTTTTTTGAAATTGTAAATTTTATGATATTTTCTATAAGTAAATGATTAAAACTTGATTTTTATAAAAAAAAATGGTTAAAAACTTTAAATATTTAAGAAAGGATGTTAAATTAAAATTCAACGATAAAAAGGTGTGAAATGAAAATTTTGAAAAATAATGACTTGAAGTATAAGTAGTAGTTAGTGGGTAAGTGAAGTGGACCCCATCAAAAATTAGTGTTCTAAAAAAGTTAGCCTAGGTTGATTGAATGATTAACATTTCCTTCTACCTTTTTGTATTATCTTTGGATGACAAAACCAGGTAAATATGAAATCGTTGGTTTTTATATTGTTTGAAATTTAATCCTACTACACAATATACAATATGATTAAATTATTATTTATTAATCACTAAAATAATAATAACACATTATATTTTTCCTGTATTTTATCCCAATTTCAACACAAAGGTAAATGAAACAAATGCCTGAATCTATCCAAATATATATAAGACAAAAATGCACAAATGGTCCTTGTGGTATGTCGAAAATTGATACTTTGGTCCAAAAAAGTTTGGACTAGCACCAGAGGTCCAAAGTTTTCATTTTATTGCAAGTTTGGTCCACTTTACTCTAAACTTTTTTATAATGACGATTTTACCCTTGTTTTTTGTTTTTTAATATTTTTTATTTATTTAAATACTTTTATCATTAAAAGAAAAATAAAAAAGAAAATACTTCTTTTCTCTCTCTCTCTCTCTCTCACACACACACACACACACTGGAAACCACCAGTGCCACCGACGGAAATCGTTGCTATCATCGGAAATCGCCGCCATCGCTTGATATTCAGAACGCCACGACCACCAAGGTCTGGAAAACGCATTTAGAGAGGCGGTCATCTTCCTCAATAAACCCTAGATCACCGCCCCTATCTTCCTTAGCAAACCATTCTTCGGAGTATAGGCGATCTTCACCATCTTCACGTCACCTTTTCATGAGAGTTCCTTAGCAATCTGTCAGTGAGTTCTGAAACCATTTACAGTGGCGAAGATGGCTTCCAGATCTGTAAGTCGACATAAAGATTTCTGCTCCTCTCTAGATCTACCTCCTCTTGCCATGGAAGTTTTCGATTTGAAGAAATTGCCCCTGGTGACGAACATGTTTGAGCCCTTGAATGGCAACAATAGATGGTCCACGCCCTTGATTTTTCGGAAAAAATAGCCGGTCTGAGCCCTTTCGTCGGAGGTGATGGTTCATAGCAGACAATGGTGCCATTTCGGTGTAGATCTGAAGCATTCTGGCGACGCTGTAACTTGAGGGTCGTAGATATGTGTAGGGTTTTCACGAAGAAGGTTAGAGAGATAGATCTGGCTAGGGTTTTCACTAAGCTAGACGGCGGCGAAACCCTAATCTAGTCGGAAAAGAAGGAGGACGGTAGCGGTGGGGAACTGGAGCCCTAGAGGTGTTAGTTGTTGTTGGTACAAAGAACAAGGACGACGATGTAACCCCGATCTGTTTCTTTGTGGCTGAAGAGATGGCCGGCGGAGTTTCCGGCGAGAATGACATGGTGGTCGGTCGTGTTCTCCGACGAGAATGGTAGGTGGCAGTGGGTGTCATCAGCTAGTAATGGTGGTGGTGGTGTTTTCTCTATGTTAACTAAAATCAGGTAAAATAGGTGAGAGAGAGAGAGAGAGAGAGAGAGAGAGAGAGAGAGAGAGAAATAGGTGTAGTGGTGGCTGAAGAGAGGGAGAGAGAAAAGAAGTATTTTCTTTTTTATTTTTCTTTTAATGATAAAAGTATTTAAATAAATAAAAAAAATTAAAAAAGCAAAAAAAAAACAAGGGTAAAATCGTCATTTTAAAAAAGTTTAGAGTAAAGTGGACCAAGCTTGCAATAAAATGAAAACTTTGGACCTCTGGTGCTAGTCCAAACTTTTTTGGACAAAAGTAGCAATTTTCAACATACCACAGGGACCATTTGTGCAGTTTTGTCTATATATAACGTATAATTGATGTAGGGTTGTAGCCTGATGATTTTCTCCTTCTAGCCAAGCAAGCACTTAAAGGCATGTGCCGTTGGTTGATCCCTCAATTAAGATAAGTCGTTGTCAAGAAAATATACACAATAAATACTAAAGTAAATAACACATATTTGTCACATATCCTAAAAAAAAAATAGAAGCCATGTTGCATTTGTTAAATAGAGGTGTCGCATGGGATTAGGTAAAAATCGCGTCTTCTAGTATATAAAACATGTTGATACGTATTATTTTATTGACTTTTTAGTACCCAATAGACATTGTAATATCTTCTTCGAGAATTTATATGCTGAATTAAAAATAAAATACTTTGAATCATGATTAATCATCAATTTGACCTGAATTACCGAAATGATCGAGACTTGGGGTCTAGTCATGGATGATGCCCCATTATTTCTTATTTTATTTTAATAAACAATAATTTTGAGACGGCGTTGAATAGAGATATTATAAAATAACAAAAAATCAAACATGTCAAACTCAGTTGAAACATATTTATTTATATAGCAATCGTATATCATGCATATTTGTAGAATCAAGGGAATTATGTTTAGTTTTACATGACAATTCTAGATTGGGATAAAGTGATATGTATATAATAGTTTTTCTTCGTATGCGAACTATAATTAAAATACAATATTTTAAATTATAAATTGTTGTTTATGAAAAAAATATGTATGAAAAAAAAAGTTTTTGGTAATCTTTATTTTATAATAGCTTCTTATTTTGATTAAAGTCAGAAATTATTAATAACTATTTTATAACTGTAATGAAAGGGAGAAAAGGCTAATACATGAATAAGCAATTACAAATCTTACATAGTATTAAATTTGGGTCTTAAAAAACATAAACATTTGCTAGTACTTTATAAACATATAAAAACCTAACGAATATGAGAAGGCCTACTTTTAACGTAATCTGTTATAGTTTTTTAGTTTATTGAAATATATATATATATATATATATATATATATATATATATATATATATATATATATATATATATATATATATATATATATATATATATATATATATATATATATATAACTTTATGGCTTAAAAGGGTTGATAACTTGTTTATATATTGGAATCAAACGTTATTATATGTATAAAAAACATTAAGAAGTAAATTGTAACATTTTAATTTATTACAAGAAGTTATATAAGAAAAAATGATAATTTATTAACTAATTAAACTAATAGTCATAATCATTATCTAACCAACTTGATCATGTTTCAACAACAAATGTTCAATAGTAAGAATCAACTTCGCATTTGTTTAAAGAAGCATGCATCTTTTGACTTTGATACAGCCCTAAAGATGCTCTTGCCTTTTTGTCAAAAGATTATTTTTAAACACACCATGCTAGATATAATTATTATTAATTGTTTTTAAACTTGGTAGATAACTTATTTCACGTTAAAGGTACACAATAATACAATATTTGCTTGTTCATAAAGAGTCTCCGATACGACAACTATTATAATTATTCCTGACCAAATACTTATATTTCTCTTTTACATATGAAATATTAATTATAAAGTAGATATTGTGATCATCATTTTAATATAATTAGAGTATTAAAGACCTTATATCTAAAATCCCAAACGGTTACAAGATAGAAGATGTTGTAGACAAGCATTTAATATTCCAGAAAATATGTTGTTGGTATTAAAGACCAAATTAATTGATCTGAATCGAAGTTAAAACGAAGGGATATAATTTTTCATTGAATAAGGTATCACATGAACAATAATTTTGCTATACTTAATTTATACCACAGGGTTTCTAAATTCTAACCTGTAGTGTTGTCTTTCAAGTTATATGTGAAATTATAAGTATTTAAGAGTAAATTATATTTGGCGTCCTAAAAAAAATTTAATACATATTTACATGAGTGTGAGTTGGTGAGACTCATATATACCGTTTGATGCCGAAATTTTAAAAAATATAATTTTGTCGTAACAAACCAAAACCAAATGCATGGTAAATGATAGTATATGCATATATCTAATAATAATAATAATAATAATAATAATAATAATAATAATAATAATAATTTGACATACCTTTCAGTTTCCGGCAACCGGAGCTGGCTTTAAACCCATCACCATCGAACCCAGCCCTACAAGCACACCGATGCCCATCGCTTCCATCAATCGGAGACACTACTTCCGTACAATCCGCATCACTAGAACAGTCGCATGTCCCCTTAACCCACCACCCTAAATTTACCACTTGCATGTTCAACGACAGAACCGCCGTGCTAGCCCCAATCATCTCCGTTGCAACGGCAGAAAACAGATACCGGCAACCCATTCCAGTCATGTTTTCATAATCAAGAAACATCTTAGAAACATCACCGGAGTAACAACTGATGTTACCATAACCTCCAACACCACCGCTGCAGTTGACAGTTTCGAGGTGGGTTTGTAAGGTTGTCATTGGAATCATGCAGTTTTTCATCTGCTGCGTGCAGTTTTCCATGAGGATGGCGTTGGCTGATGTCGGAGCGTAGTGTTCACCGTAGAGGTGGCTGAGGGAGTTGAAGGTGCGGCCGCAGATGGCGGGAAGGCTGACGAGTATACCATCGGGGTTGATTTGTTGGACAGGGAATTCGCCGATAAAGACGCTCCCGGAGGTGCAGTTGAGTTGGATATGGCAGCCGGAGGAGAAGCCGAATGGGTAGGGGAGGAGATTGAGGTCACTGTTGGGGCATGAGCGATCACAGTTAGTGGGATTCTGTGATTTAATGGAGGGTAGAATAGTGATTAGAAGTATGAAGAAATTGTGTAACTTGATCATTGTTTAGCTGAGCATGTGAAATCAAAGGGAATATGAAGGAGTTAATTTTTTCAGGGAAGATGAAATATTAGGGGATTAAAGTGGGAGACGTGAACAAAGAGGAAATGTTCTTCTAAACTTTTTGTAGTTATTCTCTTTGTATTTTAAATTATTTAAAGTTGTTGGAGACCAGGAGAGTCTTTTTTTTATATGATAGGAAGGGATTTTCAACATTCAATAAGGATAACTCCTAGATACAGGCAAAAGGATGAAACCATGCGAGTAAAATACTCCAATGATTTAGATTAACCATTCAACAAATGCATCTTAAATGGGTGTACGTATAACAAAAGTTATTTGAAATAAAGGGCTACATTTTAAAATTAGACTAATCAAATTAACATTTAGAGTGTTTCAAGTAATTGGGATCACTACTACAAAAATTAGAAATAAAATACGCTTAAAATAGATAATAGATTACAACATTTTCTATTTAACGAACTAAACTGAGTACCGTTGCTTATAAGTAAGATAGAGTAGCTTTCTTATAAGCAACAATATTCTATAACATCAAAAATGATAATAAAAAATGTAGGGTTATGAGTCGTTAAACACAAATGCGCAAAAACTGCGGTCTACGAAAGCATATAAATCAAAACATAACTAATAACTCAATAGATGGATATAAATTCAAACCAATCAAGGCAACTAAAAACAACAAGAAACAAACGGGAAAAATACTTCTTTTTCATAGCCTTTGATTTCTTCTACCTCTTGGATGTATAAGAACCCAACCTAGGATTCAGTTGGGTTTTATTTAAAACTTAGTTTCAAAAACTATAAATAATGACAAACAGAAGACTTGAGCTTTATAAAATAACATAAACATTTTGTCACCCATCAAGTATAATCTTGCAAGTATAAGAAGGATTTAAAACACAACCATAGAAGGAAGAAGTGGTAACAACCTTTGAAGCACTTTGAGTCCTATAGGGGAGGCTTGAAAGTTGATTGTAACACCCCGTTTATTATATATATATATATATATATATATATATATATATATATATATATATATATATATATATATATATATATATATATATATATATACTAGCCCTAAAATCAATAATTATATAGTAAGGTGTTGGTCTCGAGGAGCTAATTTTCATAATTTTAGAGATTGGGGGTCAAAAGTGTAAGTTTCAAATTGGTTTCGTAAATAATTATGAAGGCAGGGACTACATGGTAAATTATTGGGACTTAATTTGAAGAGATTTTGGAGGCTTAGGGACTGAATGTAACATAAGGACTTCAACTGAAAACAATTTGTTGAATGAGGGGCTGTTGGGCGGACTTAATTTGAAGGGATTTTAGATGGATGGGGTTAAAAGGGTAAATTATGTATTTGTTATGAAAGAAAAGGGAGACGAAGGGACTATTCTTCACATTATGACATTAAGTTTCGTAGGTCGCGGGTATATAACTCATACAAACCCTAACCCTAAATGGAGGAACAACCGTCACCTCACCCTTATACCTCCCTCACAGGCCGCCACCCTACCCCCTTCCTTCTCTGACTACCGAGCCACCGCTGTGCTACTCCGCTGAAGACGTGAACCACCGTGACCCTCCAGTCGCCACCTTGGTGAGGCGATCGCCACGTGGTCGTTACTGCTTTGCCGTCATGGAGCCTCCTAGTGCCGTTGTCATCCTCTTCCATCGTTGTTGCTTCACTTTCATCTTTTCTTCTCCCTCAGTTCGTCGAAGCGCCACCATCACAGTCGCATCTTCTCTCCGCCGCCGCTGTTCTCCGTGTTCGTTGACGACAAGCTGCCGCCGTTGCCGTATTCATCGATGACAACCATCAAGTTGTCGCCGCCAACCACCGCTTTTAAGTGATGGTGTGTGCAATGCGTGTGTGTGTGTGTTAGTTTCAACTGATTGTTTGGTGTTAGTATGTGTTGTGCGTGTTTCCTCTAGCCGAAGAAACAAGAAAAGGCCACCACCACCACCACCGGCCACCATAAGGGTGGCTGTGTGTTTGTGTTTGTATTAGTGTGTGTGTGTGTGTTGTTTGGGGTTTAGCATTGTAAATTGTAACTAGAAAGTAGAATAATGAAAAAAACTCATAACCACCACCGTGAGGTGGTGGCTGCCGCCTCCTGCCACCACCAACCGTCATGTTGGGTGGCGGTGTGCTTTTGCTTGCGTTTAGTTACTTTTTGGATGCTTGGATAAATATGGACTTGGAGCCATAACCACCACCATGAGGTGGTGGCCGTCGCCGTAAGCCGCCGTTGACCACCACTACCCGAGGTAGTAGTAGTTGGTGCCCAACTAGCGAAACCCTAATGGGCCTAGTGAAACCCTAATTGTCCTAATGAAACCCTAATGGATCTAAGGATTTAGATTTTGGGCCTACTGGGTTAGAAACCCTAATTAGGGTTTAGAAAACCCTAATTAGGGTTTAGAAAACCCTAATTTTGGAATTATGGGCTTGGACTTATTGGGACCCACATTTTGGGCCATTGGAATGGAATTGTGAATTACACCCAATCATACTATATGATTTATCTAGTAGAGTGATGGACTTAATGGATTAAGTCCCTAACGGGTTAAGTGAGAAACACTTAACCCTAATTGTCATTTTATGTGAAACCCTAATTTCACTTGGGCCTTGAGTTGGACTTTGGTGATTGGGCTAATAATGGGCCATTCAAGAAAAACTTTATGGACTAAGAATATATGGATGGGCTTTAAGGTAAGGCCCATTTGAGGGTTTGGACCCGATTTGGAAAATTGGGTCATAGGTGGGCCATAATTAGGCCTTCATGATTATTACATATTGGACCATTAGAAATGCCAAATGTTTGGATTGGACTAAATGGTTGGGCCTCAAAATAAGACCATGTAAAGGTTTGGGCCTAATTTGGAAAAGTGGGCCATAATTGGGCTTTGATTCATAGTTTAACTTTTGGGCCTTTGGATTGGGCCTTGAGTTGAATCAAGCTAAGATAGGGGTAAAGCATTATTTTAACCTAAGCATGGACTTATGATTTTTGTGTTGGAACCCAATTTTAATTGAATGTTGTTTTAATATTAACAGTTTGGGAAGCTATCATCCAACAGTCAGGGTTTCGTCTGCGGGAATTCAGCAATGTGAGGTGAGTTACCTTCCAGTAGAAGTGGGTCTAAGGCACCAATGTCGGCCCACCAGTAGGTGATTATGTATGAGATGATTGTCTTTTTGATAATTGACTGGTTTGTGTCTATCTGATATGCTCTATGTGCTAGGATGCTCTTATATAAGTGTTAGTAGTAGTAGGAATGAAATATCCCTTGATATCGGTTGAAAGATACCGAAGGGGTAGTCAGTACCCATGCATGCCTAGCAGTATGTTCATGATATGATGTTATGTGATAGTGGTAGTAGGGGGAATAGTCCCCATATCCATTCTATAGGGCCAAGGGGTAGGTCGGACACCCCAGTATGTCTAACAATATGATTATGTTATGTTTCTATGTAGTAATAGTAGGGGGTGAAATAGTCCTCGTAACCGGTTGAGATAAACCGGAGGGGTAGGTCGGACACCCCTGTATATCTGATAGGGGTAGGTTAGGCACCCCGGTATGCTCAGCAGGGTAGGTCGGTGTGTCTGAACTCAAACTAAGGACTTGGTATGAACATTTTCAAAAGTAAAATCATTTTATAAAAAGAAATTTGAAAAGAGAAAAGAACCTTGAAAAGAACAAGGTGTGCGATGCGTGCAATCAGCTGAACTCAAGTAAGTTTTCCCCAAGATACCCATGCATGTTATACTATGTTATGTTATGATATGATTATAAGAAATGCATGCCAAATTAGGGCTAAGGATCTATGAAGGATTCCTTGTATGCCTATTGTATATGATTGTAGACCTGCATGATAGTACTGATCAGTCAGTAATAGGATAGCCTGTTTAGGTTATGCCTGATTGTATGAGCCTTTATATTGCATGTACAAATTCCTGATTAGAAGATAAAATGGTTTTATTGGAGTATGATGGTTAGATTTTCCATTGTCTGAATGCTACTTGCTTTGTGGGACTCATAGTGATGTGAGTTATCTACTAAGTGAATATGCTAATTCACATGGGACAAATGTCGGATAATCTCTGAGTAATGGACTTAACCATATTGTGTAGCTCTCGTCTGAGTGTAACCGTTCTAGGGATGAGTCTTTTACTCGAAGGATTATTTGATCTTTGTTGCATGTGGCTATGTTCATAAGGTAGCTAGTTAACATTACTGGGAATCTTTCAGCAGCTGAGGACTGGGTGGGTTTGGGAACCTAGGAAAGCCTAGGATATGCTTCAGTGGGTTAGTAGTGAGGTTTAGTGAGACTTGGGTGTCTCAGTTTGAGGATGTGACTTGGAGGATTCGGGAGGATTTCTGAGGAAAGTATGGATAGGTGTGGAATGTAGTATTGGGCCCGTACTACTGAAAGCACATGATCCATACTCGAATCGATGAGAGTCTTGGAGAATCTGAGAAGCTTCGAGGATGAGTTTGTGACTCGTTGTAGGGACAAAGGATGTTCTAGTTGTCGCAGCTTAGCCATTGGCAAGTGAGCTAGTAAGCGTGACAGGTTGTCAGACCCTAGAGGATATGACTTTTAAGTCCAAGGATGCGAGATCGATTTGGAGCACTTTGAGAAGAGAGGGTCGTGCCAGGTGCATATAGTAGGGGGTCCTGGGGAGAGACCCAAGACTTCTGATCATCGGGTGAAAGGCCAGCAGGGTTAGAGTCAGTGCAACATGTGTACGAAAGTACACAAGGGAGTTTGACACTCCAAGGGTTTTGGGTTCTACAAGGGTAGCGGGGTTGGTCATGTTAGGAAAAGGTGATCAGGATTCCTCCAGATGTTGCAGGTATTACATTTTCTACTGCTACTAGATGGATGTTTGGAATACGTATCGCTTTGGAATTATGAGTGAGTTTGGATAAGTAGATCTCGGTTCGGTTTTTTCCTAGTATTTGGGTTATCAAGGATCATATATGCCATCTTTCATGCTGAAAAGTCCTTGATGAACTCACGGAGGGATGCATCTTGCGGAGTGGGTTCCGCGTGTACGGTTATCATTCTGGATCTTTGTTGGGATCCGTTCAGGAGTATTATTCAGAGGATATTAGGTCAGGATTAGAGCGATAGTTCTCCAATGCAGTTCGAGTTTAATGGTTCTATCCTTGTTCGGGTATGGTCGATAGTTGTCCATGGAAGAACCTTGGAGTTCAAGGCACTACCGTTGCTAGGACAAGACTGGTAGCATGAAGAGGGTAGTGTCAGTTTCGGGTGTTGGATGCATAAGTGGTTGGCCATTGGATGTTCAAGAGAATTGTATTTTTGCATGGGCTGGGTTCAATTAGGGTTCAGTGGTGCTGCAAGATTGGAAGTGGGAACAAGGATTCGTCAGCTAGGGTGAAGATTAAGGCCTCCAACTGTCAGCATGGGAGGTAGATTGAGGTTTCAGACTGGACCAGATTTCAAGAGTACTCTTCTAGATTTTAGAGGATGGGCGATCTTAAGGTTTAACTGGTAAGTTATTGCTAGCATTGGTAAGCACAGGTTGTCATCAGTGGGATACTAGAAAGCGAGAAGGATTGGGAATCCTTGAACTCTCATGTGTCGTGAAGACTTAGTCGAATCTAAGTGGGGGAGAATTGACCAGGTACTTAGGAGCAGTAATAGGTGTGAAACTAGGATGAGATTCACATCCTCATCAGAATAGAATGGTGGTCAAGTGGCCATCTAGGTTGAGCATTGGATGAGTTGGGAGTTCGGAAAACATTCCAATGTTTAGTTCGTGTTTTTCCTTGGCATTGGGTAACAGGTTTAGAGATCTAGGTTAGAGGTCCAATTAGAATTCAAGTTCAGATGAGTGTTAGATCGAGTGCGTGTTCGACCAGTTTAGAAAGTGTTGTAAGACTACGAGGGTATCTGTAGCGTTCACTAACAGTTAAATAGTATGGAACGTTTTGTAAGAATGCGGGGGTAGCCATAACAATCACTAACAGTCAGATAGTATGGAAAGTGTTGTAAGACTGCGGGGGTAGCTGTAGCATTCACTAACACTCAGTTAGCCTGGAAAGTGTTGTAAAACTGCGGGGGTAGTCGTAGAATTCACTAGCAGTTAGATAGTGATAGAGTAATGTAAGTCTGCGAGTGTAGCCGTAGCATTCACTAGGTTGGTCGATAGCATGAGGACGTTGTTAGGACGTTGAAGGAACAGTAGTACTCACTAGTTCGGGTGTAGCAGTGAGGGCGTTGCAAATCCACAGATTGATTTATGGATTACGGAATTACCCAGATGGATTAGATCTAGTTGAGCCAGCGATACGACCATAGGAACGCCACGACAGTTATGGGATAAGGGAAGCAATGGACGGTATAATATTGTTTGTGATATAAGACTACCATTGGTTAGGTAGCAATCACTTTTAGCCTTGGATTTGGTGACGTCATGACTCGACGTATGAGACCGATCAGTTAGATCAGAAGGTCGTTAGAGCTACAAGGGCAATACAACCAGTGGTAATTATTGATAGAAGGGGATTCTGTTCGGAAGTCGTGTGAGGCGACTATGTGGGAGTCCTTTGGCTCCGCCGCCGGGTCGGAACCCGGTGTTTCAGATGACTGACAAACGAATTGAGACCAGAGAGGTCACGATAGATTATGGAAAGCAGCCATGTGGCAACATGGTGTTTTGAAGGTGGCAGTATTAGTATTAGCATTTCAGAATTTCAGGTATGGATGGGTAATAGATTTCTTAGGTTATGCTAAGTCAATCACAGTGGGATTAGCTGAGCCTTGACCAAGTATAAGTGATCTGCATGGATAATTAGGTATGTGATCATATTTTATAGTGGGAACCTCGAGCTATCAGAAGTTAAGTAGTCAGTTGAGGGGTAAACTGATTGGATTCAACAATAATGATTCAGTATGAGTGGCATGTCAGAAAAATCAGACCATCTCAAGACAACTAATTTCAGACGGAGTAGATGTGATCTTGTTGCGAGGAATTCGTTTACCTGAGGATTTTAGGGCTTTGCGAAGATTGGTCACGGCTACCCTGGGAAGGCTAGGGTGTGCCTAGGATGGTGACCATGTTACTAGAGTGGTTGGGCGAGTAAGGAATGATTTGGAGGACGAAATCTAAATTAAGTGGGAGAGAGTTGTAACACCCTGTTTATTAAATGAATAAATAAATAAATTAATGAATGTATAGTAGCCCTAAAATCAATAATTATATAGTAACTTGTTGGTCTCGAGGAGCTAATTGTCATAATTTTAGAGACTGGGGGTTAAAAGTGTATGTTTCAGATTGGTTTTGTAAATAATTATGAAGGCAGGGACTACATGGTAAATTATTGGGACTTAACTTGAAGAGATTTTGGAGGCTTAGGGGCTGAATGGTAAAATAAAGACTTCAATTGAAAACAATTTGTAGAAGGAGGGGCTGTTGGGTAAATTTTGGATTTAATTTGAAGGGATTTTAGATGGCTAGGGGTAAAAGGGTAAATTGTTGAATAGTTTTGAAAGAAAAGGGAGATAGAGGGACCATTCTTGACATTATGGCATTGAGTTTCGTACGGCTCGGGTATATAATCGATACAAACCCTAACCCTAAATGGAGGAACAGCCGTCAACTCCCCTTTATGCCTCCCTCACCGGCCGCCACCCTACCCCCTTGGTTTTCCGACTACTGAGTCACCGTTGTGCCACCCTGATGAAGACATGAACCACTCTGACCATCCATCTGCCGCCTTTGTGAGGCGATCGCCACCTAATCGCTGGTACTTTGTCGTCATGGAGCCTCTTTATGCCGCTGTCATCCCCCTCCGTTGTTGCTACTTCACTTCATCTTTTCTTCTCCCTCAGTTTGTCAAAGTGCCACCACCACAATCACATCTTCTCTCCGCTGCCGCCGTTCTCCATGTTCGTTGACGACAAGCTATCGTCGCTGCCGTGTTCGTTGACGACAACCATCAAGCTGTCGCTGCCAACCACTGCTTTTAAGTGATGGTGTGTGCAATGCGTGTGGGTGTTAGTTTCAGCCGATTGTTTGGTGTTAGTATGTGTTGTGTGTGTTTTCTCTAGCCAGAAAACCAAGAAAAGGCCACCGTGTAACGCCTGTGTTTCCGAGCTTGCCATTTTTAGCAATGTAATAGTCTAGGTTAACCTTTGTAACCCGTTTTGAAATAATAAAAGTGTATTATTTGAGTATTATGTGTTTTGTGCTTAATTGCTTAATTATGTGGTTTGATTAATTAAGAATAAAAATAAGCATCAAAATTAAAGTGTGAGGTAAACCCGATATCTTTTCATAAAGTTGTAGTGGTCGAAACAAGGATTCCGGAGATATAAGGAATGCCGAAATCCGAGTTATAACGAAGAAGTTATGACCTGTCGAAGTTTCGCGACAGAACCGGCACGACCCAGCGCGACCCAGCGCGACGTAGATAGTGAATTTAAGGTAGATAGATATCTATCCTTAGTGATCTAAATGAGAATTGAAGATCTCATCGATAGTAGTGCAACGACGGAAAGACGGGCGGAAACGGAGTTCAGATGAAGGAGTTATGAATTTCGAACGAAGTTTTCCTGTCCCGGCCTACTAAAGATAATATATAAGTAATATACTTATAATATATTAAAAATAAAGTCAAAATTAGCCAATGGAGTCTAAACGAGAGTTGTAGAGCATAATCTCACCTTCGCGGCGATATAAAGAACGTCGAAAACGAAGTTCGTATGCGAAAGTTATGAATTTCTGAAGTTCGGGGCGCGAAACCCCAAAACTGTCAGAGACCACGACGTGGCAAGCAGTGCTACGACGTGGCAAGTGTCCTGACACCTCCGGGAGGCCCCCAGATGCAACTTGGGATGACGCATGCAGTGACGACCAAGCCCACGACGTGGAAAAAGGTTGCCACGACGTGGCAAGGGCCAAATTTGCCCTATAAATAGATTTGAAGGGCCAACCGTTTAGGGTTGCTATTTTCTCTCTTCTCTCTCCCGTTTTGCATCGATTTGCATGCCAGAAGTACCCCGAAGCCCCGGTAATATTCCCGAGTCCCGAGGCAAGTCCCGAGATCCCGAAGATCCCGAGAAGTGCGGTTCCCGAGCCGAAGCTCTGCCCGCGAGAAGTTCGATTTTTGTGGAGATCTTCCAGATCTGCTGAGGATTACTACTTCTGCAAGTCGTAGTGCTGTCCGATCATCTTCTGATCAAGTGAGTGTATACTACCTTTCATAAACACGATAATAATACAAGTATGGTTTGAGTGTATTAAGTATATTGTTGTTTATATGTGTGAATGTATATTCACTCTCTTCTATCTCATGGATCTGATTTGTTTTCTATGAAATATGTGTTATGTGTGTGTGTGCCTCATCTGTTATGTGGATTTTGTGTTGATTAAGGCATGCTATACAGGTTTTTAAACTATGTATAAAAATGTATATTTTTATCTACTAATATGTTGGGTAGAACATGGGTAGATAGTTGGTGTGTAATAAACAGATGAGAGGCCTCGTTGTTGTTTGATTTAGTCATCTAGCGGAGTTTAGATGACGACCACTGGCTATTCTAGACAGTCTTGTGGAAACATTAGCAGGTTCGCCACCTGTAGGTGTTAATGAACTTGGGTGTTCATTCGCTGTACTCCATCCCCCTCATGGTTGCCTTATTTGACTTATATTGCTGAGGTACCCCCGAAGCATGTGTTGTCGCCCCGATGAAATATTCTTAGACTAGGTCCCTTGTGTTAGTTGTTTTAGGGACATAAAGTGAGAATAACGGGAATGGGTAATTGGGTTATTGTTGGTTGGTGAAAATTAAATATGATTATTTATTGTAGGTTGAAAACCCTATATGCTCACCAGGCTCCCAAGCCTGACCCACTCAGTTTTATTTGTATTACAGGAAGTGGCGCGAGGGCATGAGATGGATGAACCATCAGTTATTTTGTTTACAAGTCTGTATATGTATATATTTATTGAATGACTTGTAATGCTATCGTTTATGCTTATTGGTCTGTATCGGAACATGACACCCCGAGTTTTGATTATATAATGAAAAATACATTTCTTTTATGAAATGCTTTGGTAAACATTGTTTTATCATGCTTTGTTTTTGGGAACAAATTCCGCAACTCTTTCAAATCAAAAGGATTTACTCTGAAAATATTTTAAAAGCATAAATGAAAAACGGTCTTTTCTGGCCGAGATTTTGGGGATGTCACAGTTGGTATCTGAGCATTAGTTTAAGCGAACTAGGAATTTGTAGGATTTCTAGACTTAAACTTAGAATGCTAAGTGGAATTTTGAGATGTGTGTCTGTTGTGTTTTAGACATGAGCACTGGTTTATTTTAGGAAAGTTGCCTAAAATGCTTTTATGTGCTAAATGTTATATGTTGCCATATATGAAATTATTTGTTCGGATCTATGGTCTGTTGCTGACCGGATCTAGAAACCTTATGTGTGTAGGATTCTAAGCGTGCGTCTACGAATTTAGAACTAGCATGTAACCGTTTCGGTGTGATAAGGAAGATTTGAATATCTACCATGATTGAGGATCTAATTTCACCTTATTCGGTGTGTAGATCAAAATGGTTAGAACAAGAAGTGGAGTTGGAAATGCTGATGAAAACAGGAATCAACCACCAGTGATTGAACAAGTACCTGTTGTAGCAGCAGCACCTGAGCCAATAACCATGGCTGGTGTGCAAATGATGATTCAGACGATGTTGGATCGTCAGATGGATGAAACTAGATGGTTGCTTCAACAGAATCGTGAAGAACTGTCAATCCGTGTGGAGGAGCCTGAATTAAATGAAGGGCACTCGGAAGGGGGAAACTTCAGTGGGTCTATTGGTCAAGCCAACCCACCGATAGTTAGGCAAGATAACCATGATGGAAGAAATGATGGAATGGGATGCAAGTACAAGGACTTTCTAACTTGCAAACCATCGACCTTCAATGGAAAGGAGGATCCGATTGGGGTTATGGATTGGATCTCTGAAATGGAGTTGGCCTTTATGACTTGTGGCTGCAGGGGTAAGTTGCAAACTATCTATGCCGTGCAACAATTCCGAGGTGGAGCCGTTCGTTGGTGGAACACTCTAGGGAAGACGTTGAGCCCTAATGAGCCACTGCAATTGTCATGGGCAGAGTTCTTGGTGCAGTTCAAGCGCAGATTCTGCTCGGCTCAAAATTTGTTGGAGTTGGAGAGCAAGTTCCTGACATTGACGAAAGGCAGCATGTCAGTTGATGAATACACCAATAACTTCACCGATAAGATGGAGTTTGCTTTGCGCATCGTTCCAGATGAGCTGACAAAGGTGGATCGGTATGCGAAGGGACTCCCATGGGAGTACGAGGTGCCAGTACGTCAGGCACTTACTCTAGAGGCAACTATCTGGGCTGCCAAGTCTGTTGAGAACATGATCAAGGGGAGAACCACCGACAAGGTTGATGTTGGTGAGAAAAGAAAGTTTGAGGGAACATCTGGTTCCGGTAAGAAAGGAAAATTTTCGCAATCTGATTCGAAAAAGTTTGGAGGAAAAGGAGGCGAAGCAAAGTGGTGTGATAAGTGTAAGAAAAAGCACTTTGGGAAATGTAGTGAGGATGTAACCTGCTACAAGTGTGGAAAGATGGGACATTTTGCCAATGAATGTCCGAACAACAAAAGGATGTGTTTTGGTTGTAATGAAGAGGGGCATATTTTGAAAGACTGTCCGAAGAAGAAGGAGGCAGCTAGGCCCAACATTCCACCAAAGCCGAAGGCGAGAGCCTTCCAGATGACACTTGAGGCTGCGAAAGATGAAGCTGATGTCGCTTCAGGTACCTTTCTCATAAACAAATTACCTGCTCAAATTTTGTTTGATTCTGGAGCCAACTACTCCTTTATTTCGCATGAGTTTGGTAGAAAGCTAGTTTTGCCTGTTGATAGACTAGATAATGCTTTATTAGTCGAAGTAGCTAGTGGCAAGTTTGTACCTGTTAGCCATCGTATGAAAAACATCTTAATTGATCTGAATGGGAATAAGTTTCACGAGGAATTATTGCCTATCGAACTAAATGGTTTCGACATCGTTTTGGGAATGGATTGGCTTAGCGCCAATGATGCCGAAATTTTGTGCAAGAAGAAGATAGTTAAAGTAAACCCGCCTGGGAAGGATTCATTTATGGTGTATGGGGACAAACGCAGAGTAAATTCTGGAATCATTTCTCTAATGAAAGCCAGAAAGTGTTTGACCAAGGGATGTACATCATATTTAGCATTCGTGATCGATGCTAAGAAGGAAAAGAAGTTGATGCAGAGTATTCTAGTGGTGTGTGATTATCCGGAAGTATTTCCCGAAGATCTTCCTGGATTACCACCTGATAGACAAGTGGAGTTTAGAATAGACTTGCTATCAGCAACCACGCCAATAGCAAAAGCACCTTATCGATTAGCACCGACGGAGATGAAGGAGCTGATGATGCAACTTCAGGAGTTATTGGACAAAGGTTTCATTAGACCTAGTTCATCGCCCTGGGGAGCTCCGATGTTATTTGTGAAGAAGAAAGATGGAAGTATGAGAATGTGCATCGATTACAGAGAGCTGAACAAGGCAACAATAAAGAATAGATATCCGTTGCCGAGGATTGATGACCTATTTGATCAATTGCAAGGTTCGAGCTATTTCTCGAAGATCGATCTAAGGTCAGGATATCATCAGCTAAAAGTAAGAGAGCAAGATATCGAGAAAACTGCATTCAGAACTAGATATGGACACTACGAGTTCTTGGTTATGTCGTTTGGACTAACCAATGCTCCGACAGCGTTCATGGATTTGATGAATAGGGTTTGTAATCCTTTCCTTGATAAATCCGTGATAGTGTTCATAGACGACATTCTGATTTACTCGAAAAGCCAGGAGGAACATGGCAGACACTTGCGAGAAGTGTTAGAAATCTTGAAGAAGGAGAAGCTGTATGCTAAGTTCTCCAAATGTGATTTTTGGATTCGTGAAGTCCAATTCTTAGGTCACGTGGTCAACCAAGAAGGGATAATGGTTGATCCAGCGAAGATCGAAGCTGTAATGAAGTGGGAACAACCGAAAAGTCCCACGGAGATTCGAAGCTTTTTGGGATTAGCCGGATATTACTGAAGGTTTATCCAAGGTTTTTCCTCGATCGCTACTCCATTAACAGCTTTGACCCACAAAGGAGCTACTTATGCTTGGAGTGATAAGCATAAAGAAGCATTTGAGCAGCTAAAGAAGAAGCTATGCGAGGCACCGATACTTTCTTTACCCGATGGAGTTGAAGACTTTGCTGTTTATAGCGATGCATCTAGTGTTGGATTGGGTTGTGTTTTGACCCAAAGAGAAAAGGTGATAGCATATGCGTCTCGACAGCTGAAAGAGCATGAAAAGAATTACCCGACTCATGATTTGGAGTTGGCAGCGGTAGTTTTCGCTCTGAAAATATGGAGGCATTACCTCTATGGCACGAAGTGCAAACTTTTCACTGATCATAAGAGTCTCCAATATCTCTTTAATCAGAAAGAATTGAATATGAGGCAACGACGCTGGCTAGAATTACTTAAAGACTACGACTGCGAGATACTTTACCACCCCGGTAAAGCTAATGTTGTTGCTGATGCTCTCAGTCGGAAAGTCAATCTTGAAAGGAGAAGGCCAAGAGCGTTGATAATTGAAGTTGTCTCGACCATTGTGGAAAGTATAAAGAAAGCTGAAGAGGAAGCTTCTGAGAAAAATGACCGAAAGGAGGAATGTTTGGGTAAAACGTTGGTGTTTGGTACAAACGGTCATGGAATGAAGGTATTCCAAGATCGTATTTGGGTACCTAAGTCAGGAGGAATTAGGGATCTTCTGATGGAAGAAGCTCACAAAACCATGTACTCAATTCATCCTGGCAGCACTAAAATGTATAGGGACCTGAAACCCTACTACTGGTGGCCGACGATGAAGCTTGATGTTGCAAAGTATGTGGCTGAGTGTGTGACTTGTGCGAGAGTCAAGACACAACATCAGAAACCTTACGAGAGTTTAGAACCATTGCCTGTGCCTATGGGTAAGTGGGAAGACATTGCTATGGACTTTGTCACTAAACTGCCCAGAACAAAGAATGGTCACGACATGATTTGGGTGGTCGTTGATAGATTCACTAAGAGTGCGCATTTCATAGCAGCCAAGGAGAAATGGTCTATGGAAAAGCTTGCGAATTCTTATGTGAGAGAAATTGTGAGGCTTCACGGTGTTCCGTTAACGATTGTGTCGGATCGTGATAGCCGTTTCACCTCACGTTTTTGGAAAAGTCTACAAGAGGAATTGGGTACCAAGTTATGTTTAAGTACAGCTTACCATCCGCAGACTGATGGTCAGAGTGAAAGAACAATACAAACACTTGAAGATATGCTGAGAGCATGTACCATGGAATTCCTAGGTAACTGGGATGAACACTTACCTTTAGTAGAATTTTCCTACAATAATAGTTTCCACTCGAGCATTAAGATGGCACCTTATCAAGCTTTGTATGGACAGAAGTGTCGTACGCCGTCTTGTTGGCTTGAGGCTGGGGAAAAGCAGTTTATGGGACCGGAGATGGTTCATCAAACCGCTGAAAAGTTGAAAATAATCAGGGAAAGAATGTTAGCAGCTCAGGATCGTCAAAAGAGCTATGCTGACAAGAAGCGAACACCGATGACTTTTGAAATTGGAGATTCGGTTTTGGGGTCTAACATTGTAAATTGTAACTAGAAAGTAGAATAATGAAAAAAACTCATAACCACCACTATGAGGTGGTGGCTGCTGCCTCCTGTTGCCACCAACCACCGTGTTGGGTGGCAATGTGCTTTTGCTTGCGTTTAGTTGCTTTTTGGATGCTTGGACAAAAATGGAATAGGAGCCATAACCACCACCGTGAGGTGGCCGCCACCACCGTGATCTGCAGTTGACCACAACTACCCGAGGTGGTAGTGGGTGGAGCCAAACTAGCGAAACCCTAATGGGCCTAGCGAAACCCTACTAGGCCTAATGAAACCCTAATGGATCTAAGGATTTAGCTTTTGGGCCTATTGGGTTGGGATCGAGTTGGAAACCCTAATTAGGGTTTAGATGTCAGAACTAGCCTTTTTGGCTAGGAAATTTCATCCACAAGTAAGCAAGGATTATTGTGAGGCTTGTGCTAACACACCTAAGTTTACAATATGAGTTCCTAAGAAGCCATGTAGTGTTAGGATGCAAATCTCTCCAAGTATAGTGAATCTCTCCCAAATCTCTCCTAAATCCCTCCAAGTATGTGAAATCTCTCCTAAATCTCTCCAAGTATGTGAAATCTCTCCCAAAAGGACCCTCTTGGTCTGGAATCTCTTGGTCCGGAACCTCTTGGTCCGAAACCTCCTGGTCCTGAACCTTCTTAGTCTGGAATGCCTCTTAAGGAGCCAAGAGGAACCCCCATGCTCCGGAACCACCTAGTTCGGACCCTTCGGTTCTGCTCCGGAAGACTCGCCTCACATCATTTCAGAACCTACTAGCTGGCTTCAAACCTCGGTCTGGAATGCTGGCTTTGCCCTGACTCGCATGCGACTTCGGACCCTATAAAGTCACTCCGGATCTCACCTGATGACTCCAGAACCTTGCAACTGACTCAAGAAATTTTGTTTGGACTTCGGACCCTCGTAGGAACCAACCCCCACTCCGGATTTTGGTCATTTTCGGACTTTTTCACCATTTTAAGGCATTTTGACGCCGGAAATCACTCCAAACTCATATTTTTCCTATCTTAAACCCCTTAAACCCCTATTTTATGCTAAAATTAATTATTTTAAGCATATTTACATAAAAAAGTAAATGCTTGGGATTTAGGAAGATCTTATCCTAAATCAAGATAAGGACAAAGAGGTTGACCTTGTGATTTTATGAAATTCTCATTTCCCATGCAAATCACAGTATCCCATGCTTTACCCACCAAATAACAAAGCTTGGACCATCAGATCCACATGCACTAAAGATTCCCTCCCTTTTTCTGACTCTTGAGCACGACAGTAGAAGAAAGATTGGGCTATCCATTCCCTCTCACTCCTCTCATTTCCTCTTAAAAGCTTATCCCCAAGAGTAAAGTAAGGATCTTGCTGGAAGCAAAATTCTCAAATCTTCCCTGGAGTTTTTCTAAAGTAAGTTCTCCACTCATCTAATATTTTATATAATCTTCAAGATAAATCCATATTATTTTACTCATAATAATATGTGATAATCAATCTTAGGATAAACTTTCTTCACAGAGGAGTTCCTAATCTAAACCAAAAGTTTAGGCTTGAGATCTTCACTCCATAACTCCAAACAACTCCTCAACCAACTCAAGGTGAGCTTCATACCCCACCTTTCTTCAATGTTTTAATGCTTTTGGGGGAGAGTACAAGTTAAATCTTGCTTAAATACTTGAATAATTGCATGTATACGTATGTTTGTATGTGTGTGTGAAATATTATTAAGTTATTATTTTAGTAATATATTCATGAACGTAAGATTTCACAACTTCATCAAGAACAGAGGATACTTTGATTACAAAGGAGTCTCCCAAGTATTGGGTGTGTTCAACTTAACCCCTTTATCTATGCTTTTGTGTCTAGAGACAAAAGTTATAAAAATGGACCTTGATAAGTGGACACCATTTCTAGTAATTTTCGAAAATGGAAACCTTGTGACTATTTGCAAACTATCAGGAAGTATTTTATAAATATTCGATAAAAAAGTTTGCATCAAGAAAATATACAAATAGAGCCTTTATGACAGAAATATTTGCATGTCATAGGCTGCTGTCATAAAACCTCGAAGAACATAAGTAATGTTCTATATGTCATAAAACAGAAAATGTGTGTCATAACCTGCTGTTATAAATTTATACAAATTATAACTTGACACTTTTTCTCGTGAATAAAATGACACATTTTCAATAAACGAAAAGGAACGAACACGAGGACCCAGTTAACGAGCACAATCAACAATATGGAACGATAACGATATTTCTATTCAATGAGTACGAATTTCATTATTTATCTAACAAATAATGGATCTCTAACGATTGCTCAAAAGGTTGTTAATATTCTAGTCAGACAAATCTCAAAAGTACCTAAATATAAAAATATTAGTGTACGTCTAAGTCTGTAAGGAGTTATAGCCAGAGTCCCTTGGAGGGAGAGCGGAAATTTGTGTATAGATCTATACGGGGTTGACACCCCGCACTTTCGCTGTTCGCTATAGCTAGACAGGCCAGTCTAAGGTGACAAATGTATTTTCCAAACCGAGGGCGCCTGAGAAACGCCAAAACAGGCACTCCGTCAGATTTGTATGGTTATAAGTAATCACTATAATGTGTTATATTAGAAATTTATGTAAGGAAAACCTCATAAATAAATTTTGGCACGTTGTGTTGACTGTCCTACACGTGATAGGTGATGGATGGTCCACATTTATTGTGTTGACTGTCCTTTTTCATCGCGTAGAATGTCCACAATTTCCATGTTGACTCTTTCTCCTAACAAGTATAGAGTCGTAATACTACTATTTTACAAATTAAAAAGCATAGGACTCTATGGTAAACGTTTGTAAACGATTTTGAAAACGATAAACTAACCCACACATATACATAGTTGGAAGTAGAATTTCGAATATTTTATAGCAGAAAATATAGGATTTTCCGGAGAAAACGAATTTTCTACGATTTCGATAACGACAAACTAGAACGCACACTCAATTTTACTCGATAAGAGCAACAAGATTTTCAACCATATTTTCCTTTTGAAAATAAGGGTTTTTTATTGAAATGGTTGACTATTACTATTCAAAAGAACTATTCTCATACACAGCTCGCTTTTACAAATCACACGACTTTTCAAAATCACTCCTTATAAGGATGAACAAAAGTGATGACATACACACATATATCCATGATTTTGAAGGCAAGACTTCAAACGATTTCATAGAAAATATCGGATTTTTTGAAAGTACAATGAGAACAATTCTAAACAAGTGTAAACGATTTTATACAAAAATGCTTATGAACTCACCAACTTTTTAGTTGACGCTTTTCGAAACGACATGTATTCTCAGGGATCTAGTAAGCATGTAACAAGGGACGTTGTTGCAAGACCATATAGCTGTAGTTTGAAGTTTTCTTCTTATGTATCTTTTGTGTAACTCGAAGAATAAATACAATATGTAAACCATGTAAGTCTGTTATCTCAATGTATGATGTTTGGATTGCTCTATTTCATTTATATTCAATTGTTATGATACTACACAATGAAGTCACCCGCCTCCGGACGTTTCCGCCGTCTGGTCCGGGGGTGTGATAGATTAGTATCAGAGCATTGTTTATAGTGAACTGGTATATCTAGCCGTACGATATATACAACTATAAATACAATGGGACTAAAACAAACTATGCCTAAAAGTATACTTTAAGAAGATAAGTATTTTATAAAGGTATACATAATTACAAACCCATTATCATAACTGTCACACCCCCAAACCAAGGATGGCGGAAACGTTCGAGGGTGGAGGACTTCATGTAGAGTATCACAACAATGAGTATAATAGTGCTCAAAGTAAATACAACCATCATAAATATAACTAAAAAAGTTACACCAATGTATATGTTTACATGATTCGAATCAATTACATTATGAAACAAAATGAACTATTTGAAGATTTATCGTCCCATCCTCAAAACGTTGTTGGTTTCCTGTTTTCACTGAATTCCTGAGAATACAAGTAGTTTTGAAAAGTGTCAACACAAAGGTTGGTGAGTTCATAAGAGATTTTATTGGAGAAATAGACCGGTTTCCTTGTAAAAATGATATGATATGTATTCAGAAAATCCGATATTTTCTTTATAAAGTTTATGTAATGTAGTCTCATAACCGACGACCAAAATGTATAAGTAACCTTTCTTATTAAAGGAAAATAAAATGTGCTTAAATTGACATAAACGCACTTGAATTAAATGATGTTCCCGCAAATTCTTATGTTTGTTAATACTTAATGTATATGTAGTCCTAAGTCTCAGGACCGAGAAAATAACAAGTATCGTCTATACTTAAAGTTATAAATGTGGTTTCAAAATGATGTGTAGTCATAAATACCAAAAAAAAACCGAATGTAGACAGTAATATCGGTACTTATTGAGATAAAAGTGATTTTAAAATCGACATAAAACCCATTAAAGTTTTATAAAAATCCCGTAAACTTTATGTATTGTTATATCCTTATGTGAGCCGCTATAATCATACTTAAGACTAATGAACCTGCCACGACGTTTCTCAGGCGTCGAATAACTGAAATGACAATTATCACCCGTAGACCTGCAGGTCCAACTGTAGCTAGCAGCAAGGTGTGGGGTGTCAAACCCAATATAGATCTATATATAACTATCACGTTCTCCCTCCAGGAGACTCTGATTATAACGTACAGGATTTTATATTCCGCACTCGGACGTACGGAAAGAGAATGTCTCACAATCTAGGTTAACAAGCTTACAAGTTGTATGCGGGAGTGTAAAACCTTTCTGTATGAATGTACCCTTTTCGTACGTGTGTGTTATGTGATGTATTTAAAACTATACCTATTATAGTTTTATCCAAAACGTTTGTAATATATAAGAACTCTTTTATGAAAAAGCGTTAGGATTATAAAATCCATTAAACTATGCTTATTATAGTTTATATATATATACGTGTTCTAAATGAATGAATAATCTTATCATGAATGACTTATTTTCAGTTTATGATGATAAAATTTACAACATATCACATTCAATACTTAGAACTTGACATTATCCACTTTGCTCAACATTATACAAAGTGTTGTAAAAATTACAAGCTGTTAACAAATTTTCAGCCTTTCTACACTGTTTTTGAAAATTCATAGAAAAATCATACGAAGTCGAAAACTGAATCCGTAAATTCTGAGAGTTCCCAAAATGTGTCTAGTTTACTCATAATTTTTATCATGATTTTTAATGACCTGTAACTTAGGTGAAAAAGTCCATAATCACAGACTGGTCCGGATTGGTGTTTGAAATGATAGGCAGTTTTGTAAAAATCACCATAAATTGTAGAAAAATCGTATGGAGATGTGCAAGTAGTCATTTTAAAGCTAAGAAGTGGAACTACATGCACCTAAAACAGTTTTGAAAACTAAAATGTTTAAGGTGTCCAAAACAGTCCGTGAATGGAGTCTAACTTTTCTGATGAAAGCTGTTAGAAAATTTTAGTTATGTTCTTGGTGTTTTAACTTGTATTCCCCCCCTAAAAACTTATGAAAACATGAAAATGTAGGGGTATGAACTCACCTTGTGTGATTTCAGTAGATAAGTGTTGAAGAAGAGAAGTGTTCAACCCAAGAACACTTGAAGATTCGCTTGAAGATTCGAAGCTCTAACACAAATTTAATGGAGTTTGTGTAAGATACTCATGATTTGAGTGGAAATAATCGAGATAATCTTAAAGGAAATGGATTATGCTTACCAAAGGTGGAGGAAACTCTCAAGATCAGCCCTTGAATCTCGGATTTCTAGAGAGAGAAGTGAGAGAGAAAGGAGTTTGATCTTCTTGTGAAATGAGAACAAATGAGAGAAAATGAGGAGAGAGGATGGATATCTAGCTCTCAAAACATGGAGATGGCTTGTGGGGAAGGTAAAAAAAGTACAAGGAAGTGACAAGGTATGGTGGGGAGGAGTGTGAGTTAATCATGGAGTGGGTATGGGGTTGTTTGTGTCATAAAATAAGGTAAAGTCAACACTCTTCTTTTTGTACCTTACCAACTCCTTTTTAATAAGATTTTATCCTTAAAATGTGATTAAATCATTAATTTAGGGGCCTTATAATTAAAAATAAAGTTTTGGGTGAAAATCCTATGTTAAAATAATTAAAAATGGGTTTAAAATGCAAAAATACACAAAAACGGGGTGAAAAGTGGAATTTCCAGCGGAAATCTTCGGACCTAGGCCGAAGTTCGGTCCCTAGGCCGAAGCTCGGTCAGATGCGCACGGCTCGGAGGGGCTGGTCTCGGAAGCGAAGGCGCGCCAGAAGGAAGAAGCGAAGCGAGGCTGGTCCGAGGCTCGGTCCGAAGAGAAGCAGGTCCGACGCGAAGGCAAGGGTTCGGTCCGAAGGCTGGCTAGAACCGAAGGTACTGTTGTGAACAGTAATGAACAGTACTTTCGGTTCGGATTTTCCCTTCTATGCTGGTTCGGTTCGGACCTTCCTTTAGTGCTGGGTTCGGTTCGGATCTCCTTCATGGCCGGGTTCGGTTCGGATGAACAGTGGTTTCGGTTCAGCTTATGAACAGTACTTTCGGTTCAGACCCTCATGAATAGTGCTTTCGGTTCGGTTCATGAATAGTACTTTCGGTTCGGAGGGTTCGTTTCCTAAGTCCGTTTTTCGCGTAGACTTCCATTCTTGGGCTATTTTTCGCCAATTTCGAGGGTCGGGATGCCCCGAGTGATTATAGAAAGTTGGGAGAGATTTCGAGAGAGATTTGAGAGAGATTCCTCGTTCTCAGAGAGATTTGGGAGAGATTTGATGTACTTGGAGAGATTTCACATACAAAGAGATACGTGAGAGAGATTTCACATACGGAGAGAGATTTGGGAGAGATTTCACATACTTAGGGAGATTTGGGAGAGATTTGACATACTTGGAGAGATTTCACATACGGAGAGAGATTTGGGAGAGATTTCACATACTTAGGGAGATTTGGGAGAGATTTGACATTCTTGGAGAGATTTCACATACGGAGAGAGATTTGGGAGAGATTTCACATACTTAGGGAGATTTGGGAGAGATTTGACATACTTGGAGAGATTTCACATAGAGAGAGAGATTTGGGAGAGATTTCACATACTTAGGGAGATTTGGGAGAGATTTGACATACTTGGAGAGATTTCACATACAGAGAGAGATTTGGGAGAGATTTCACATACGGAGAGAGATTTGGGAGAGATTTCACATACTTAGGGAGATTTGGGAGAGATTTGACATACTTGGAGAGATTTCACATACGGAGAGAGATTTGGGAGAGATTTCACATACTTAGGGAGATTTGGGAGAGATTTGACATTCTTGGAGAGATTTCACATACGGAGAGAGATTTGGGAGAGATTTCACATACTTAGGGAGATTTGGGAGAGATTTGACATTCTTGGAGAGATTTGGGAGAGGTTTCACATACTTAGAGATATGTGGGAGAGGTTTCACATACTTAGAGATATGTGGGAGAGATTTCACATACTTAGAGATATGTGGGAGAGGTTTCACATACTTAGAGATATGTGGGAGAGGTTTCACATACTTAGAGATATGTGGGAGAGGTTTCACATACTTAGAGATATGTGGGAGAGGTTTCATTGGTGACCTTTTTGAGTGTCCGGCTACGCACTACAAGGTCCTTAAACCCCGTTAAGCCTTGATTAGGGATCTTGCATACTCCCGGTGAGTATGTAACATTGTTTTATCGGTTTGGCTCTCCACGTACCACCGTTTTAGGTTAAGGAGATCTAGGTGAACACACTTTTCGATTTATGGTCTCTCATTAGAATAGAGAGTTGTTTAGAAATTACATAAAGTAACTCTAGTACTCACGGCAAATTGAGTTGACCGGTTTGACTTGTTGACTTTAGTTGACTTTGACTTGACTGAAAATTGACGATTGTCACAATAACAAGAAGAAACCAAAAGTAACTAAAGGTTGAACATTACAGTGAAACCTGGGTAGTTATTTAATCATATCTGGGATAAACATAGCCTGATCAACTATATTTATTTGAGATATGACCAACATGTGCTTGGGAGTGATGGTCGTGTTGCAACAAACTGAAAACCTAACAACTATGCGCACAAGAGAATACTAGAATTCGAACATCAAGTTTAAAATACTATAGGAGTATTTTAGGATACTATAAACCCCCTCACACCTAAACTATCCTCGTATACCTCATGTCGTGACCCTTGCACCAATAACGTAGTTGAAATTCCTCGCCAAAACTTCTACTACCCTGTCACGGTGATTGTGGATGGGGCAAGGAGAGACCGAAAGAAGCCTAAGAGGAAAATCCAGAAATGGATCCTAAGGGATACCCATAGATGAATTGTGAAAGGGAGAATTCCGACTAAGAGACCAGCAAGGATGAAAGCGCCAAGGAAACCCTTGGCGAAGCTCTACCTAATTGATAGTAGATCAGAGACCCTTTCACCTTTCTCTTCCCAGATACATAAATACCCCATATAGGTGCTCCTGGAATAGACATACCTAGAAACAAAACAATACCCATGCAAAAATGAGCTTAGGAATTGACTCCTACCCGGTTCAGGGCGCATCTCCACAAAAGACAATCTGATCCACAATTAACATGCACCTAATTCCAATAGCCAACACCCTAATGAATCAGGCATTACCTCTATCTAGACCACAAGTAACCTGAACTGACTCCCATCCCTCCGTCATGAAGTAATGGAGACCATACGCAAAGCCCAGTGTGCAACAGTGTAAATTCGATCCCCCACAAGTAACAAGAACACCATTCCAAATGCCTTACGAAACCCACAAGTAGGACCCGAAAACTATGTAGACCATGTACACTCCTTAAAAGATGAAATGGTCATTTGGAGACCATAACTCATAGCAATCAAGGCTAGGACAGCCTTAGCATCGTAAGGAACACAAAAGGGAACCCTTAATATATGTGAAATGGCAATGCACTTTACACGCTGAAAGTGGATCACCACACTACTCGCCTTAGGTCCGTAATGCCCTTAATATAAGTGAAATGTACACTCCTTAATCGCAACCCATAGTAGTAAACCAAATGGAGTACATCCTCCAAGAATCCATACAACCGAATCCGTTAACCATATTGCTAGCTATGTGCTATTTTGATGGACCTTACGTCAGATAATACATGTTCCCACCCTCTACCATAACTTCATCATGGGGATGTAGGTTGACCCAATTAACACCAGTACATTAAGATTATACGAGTAAATTCACTTGAAACTAACTACGAGTACGCACAAGATCACTTTTCGTGTGCAACAGAGTTATGTATTCTCATGAAGGTAACCAGTACCCTGACCATGCTCCTGTCCTACAAATAGACTCCGCCACTTTCCAAGCCACTGTAACAGCGGCCGTGGCAGCCGTCATGGCATACTTCAATGCCAACAACACAAGCGAAGTTGGAAGCAGTGTCGGTAATTTCAACCGTAACAACAACCAAGGAAACCAACGAAGGAAAACTCACCCATGCACTCAAAAACCAAAACCTAAGAACATGAAATGAAAGTTCAGGAACAAAAAAAGGAGTCAGTTCGACTCAGAGGCTTACCAAAAGGCAACAAGCGGGATCAGTCCCTACCCCTACAAATCCTACTCCTCCCACATCGAGACAATCATACCTTGGGAACAATCCACCATGCAAAAAGTGTAAATACCATCATTGGGGAGCCTGCCAGCAATTTTATTGCAAAAGGTGCAAGAAGATGGGACACACGTCCTGCTACTGTAGGGCCCCGGTCCTATATATCACTCTGACCCTCAACCCAGAAGTAAGTCCAGTTTTTCATAAGTGCGGTGCAACAGGACATTTCAAGAGAAATTGTCCAACAAAGATGACTGACAAGGGAGTTGACAACTAGATAGGAAGAGACGATAAGAAACCCTACCGAAATTTTTTATATGTTTCGAATGATCAACTTTATCTAACAAATTTTACAAAAAGGTCTTGCAAATTGAAAACATAATCAAAAACTATTTCCCCATTCGAGCAAATCCGTAAATCACGGAGAAGCTAGAGAATCCTTACGAACGGACCATGATGCTTCCATATGAAGCTTAGTATCATATATAGATAGGATTCCATAAACTAAGAACGTGCGATCCCGCATCATTCTCCCATCCCTGATCAGAATGTTGATTAGGACAGAACCCCACATTCAATTACCTTTTAAAATCCTAAGTATGTGCGGTTAGGTCACATCCATATATAGTGGAAGGACCTGACAGAATTCGAATTACGAATTCCCTTGCCTTAAAGCAGCACCCTCGTGTTGCCAAGAACACCTAACAAGCAGAAACGAGATAGACCCAATGGTAACAACGAAAATGAAACTAGCAACAATAAGAACACGAACATTGGAACACCTAACAAGCAGGAAAAAGGTAGACCTAATAGTAACAACGAAAATGAAACTAGCAACGATAAGAACGCAAACAATAGAACACCTAACAAGCAGAAACAAGATAGACCCAATGGTAACAATGAAAGCGAAACTAGCAATGATAAGAACACGAACCCTAGAACACCTAACAAACAGAAACAAGATAGACCCAAGGGTAATAACAAAAACGAAACTAGCAACGATAAGAACGCAAACACTAGAACACCAAACAAGCAGAAACAAGATAGACCCAATGGTAACAACGAAAACGAAACTAGCAACGATAATAACGCGAACACTAGAACACCTAACAAGCATAAACAAGATGGACCCAATGGTAACAACAAAAACAAAACTAGTAACGATAAGAACATGAACATAAAACACCATGTCATTCCTAACAACCAATACTCCTCAAATCGATGTGACAACAAGGAGTCTAATGTCATCAGTTGACATAGATAGGCTTGATTCTAACCTTACAAACCTCAAGCTCTGAAAATAGACTTCCGTCTTACTCAACCGAATAACAAAATTCTTTCAGTTGATAACGACGAAATCCCTATCAACCAGATGCCTAAGTACTGGCGTAAGAAATACCACACCCTTCCCTAGGCCCAACAAAGATTGAAGGATCTAGTAAATGGTTTGGTCTAGGCTTTCAGTATTTTTGGTTTAGAATGAGTCTGTAATTATGTTTAAGGGTTGTTTGTTGTTTGTTGGACATTTTGTGTGTTTACGACCGTAAACTATGTTTACGGCCATAAACATGTTTGCGCCCGTAAACCCTGTTTACGGTAGCAAACCCAGTTTACGGTCTGGTCTTATATATATAGTGGAGGTGTAGGTAATTTAGTTGTTGTTGATGCCATTGCATTTACATAGAGTCCTATCGAGTTGTACCAGACGATTTTCTGAATATAATCATGTGCAAGCTTGATTTCTTTCATCTTATTCGTATTCTGTGATTGATTGTTGTTTAACTACTGGTATAGATCCAGATTAAGGACTTACAATTGGTATCAGAGTAGAAACTGGTGTTAAAGCTTCTTTCAATTGATGTTTGGATTATTTTTGGGCTATTTCAACCGATATCTTTGGAGTTTAAACCTGCTGGAAGTGTCTACTTGGTGAAGGGGATCGTTTCTACTGAAAAATCGCGTTTTTGTGGGATTTCTGAGAGTTTACAGTCAACCGTAAACTCCATTTACGGTTGTTGAATCAAGAACTTCAAGAACCGTAATCATTGAATCTTTAAGGAATGTAAACTAAATTTCAAGGACCGCAAACACATAAACCGTAAACTCTCAAATCGTAAACTCGTAAACCGTAAACCCTGTTTACGGTCGTAAGCCCTTGAACCGTAAACTCAGTTTACGGTCGAAAACCTCTTCAACCGTAAACTCTAGTTTTGAACTTAATTTGCTTGATTTTAAATGGATTCTCAAGGTCAAAATCGTTTCAATGAACTTGACTCTGTTATGGGCACTACCACACGAATTCCAAGATTGATGTCTGTAGATGGTTTCCTCGAATGGAAGTATAGAATTGAAAAGTACATCAAAATGAAGGACTTTAAGGTATGGAGAAGCATTCTTAGAGGCCCTGTTAGAATCACCACGACAGTCGGAGGCCAGGTGACTGACAAGGACGTTGAGAATTACACTGATGAGGAATTTGAGAAAATTGAGGAGCAGGAGAGGGCCCTAGCCACTTTAACCATGGCATTATCTCCTGATATTGCTCAAGGTTTACGTGAGTACACTTCAGCTAAAGATCTATGGGAAACCCTAATTGAAGTCTGTGAGGGAAATGAGGACATGAAAGAGAGTCGCCATGGCATGTTGAGACAAAAGTTCTACATGTTCAACTACATTCTAGGAGAAACTCTTGAGGCACAACTGCAGAGGTTCACATCTCTCACAACTGACATGAACATATTTGGGATTTTCTTGACCAAGTCGAAAATCAACAAGAAGCTCCTGAATGCTCTTCCTAGATCATGGGACATGAATGTTGATGTGATTAAGAAAACTAAGGATTTGAATCGCCTCACTCTTGCTGAGGTCATGGCAATCATCAAAGCTTGTGACATTGATGACAAACAAAGAGAGATTAATCATGTGAACTCATACTCTACTGCAAACCTTGGAATCTCATCCAACAATGATTTTTCTTCAATCATGTCTTCCTCAGGCCAAACCTTTGCAACTCAGCAACCTCAGATTCAGACTTTCACTGCTGCATCATCTATTCCTCAGAATCAGTCATTTATTACTCCACAAGTTGTTCTTTCCCAAAATGTGCCTACTGTAGCCTCTTCCTCAAACCCTAAGGATACTGATGAAAATCTGGCTCTAGCTACTGGGCTTGTTAACTGCTATAATGGTTTGGTAGCTGGAGAGCTTCCACCTCAGCTGTCATTTGCTGACCTGGATCAGATTCACCCAGAAGACGTGGAGGAGATGGATATCACTTGGCAAATTGCAATGGATGCTTTCAAGGCCAAGCAGTTTGCTAAGAAGACTGGGAAAAGCAACTGGGGAATGAATGGTGATAAGAAGGTGGGATTTAACAAGGGTATGCTGAGATGTTTCAACTGCCATGAGCCGGGTCATTTTGCTCGTGAGTGTCCTAAGCCAGATCGCAGGGTCAACAACAACAGGACGATGGTAGCAGTGGGAAACAACCGTGCAGGTGCTGCAACCAATGGTGAGACTGCTATGGTCGCTCAGTCCTTTGACTGGGAGGACCAGATTCAGGCTTTGAACATTTCACGGCCAGAAAATGCTCTCCTAGCTCTGATTGATGATACTTCCCTGAAGACTGATGAAGCTGATCCCAAAGCAAAATTGATGGAGATGCAGTTTGCTTTCATGGCGTCTATCTCTTCTGATCCCAAGAAAAGCGAGGTAACCCTACTATCTTGTTCTTATTCATGTAAAGAATATGTTAAAGTGATTCGTGATGAAATTCAATCATTACGTAGAGAACTAGAGGACCTTAGATATGAGGGCTATCAACTTAGGAAAGGACAAAAGCCCCTTAAAGCCCAATTAGAAGCTAAGATAAAAGATTTTAGAAGAATCCAGGCAGAGTACAGTGATAAATGTGAACTGTACAATTATGTTAAAAGACAAAATGATGCGCTAACTGCCAAGCTTGATACATTAACTGCAAACTTTGCTTTTCAAAAATTTGATGGATCAAGCGAGGTAGTTGCCACCATGATCGATCACTGCATGGATTTTAAACAAAACCAACAAAAGGGTTTGGGATACGATCGTGTGCCTCCTCCTTATAATAACACATATCAGTATCAACCCTTGTCTATTGATGAGATTGCCAAAGAGCCATCTATGGTTTATGGAAAATCATTTGGTTTCGTCTCAGGAGGGTTTATAAATGTTGAAAGTAATGACTCTTCTACTTCCTCTGCAGATCAACCATTAGATCAGGCAAAGCATGGAGTTGGAGTTCTGTTTCTATTTCTATTCCTAATTCTGATATTTCTGTTTCTGTTTGTGAGTCAAATGTTAAGACTGATGATGTTTTGTGTGATGTTTCTACTTCTAATTCTGTTGAATTTAATTTCTTTGATATGTTTGATGAATTTTTTGGTAACTCTAATGCTTGTGATGATCACCATCAACACCACAAGGTACAACAACTGAGACACCCTCACTTATATCTCAATCTGGCTCTCATGAATGTTCATCTGAGAAAAGTAAGAGTGTCCATAAAGAAAACAAATCTGAAAAATGTAGTACAAGCTCAAATAATAAACAAATTTGTTTTAATTGTGGTGTTGGTGGTTACATAGCTAGGAATTGTCAAAATAGGATCTTTGTAAACTATTTGTCACCAAGAGGGGAGAATGAATCTCGAGGAAGGTCTTTAATTAGAAAATCCTCAAGAGCTCGTTCTCGAAATAATGATCAGAAAGATGATAGAAACAGAAAAAGTGGTGGTCTTCAAACGAATAAAAAGGTTTTTACTAACAAAGATCAAAATAGTTTGCGAAAACCGAACAAGGCTCCGCCAAGATCAGTTTCGTCAAAAAGCAATTCTAGATCTTCAACCAGTTCTGGTAGAACTTCTAGAAGCTTTGTGCAAACTCCTATGAAACCTATTTCAAAACCACCAGAGAATGTTGTAAAACCTAAACTTCAATGGAAGCCCAAAATACTTTCTAATCCATCATTACCACTCTCTGAAGTGATTAGGATTAAAGATCCTAATTTGAAAATTTTAAAGGATAATTCAGAGAAAGTGAAAGGGAAACCTAGGACAGTGATGACCTGGGTTCCCAAATCTAAGTGACTCCACTCATTGTGTAGGGACAGTTGCGGAGGAATTTCGTTCGTCCCTGGTACGTCGACAGCGGCTGTTCCTGACATATGAGTGGAGACATCTCCCAATTGAGAGAAATTCAATCTTTTAATGGGGGTTATGTCTCCTTCGCGGGCGGAGATGGTGGTAAGATCACGCAAAGAGGAACTATTACAAATGGAGTGTTGAACTTTGAGAATGTCAACTTTGCTCCCGAGTTAAAGCACAACTTACTAAGCGTTTCCCAGATCTGTGACAAAGGCTACTCCACTCATTTCATTGACAAGGAATGTATGATTTTAAAGCCAGGCATTGTGATCCCTGAAGAATGGATTCTAGTTAAATCAAAGAGGGATGGCAATGCTTACATTATTGATATGAACAACAATCTCCCTGAACAAGTTACTTGTCTTTTCTCAAAAGTCTCCGAGCAAAACGCAATGCTGTGGCACAGAAGGCTCGGTCATGTTAAAGCAAAAAACCTGAATCGTCTTGCTAAAAATGAGATGGTCCGAGGCCTACCCTTCAGAGACTCCAAGTATTACATATGGATTTATTTGGTCCGGTCAACGTCCTGAGCATCAACATAAGATCGTATTGTCTAGTTGTGATCCATGATTTCTCTCGGTTTACGTGGGTTTTCTTCTTATCCAACAAAGCGGGAGTTGCTGATCTGATTAAGAAGTTCGTTGTGATGATTGAGAAGCAAACCAATAACTAAGTGAAGGCACTTCGTACTGACAATGGAACTGAGTTCAAGAATTCGGTTCTTGACCACTTTTGTGCAGAAAAGGGGATTGTGCGTCAATATAGCTCTGCTCACATGCCTCAACACAACGGTGTTGCTGAAAGAAGAAATAGAACATTGAAAGATGCCACAAGGACAATGCTTTGTGATTCTAAACTTCCTGTTTTCTTTTGGGCCGAGGCGATTAACACTGCTTGCTATGTGCAGAATCATGTTCTAATCAACAAAGCGCAAATGAAGACCCCGTACGAAATTCTCTATTGACACAAGCCTTCCGTTAGCCATTTCCGCGTATTTGGCTGTCCTTGCACCCTTCTCCACTTGGATTCCAACCCTAAATTCAATGCCAAAGCCGATAATTGTTACTTTGTAGGGTATGCTGCGCGCACCGTGTATAGGGTTTACAATAAGAAGACTAAGCAGATAGTCGAATCCTATGATGTGCGCTGGTTGGAGGAGAATGAAACAGACGCTCGAGTAGGTCCCGAATGGTTATTTGATTACACATCACTTTTCAAATCTCTCAACGTGTCTTCAGATGGTTCAGGTGGACCCTCTTCTGGTTCGAAGATTGTGTATGAAGATGAAGATGAAGAAGTTGTCTACATATCTCCATCGGTTGAGGGGGAGTTCTCTGCTCCACGTGAAGGGGAGTCCTCTACTACACCTGAGGAGGAGTCATCTGATCAACCATCTAGTCCAGAGTCTAAAGTTCAAGATGGAACTCCTGATGCTGATGCTACACCTCTTACCCCTATTGAAAGAGAGTTCATGTCTAGAGATGCTTTCGCTGCCACTTCAACTTTTATGGAACTACTCTTTCCTGAAGAAATTGCTAATGAGTTTGTAGCAGATCAATCTAATGTGAATCAATCAGTAAATGATGGAGGTTTCAATATTCACACTCTTCCTGTTTCTATCAATGATATCAGCCATGACATACCCTCAAGAATTCAACGTGATCATCCGATCGAGAACGTCATTGGCCAGCTGGGAGATGGAGTTAAAACCAGAAGTCAGAGTAGAGACGTTAATGCATGTCTCTATTCTTGCTTTATATCTCAAATAGAGCCAAAGAATGTAGAAATGTCTTTGAATGATCCCAGCTGGGTGGATGCAATGCATGAGGAGCTTAATCAGTTTGAAAAGCTCAGGGTTTGGAAATTGGTTGACTTACCAAAGGGAAAAAGGGCTCTTAACACGCGTTGGGTCTATCGTAATAAGCAAGATGATTCGACTGTGATCATGAGAAATAAATCAAGGTTGGTGGTTCGTGGGTTTCGACAGATTGAGGGTCTTGACTATACTGAGGTATTTGCTCCCGTGGCTCGGTTGGAGGCTATTCGCATCTTTGTCGCATATGCTTCCTACATGAATTTCACGGTCTACCAAATGGATGTCAAGACTGCCTTATTGTATGGCAGGGTGAAGGAAGAAATCTATGTTGATCAACCCCCTGGGTTTGTTGACTCAAAGTTCCCTAATCGTGTCTACAAGGTGGAAAAAGCATTATATGGGTTACATCAAGCTCCTCGAGCATGGTATGCAACTCTTACAAAGCATTTGCTCGAGCATGGATACTCTCGCGGCACCATTGATCAAACTTTGTTCATTAAGCATGTGGGTAATGATTAGATACTTGTTCAGATCTATGTTGACGACATTATCTTCGGGTCAACCTGTCCACAGTTTTGCAAAGAATTTGAAGGCGTGGTGAAGAAAAGGTTTGAAATGAGTTCTCTAGGGGAGATGACCATGTTTCTGGGGCTTCAGGTCAAACAATCTTCTACCGGAATCCTAATTCACCAAGCGAAGTATGTGAATGATATGATGGAGAAGTTCGGGTTCCGAGACGCAAAATCTGCTCTTACACCCGTGGAGGAGAGACCTTTACTGACTCCTGATCTTGACGGCGAATCCGTAGATCAGACGTATTATCGATCAATGATTGGATCGCTTATGTATCTGACTGCCAGCCACCCAGATGTAATGTTTGCGGTCTGTCAATGTGCACGCTTCCAGGCCAATCCTAAACTTTCTCATCTTATTGCTGTTAAACGGATTTTTCGGTATCTCAAAGGTTGCCTAAAATTGGGCCTTTGGTATCTGAAAAATCCCGAATTTGACCTTTATGCTTTTGCAGACAGCAACTATGGCGGGTGTGAGCTTGATAGAAAATCGACATCAGGAGGATGCTAATTTCTTGGAGATAGCTTGGTCTCATGGCAGTGCAAGAAGAAACATACGGTCTCAACCTCTACAGCAGAAGCATAATATGTCGCTGCGTCTGCTTGTTGTTCTCAAGTCATATGGATCCAACATCAGTTGTTGGACTACAGTTTGAATTATCTAGAAACCCAAATTCTTTGTGATAATGAGGCTGCTATTCAAATCGCTAAAAATCCAGTCCAGCATTCCAAAACCAAGCACATTGACATCAAAATTCATTTTATCTAAGATTGTTATGAGCGTTCTCTCATCAGGCTAAAACATGTTCACACTCACAATAATGTCGCGGTCCTGTTCACAAAGCCCTTTCACAAAGCTCGATTCGATGTGCTTGTGGGATTTTTAAAAATGATTCGTTTTGAGGATTAATTTTTTTTTAGGTTTTCTTAGTTTAAATTTGCACATTTCAGTCATTTCATTCTCTTCCATGCACAAATTTAGGGGGATAAATATTCAAAAATCCAAAAACATTAAAAAAAATTTCAAAAATCCAAAAACATCAAAAAATTCAGAAAAATCAAAAATGTTGTCGTCTATAGTTCTGCGTGTGTTTATTGTATTGGGAAGTGATATTATCAAGTGATAACAGGCAACATGAGTCTGCATAACGTACCCAAAGTTGAAGGGTCTTTGCTCTGGTTTGATGCGTTGGTAGGCACAAAAGATTATAAATAGACTTGACTAGGCAGAGTTGAACTTAAGAAATTCTTAGTCTTGACAAATCTTGACCTAGTTAGATCCGTTCAGCCTGACAATATGACGCTCGGATAGGTTGAGCAGGGAGATATATATGGGAATCCACTCGTCACATTAAATGAACCCGTACTTGGAACTGTGGATTAACTTTTCCTCGATGTGCAGATTTTTTCCTTAATTCCGATATTGATGGGGCGACTGGTAAATTCCGATAAATTAGGTCTGTAGAAAATCATTTTCTTTCTTTCTTACTGTTAGTCATATGTTGCCTCCTCTGCGTGATTGGAAGAGATCCGACCTGGACTGTAACATATGCAACTCTATTTCTCTGCATATTATATATATATATATATATATATATATATATATATATATATATATATATATATATATGAAATTCCTCTTATCTGTTAGCCATATGCTGTCTCCTTTGCGTGACTAACAACCCGACTTGGTACACAGCATATGCAACCTTCTACTTCTCAATTCCTTTGAAACTATAAGTGATAATACTCTGAATCTATCTTCTCTCCTAATGATGGTCTGCTCATGCGATGTAAGGAGTACTCTGGAAGTCCTTGATTACTGGGGCATATCAGGAAGCGGGAAACATGTTCCAGTACAATTAAAATTGAACACTCAAAGATTGTCTATAGATCTCGCTGCTCAATTTAGGTGGACAACAATATCCCTGGTCGCCGTCAGCTGAATGGTCCTTAAGATATAGTATCCAGGAACTTAGGATCAGATAAAATATCTAGGAACTTAAGTTCACCTTGTCTTGTATCAAATAGTATGTCCTAAATCAGTCACATTTTTTCGTTTTTAAGTGGACCACAATACCGACGATTGATCAGACAAAGACGTGAAGATGAAAGGTACCGATAAGTGGATTAAGGTTGTGTAACAACTTTGATCCCAGTGTCACAAGATTTTGTCAGTAGTGTTGAAATAAATTTTGTTTATTCAAAATTTAATCTTTCCTTTATCTTTATTTTTATTTTTTATTTTTTTTAATTTAAATTTTTACTTTATGACTATCAAATTTAATCTTTTATTTTTATTTTTAAATTTCAGGAATTAGTTTATTTTATTTTTTATTTTTATATATATTTTTAAATTTTATTTTTATTTTTATTATTTTTATGTCCTCAAAATGTTTTATTTTTGAAAACTTTAACCGAAATGTGGACTGGGTTTTTACACTGTGTGGGAGACAGGTAAAAGCTAAGAGTGTATAAAAGGAGGAATTTACTGCTGTAAACCCTTCCTCTCCCATTCCTCCTTTACTGTCACAAACATTCTCTCTCTACTCTCTCTCCTCTAATTTTTTTTCTCGAGTTCTTGTGAAATCGACTGTACTACTTCGAAGGTATGACAAAACCGACCAAGGATCTGTGTTTTATTCACCATTCCGACCAAAATCGAAGGAGTAATCGACGTTTAAAGTTTTTTTGGCGTTTACTATTCATCGCGAGTTTACGGTTTCGGAACATTCACAAACCGTAAACCTAAAGTGGTCTTACGACCGTACACCTGGGTTTTGGTCTTACGACCGTAAACTCGGATTTTGGTCTTACGACCGTAAACTCAATTTTTTGGTCTTACGATCGTAAACTCAGTTTACGGTCAGTTGACCAACTTTGACCGTAAACTCAAGTGTTTGACTATTCTGACCATAAACTCTAATCATTTTGCAGTCAAACCACCTTTTGAAGGCCAAAATTATGTTTTTTTAATTGAGAAAACTAGATGATTTGATGTAAATTGTTAAAATTATATGTTTTCTTACTTGGCTTGTTTAGTGCAGTTAAATGGAAAATCTTAAGTTTGCGGACATGCACAACTTGGCGATCGTGTTGGATGATCCTCCTGCTGCTCATCCAGAATTCAAGTCAATGATTTACAGGCTGAGAGAGTGCTGCTTATCTTGTGCTGTCACAGTAAATCCCATCATTTATCAGAATATCATCCGGAAGTTTTGGCAGACAGCTAAAATGGAAAATGTGAATGGAGAAATTTCAATTGAAGCTATAGTCAAAGGTTGCAAGATCAAGATTACTGAGCAGTACATCAGAGACACCTTGCTGATTAACGATGAATCCAATGTCCCTACTGAAATTGGAATTGATAATGTACAACAGATCCTGTAGAGGATGGGATATGAGGGTGTTTACCCTCCCACAGTGAAGAAGCTCCTGCCTCCTTACTGGCGATTCCTGGCACACGTGTTCGTGAGCTGCATCTCAGGCAGGAGATCAGGAGCCGATGAGATCTCCCTTAGGAACACCGGGGCAATCGTCTCCCTGGCTGCTGGTATAAAATTCAATTTCTCAAAATTCATTCTCGATGAATTCCTAGTGAATATAAACGCCATGACCCGGGGGACCATAGATGTATTTCTACTTTATCCGAGGTTCATTCAAGTGTTCGTTGATGATCAGTTTCCAGAAACGATCAAGGATGGTGACAAGTTAGATATAAAATCCTTGGGCCCCCACACAGTTGGTCTCATCAAGCAAAATAGAAAGGGCAAGGTCGTCTTTCAGGGTTTACATCCCCTGGTGAAGTTTGGAAACTTTGCTGAGATTAATGAGTCATCTGAGTCCCATGGAACGTCCAAAAAGACTTTGTTAGAGCCAACTTCTTCTGAAAGGTTATTTCTTAAGATGTCATCACGATCTCAGATCAAAATGACGAAGAAGCTCAAGCCACTACTGCTCAAGTCGCCGAGGAACACGAGCTGCACTCTGTACACGTTCAGAGTGATTATAATGAGGGATCGAGGAACGAGATAGAAGTATTCTAGGATGTCGATCTCATAGGTTTTGATAATGATGACATTCCTCTAAATTTCGGCAGTAATGATGAATTTATGACTGGAGAAGATCTTGGCAACTTGCTTGAAGATGTTGATGAAGTTGTTCATACGACAACAGTCACAAGGGAACAAGAAGACGTTCTCGTAGCGGCACCTCCTGTTTCTAATCCATCGACAGAAATAGCAACTCCTATGGTGACGGTGTCAGGGATTCCTCCCCTTGATGATGTTTTACCTACATCTACGACAATGGAAAGTGGTCTCCACACCACTCAAACCTCTTCTCCACCAACCAAAAGACACATAATCGTTCTGAGATTAGCAACTCAAAATGCCTCAGCTCCTCCAACAACAACCCCTGCTATAGTCTCAACTGAACCAATCACTGAAGGCCCTAGTACCTTCTTTGAAACTAGTGACTCATCTTTTCCAATGGACTTCTCGCCTCCTAGGCCAGATCTCAATGCCTCTTTTGTTTAATTATCCGTGCTCTTGGCTAGAGAACAACTTTTAACACCTCCCCCACACGGAAAAGGAATTTCAACAAGGGGTGATAGCACTGGAGAAGAGAGTCCTTCACTCTCTGGACTTCAGAAGCAGATCGATGCTTTGAGTCAGAAAAATGTTGAGTTGGATAAGAGGAATATTGAGCTGGACATCAAGGTTGCAGACCTTCTAGCTGAAAACACACAGCTCAGTATTCAAATGGCAGAGCTTACTGAATAAAATGCTTTGAAGACCAAACAAATTACAAATCTCCAGACTCATTTCGGCCTTCTGACCGTCAATTACTATGACTTAAAGAAAAAGCTGGAAGATAAATTTGGAGACAAATTCAAGTCATCTGTTGAAGAGCCACAAGTTTATTTTCCCAATCAAGATGCTCCCATTGCTCCTACAACTATCAGAACCACCACCATCGTAAACCGCTTCGAAAAGGAACCGAAACAAGCTCCTCGTGGAAAGGCTTTAAAACGCAAGAAGTCGGCCCAGGAAACTGAAAAAGGTCAACTTCTATTCAAACGGAGCGCAGATCATAAGGCACCCTAGGACCAACAATAGGTTACTGTTACGGATCTGAGGGTAAATCGCTTCAGAGACACTTATGGTGACAGGTTTGGCATCATCTCATGGGGATTCCATGACCCAATGAATATGTTCATGGTGAGGAGAAAGAGTGGCTACACTGAACTATAAAAAGACGCTCATGATTTTAACTCCTTTACCAAGATTGATCTTATTGAGCTGTCTAAGGCTCCTTTCTCCAATCTCACAAATAATCCCAGGGCGAGCCAGTTTAAATCATTTTTGGAGGATCAAGTTGCTAAAGGTTTTCGTTCAATGAAGACTGCTCAGTCAATTGTTAAGGTCCACTCGAAAGCTTTTGATCCCACAACAAAGCAGCTACTTAGACAAGTGATGTGGCCTGCCACTGCTCAAGTGAAACAAGTTCCCGTTCTTCAAAACTGCCCTGATGGTTCTCTTAGATCCATGTTATATTGGGTGTATGATGAATCCACGGATGCTGTGGTCATCAAGCTCAAGGAAGATTGCATCCGTCTCTGTGAGAAGAGGGACTTGCTTCAATTTCGCAAATGGGACATTCATCATCTTGCCACTCAACGGATTAAGGTGGCAGAGACTATCTTTGAACCTGCTGCAAAAGAATACACGACAATGGTGGCTGAAATTATTGAGAAGAAAATGTCGAATGGAGCAATGGGAAAGTCAGACGTTCTGGTGGTCGATAAGGATTGAGTCCAAGCTAGATCCAAACCAAGGGGGAGATTGAAGGATACAGTAAATGGTTTTGTCTAGGCTTTCAATATTTTTGGTTTAGAATGAGTCTGTAATTATGTTTAAGGGTTGTTTGTTGTTTGTTGGACATTTTGTGTGTTTACGACCGTAAACTGTGTTTACGGCCGTAAACACGTTTGCGACCGTAATCCCTGTTTACGGTAGCAAACCCAGTTTACGGTCTGGTCTTATATATATAGTGGAGGTGTAGGTCATTTAGTTGTTGTTGATGCCATTGCATTTACATAGAGTCCTATCGTGTTGTACCAGACGATTTTCTGAATATAATCGTGTGCAAGCTTGATTTCTTTCATCTTATTCGTATTTTGTGATTGATTGTTGTTTAACTACTGGTATAGATCAAGATTAGGGACTTATAATTGGTATAAAGAAGCAAAGGGCATCAAGGGAACCCGAAAGGCTTCCAACCTTCCTCCAAAGATTCCTAAAATCCCTTTGGAAACCTCAACCATGTGCTAAGCAGAGATAGAATCACCCCAACTCCGGGAATCACCTCAATGAGTAAACACCCGATTCCACTTAGCATGGTCACAAGAACAAATAGTGTTTGATCATAAGATTAGCATATTATGTAAAGGAAACATCAGACCCAGTCCCTAACGACAGGAAGCACCTGTCTAACTTATAAAGGGAGAAAGACGAAATTACCATAGGCACCACCGACTACGATTAAGCTAAACAAAACCCATCCTCAAGGATCGATACTCCCTACCCCGAATCGGAGACATGATCAACCAACAGCAAGGAACTGGCAAAGGCTGACCTACCATTAGATTGGAAAGACCCTAGGGAGAAAACTCCCAAGATAATCAAAGACTCATAAAGTTAACTACATCACATAAACTCGACCTTGGTGACCATAGTACCGTCTCTTAAGGCCCAGAAAACTCTACTTGTAGGACACTAGGATCCCGATCCCTAGAAGACCATTCAAAAGGCCTCGCCAAGAAAAGGCACGATAAACCATCGTTTCCAATTAACCTAAGAGCTCAGTTTAGACATATTACATTCCATGTATTCAACCCTCATAAGTTTCGAACCACTGAAGCCCTATAAATCCCACTTGACAAGAACGAGGTAAATAAGAATCCGCACACCGAAGAGAAACATGTGTAATGTACATTGAAAGAGTTGGGATACCCACCTACCTCTACTCGAGTACTCATATACCAACAACTACCACCCGAGCATGGGAGTTGTACCCTTCGAGGCCCCATGTGGCCGGAAATGCAGATCACCCTCTGTTGGGCTGAGGTGAGAGACACCAAGAGGAAAAACACTCAATAGCACACTCCCTAGACCCAATATTATTCGAGAAACCACAAAAAGGATAGTCAAAACCCGAACCCGACCCCCAACATCGTATAAGTCGACAATAGAACTGTATACATAGCAGGTTAAAGCCTTAGAATCCTAAGTAAGGGATCAGGGTATTCTTAAAGAACTCCCCTCAGGGAAGGATGGCTCCATTTGAAAGGAAAGGTAAACTAAATCCCCGATGCATCAGATCACCCGAGATCCTTGCACGAATCGGTTCGGTAGCCTACAAACTCCAACTACCCTCCAATCTTAGTTTCGTACATCCCGTGTTCCATGTGTCGAACCTATAAAGGGTCTATCAGACAAAACCCTCCCAGTCCCACTAGAGGAGATTAAGGTAAGCTAGAACCTCCTAATAGTTGATCAATCTATCAAAACTATGGTTACAAAGGTTAAGCACACCAAACAAAGCCGTATCCCGATGGTGAAGGTTCAAGGGAACGCTAGGCGTGAGCCTCTATTCACTTGGGAACACAAAGACCAAATAACTCAAAAGTACCCTCACCTATTTCCGCATTTGTAACCCTATCTTTCGTAAGAATTTCAGGACGAAATTCCCTCTAACGTGAGGATGATGTCACAACTAGCCTTTTTGGCTAGGAAATTTCATCCTCAAGTAAGCAAGGACTATTGTGAGACTTGTGCTAACACACCTAAGTGTACAATATGAGTTCCTAAGAAGCCATGTAGTGTTAGGATGCAAATCTCTTAAAGTATAGTGAATCTCTCCCAAATCTCTCCAAGTATGTGAAATCTCTCCCAAATCTCTCCAAGTATGTGAAATCTCTCCCAAATCTCTCCAAGTATGTAAAATCTCTCCCAAATCTCTCTAAGTATGTGAAATCCCTCCCAAATGTCTCTAAGTATGCAGAATCTCTCCAAGTATAGTGAATCTCTCCCAAATCTCTCCAAGTATGTGAAATCTCTCTAAGTATTTTCTCCAAGTATGTGAAATCTCTCTGAAATATCTCCAAGTATGTGAAATCTCTCCCAAATCTTTCTAAGTATGCGAAATCTCTCCAAGTATAGTGAATCTCTCCCAAATCTCTCCAAGTATGTGAAATCTCTCCAAGTATATTGAATCTCTCCCAAATCTCTCCAAGTATGTGAAATCTCTCCCAAATCTCTCCAAGTGTGTGAAATCTCTCCCAAATCTCTCCACATATCTCAAATCTCTCTCAAATCTCCCTAAGTACCTTCCTCAGTCGAAAACAGCTCAAAATCGGAAGAGGAAACCCCAAAAGGACCCTCTTGGTACGGAACGTCTTGGTCCGGACTCCTCTTGGTGTGGAACCTCTTGGTCCCGAACCTTCTTAGTCTGTGTGACAACCGAAGTTTCTGTTTGTTTTAACCCCGTAATTAAGCACGTCAAAAATTAGCCAAATTTATCCCAAAATATTTTTGGCCGGATTTAAGCCCGTTGGAATATTTTAAATAATATTCGTCAAGCGAACCATAAATAAGGGAATAAAAATTTAGAGTTTCCGTGTTTAGCATAAGTCGCGGAACTCCAAAAATTTGGAATTTACGGACGAAAACTCGCAGTTTTTGACCACGAACCCCCGAGAGTATAAATATAACACTTAGTCATTTTCTCTCATTTTTCCAACTCCCACCTCAATAACACTCAAGAAATCCTCTCAACTATCATAAGTTCATCCCGTCAAATCCGCCAAAAACAATCATCCAAGCTCCTAGAACGTAAGTGCAGTTACCCTAGCTTCTTGTGTGCTTAATAGAAACTTGTTTACACTTGAAATCATCCAAGAACACCAAGAACAAGGTGTTTACGGTCCAAGAACATTCTTGGACCGTAAACCCTTAAATGGGTGCCAAAGTGTGCCTTGGTTCATCCTAAGCCTTGACAACTAGCATAGATCCCTTCCTAGATGAGTTTGGCATTCGAAAATCATCATTTTCCCATGTTCATATGAGTTTACGGTTTGGGGAGTTCATCCCAAAACCGTAAACACCTTCAAGAGGTGTTTAGATGCCCCTAATGCCTTCAAATGGTTGTGTAATGGAGTAGAACCTTACTTGCATGAACTAGGTACCCCAAGAACATGTAATGATGGGACAAACATGAGTTTACGGTTTTAGAACACCTCCCAAAAACCGTAAACACCTTTCCAAGGTGTTTAAGTGCCCTTAACACCTTCCTATGCTTGTATAAATGACTAGAACCTTGCATGTATAGCCTAGAACCACCAAAGCACAAGTGAAATGGACAAACATGAGTTTACGACCGTAAACTCATGTGTTTACGGCCGTAAACTCCCAAGGGAGTGGTCCAAGGACCGTAAACTCCAAAGAGTGTCCATTTTGAGCCCCAATCACTTCCATAGCCCTTGAATAAACTCTAGGACCTTTATTTGTGAAACCGTAAACACCCCTAATGCACCCAAATACACCATTCCCATGAGTTTACGGCCGTAAACTCATGGGGGGAAATGGTATAGAAACCGTAAACACCCCTAAGGGCCATAGCTTGAAGAGTAAACTCCAATGAGAGTCCATACACCCTTCATATGCAACCCTTGGTACTCTTAGCACTTGTAGCAAAGTGTTTTCATGTAGTAGGATGTCCTTACTTGCTTAATTAGTTATTAAATGACTAATTAGATACTTAAATGTATCATTATATGTTAAATAGGAACCGAGTGTGTGTTCAAGTCCTCACTTGACACCTAACGTCCTATACCGTCCATCCATCCGAGTCGCCCACGTCAGGTGAGTTCATACCCCTGAAATAACCTTTTAAATGATTTTAACTGCTTTTATAGGAGGGGATACAAGTTCAACTGTATAGTTATTAGATAAATCACATGTGATTAATAACTGTATAACAAAATAGATTTTGCATGTTAAACTGTTTATCCAACTTAAAGATTTCCAAATCGTGTTTTTGAATCTTGTTAAAGTATGAATACCCCTTTTTAGATCATTAAAGAGTATCCAAGGTTTTTTATTCGAAGTTTGTTTACTTAAGAGACATCCAGTTGTAATTTCTTATCAAAGGTTTTCTTCACTTAAACTGTTTTATAAAAATCATTTTCAAACCTGTTTATGAAAGGTTTTTCAAAGGATTCCAAAGCTTTTCAAAACATGTTTTACAAACTGACATCAAGTCGTAAATTTCCTTATGTGTAAAGGTTTTCCAAAGTTTTCATTAAAGTTTTCTTCTATGCTTTTATTTCGTTAAATGCATGCCTATATTTGTATAGTTATATAAATAATGTTTAAAATACTTAGGAAGGCTAGTTCGCCATATTTCCTTTTCCTCGTTGGGATGTGGTCTCGTGGGTATCGGTTATCCGTCCGAAGGTCGTTTAAACATTAGGTATATATCATGTATACATGTATAGACATAAAGGTTTCCATCGACCAGTTCATTTCCCTTGGGTAGAAAGGGCATCCTTCCAATCATCATTCATAGACCAAAAACATTATTAAATATTATACAAATAGTTAGGAGATTCTATTTACTCTTTCTAGTACGGAGAATTCCAAAGGAGTCAGTTCATTCGTGAGCCTATATCATTATTCCACTACTTATAATAGAATTCAAAATGCAAGATGCATCTTCAGGACACGGATTTCCCCGTTGTCAAGTTGGTAACCAGAGTCTCCTAGAAGGAGAGCGGGCATTGTGTGTATAGATCTATACGGGACCGACACTCCCACACCCTGACTGCTAGCTACAGTCCCCGGCCTACCAAGCCAAAGGGTGACAAATGTCAAATTCATTCCGACGCTTGTAAGGCGTCAAGTATTCTATTGTCAATCAGTATGGTTACGAGTATCTCCATGTTTACCTTATAATTCATGGCCTTAAGGTAACAAGAACTAACACAGTATTTTTGAAACAACCCACTTAGGATTACCAGATGTTTTAGACTTTGCTAGCTGTGTTGCTCATTCGATACTGTCTAGAGTCTGTATTTTCCTTGTTCTAGACTTTGCTAGCTGTGTCGTTCATTCGATACTATCTGGAGTATGTGCTTCCTTTTGTTAGACTTAGCCAGGCGTATCATTCATTTGATACTCTCCTGGAGTCTATGATTTCTTTTTCTTTAATCAGCAGTATTACTGCTGAGGCCTGTGTCATTTTTCCCCTAGTATTTTTATTAGTGATATTCTCATATTTTCTTTAAAGTCAATACCGTATTTTGGTAATAGTACCTTGGGAAGATTACTCCTTAAAACATAAGTCTGTCGGGTCGTGGTAGAAGATTGCTTTTATTTAGAAAATATAGGATTTTTTGGAAAGGACGCTAATACACCGTAGATTCTAAACTACTATCTTTCATAAAGTGATTTTGAATAAAAATGCGTATTTATACAAATGACACTAAATACTTACGAACTCATCAGCATTATAAAAATGATGATACTTGCTTTCAAAATAACTTGTATTCTCAGGTCATCGATAGACAGGTACATCCCAGGAGCTTTTGCGAAGACAACCTAGTACCGAGCTGCATCTATATTATTTCTTGTATTACTTTGATGTTGCTATGAAATGTAACCTATGTAAAATTATTACTATTAATGCAATGATTGTTGTACTTTGATTACTATACTGCATATGTTGTGATACTTGACATGACGTCATCCACCCCAGAATGTTTCCGCCGTTCTGGTTTTGGGGTGTGACAGATTGGTATCAGAGCATTGTTTATAGTGAGCTCAGTATATCAATTCATAAAAGATATACAACCTATAAATACATAGGGATAAAACACTCTGACCAAGAAGTATACTTTAAAATATAACCATATTTTACCAAAGTATAAGAACATCTAGAATCTAAACACCCGAACAGAGTATCACAAGAAGAACAAGAATAAAAGTCTTCGGATGTTGAGCATTACCGTCAAACCTGGGCAGTTATGTAATCGTAAGCTGGAATAAATGTAACCTGATGAACTACATTTATTCGAGATGCGATGAACGTGTGCTTGGGAGTGATGGTGGTGTTGCAACAGGTCTGAAACTTACCAAATAGGAATTCTAGAGCCAAACATAAAGTTTAAAATACTATAATAAGGATCCCATAGACTAAGAGTGTGTGGTTTCGCTCTACTTCATTTTCCTCGTTGGTATGTGGATATAGAGTAGTATCACATATTCAAAGGCCTATCAGATCTAAGTTATATATAATTTGTGTACCCTATGTAATTATAGCAGGACTCGATATGGATCACCTAGTGGAATGTTTTAATAACCTCTTAGGATTCTTTAGACATTTCCATTCTCGCACGAACCCTGTAGAAAACCTTATATACTTCAACGTTCGACCGAAGAGTTGTTTCAGACTCAGAAGAAGTTCATTGAGAAGATTTCCAGTTCGGAAATAAATGAACTAGGAAGAGACTATTGAAACCACCAAGTGCCTATATCTTTTAGGGACATCGGTGGGAAATTCGCCTGAACTTCCGAGATTTCCAGTCATCCATCATGAAGCGATGACACTCAGAGTCAGGATCAAAAGTAAGGCGGAGTAGAGATTCAGTATGCCTACAAGAGAGGAGAACCCTAGGTAACTACCCGAAGAGAACCAATGCCGGTCCCCGTCAAGGATAAGAGGTAGACAGAAGGAGCCAATACATGGAACCCGAGAAGTGTCTTTTCCTCGTATTCGTCGCGCTAATAAACCCATAAAATAATACGATTTAGTGAGTTAGTGATTACACTACTCACACTATGTGTTTGGTAAATCGCCTTTTCCCGTCACAAGAAATACAATTAGATCGGATCCCAAAACCTCGATTGAGAGTGTTTAGCCATAAGTCTTCATGAGCCTTTCTTTTCGCAGTCTTCATTCCGAACTGTCCTCAGATCTTTTCCAGAGCCGGAGAGTGAATCTCTCCAATATAAAGATAACTTAGTAGGAACGACTCCCATCTTATGAATTTCCGATACTCTTACTCCTACCTTGAAACCCGGACTACATCATCGGGATGTAGGTCGAAACTCAGATAACCAATATCCAAGGCACGGGAAAATTTATGCCTATTATAGTAAAGGTAGATATGTTTAGAGTTAAAAATCGTCTCTCATCAGCTTGTGTTCCTTTCCGTGAAGGAAAACTATGCCTCCGAAGAAACGTAACCAATCCGCTGGCAAGAAACCGACTCTCCTATTCAATGAAGCTACGTTCCAAGCTGTAGTCTCGGCAGCCGTAGCAGCTGTCATGGCTCAACTGAATGCTAACAACGCCAATGTTAGCAAGAGCCCTATCGGGAATCCCGATCCTAGCAATGGATGGCGGCAACCAACACCTGCGTACCCAGCCACCCAAGAACCTCAACCAACTCCACTAAAGAGAAAGTTCAAGAACGAGGAGGGAAGTACCTCGGCTCAAGGACCTTCCGAAGGGCAACGAGCTGAGATAGTCAATACCCCTGCCAACCCTTCGATCCCGACACCTGGAAGACCATACCGAGGAAACCTTCCCCGTTGCAGTAAATGCAGCTACCATCATCATGGTATATGCCGGGAACTCTTTTGTGCTAGGTGCAACAGGAAGGGGCATACCTCTCGTACCTGCAGAGCCCTAGTTGAGTTCATTACATCAAACACCAATGTGGGGTCAAGTCCAGTTTGCCATCTATGTGGTGAAATTGGGCACTTCAAGCGGGACTGACCAACTGAAAGAAACGAAAAATGCACAGGAGGAGTCTAACCCTAATACCTAAGAGAAGCATCAATGAACTCGGTAAAATTTTGGTGCGTCTTTCAATCTCAGATAACTAACCGAAAACATTAACCGAAAACATTAAAAGACTAATTCTAAATGTAATTACTCTCTCGTTAAGGCGAAAGTCGCAACACTATTGTAAGAATTCCAAATATCATCAGGTAAAGCTATAATGGCTCGGTATGTACGTTAAAGCCATGTATAACTAAGATGGATAGACCTCGAGTGAGTGATGCTGCCTCATTTCTTGTTCCTCGTTTGGTTGTGGATTTAGGGCGGAGTCGCTCAGTCAACAGTCCTTCCCACCTTAATTATACATGACTAGTGTATGCTAAGTGATTATAGAGAGACCTCGTGAGAATCCATTCATGAAAAGTACATTATTCCGAAACCTCAGGACCCTCTATAGTTTCCACGTCGACTCTATCAGTCCAAGTATCCGCGACAGTGATACACGAGACGAAATTCGAGACACCAAGAACTTGTGTGCCCATTCAGCACATGGCCCTATCGACCCTTATTATATATCAGGTCGATGTATGCCAACTTCGACGCCTCTATCAATCATGGTTCGACTTAGTGCAACCATGTGTAAATTCCTAGTGTTGTGTAAAAAGAACTTTCACCGTAGCCATTTCGGAAAATAAAGGTCCTTCCGAACCTAATAATAAAACCTAATGTGATCCGTCAGTCGTCTCTCTTATCTAAAAACTTTCCAAAATACCCCTGAGTAGGGTACCATGCGCTGTTAACCAACCCCTTCTGAGACAGATAGAAACCGAAGTGAAAGACACTGCAGGTATTCCATAAGGCGATAACTACACGAAACCTACTCCGTAGATCCTCCAGACAGACCCTTAGCACCTCACAATCAGGTTCGTGAATCAAGAGGAAAGAACTCATGGGATTGACTACTATTAACTGGGTATATGCATAAGAGTGGTATATAATTGAGATCAAAAGGATTTAAGATGTGTGCTTCCTCCCTACTCCCTGTTCCTCGTTGGGTTGTGGGTCTGGGGTGGAGTCGCACAATTGAACATCCTCTCGACCTCAATTATATACGGCTTTCATACACCAAGTATTAGTGGTTAAGCCAAGTATGAGCTCTACCACGAACCTCATAGTTAAACCCTTCATCCTATCCCATAAAATAGGTACTAGAGTCAAGAGAACCACTGCGTGTTGAGCTACTAAAATGACCACAAATCCGAAATTTGTTGTCATCCCGGTTAAGCCAATATAGTAGCTAGCACCGTCAATTGGTGAAGAAATCTAAGTCGTAAGAGTTAAGGACTCTGACTACGGCCATCCATTCACACTTAATCCCACGAATTAAGCATCTCAGCAGATATCCCGGAAACCTGGAAGCTGCGATAAGTTGAACTCTGAGAAGAGTGGATGAGGAGATTTGAAGTTCCGAGTGATGGAACCCTATACTGCTAGACTTAATCTAAATCAAGAAAACTCAGAACCACCGAAAGAGTAGTTACAGAAGATGCTCGCACCACTCAGGCACTTCGTCCACCCTGCTGCTGACGAGTAGTTCCTAGGACACTCCGCCTCCTCATGTAGAAGAAGTCACTGTCGCCCTGTAGACGATAAACTGCATTCTTCGAAGTGAACACTAAAGTGCCAAGAACCAAAGGATAACCTCCGCAGCCAAGAATACTTGAATAAAGTACGAAAGTAGGTGGCGTTAAGCCTTATAACCCAGATCCCGAAGAGATTATATACTCGACACCAGTCTAGGTGTAAATCGATGGGTTATACAAGAGCACAAGCTTTTTGCAACTTAAATAAATCAACGCCTTAGAGAATAGGGCATATCTAAGAGATTCATTGGACTACTAGGTGTTCCAAGAATACTATCTCACACAGAAATAGTAGAACCACCTCCCGAGATAGTCCAACATTTCAGAAAATCTCTGAGGACTGTGCTAGCCCTGAGTAGAGACTGCTATTCATGAAACAGCAAAGCAAGTGAGAGCATGATTCTTTCCTGTTAGGAATCATATTGTGAAAGCGTCAATTAGAAGATGATGAGAAGTTGAAAAACTTTCTAAAAGAATCGTCTGTTCAAAACCCTATCTCGCCGACCCTGAGAGTTTCCGTTAGAAACATCTCAAGAGTCAGAAGTGCAGGTTTATTTTGCACAAGATTGAGATAGTCACCCTGCAGCAAATAGATACCAGTAGATATCCAATTCATCCAATGATCCAGAAAACCTCTAAAATCCGATCAGTAGGAAAACACGAATCACAGGATAACCCGAGCCTTCTAAGAACCAACCCGAAGAACTACACCTCTGGTAAGAGAGAACGTTTGGAACTTCAAAATGGCGATCACGTCAGTGATGATCTCACCATAGAAGCACATTACGTTCTAAGTACTGAAAAGCTCTATCTATCTGAGAGCTTAGGACCATTCGAGATTCTTTATAAGAATTGGTCCAACCCTTGTCAGACCTCGACTACTTTTGGAATTCCATAGATTCCACCCAAATCTATCCATGTCTTAGATTTGAGGAAGTACTGGTCCGACGTAACTCTTGTAACTCCACACGTTGAGATAGAAATCATCGAGGGCCCCAACTTCATAGAAGAACCTGTAGGATATCACAAACCGAGAGATCAAACGAGCATAACGAATCCACATCCCATTAAGTGAAGGTTCGCTAGAACGTAAATGCGAAGACCGGAGTTCGCTTGGGAGCGCAAGGACCAACCGAATAGGAAGTGCCCTCATCCCTTTACTCGATTGTTCATGCCTACTTCCTTGCCTAAACTCTAATTTCAGGATGAAATTCCCTCTAACGGGGGGTTGATGGGACAACCCCAAATTTCCGTTTGTTTTAACCTCGTAATTAAGCACGTCAAAAATTAGCCAAATTTATCCCAAAATATTTTTGGCCGGAATTAAGCCTGTTGGAAAATTTTAAATAGTATTCGTCAAGCGAACCATAAATAAGGGAGTAAAAATTTAGAGTTGCCGTGTTTAGCGTAAGTTGCGGAACTCCAAAAATTTGGAATTTACGAACAAAAACTCGCAGTTTTTGACCACGAACCCCAGAGAGTATAAATATGACACTTAGTCATTTTCTCTCATTTTTCCAACTCCCACTTCAAGAACACTCAAGAAATCCTCTCAACTATCATAAGTTCATCCCGTCAAATCCGCCAAAAACAATCATCCAAGCTCCTAGAATGTAAGTGCACTTACCCTAGCTTCTTGTGTGCTTAATTGAAACTTGTTTACACTTGAAATCATCCAAGAGCACCAAGAACAAGGTGTTTACGGTCCAAGAACATTCTTGGACCGTAAACCCTTAAATGGGTGCCAAAGTGTGCCTTGGTTCATCCTAAGCCTTGACAACTAGCATAGATCCCTTCCTAGATGAGTTTGGCATTCGAAAATCATCATTTTCCCATGTTCATATGAGTTTAAGGTTTGGGGAGTTCATCCCAAAACCGTAAACACCTTCAAGAGGTGTTTAGATGCCCCTAATGCCTTCAAATGGTTGTGTAATGGAGTAGAACCTTACTTGCATGAACTACGGACCCCAAGAACATGTAATGAAGGGACAAACATGAGTTTACGGTTTTAGAACACCTCCCAAAAACCGTAAACACCTTTCCAAGGTGTTTAAGTGCCCTTAACACCTTTCTATGCTTGTATAAATGACTAGAACCTTGCATGCATAGCCTAGAACCACCAAAGCACAAGTGAAATGGACAAACATGAGTTTATGACCGTAAACTCATGTGTTTACGGCCGTAAACTCCCAAGGGAGTGGTCCAAGGACCGTAAACTCCATAGAGTGTCCATTTTGAGCCCCAATCACTTCCATAGCCCTTGAATCAACTCTAGGACCTTTATTTGTGAAGCATGAAACCTTAAAGCACCCAAATGCACCATTCCCATGAGTTTACGGCCGTAAACTCATGGGGGAAATGGTATAGAAACCATAAACAACCCTAAGGGCCATAGCTTGAAGAGTAAACTCCAATGAGAGTCCATACACCAGTTCGTTTAAACATTAGTTCGCCCTATTTCCTTTTCCTCGTTGGGATGTGGTCTGGTGGGTATCGGTTATCCGTCCGAAGGTCGGTTAAACATTAGTTATATATCATGTATACATGTATAGACATAAAGGTTTCCATCGACCAGTTCATTTCCCTTGGATAGCAAGGGCATCCTTCCAATCATCATTCATAGACCAAAAACATTATTAAATATTATACAAATAGTTAGGAGATTCTATTTACTCTTTCTAGTATGGAGAATTCCAAAGGAGTCAGTTCATTCGTGAGCCTATATCATTATTCCAGTACTTATAATAGAATTCAAAATACAAGATGCATCTTCAGGACACGGATTTCCCCGTTGTCAAGTTGGTAACCAGAGTCTCCTAGAAGGAGAGCGGGCATTGTGTGTATAGATCTATACGAGACCGAAACTTCCACACCCTGACTGCTAGCTACAATACCCGACCTACCAAGCCAAGGGGTGACAAATGTCACATTCATTCCGACGCTTGCAGGGCGTCAAGTATTCTATTGTTAACCAGTATGGTTACGAGTATCTCCATGTTTACCTTATAATTCGTGGCCTTAAGGTAACAAGAACTAACACAGTATTTTTGAAACAACCCACTTAGGATTACCGGATGTTTTAGACTTTGCTAGTTGTGTCGCTCATTCGATACTGTCTGGAGTCTGTATTTTCCTTGTTTTTGACTTCGCTAGCTGTGTTGTTCATTCGATACTGTCTGGAGTTTGTGCTTCCTTTTGTTAGACTGAGCCAGACGTATCATTCATTCGATACTCTGCTGGAGTCTATGATTTCTTTTGCCTTAATCAGCAGTATTACTGCTGAGGCCTATGTCATTTTTCCCTAGTATTTTTACTAGTGATATTCTCATATTTTCTTTAAAGTCAATACCGTATTTTGGTAATAATAGTACCTTGGGAAAATTACTCCATAAAACATAAGTCTGTCGGGTCTTGATAGAAGACTACTTTTATTTAGAAAATATAGGATTTTCTGGAAAGGACGCTAATACACCGTAGATTCTAAACTACTATCTTTCATAAAGTGATTTTGAATAAAAATGCGTATTTATACAAATGACACTAAATACTTACGAACTCATCAGCATTATAAAAATGATGATACTTGCTTTCAAAATAACTTGTATTCTCAGGTCATCGATAGACAGGTACATCCCAGGAGCTTTTGCGGAGACAGCCTAGTACCGAGCTGCCATCTATATTATTTCTTGTATTACTTTGATGTTGCTATGAAATGTAACCTATGTAAAATTATTACTATTAATGCAATGATTGTTGTACTTTGATTACTATACTGCATATGTTGTGATACTTGACATGACGTCATCCACCCCAGAACATTTCCGCCGTTTCGGTTTTGGGGTGTGATAGTCTGGAATGCCTCCTAAGGAGCCAAGAGGAAACCCCATGCTCTGGAACCACCTAGTTTGGACCCTTCGGCTCTGCTTCGGAAGACCCGCCTCGCATCGCTTGGAAACCTCCTAGCTAGCTTCGCACCTCAGTCCGGACTACTGGCTTTGCCCTGACTCGCATGCGACTTCAGAACCAAGAAGGTCACTCTGGATCTCACCTGATGACTCCGGAACTTTGCCACTGACTCCGGAAATTTGGTTCGGACTTTGGAACCTCGCAGGAACCAACCCCTACTCTGGATTTTGGTCATTTTTGGACTTTTTCACCATTTTAAGGCATTTTGACGTCGGAAATCACACCAAACTCGTATATTTCCTATCCTAAAACCCTTAAACCCCTATTTTATGCTAAAATTAATTATTTTAAGCATATTTACATAAGAAAATAAATGCTTGGGATTTAGGAAGATCTTATCCTAAATGAAGATAAGGACAAAGAGGTTGACCTTGTGATTTGATGAAATTCTCATTTCCCATGCAAATCATAGTATCCCATGCTTTACCCACCAAATAACAAAGCTTGAACCATCAGATCCCCATGCACCAATGATTCCCTCCCTTTTTCTTACTCTTAAGCACGACAGTAGAAGAATGATTGGGCTGTCCATTCCTTCTCACTCCTCTCATTTCCTATCAAAAGCTTATCCCCAAGAGCAAAGTAAGGATCTTGCTGGAAGTAAAATTCTCAAATCTTCCTTGGAGTTTTTCAAATGTAAGTTCTCCACTCGTCTAAGATTTTATATAATCTTCAAGTTAAATCCATATTATTTTACTCATAATAATATGTGAAAATAAATCTTAGGATAACATTCTTCCTAGAGGAGTTCCTCATCTTAACCAAAAGTTTAAGCTTGAGATCTTCACTCCATAACTCCAAACAATTCCTCAACCAACTCAAGGTGAGCTTCATACCCCACCTTTCTTCAACGTTTTAATGCTTTTGGGGGAGAGTACAAATCAAATCTTGCCTAAATACTTGAATAATTGCATGTATACGTATATTTGTATGTGTGTGTGAAAGATTATAAAATTATTATTTTAGTAATATACTCATGAATGTAAGATTTCACAAATTCATAAAGAACAGAGGATACTTTGTGTACAAAAGAGCCCCCCAACTATTGGGTGTGTCCAACTTAACCCCTTTATCTATGCTTTCAATTCTAGAGACAAAAGTTATAAAAGGGACCTTGATAAGTGAACACCATTTCTAGTAATTTTCGAAGATGGACACCTTGTGACTATTTGCAAACTATCAGGAAGTATTTTATAAGTATTCGATATAAAAGTTTGCGTCAAGAAAATTTACAAATGGAGCCTTTATGACAGAAATATTTGCATGTCATAAGCTGCTGTTGTAAAACCTCCAAGAACATAAGTAATGTTCTGTATTTCATAAAACAGAAAATGTGTGTCATAACCGGCTGTTATTAATTTATACAAATTATAGATTGACACTTTTTCTCTTGACTAAAATGAAACATTTTCAATTAACGAAAAGGAACGAACACGAGCACCTAATTAACGAGCACAATCAACGATATGGAACGAGAACGATATTTCTATTCAATGAGTACGAATTTCATTATTCATCTAACAAATAGTGGATCTCTAACGATTGCTCAAAAAGTTGTTAATATTCTAGTCAGACAAATCTCAAAAGTACCCAAATATAAAAATATTAGTGTACGTCTAAGTCTTGTAAGGAGGTATAGCCAAAGTCTCCTTGAGGGAGAGCAGGAATTTTTGTATAGATCTATACAGGGTTGACACCCTGCACCTTTGCTATTTGCTACAGCTAGACAGGTCAGTCTAGGATGACAAATGTCTTTTCCAAACCGAGGGCGCCTGAGAAACGCCAAAACAGGCACTTCGTCAGATTAGAATGGTTATAACGACTCACTAGAATATGTTATATTAACTAGAAATTTATGTAAGGAAAACCTCATAAATAAATTTTGGCACGTTGTGTTGACTGTCCTACACGTGATAGGTGATGGTCCGCATTTGTTGTGTTGACTGTCCTTTTTCATCGCGTATAATGTCCACAATTGCCATGTTGACTCTATCTCCTAACAAGTATAGAGTCGTAATACTGCTATTTTACAAATTAAAAAGCATAGGACTCTATGGGAAACGTTTGTAAATGATTTTGAAAACAATAAACTAACCCACACATATACATAGTTGGAACTAGAATTTTGAATATTTTATAGTAGAAAATATAGGATTTTCTAGAGAAAACGAATTTTGTACGATTTCGATAACGATAATGTAGAACGCACACTCAATTTTACACGATAAGAGGAACAAGATTTTCAACCATATTTTCCTTTTGAAAATAAGGGATTTTTATTTAAACAATTAACTATTACTATTCAAAAGTACTATTCTCATACACAACTCGCTTTTACAAATCACACTACTTTTCAAAATCACTCCTTATAAGGATGAACAAAAGTGATGACGTACTCACATATATCCATGATTTTCAAGGCAAGACTTCAAATGATTTCATATAAAATATCGGATTTTCCGAAAGTACAATGAGAACGATTCTACACAAGTGTAAACGATTTTATACAAAAATGCTTATGAACTCACCAAATTTTTGGTTAAGATAACATATTCTAGTGAGTTTGAAGTTTTCTACTTATGTATGTTTTGTGTAAGCAGGTAACAAGGGACGCAGATGCAAGACCATTTAGCTGTAGTTTGAAGTTTTCCACTTATGTATCTTTTGTGTAACTCGAAGAACAAATACAATATGTAAACAATGTAGGTCTGTTATCTCAATGTATGTTGTTTGGATTGCCCTGTTTCATTTATATTTAATTGTTATGATACTGCACAATGAACTCACCCGCCTCTTGATGTTTCCGCCGTCTGGTCCGGGGGTGTGACATTAGAAAACCCTAGCCATAATTGGGCCTTCATGATTATGAGATATTGGACTGTTAGAAATGCCAAATGTTTGGACTGGTCTAAATGGTTGGGCCTCAGAATAAGACCATGTAAAGGTTTGGGCCCAATTAAGAAAATTGGGCCATATATTGGCATTGATTCATAGTTTAACTTTTAGGCCTTTGGATTGGGCGTTGAGTTGAATCAAGATAAGATAAGGGTAAAGAATTCTTTTACCCCAAGCATGGATTTATGATTTTTTCTTTGATTGGGTCCTTTTTTGATATTGATAGTTCGAGAAGCTGTCATCCAGCAGCCAGGGTTTCGTCTACGGGACTTCAGCAGTGTGAGGTGAGTTACCTTCCAGTAGAGGTAGGTCTAAGGCACCAATTTTTGCCCACCAGTAGGTGATTATGTATGAGATGATTGTCTTTGTGATAATTGTATGGTTTGTGTCTATCTGATATCCTCTATGTTCTAGGATTCTCTGATATATGTGTTAGTAGTAGTAGGAGTGAAATAACCCCCAGATACCGGTTGAAAGATACCGAAGGGGTAGTCAGTACCCATGCATGCCTAGCAGTATGTTCATGATATGATGTTATGTGATAGTGGTAGTAGGGGGAATAGTCACCATATCCGTTCGATAGGGCCAAGGGATAGGTCGGACACCCCGGTATGTCTGATAGTATGATTATGTTATGTTTCTTTGTGGTAGTAGTAGGGGTGAAATAGTCCCCGTAATCGGTTGAGATAAACTGGAGGGGTAGGTCGGACACCCCTGTATGTTTGACAAGGGTAGGTTAGGCACCCTAGTATTCCTAGCACGGGTAGGTTGAGCACCCCAGTATGCTCAGCAGGGTAGGTCAGGCATGCAGATATGCCTGGCATGGGGTAGGTCAGGCCCAATGATATGCCCGACAGTATGTGATTGTATGGTATGTGGTATGATGGGGGAACTCACTAAGCTTTGTGCTTACGGTTTTCAGTTTTGGTGTTAGGTACCTTGTTTTCACAGGAAAGGATCCGACTCAATCGCAACGCATCACAGTATGTTTTCCACACATTAGAATATTTGGGATTACACTTTGATATTGTCTTATGATAACATGTTTTGATTATTGACACTTTGGTTTTGACATGGGATGTTTTATGGAAGTTTTATTACTGTTGGTTTTATGAATTATTAAACTAAAAATGAAATTTTGTCATCTTGAAAATTGAGATGTTACAAGTTGGTATCAGAGCCTTGGTTTAAGGGATTCAGGCACACTCTCGGGTGTGTCTGAACTCAAACTAAGGACTTGGTATGAAAATTTTCAAAAGTACAATAATTTTATAAAAAGAGGTTTGAAAAGAGGAAAGAACTTTGAAAAGAACAAGGTGTGTGATGCGTGCAATCAGTCGATCTCAAGTAAGTTTTCCTGAAGATACCCATACATGTTATGATATGTTATGTCATGATACGGTATTGAGAAATGCATTCTAGATTAGGGATAATTATCTAGGAAGGATGCCTTATATGTTATGATAGTATTGATTAGTCAGTGATAGGATAGCCAGTTTAGGTTATGCCTGATTGTATGAGCCTTTGTATTGCATGTACAAATTCTTGATTAGAGGACATAATGGTCTGATTGGAGTATGATGATTAGATTTTCCATTGTCTGAATGCTTCTGGATTTGTGCTTTATTGGACTCCTAGTGATGTGAGTTAGCTACCAAGTGAATATGCTAAGTCACATGGGGCACATGCTGATAATCTTAGAGTAATGGACTTGACCCTATTACGTAGCTCTCGTCTGAGCCTAACCATTCTAGGGATGATTCTTTTACTTGAAGGATTATTTGATCTCTTTTGCATGTGGCTATGATCATAAGGTAGCAAGTTGACATTATTGGGAATCTTTTAGCAGTTGAGGACTAGGTAGGTTCGGGAACCTAGGAAAGCCATATAAAGAACACAAAAAATATTTAATGAAAAGTTCATATGTCATATATATCATAGTCATTACAATAGATGATGTTATATAATGTTCCAATATTCAATACTAATACATAGATCAAATCCAATCACTAGAATAGCGAAGTCCTATTCTTCGAGCATGTCCTTCAAATTTTTCTTGAGGAAGAGGCTTCGTGAAAGGGTCCGCCAAATTTTGATCGTTGTGAACTTTGTGAATACTAATTTCACCTTCTTCAACTTTATACCAGATCAAATTGAATCCGCGGCTAATATGGCTGGTCTTCTTGTGTGCTCGGGGTTCTTTTGCCAAAGCAATAGCACCATAACTGTCACAGAAAACGTCTAGGTGGTCCTGAATGGTAGGGACTACCACTAGACTCCCAATGAATTTCTTCATCCAAGAAGCCTCTTGTGCAGCTTCAGAAGCAGCAATGTATTCTAACTCTATAGTGGATTGTGCAACAACACTTTGCTTGGAGCTTTTCCAAGACACCGCACTCCCTCTGATAATGAACACATATCCAGATTGTGATTTGAAATCATCTCGATCAGTTGTGAAGGAAGCATCAGTGTAACACTTTACACGTAAGCTATCTTCCACACCTCCAGAGACGAGGAACAAATCCTTAGTTCTTCGTAAGTACTTTATGATGTTCTTCACATCTTTCTAATGACTCTCCCCTAGATTTTTTTGGAACTTGCTTACCATGCTCATAGCATAAGCAAGATCATGTCTTGTACAATTAATGGCTTACATGATGGATCCAATTGCAGAAGCATATGGAATATCTTTCATCTTGTCTAGCTCAACCTTTGTGCTAGGACATTGAGATGAACTTAGTATAGTGTCATGTGCCACGGGTACAAATCCTATCTTAGAATTTTCCATATTGAACTGCTTCAATAATTTCTCAATATATGTACCTTGGCTTAGACCTATTAGTTGTTTTGATCTATCTCTATAGATTTTGATTCCAAGAATGTATTGTGCCTCACCTAGGTCCTTCATTGAGAAACACTTTCCAAGCCAAGTATTTACACTTTGTAAAATTTGAATGTGACTTCCTATGATCAATATGTCATCCACATATAGGACCAAGAATGTCACCGAGCTCCCACTAGCTTTCACGTAAACACAAGATTCATCTTCATTTCTAATAAAACCACACTTTGTGATTTCATCATCGAAACGATGATTCCAGTTATGAGATGCTTGCTTTAACCCATAAATGCATCTCTTGACCTTACACACTTTATTAGTATGTTTTTGGTCGACAAAACCTTCAGGCTGATCAATATAAGACATCTTCTTCCAAGTGTCCACTTAGAAAAGTCATTTTGACGTCCATTTACCATATATCATAGTCATAATATGCAATTATGGCAAATAGTATCCTAATTGATTTAATCATAGCTACTGGTGAAAAGGTTTCATCATAATTAACCCCATGAGTTTGAGTGAATCCTTTGGCAACCAATATTGCTTTAAATGTGTGTAAGTTGCCATCCATGTCAATCTTCTTCTTGAAGACCCACGTACTTCCAACAGTCTTGCTATTTGGAGGAAGATCAACCAAGTCCCAAACTTGATTTTCTCTCATGGATTGTATCTCAGAGTTCATGGCTTCAAGCCATTTTTCAGATTCAGGGATCTGACATTACATATCGGTAGCTGACCGACTCATCAGCATTCGTCATTACGAAACACTTGTCAATGAGAAATCCATATGTCTCAGGTTCATGACGAATTCTACCAGATCTACGAACGCCTTGTGTTTCATTAGGTTGAAGGACAATGATCTCTTCATCTTCAACACCCTCTTGTTCAATACTAGTGCCAACTAAAGATGGATCGGTTTGAGGTTCTTGATCTTTTTCAAGTTCCACATGCCTCCCACTAGCCTCATCTGTTAGAAACTTGCTTTCTAAGAGTTAAACTTTTCATGAAATGGATATCTTATTTGCACTATGTATGTAGAAGTAATATCCCAAACAATCTTTAGGATATCCTACAAAGATGCATTTGGTAGATCTAGGCTCAAGTTTGTTGGAAGTCTCTTGTCTAACATAAGCTTCACATCCCCAAACTTTCATATAAGATAAGGATGGAGGTCTTCCATACCACATCTCATAAGGTGTTTTCTCTACCTTCTTAGTTGGTGCCATATTCAAGATACGGGTTGCGCTGAGTAAATCATAACTCCAAAATGATAAAGGAAGGGTACTTCAACTCATCATGGATCAAACCATATCAAGTAAGGTCTGATTTCTACTCTAACACCATTAAGATGTGGTGTTCTAGGTGGAGTGACTTGTGAGATAATTCCACAACTCCTTAGATGGTCTTGGAACTCTTGGCTCAAGTACTCGCTTCCTCTATTCCAATGAAGGGTTTTGATTGTTTTGTCGAGTTGATTTTCAACTTCACTTTTAAACAATTTAAACTTTTCAAATGCTTCATGCTTATGTTTCATCAAATACACATAACCAAAACAACTGAAGTCATCAGTGAAGGTGATATAATATCTCTCACCATATCATCACATTGTATTGAAAGGTCCACATATATTGGTGTGTATGATGCCTAATAAAACACTTGACCTTTCACTTGTTCCAAAGAAAGGGGAATTTTTCATCTTGACACATAAACACAATTCACATATGTCAAATGACTCAATGTCATTTGCCCCCAAAATTCCATTCTTTTAAAGTTGAGATATGTGCTTCTTGTTTATACGACCAAGGCGAAAAGGCCATAGATATGTTTGGTTCTAATCTGGTTTGGGCCTTTTGGTGTTAACATGATAAAGGGTATCACGCCGTAAAATTTCAAACAAATTTTCACATTTTAAAAACAATTCAATTCACAATATTATAAAACACATTGTTCTTATATTCCACATAAGTCAAAATCCCAAGATCATAACATATCAATAAAACTCTACGTGTGTGTGTACTGATCATGCCGGTGCGTTCCCACGATCCTCACTAGTACCTAAAACACATAACACAAAACACTATAAGCATGAAGCTTAGTGAGTTCCCCAATATACCACTCATAACACATACTAGCCACTCGAGGCTATAACTCTACGGGCCCTTGGGCCCTAACTCTGTGGACCCTCTGGTCCTAGCTCTGTGAACCTTCCGGTTCTAACTCTGATATACTCTAATATACACACGGCATAAATCACATAGAAATAATGCAGTGCAACACATCACATAAATAGCATACAATAACTCTGTCACATAACTCTAATTACCACTCAAGGTAAAGTAAAGTGAGAAGACTCACCTCGGATGTCTCGGCAATATCTCGCTCGCGTAACACTGATCTAGCCTCTGCCTACACACATAAACGATCATCTTAATTAATAACGTCTCTCTAGGCTAGACTAAATCCTCACACGTCCTTTAAGAAGGATAAATGACCATTTTACCCTTCAAACAGTCCACAAGTCGAATTGTTGACCAAACCCTAAAAGTCAACAAAAGTCAATGGTCAACCCTTTGACCAGACTCGCCAAGTGCACAATTGTGACTCGACGAGTTCAGTCATGAAATCAAGCCCTCAAAATCCCCAATGACTCAACAAGTCACTTCCCCAACTCAACGAGTCACCAACTGAGTGATTCATGGGGAAAAACTATCCTACTCGCCGAGTCTGTTCTTGGACTCGGCGAGTTCATGCCATGCTCAAACTCAAATGACCTCCTGAGGTTAGATCTGTTTCCCCAATCCATAGATCTGGCCTTACCAACCACTATAATCACGTAAAGGTCTGATCTTTACACTCATGCCACGACAAAAAGCTTCCTTGGGTGAAATAACCCCTAAAAGGGCAACCTAGGGCCATATCTCTAATGGAGTAGCAAAAAGCAATGTGAATGGGACTCTCTGGACCTCTTAAGGTCCAGATCTAAGATGAACTCCACCTTGGGACCTCACATACTTCGAATCCAACCCAAAGAATGCGCAAGAAAACCCTAGATTCAACTAGAACACCAAATACATGAGGTTGAGCACAAATTAGTACCTTTAGTAGACTCCTCTGAAGGAGGGATGATAGATATGAGCTCCTCAACCTTCCTTGTTTGACCTCCTTCCTTCTTTCTTGCAAAAACACACTTAGAATGATGAAATAGCCCTGCTCTTGCACTACAAACCTTCTCTCTACTCTCTATGGTTTCTTAGGGGTCTGATAGCCACAAATGGTGGCTTAAAGGTCCTTAAATAGGGCTCAGGCCCTGGGGAATAAGGGTTTCATTAAATAGCATGGACTCGCCGAGTCCGCCATTAAATCAGTTTGACCATGCACGATCCTACTCGGCGAGTCTGAGCGCCTACTCGTCGAGTCCTTCTCCAAAACTCAATATAAATGCCTTAAACAAGATACCTGGAAATCCGGATGTTGCAACTCTCCCCTATTAGAATCAGACTTCGTCCTCAAAGTCTCATTCCACAAACAACTCTGGATGCTGCTCACGCATCTCACGCTCCGGCTTCCAAGTCAGCTCGGACCCTCTCCGATTTTTCCAGTGGACCTGCACCAGGGGCACTTCCTTGTTCCTCAAAACCTTGATCTTTCAATCCATAATCGCAACTGGTCTCTCAACGTAGTTCAGGCTCGCATCCACCTGGATATCCTCTATTGGTACCACCTTTAACTCATCGGCTACACACTTTCTCAATTGCGATACGTGGAAGGTGTCATGAATCCGACTTAACTCAGTAGGTAGCTCCACCGGTAAGCTACCCTGCCCACTCTTGCGATTACCCTAAATGGTCCAATATATCGGGGCCCTAACTTGCCCCTCTTCCTGAATCGGATCACTCCTTTCCAAGGAGATACCTTCAGGAGAACGAAGTCACCAACTTGAAACTCGAGCTCCGAGCAACGCCTATCCGCGTAGCTCTTCTGACAACTTTGAGCCGTCAGCAGTCTCTGCCTGACTTGCTATATTTGCTCTATAGTCTGGAGCACTATCTCTGTACTGCCCATCACTCGCTGCCCTACTTCTCCCCAGCAGATGGGAGTCCGACACTTCCTCCCATACAACAGCTCAAAAGGTGGCATACCAATGCTCAAATGATGGTTGTTGTTATAGGAAAACTCAGCCAAGGGTAAATACGTGTCCCAGCTCCCTCCGAAATCCAATACACATGCCCGAAGCTTGTCCTCGAGTGTCTGAATCATCCGCTCGCTCTGTCCGTCAGTCTGTGGGTGGTATGCGGTACTAAAATGCAGCCTCGTTCCCAACTCCTCATGAAATTTCTTCCAGAACCTGGAAGTGAAACGTACATCTTGATCTGAGACGATCGAGACCGGTAATCCATGCTGCGATACCACCTCCCTCATGTACAACTCTGCTAGCCTCTCAGCAGAAGAGGTCTCACTGATCGCAAGAAAGTGAGCGCTCTTCGTCAACCTGTCTACAATCACCCAAATCGCATCGACCCCTCTTGCAGTCCTTGGCAATTTGGTGATAAAGTCCATGGTAATTTGATCCCATTTCCACTCGGGAATCTCCAAAGGCTACAATTTACCATGCAGACACTGGTGCTCAGCCTTAACCCTACGACAGGTCAAACACCTCTATACGAACCATGCGACATCCCTCTTCATATAGGGCCACCAATACTTTCTCTTCAAATCTAAATACATCTTAGTTGCCCCGGGATGGATCAAAAGGCTTGATCGGTGCGCCTCCTCCATCAGAATGGTACGTGCCCCGCCCACAAATGGCACCCAACACCGACCCTGGAAGGTCATAAGCCCCCGACTATTGATCACGAACTCCGATACCTGTCCGATAACCCGCTCCTTCTTACGGTTCTCCGGTCTCACAGCCTCATCCTGGGTCCCACAAATGGTGTCTAACACCGGAGTCATCACTATAAATCTCAAACAAATGTCTCGTATCGGGACGCTCTCTGCCTTACGGCTCAGGGCATTGGCTACAACGTTAGCCTTGCCCGGGTGGTACAGGATCTCGCAGTCGTAATCCTTTACCACATCCAACCACCTTCTCTGTTGCATATTCAGGTTGGGCTGATCCATCAAGTACTTCAAACTCTTGTGGTCCGTATATATAGTACATCGGACCCCATATAAATAGTGACGACAGATATTGAGGGTGAACACTACAGCCCCCAACTCTAGATCGTGGGTGGGATACCTCATATCATGAGGCTTCAGCTGCCTCGATGCGTATGCGATCACATGCCCTCTCTGCATCAGCACCGCACCCAATCCCGATATCGACGCATCACAATACACCACAAATCCTCCATCCCCTCCGGAAGGGCTAACACCAGAGCTTCACATAATCTCTAGCGAAGGTCTCAAACGCGGTCTGCTGCTCCGGACCCCATGCAAAAGCAACACCCTTCCGGGTCAACCTGGTGAGAGGCACAACAATCTTGAAGAAATACCTGATGAATCTCCTATAGTAGCCGGCCAACCCTAGGAAACTCCTGATCTCGATGGGGGATCTCGGCACCTCCCAACTCATCACTGCCTCAATCTTGGCCGGATCGACCAATATCCCATTCTGGTTAACGAGGTGTCCTAGGAACTAAACCTCTTGTAACCAGAAATCGCACTTGGAGAATTTGGCATAAAGCCTCTCTGATCTTAGAACTCCATGGATCTCCCTCAAATGCTCCTCTTGCTGCTCCCTGGATTTTGAGTATACCAATATGTCGTCAGTGAACACGATCACCGAACGATCCAACATTGGCCTGCACACTCTGTTCACGAGATCCATGAATGCGGTTGGTGCATTGGTGAGTCCGAAAGGAATCACCACGAACTCGTAATGCCCATAACGAGTCCTGAATGTCGTCTTCTGAATATCCTTATCTCTCACTCTCACGTGATGATATCCAGACCTCAAATCGATCTTGGAGAACCAAGACGCTCCCTGTAACTGGTTGAACAAATCGTCGATCCTTGGCAAGGGGTAACGGTTCTTGACCGTCAACTTGTTCAGCTCCCGGTAGTCAATACACATCCGGTCTGAACGATCCTTTTTATAACAAAAAGGATCGGAGCTCCCCACGGCGAAATCCAGCCATTAAAATCTACGCGAGAAAAGGGATATAAGAAATAACTAAATAGACGAACTAACTAAGATAATTATAAGATGATCTTTATCAGTTGCTTCAATACTTGTTTAGTGCATCCACTAAACAACTATTGACATATTTATAAAGATCTATTTAGTTCTCAAATAACTAATTACAGTAAGACCAAATACCCTTATGGTATTTCTTTCTGGTTGTGTTGGTAAGTTTTTAGACTTGTTGCCACATCACAACCATTCTTGGGCATATGCTAATCACTCCTTGGACCGGCATAGTTGATCAGGCTATGCAACTCCCAAGACTGACCAGATATCCCCAGGCTTACTTGTGATATTCAACAATCGTAATACTTTTGTTCTTGTCGTTGTGACATCGATTTTAGTATGAATGCAGGCACGTATACTTACTTAAATATTTTATTATTTAAAAGTATAAACTCTTATTCAGAGTGTTTTAATCCCAATGTATTTATAGTTAGTATATCTTTTATGGGTTGATATACTATATTCACTATAAACAATGCTCTGATACCAATCTGTCACACCCCAAATCCATGAACGGCGGAAACTTTCAGGGGTGGAGGACGTCATGTGAAGTATCATAACAGTGTAAAGTAGTAAACAAGCAACAATATCATCCATTGCATTAAAAGTAAAGTTTTAATACATGTGTGTTCTTTTATAGTAATAAGACACCAAAATATGAAATCAAAATAAAAGACGAGTCTTGTTTGTGCTCCGTCTTCTCAAAACCTGGTCATTGTACCTGTCTACTAGTGACCTGAGAATACAAGTTATTTTGAAAGCGATTATCAACATAGAGCCGGTGAATTCATAAGTATTTAAGTGTCATCGCCCTGTTTTGGAAAGCTGTTATGAATGCCATGTAAATCTTTGAATGAAACATTTGATATAAGTATGAAAACCCTAGAAAATCCCATATTTCCTACTAGTATAAGAGTAGTCTTCTACCAAGACCTGAATGTTTTGAAAGTAGTCTTCTACCAAGATTTGTATGTTTTGAAAGTAGTCTTCTATCAAGACCTGTATGTTTTGAAAGTAGTCTTCTACCAAGACCTGTATGTTTTGAAAGTAGTCTTCTACCAAGACCTGTATGTTTTGCTGTAACAAAGATGGTTTTCCCCTTTATGACTACTATGAACAATATATAGTCTACCTCATCGTTTATTTGAATGTATCAAAAAATAAAAGTAATAGGGAAAATATAGCCATATAAGTATTATCCTTTTGTATTAGGATAAACACGACATCGCGACTACCGAAATGTATTAACCTTGAACATCCGTAGATTGTTCATTTTCCTCTGTAGCTAATAGCAGGTTAAAGGAATGGTTAGTCCCGTAAAGGTACTCCTAATATAAGTATTAACCGTAGGCATCCATAGATGTTCATTACCTCTGTTGCTAACAGGTGGGTGCCGGAATGGTTAGTCCCGTCTAGTTATCCTTTGGTACTAGGATATACAGAACAAATTTACACGTATAATATGTACTAGTAACTCATCATATAGTATCTAGGTACAAGTATCCATGTAAGTGTATACAAGTAAATGTATTCATGTAAGCGTATCTATGTAGACGTATTCATGTAACATGTAATGTATAGTATAGATTCATGAATGAACAAACTTTGGTGTAGTTCCTTGTAATAGGAATAATGTTTTGTATCTCCTAACTATCCCTATAATAGTTAACTGGAAGGTAATTGATTGTCCAAGAAGGTTTATACACCCTTGCTACACAAGAGTGTGGGAACTGAATGAAGGATGAAAGCTATCATATCAATACATATATAAGAACAGAAGTGTATAGATATAGTTTTGATCAAGAAGATGAAATTGGTTTTGTAAGACATTTAAGAGTTTTGAACAATAATTAACAATGACTTGATGTCATTTTAATAAACATTTCAAAAGTAATACATTTGATAACAAAGTATTTTTAAGATAGAAAACCATTTCATGCATCACATTTTGAAGTATGTGAAATCAGCTGGATGAAAACACAGTTATAAATCACATACGATTGATTCATTAAAATGATGTTTGGTACTTGTATTCCCCCCGATTAAAGCATTTAGAATCATTTAAAACATTGATTAAGGGGTATGAACTCACCTGTAGATGGTGGTTTGGATGAACTGTATGATGTAGGATTGCTAAGTGTCAAGTGAAGACTTGTACACACCCAAAGATCCTAGTTAACATATAATCACACATATATGTACTAAATTAGTCTTAAACTACTAATTGACAATATTAAGACATCCTAGAACATGCTAAACACCTTATATAAGTGTTATAAGCCCTAAGGATTGCATCTAAGTTGTTGTAGGAGAAAGCTAATGGGTTTAGGGTTCCAAAGAACCCCTTTCTTGAGTTTACTCCCCAAGAACCATAACCTATTGAGTTTACGGTCGTAAAACCTTGAGTTTACGGCCGTAATCTCCTATGCTCATGAACCTTCGATGGTTTGAAGCCTTACATGTCCCTTATAAGTGTTTCCACTTGATGGATTAGTCATTGGAAGAGATTAGGGCACCTTTTACCTCCATTTGAGGAGTTCACGGCCCTAAGACCAAATCCCTTAGAGATTGCGGCCGTAATCTCTCATGGACATGGTATTTTGGTGCTTTTAAGTCCTATACACCTTATAGTATGAGTCTAGGCTAGTTTCACTAGGAAGGGAAAGGACTAGGGCACTCTTTTGGCCCTTAAAGAAGGGTTTACGGTCCAAGGTGTTCTTGGGCCGTAAAATCTTTGATCTTGATGTTTCCTTGTGATTTCTTGATGTTAAGACATATAACAAGCCTTATAACACTCTTAGATAGAAGGACTTACGATTTAGTGAAGAAAAGCTGAAGATCCTTGAAAGAGAATTGGGTTTTCTCTAGTTGGAAATGGAACAAATGAATAAATATGGCTAAGGACCATATATATACCCCTGGGGTTTTGGACCGCAAACTCCATGTTTGGGTCGTAAAATTCCAATTTCTTGGAGTATGAAATGTCATTGTTGCACAATAAGCCCTAGGACATCCCCTCTCCTGGCATCTCCTAAAGTGTTAATCACAGAATACTCAAACTTATCCCAAATAGTCTGAAAATTAACAGTAACTGTTCTGACTTCTATTGACTTGGTATGTTGTACAGAATGGAAATTTCGGGTTGTCACATCATCCCCCCATTAGAAGGAATTTCGCCCTGAAATTAGAATTTAAGTAGATAAGTAGTTACAAATAACTAGGCAAAAAGATGAGGATATTTTAGTTTCATCTGAATACGGCTCTGCTTTGTTTGCTTGACCTCTTGGTCCATGATCTATACTAGTTCTTCCACGAAGTTGAGGCTCTCGTTGATCTCGATCTCGTCGAGTGGGATAACAAGAGTCTCGTCGGACAGACACTTTTTCAAGTTCGACACGCGGAAGGTAGAATGTATGTTACTGAGTTCGCACGGTAGATTGAGTTTGTAAGCTACTGGGCCGATTCGGGCAAGAATCTCGAAAGGCCCTATGTATCTTGGATTGAGCTTCTCACGCTTTCCGAAACGTATCAAGCCCTTCCAAGGTGAGACCTTCAATAGAACACGGTCACCTACCTAGAATTCCAATGGTTTCCTTCGCTTGTCAGTGTAGCTTTTCTATCGATCTCTAGAGGCTTTCAATCGTTCACGAATTTGAACGATCTTCTCTGTCGTTTCCTGAATGATCTCCGGACCCGTGAGAGTGCTTTCGGGAACTCGTCCTTTAGCTAATTGGGTATCATTTACCTCAGCCCAACACAGAGGGGATCTACACTTTCGGCCATAGAGGGCTTCGAAAGGAGCTGCCTTTATGCTCGTGTGATAACTGTTGTTCTAGGAAAATTCGACAAGGGGTAAATGAGTATCCCAAGCTCTCCCAAAGTCAATCACACAGGCCCACAACATATCTTCTAAGGTTTGGATAGTTCTCTCACTTTGTCCGTCAGTCTGTGGATAGTACTCATGTCCAGCCTAGTTCCTAGGGAACTTTGTAACGACTGCCAGAACCTAGAAGTGAATCTACTATCTCTATCTGAGATAATGGATATGGGAACACCGTACAGTCGTACAACCTCCCTAATGTAGGTTCTCGTAATTTTCTCCATTTTGTCGGTTTCTTTGATGGGTAGGAAGTGTGCACACTTGGTCAATCTGTCGACGATGACCCATATGGTATCAAGTCCACCCGTTGTCTTGGGTAACTTGGTTATGAAGTCCATAGTGATCTGCTCCCACTTCCATTCTGGTATCTCCGGTTGCTGCAGAAGACCAGAGGGTTTCTGGTATTCGACCTTGTGACAACCCCAAATCTAATTCCGTTAAAAACCCCATTTTCACTAACGGAAAGCGTCACTATACGTTATTTTACGTAATATTTGGAATCGTCAATATCCGAATATCTAAATTTAAGCATGGTTTGATATTATTATAAGAAATATAACTCATATGTGTTAACCCCGTTTAACCTAATAGAGTGGTATTACCTTTTCTACCACTTCACCCGGGTAAAAAGTTTTAACCCAGTTAAATTTAAACATCGGGTAGCCGTGTATCGGGTGCGTTTCCCAAGACATATGCAATGGGTGTGCACAACATTTGAACACCCATTCACTACACACCCGGGTGTGCACAACATTTGAACACCCATTCACTACACACCCACTCTCTCTCTCTACTTTCTCTCTCTAGACTCGAAATCGGCCCCGATCCCGCTAATTTCTGACTTCCAAACGTAAGTACTCATCCCCTATCTTATTCTAGACATGCTTCATTGAATTTGAGGGCCAAAAACCATAGGAATCAAGATTCAAAGAGGAGTTTACGGCCTAAGAAGCTCCTTAGGCCGTAAACCCCCAAATTCATGCCCAAAACCATGTTTTTCCTTCCTTTAAGCTAGTACACTAATTAAGGCTTATGACTAGAAGGGTTTGGACATTAAAACACAAGAAAATGGTGCTTAAAAAGGAGTTTACGGCCCAAGCATGTGCTTAGGCCGTAAACACCTCAAACACCCCACAAATCCATGTTTAAGGCTTCAAAAACTCTTCTAGGGTGTTTAGTAATTTAGACTTGACAACAAGGAAGGCTTAAAGGCATTAAACATCATCATTTGAACATAAAAAGTGGAGTTTACGGCCAAGGCTAAGCTTGGGCCGTAAACACCCAAACTTTTGTGTCAAACAAGCCCCTAAACTACCCTAATGCATGAAAGGAATTTATCTAAGGCCTATGGAAGTGTGTTGTACCATTAAACACTTCATTTTGACACCAAATGAAGAGTTTACGGCCAAGGATGTTCTTGGGCCGTAAACTCCCCATAAATATGTGCCAAATTGCTCCAAACTCACTATAGGGCCTTCTAGGATTTTTCTAAGCCATTTGGGACCATGTTGTACAAGTAAAACCTTCATCTTGAAGGACTTATAGGAGTTTACGGCCCAAGAACAAGTCTTGGCCGTAAACTCCCCAAAAATATCACAAATTTAGATGTTTAATCCTTCCCTCTTGGTCCAAAACACACACCACTAAATTAAGGAAGTGATATAAGGCCTTAAACATACACTTTGGGACACCACTTGAGTTTACGGCCAAGCCTAGGGGGCTTACGGCCGTAAACTCCCAATGGATGGCTTTTAGGCCATAAACTCTAAGAGAGTAAACTCAAGAACCCTCCCATAAATCATCCATGGCCTTGTACCACTCCCGGGGACCCTCTCTAGGCCTTAAAACCCCGAAAACGACACTAGAATGTCCAAATTCTTTAATGAAAAGCATAAGATGATTAACTTCTTGCAAAATACATATTTCATATGACATTAGGGTCCTAAAAGGTGCTCAAGTGGTTATTTGGTACCAAACGCTCAATCGACACTATTACCCGATTTACCCGATTCACCCGATTTCCGCGATTTCAGGTGAGTTCATACCCCTTAAATGAACCTTTCAAGTGTTTTACATGTTTTAGGGGGGAGATACAAGTTGCTTATAAATGTTTATGTAAAGTTTTAAAGATCGATTTCCGAGTTACAAGGATTAATCACATGTGATTCACTACTCTTAGTTCTAATTACATGTGATTTGTCCCTATGCCTTAAAAATGGGTTTCACCCTTTTCAAACTATTTTTAATCAGCGAGTCAGATAATAAATGATCTTTTGGAAAAATACTTTTATTAAACCAATTTACTTATAAAATGTAACCACACTGATATATTTATATAAATAAGACTTGAGGACTTAGGACCGATATCTCGCCTTATTTCCTGTTCTTGTTTGATTGTGGGCTTAGGGTAGTAGTTATCCGTCCGACTGTCGTTGATTTCTTACTTATATAATTTGTATATCAGTGTGGGATACAAATATTACTGCTTTCACTTAATGCTAAAGTCACTAACGTGCTAAGAAACATCCCCACTAAGATAACCATAATAAGTATGGTTAGGGTCGCTACCGCTACTACTCGCTAAAGTTATTACTAACTACACTATAATACTCACTATTACTAGACGATACACTAGTAAGAGAATACACTCTGATCATACTAAAAGATGACTACACTATGACAATAGAGAAAACACTAAACAAACAATAATACACTAACCCGCTATGAGATACTCTATTCGCTATTCACTACGCCCGGAGTGTTCCAGCAGGAGACGACTCTACATGTATAGATCTATACGGGGCAAACGCTATTACATCCCGACTGTTAACTCAGTCCGCGCCGTACAGGCCCAGGGATGCCACTACTTCACTACACTGTGCATGACCGGGAAGGTCATGGGATCCTCTATTATCCTCACTATTGGTAATATACAAGGAATACCCAACAACTACACTAAAATACTACACTGAATGTTAAACTACATCCCGAAGTAAGTAAGTATCTAACACTAAAGGAAGCTCGCACCTCTATCATTGGTCACGGGCTTAACTTATCCTATCCCATTTGTTATTTGCAGATTTGCCAAAGTATTTTACAATAAATTGTTTTCAAAGAGACAAAGAATGCATACTTTTCACCGATTGCCACTTACAATGTTTTTCCTGGAAAATATGGGATTTTCTAAGTTTCCACTACTTATGAACATAAATGATACATTTTTAAACACTAATGCTTTGTATACAAAAACTCACACTAAACTCTTATGAACTCACCAGCTTTATGCTGATAATTGTTTTCAAAATAACTTGTATCTTCAGGTCAAAGATAGACAGGTACAGACACGGCATTTTTGGAGAAGGTGGAGCGCACAAGACCCATCTCCTATTTTTGAATTACTTTTGGGTGATTGTTAAACATTACTACACACGCTTGTAATTAAATTCACTATATAATACTATGGTTGTATGTTTCTTGTTTCTACTATTATGCAATTGTGATGATACTGTTCACTACGTCATCCACCCCGAAACGTATTCCGCCGTTATCGGTTTTGGGGTGTGACAGATTGGTATCAGAGCATTGTTTATAGTGAATCAAGTATATCAACCTATAAAAGATATACGAACTATAAAAACTTCGGGACTAAAACACTCTGACCAAAAATATATACTGTTAAGTATCTAAAAGATCTAACTAAGTATATATATACACACATCACTATGAAACGCAGGAATCAGTATCATCCTAGAACAAAACAAAAGTATTAAGATTGTTGGGCAGCACGATTGGGTTTAGAGACATATAGTCACATTCAGGGTGATGTAGCCTGATCAACTACGTTTTCCTGAGGGTGAATAGCATGTGCCTAAGTTCGGTTGTGATGTTGCAACAAGTCTAAAACTTACCAACAATACCACAATAACGCTACCCTAAGAATACTATAGGAGTATTCTGTATCTTTAGATTATACGTATGTGTTAACAAAAAGGGTCGTTACTAGTAGGACGATAGTTGCTAAGTGGATACACCACGATTACATGTGATTAGGGCGCTATAGACTCAGAATCTGCAGCCTTTGCTTCATTCCCTGTTCTTGTTTGATTGGGGGTCTGAAGTTAGGGTGGTTTATTCGAAGGACTATCTTGCTTCGGTTACATGTAATCGGTAGGCACTATGCGAGTATTGGGTCAACTAGTAATGATTCCTCCTATAAGTATCTTAGAATAGTGCGTCTATTAATCTTCTTTCCCCCTTCTCGCGTAGATAGCATGGCTGGCTTCCACCTACCTGGTGATCCGTACTTTCCGAACCAGGGCAATGGAGGATGGCTCGAAGAGGAGTCAGACGACGATCACCCTATTCCTTTAGATGATCATCATGCTGAAGGCTTCTCGGATAGCTCGAGCTCCGAGCCAGAAGTCAACAACCAACCTCCTGAAGCCCCGAACCCTAACCCCCGACCGACATTTCAGGGCCCCACTCCTATGTGGGCAATATCCTTGCGTCGATGGAGCGAGGAGCAGAGTCAGCCCTTGCCTTACAATGGAGACCGAAGCTTCTACAACATAAGCGAAGGAGGATCAGCAGATCGGGTTCTGCCCATCATGATCCGAAGGATTGCCAGGAATGTTGAGCAAGGTCAAGCTGCTATTGGTCGAGTTGTAGAAGTGGATGCCAACTCAAACCTCAACACTGTTCGCATCCGCCAACTCGAAGAAGCCATGGACAGGACAAGGAGGACCAACGAGGCTTTGCAGCATCAGCTGGCAGCATCCCGAGCTGAAGTTAGGGAACTCCGAGCACGCCAAAGGACTCAGGATCGACACCTTCAAGAAGTTATGCGTCAACTAGAGGATCTGAGGGTTCGCCCGACAAACAGCCATCGCCAGTAGAAGACATCTAGTTACCTCACTCTTTGTTTAAAGGACTAGCCTTTTATCTCAATGTTCTGTAGGTCTTTTGTCTGTAAACATTCCTAGTTTAAAAGTACTCTAGCTGAACCTCTAAACTGCCAACATTTTCTCTATGGTATGATGTAAGACCTACTGCTAGGTCAATTTTCATGAACTTCTGTTGCATCATTAATACCAGTATACTGGCAGATGATTTCTCTATTGCTATAGCTCTTACCCTGATCTTGGATTATGTTGATTTAATCCACGAAACACTCTATTCATACTCGCAATAGGCTCTTACTATTGCTATCATTTCTATGATCTTCCAGTGAAGGATGCCACCACGAAAGCGTCCTAGCAGAGGAAGACCTGAAACTCAAACCCCTCCTCCACCACCTCCTCCTCCGCAGTTCGATCCGGTGTTGTTCCAAGCGGCTGTGACTGCGGCTGTAACAGCAGCCATGGCCCAAATGAACTCGGGTGATGCGAGCGGTGGAAATTCTAGATTTGGTGAAGTCCACCAACGAGTGCAGGGATGCACTTATAAAGACTTCATGAATTGTAAACCTACTTTCTTTGATGGGACCGGAGGAATTCTGGCATTGTCCCAATGGTTCGAAAGAACCGAAGCTGTATTCGAAATGTGCTCTTGTCCCGAAGAGAGCAAAATCAAGTTCGCTACTGCTACCTTCACTAACAGGGCTTTGTCATGGTGGAACGGCCATGTCAACGCACTCTCCTTGGTCACAGCCAATGCCATGGGCTGGGACACTCTAAAAGATCTCATGAGAGGAGAGTACTGCCCTAGGGGCGAAGTTCAGAAGCTTGAGGAAGAACTCTGGAACCTCAAGATGAAGGGGACCGACATAACAGCTTATACGGCCAGGTTTTGCGACTTGGCGGCTATGTGTCCCAACATGATCCCCTCTGAAAGCAAAAAGATTGAGCGTTACATCTGGGGTTTAGTGCCCCCGTATCGAGGAAATGTTCTGGCCTCACGCCCTGCCACTTTTGACAGCGCCAAGGAATTGGCCCAGAGTCTGATCAATCACGAAATCTCCTCCACTCCAGCAACAACAACCACAACAACAACTGCACCATCCGGATCATCCGACAGAAAAAGGAAACGATGGGATAAGAAGAAAGGCAAGAAAACTCAAACTGCCTCCAGGGATCAGCAAATTGTGGCGGTTCATGCTGCCACCATCCCGGCCGCACCAGCTGCTCCAGCCCCACCGAAAGCTTACAGTGGGAATTTGCCTAAGTGCCCCAAGTGCCCTTTTCACCACAACGGTCCATGCCATGAATTGCAGTGTTCCAACTGCGGTCGGAAGGGCCATACTGTCCGATTTTGCAAGGCCCCTCCCAAACCTATCACACAGGTTCCTGGTACGGGAGTGACCCCAACTTGTTATGGCTGCGGTGAAGCGGGCCATTTTAAGAAGAACTGTCCGAAGACTGCAAATGCTGGGGGAACTGGAAGGTTACTTGCTATCGGTCACAATGAAGCAGTAGCCGATCCCACAGTCGTCACGGGTACGTTTCTTCTCAACAACTCTTATGCCTGTGTCTTATTCGATAGTGGTGCAGAAAGAAGCTTCATAAATCAAAACTTTAAACACTTACTCAAACAAACCCCCCAACCACTAAAAGAAACATTCATTGTAGAAATGGCTAATGGGAAGACAGAAAGCTCTAATGAAATCTATATAGGTTGTACTCTCACGTTAGATGATCACCCCTTCTTAATCGATCTTATACCAATCTCAATCAAAAATTTCGATGCCATTGTTGGTATGGATTGGCTAAGCCTTCACTACGCCGACATTCTATGCTCCAAGAAAGCCATTCGCCTGAACTTTCCGAATCGAGAGGCCCTATTAATATACGGAGATAAGCCAAGTACAAACCTTCGTATCATCTCTAGTATTCAGGCTCAGAAATACTTGCGCAAGGAATATCGCGCCTTTCTTGCTCACGTCGTTGACACTAACCAGAAGTTGAAAGATCCAAAAGACATTCCAGTAGTATGCGATTTTCCTGATGTCTTTCCGGAGGATCTCCCAGGCCTACCTCCTAAACGACAGGTTGAATTCAGAATCGACCTAATCCCAGGAGCTACCCCCGTAGCTAAGTCGCCCTACCGACTAGCGCCTGCCGAAATGCAAGAACTATCCGGTCAACTCAACGAACTTCTCAGCAAGGGCTTCATAAGACCGAGTTTCTCACCTTGGGGAGCTCCGGTCTTGTTCGTGAAGAAAAAGGATGGGTCGTTTCGGATGTGCATCGATTATAGGGAACTCAATAAACTCACGATCAAAAATCGCTATCCCCTCCCTCGTATCGACGACCTATTCGACCAGCTCCAAGGAGCAAGTTACTTCTCCAAGATTGATCTTAGATCGGGGTATCACCAATTACGGGTGCTTGAGGAAGATGTTCCAAAGACAGCTTTCCGAACCCGCTACGGGCATTTCGAGTTCGTAGTGATGCCCTTTGGACTGACTAACGCCCCCGCAGTATTCATGGACTTGATGAATAGGGTATGTCGTCCATATCTAGATCAGTTCGTCATCGTCTTTATTGACGACATTCTTGTCTACTTTCGGAGCGAGGAAGAGCACAGAAGCCATTTACGATTAGTCCTGGAAACCCTGCGATCCGAGAAGTTGTATGCAAAGTTCTCTAAGTGCGAGTTTTGGATCCGGAGAGTTGAATTCTTAGGACACGTGGTCAGTGAGGAAGGAATCCACGTGGACCCCTCCAAAATTAAGACTATTGAGAACTGGTCAGCACCAAAGACGCCTACGGAAATTCGTCAATTTCTAGGCCTCGCTGGCTACTACCGACGGTTCATCCAAAACTTCTCTCGGATTGCGAAGCCTCTCACCACGCTAACACAAAAGGGTGTGCCGTTCGACTGGGAAGAGAAACAGGAGAAGGCATTCCAGACCCTGAAGCGAGCCCTGTGCACCGCACCAGTATTATCCCTTCCCGAAGGGACAGAAGATTTTGTTGTATACTGTGATGCATCCAATCAGGGGCTCGGTTGTGTCTTGATGCAACGAGGCAAGGTTATCGCCTATGCCTCGAGACAGCTAAAGAACCATGAGGTGAAATACACTACTCACGACCTCGAGTTAGGAGCGGTCGTCTTCGCACTAAAAATATGGAGACACTACTTGTATGGGACGAAGAGCGTGGTGTACACTGATCATAAAAGCCTCCAACACATACTGAACCAGAAGGAACTCAACATGAGACAACGCCGATGGGTCGAGTTACTTAACGATTACGACTGTGAAATTAGATATCATCCGGGGAAAGCCAACGTAGTAGCGGACGCCCTGAGCAGAAAAGAATATTCCGGACGAAGAACCAAGTCGCTAACCATGACCATACATTCACATCTATCCACGCAGATCAAAGAGGCTCAGCTGGAAGCTTTAAAGCCTGGAAACGTGACGGGAGAATCTCTGCGCGGAATGGATAAAAATCTGGAGGTTAAGAGTGACGGAGCCTATTACTTTATGGACCGAATCTGGACTCCACGCCATGGAGGTTTCAGAGATTTGGTTATGAGGGAAGCACACAACACTCGTTACTCCGTCCACCCGGGTTCAGATAAGATGTATCTGGATCTCAAAAAGCTATACTGGTGGCCGAACATGAAAGCAGAGATCGCTACCTTTGTAAGTAAGTGCCTTACTTGCGCGAAGGTCAAGGTAGAATGTCAAAAGCCATCAGGACTCCTCCAACAACCAGAAATACCAGAATGGAAGTGGGAGCGAATCACAATGGACTTCATCACCAAGCTGCCCAAGACAGCAGGTGGATTAGATACTATTTGGGTCATCGTTGACAGGTTGAGCAAGTCCGCCCACTTCCTACCCATCAAAGAGACGGATAAGATGGAAAAGCTCACTAGGACTTATATAAAAGAAATAGTGCGATTGCATGGCGTCCCTATATCTATTATATCAGACCGAGATAGTAGATTCACCTCTAGATTTTGGCAATCATTGCAAAAGGCATTGGGGACGAGGCTGGATATGAGTACAGCCTATCATCCGCAGACTGACGGGCAAAGTGAGAGGACGATCCAAACCTTAGAAGACATGCTGCGAGCTTGTGTGATTGACTTCGGGAAATCGTGGGATACACACTTACCTCTTGTGGAGTTTTCCTACAACAATAGTTATCACACGAGCATCAAGGCAGCTCCATTCGAAGCTCTCTACGGCCGAAAGTGCAGATCCCCATTGTGCTGGGCCGAGGTGGGAGACACTCAGTTAGCTAAAGGACGAGTTCCTGATAGCGCCCTCACTGGTCCAGAGATCATTCGAGAGACGACCGAGAAGATTGTACAAATACGTGAACGACTAAAAGCCGCTAGGGATCGACAGAAAAGCTATGCCGACAAACGAAGGAAACCCTTGGAATTCCAGGTCGGAGACCAGGTCCTTCTGAAGGTCTCGCCCTGGAAAGGCACAATACGCTTCGGGAAGCGTGGAAAGTTAAACCCGAGGTACATAGGGCCTTTTGAGATTCTTGCCAGAATCGGCCCTGTAGCTTACAAACTAAACTTGCCCCGCGAGCTAAGTAACATACATCCTACCTTCCACGTCTCAAACCTGAAGAAATGTCTATCTGATGAGACTCTCGTGATTCCCCTCGACGAGATCGAGATCAATGAGAGCCTCAACTTCGTGGAAGAACCTGCGGAGGTCTTGGATCGTGAAGTAAAACGGACGAAACAAAGCCGCATCCCAATTGTGAAGGTTCGGTGGAACGCCAAGCGAGGACCGAAATTCACTTGGGAGCGCGAGGATCAAATGAAACTCAAATACCCTCATCTCTTTGCTTAGTAGTATTGTAATGTCGTATCTGTTTGTATTCTGAATTTCGGGACGAAATTCCCCTAACGGGGGGATGATGTGACAACCCCAAATCTAATTCCGTTAAAAACCCCATTTTCACTAACGGAAAGCGTCACTATACGTTATTTTACGTAATATTTGGAATCGTCAATATCCGAATATCTAAATTTAAGCATGGTTTGATATTATTATAAGAAATATAACTCATATGTGTTAACCCCGTTTAACCTAATAGAGTGGTATTACCTTTTCTACCACTTCACCCGGGTAAAAAGTTTTAACCCAGTTAAATTTAAACATCGGGTAGCCGTGTATCGGGTGCGTTTCCCAAGACATATGCAATGGGTGTGCACAACATTTGAACACCCATTCACTACACACCCACTCTCTCTCTACTTTCTCTCTCTAGACTCGAAATCGGCCCCGATCTCGCTAATTTCTGACTTCCAAACGTAAGTACTCATCCCCTATCTTATTCTAGACATGCTTCATTGAATTTGAGGGCCAAAAACCATAGGAATCAAGATTCAAAGAGGAGTTTACGGCCTAAGAAGCTCCTTAGGCCGTAAACCCCCAAATTCATGCCCAAAACCATGTTTTTCCTTCCTTTAAGCTAGTACACTAATTAAGGCTTATGACTAGAAGGGTTTGGACATTAAAACACAAGAAAATGGTGCTTAAAAAGGAGTTTACGGCCCAAGCATGTGCTTAGGCCGTAAACACCTCAAACACCCCACAAATCCATGTTTAAGGCTTCAAAAACTCTTCTAGGGTGTTTAGTAATTTAGACTTGACAACAAGGAAGGCTTAAAGGCATTAAACATCATCATTTGAACATAAAAAGTGGAGTTTACGGCCAAGGTTAAGCTTGGGCCGTAAACACCCAAACTTTTGTGTCAAACAAGCCCCTAAACTACCCTAATGCATGAAAGGAATTTATCTAAGGCCTATGGAAGTGTGTTGTACCATTAAACACTTCATTTTGACACCAAATGAAGAGTTTACGGCCAAGGATGTTCTTGGGCCGTAAACTCCCCATAAATATGTGCCAAATTGCTCCAAACTCACTATAGGGCCTTCTAGGATTTTTCTAAGCCATTTGGGACCATGTTGTACAAGTAAAACCTTCATCTTGAAGGACTTATAGGAGTTTACGGCCCAAGAACAAGTCTTGGCCGTAAACTCCCCAAAAATATCACAAATTTAGATGTTTAATCCTTCCCTCTTGGTCCAAAACACACACCACTAAATTAAGGAAGTGATATAAGGCCTTAAACATACACTTTGGGACACCACTTGAGTTTACGGCCAAGCCTAGGGGGCTTACGGCCATAAACTCCCAATGGATGGCTTTTAGGCCATAAACTCTAAGAGAGTAAACTCAAGAACCCTCCCATAAATCATCCATGGCCTTGTACCACTCCCGGGGACCCTCTCTAGGCCTTAAAACCCCGAAAACGACACTAGAATGTCCAAATTCTTTAATGAAAAGCATAAGATGATTAACTTCTTGCAAAATACATATTTCATATGACATTAGGGTCCTAAAAGGTGCTCAAGTGGTTATTTGGTACCAAACGCTCAATCGACACTATTACCCGATTTACCCGATTCACCCGATTTCCGCGATTTCAGGTGAGTTCATACCCCTTAAATAAACCTTTCAAGTGTTTTACATGTTTTAGGGGGGAGATACAAGTTGCTTATAAATGTTTATGTAAAGTTTTAAAGATCGATTTCCGAGTTACAAGGATTAATCACATGTGATTCACTACTCTTAGTTCAAATCACATGTGATTTGTCCCTATGCCTTAAAAATGGGTTTCACCCTTTTCAAACTATTTTTAATCAGCGAGTCAGATAATAAATGATCTTTTGGAAAAATACTTTTATTAAACCAATTTACTTATAAAATGTAACCACACTGATATATTTATATAAATAAGACTTGAGGACTTAGGATCGATATCTCGCCTTATTTCCTGTTCTTGTTTGATTGTGGGCTTAGGGTAGTAGTTATCCGTCCGACTGTCGTTGATTTCTTACTTATATAATTTGTACATCAGTGTGGGATACGAATATTACTGCTTTCACTTAATACTAAAGTCACTAACATGCTATGAAACATCCCCACTAAGATAACCATAATAAGTATGGTTAGGGTCGCTACCGCTACTACTCGCTAAAGTTATTACTAACTACACTATAATACTCACTATTACTAGACGATACACTAGTAAGAGAATACACTCTGATCATACTACACTATGACAATAGAGAAAACACTAAACAAAGAATAATACACTAACCCGCTATGAGATACTCTATTCGCTATTCACTACGCCCGGAGTGTTCCAGCAGGAGACGACTCTACATGTATAGATCTATACGGGGCAAACGCTATTACATCCCGACTGTTAACTCAGTCCGCGCCGTACAGGCCCAGGGATGCCACTACTTCACTACACTGTGCATGACCGGGAAGGTCATGGGATCCTCTATTATCCTCACTATTGGTAATATACAAGGAATACCCAACAACTACACTAAAATACTACACTGAATGTTAAACTACATCCCGAAGTAAGTAAGTATCTAACACTAAAGGAAGCTCGCACCTCTATCATTGGTCACGGGCTTAACTTATCCTATCACATTTGTTATTTGGAGATTTGCCAAAGTATTTTACAATAAATTGTTTTCAAAGAGACAAAGAATGCATACTTTTCACCGATTGCCACTTACAATGTTTTTCCTGGAAAATATGGGATTTTCTAAGTTTCCACTACTTATGAACATAAATGATACATTTTTAAACACTAATGCTTTGTATACAAAAACTCACACTAAACTCTTATGAACTCACCAGCTTTATGCTGATAATTGTTTTCAAAATAACTTGTATCTTCAGGTCAAAGATAGACAGGTACAGACGCGACATTTTTGGAGAAGGTGGAGCGCACAAGACCCATCTCCTATTTTTGAATTACTTTTGGGTGATTGTTAAACATTACTACACACGCTTGTAATTAAATTCACTATATAATACTATGGTTGTATGTTTCTTGTTTCTACTATTATGCAATTGTGATGATACTGTTCACTACGTCATCCACCCCGAAACGTATTCCGCCGTTATCGGTTTTGGGGTGTGACAAACCTTCACCTTCGACCAAGAAAGGCATCTACTTACGAAGGTAGCAATATCTGCTTTCATGTTAGGCCACCAATATAACTTTTTAAGATCCAGATACATCTTATCTGAACCTTGGTGGACGGAATAACGAGTGTTGTGAGCTTCGGTCATGACCAAGTCTCTGAAGCCACCGTGTTTCGGTGTCCAGATCCGATCCATGAGGTATAAAGCTCCACCACCCTTGACTTCCAAGTTCTTATCCATCCCTCTCAGGGATTCACTTGCCACATTTTTAGGTTTCAAAGCGTCGAGCTGAGCCTCTTTAATTTGCGTGGACAAGTGTGAATGAATAGTTAGAGTCAAAGATTTGACTCTATGACCAGAGTATTCTTTCCGACTTAGGGCGTCGGCTACTACATTAGCTTTACCCGGGTGATAACGAATTTCGTATTCGTAATCACTGAGTAGCTCGACCCAACATCGTTGTTTCATGTTGAGCTCTTTCTGGTCGAAAATGTGTTGTAGACTTTTGTGGTTTGTAAAGATCGTGCTTTTTGTACCATACATGTAGTGTCTCCAGATTTTCAGAGCAAAGACAACTGCTCCTAGTTCAAGATCGTGGGTGGTGTAGTTAACCACATGTGTCTTCAGCTGTCTCGAGGCATAGGCTACGACTTTACCTCGCTGCATCAGAACACATCCGAGTCCTTGATTTGATGCATCGCAATAGACAACGAAGTCTTCTATCTCTCCGGGGAGGGATAGTATTGCAGATCCTGATCTGCAATCGTAGCTTTCCAAAGCCGCCGTCAACTCTGATCATATTAGATACGCGTGTCCTTTAGATAAGAGATCATATATTCCTCCATTCTAGATATCGTATAAGACATGATTTCAAATCATTCTCTTTGTACTATTTCTCGATTTCCGATTTATGACGACTGACTAATTGAACAAATCAAATTAGCCCTAGCCTGGCCGAGCATTTATGTTTGTCATCACTAAACCATCGAGGGGCCCAAAGATATCGCTTTTATCCTACTTTGGATAAAAGGAACGGATAAACTTTGATACAATGCTCGCTTGCACTCACTCACCGAATCACACACAACAGTATGTTTTATGACACCAAGTCACTAGTGCGTTTACATATTATCAATGTGCAACCGATTTGCAAGATACAACTCACACATCTTGGTTTCAAGAATATAAAATGTTATCGTCTCACTAATTACTCGTGATATAATTCATGGAGTGATCCAAGTGAGCGTGGGTTTAATCCAATGCTCAAATCATATTCATAAGCACTCTTGAACGTTGCAACAAACATTTGCTTATGTCTAATTCTCTTTAGACAATCCACACACCAATTCACGACAGTCTTCATTCATACCTACTTCCAACATATGAACGTCTGTGGTCCGTTCGAATAATTTGACTATTCTCAACCAATTAAATTATTCAGGAAGTCAAAACATGCAAAGTGAAACACAAGTGATGAGATTAAATCAATTTTTAATCTATAAAGATCGATTAGATCTTGAACAAGTATATGAATATGAAACTTCAAGAACGCAATATTAATAACAAGGCAGAAGGAAACAATAAGAACAAACAGCTTGAATCAAATGTGTCGAATGATTAAATAAAATCCTTAGAAGAGCTCGATTAAGAACATCAACTGTAAAGGATTAGAAGATTACAAGCAAGCAATATCGTAAACTCTGGAATGCTAAAACTGAAAACTTGAATCTTAACCTAATATGCATGCAAGCGATAACTTATATACAATACATAAAAGGCTCTCGGTTGGACAGGCCCAAACCGGAGAATAAAAGGCTAATCTAACGAGCCCAAAAGACGCAACATCAAAACTCTTTTCAGCCCAACAATCTCCCCCTTTGCGTCAATTTGGAGCGAGACTTTCACTTTCTACTTGGGCCGGCGGCTGAAGCTGGTACCTTCTTCTTCACGGTACTAAACAGACACTTGGTTATGGAAAGGATGGTCTGTCTAAACCGGATGTACCAATTGATCATATCATTGAAGTATTTGATATCATCAGCCGAATTGTCTTTACACTGCTTGATGATGAATAAGATGTGCTCCAAGCAAGTTGTAGTGTAAAGATGTTTGTCAGCTAAAGCGAAGAGACATTTCTGTCCTTCGGCTCTAGTGAACATCACAGAGTTTCGCCTCGAATCTATCTTGCCCATCAGCATTTGATTCAGATCACTGGCCGATCCCACAGGCTTGACTTTCGGTTTCTTCTTAAAAACTGTGGCAACCTCCTGATCCATTAGGGCCACCTCCATGATGTAGCATGCCAGCATCCTTTTGACATGGTCTAAGATGGGACAATATTCGGCTTCGTTTGTCAGCAGGATGTTGTACAAGACTATCCAATCATGAGGGTTCAGATTGGGCAGATCCGCCAGAGAGATCATGTGAGCAGTTCTTGCAGATCCCCGGATAAGCTTGAACTTGACGTTTGTGAATCTCCCCACGGCAAAAGGCTTCATCACCCGAACATTGACAATCTTCTGGGCGCTCCATGTAAGGAATTGAGGGCGAGCGGCCTCCAGGTAAAAGTCAATGAGCTCCCTGTCAAGCTCATCGTTCGGATGCGGGACTTCGAAAATGTTGGAGAAGGCGTGGAAGATGAACGTCTTTCGAGTCAGCGGCATATCAAATTGCGAATCGACCGAGTTGATGCAGTCGAACGATATCACCGGCTCGAGCCATAGTATGCTTGGAGTCTCTATGGCCTCTTTTATCAACCGATCCCTGGTCCAGGCAGGGAAGAGCAACTTTCGGCTCTCAAGGAGATCGTTGGCTTCTTTTTGTTTACGTTCGGCTTCTTCAGCTTCACGTGCCACACGACTGACATCGTCATCAGTATTGCGACTGTTCTTTCTCTTTAACATGTCCGCAATAGTCTCCTTGTCTTCATCTTCATCTTCATCTCCATCCTCTGCTATGTGTTTGCCCTTGTTCTTCACACCCGAACCCGAGGCATGACCAGTTTGGGGTGGTTCGGTTGTGTGAGTAGCGTTGGAGGACGGAGGTGGTTTCGATCCTTTATTCTCTTCTCCCCCTTGTTTCGGAATGGACACGAAACTGGGTAGGCCTTCAATTTTACTCAATAGATCCATGGCCGGAGAGAGTTTCTCAGCGAGGGTACGCCTCACGGAGTGATTGAGGATGGGGTCGTGTGCTTCGAGGATGTTAGATAGAGCGGCGTGGACATCCGAAACACACGTCTTGATGATTTCCCTTTCGGATCGAAGAGCCTCCAATTGTTGTTCGGAGTTGGAAAGTTGGGTGCTCTTGACCTTGAGGGCAGTAGTCTTACTCGCCAGGACGTCCATCAGTTTATTTTCAGCCGCAAGATCCTCTTGTAGTTTTGCCAAGCGGGCATCGATGGAGGCACGGAGTGCCGAGTTGTCGTCGCTAAGGTTTTGTCTGAGGGTAGCGAACGAGGATAACTCCGTCTTTACAAACTGGGCCAATTGATTGACAAGTGGTTCCAGAGTTGTTTTGGTGGCATCGGCGCTTTCCTGCATAGACTGCAGCAGGATTGTAGCGTCATGGAATAGTTTATCGACTTTTTCGGTCGCAGCCTCACAAGTGCGGGTGGAGGCGTCTATTGCAGCAGTAGCAGAGGCCACTGAGTCATGTTGAGCCCTAGAGAAGGCATCAACTATTCTCTGAAGGGCAGCTTCAGATAAGGATGACTGCTGATTGGAAGAGGAGGCGAGAAGTTGATCAACCTTCTCGTTTAGCTCGCGGAGATGCTTCTTGGTTACAGGAGCATCATCCTCCTCATCACTTTGAACTTGAAACGGACTATAGTAGACCGAATCAAAGTTCAGGTGATCACCACCTAGGTATTGATCATCGCCATCGGAGGCGTCTTCTGGAGATTGAGGTGGTGGTGAAGCTGGGGGTGTTATGGGTTTGGTTGGTTCAGGTTGAGTAGGTGGGGGGTTAGTTTCGGGTGGTGGTTGTGTATGGGTTTCGGTTTGTGGAGGTTCGGTTACGGGAGGGGTTTCGGTTACAGGTGGTGTTTCGGTTGAGGTGGTGAATATGGGTGGAGGTATAGGGAATGAGGTTGGTGGTATAGTAGGGGTTATGGTGGGAATGGAAATAGGTATTGTGGGTGGAGGGGAAGGAACTGGGGATTGGTGAAGTTCCATCTCCGGGGTTGGGGACCGAGGGGGTGTGTTGCCTCGTAGAGGAGAGACATCGCCTTGTGATCCCTCAGCGTCCGAACTCTCAACTTCGGATTCACTTGATGAGGAGGAAAGGATTAGCTTTCGCTTTTGTTGGGTCTTCCTCCTTTTCGGTTGTGGTGACGAGGCAGCCTTCGGTTGTTTGCGCTTCTTGAGAGTAGGTTTTGGGGCTTTGGATGGTTTCTTCCCCTTGTCTGCCTTCTTACCCCTGGCCACCGGTTTGTCGGCATCATGGATCGATCTCAACATGTCCGGTGTCAGTTCCCTCGGACCAGATGGCCCTAACTCCTTGATCGCCTTGATCATACTGCTGTCTGATGGCACACTACCATACATCGACTCCGGGATGGAGCCAATGAAGGAGAATTTCGATGCAGCGGATACGATGATCTTCGTGGTGTGGAACGTACCAATCGAAGACATCGGTGCACCGTCAGCAGTTTGGACATCGAACCTATCCATAGCCCATCTTGTGATCAAGATCCAAAACCGGGCTAGTGACACCTCGGAGTGTCGGGAAGCGGAAGAGAGGCTCTGAATCAGTTGTTGCCAAAGGACAAATCCGTAGTCCAGATTGATCCCGTTGTACACCGCATACATAATCGACAGGAAAAGACGACTGGCCCCGTCCGATCCTGAGCTTCGTTCTGACAGTCCCTTGAAGAGAACTGTAAATAACCCATTCCATTGGGGCGGTAGGCATGACTTCTTGAATCTGGCGACGGAGGTGAGAACTTCCGTGTAGCCCATGTTGTAGAACATGCTGTAGAGCATACCAACCGGAATTGTCTCCGGGTGAACACGCGATGGGTCAGCAGCAAACCCAAGCATAGAGCAGAAGCGGGAACGAGAAATCGACGTCTTGTGTTCCGCCACTTCGAAAAAGACTCTGTCAACGGCCTTGTCGTAATAAGCCGTTGCGTAGACCTGAGATAGGGCCACCATTGGCACCGTTTCAATTCGTGACAGTGCCGGAGCAAGCTGGGAGTATTTGAGACACTCGATGACCGGCGACATGTAGGGATCATAGGCCAGTGGGTTCAGATCAATCACGAGGCATTGCTGAGGACGGATTGGAAGAATCTGAGAAGTAGCATGGATGGAAGAGGATTCAGCCATTGTTGCAGGTTGGAGAAGAAGATAACCGGGAGAGAGTTTGGAAGTATTTTTGCTTTGGAAATTATGGGGCAGTAAAGAGGTAAAAGGTGGTCTGGATGGGTTTTTATAGTAGGTGATAGGAGAGAGAAAGATCGATTCAAATCTCTTATGGAAATATGGAAGGGTTTTTGAGTGACTGATTGGTGACAGTTGGGACGTGCGATGATCACGTAGGAGAGAGAGTGTCAGATTCCTAGGATCACGCCGCCCAATAAGCGCCGGTTCAGAGAGAGGAACCGTTTCCATTTCCACACGCGCCATTAATGCCAGATGGATGACGCTTCAATACTGCACACGCGTCCAAATGTGTCAGAAAAAGCGCGACCTCTTCAAATTCACGCGCCCGCCTTTTTTTTTTTTTTTTTTTTACCGTCGTTTGAATTTCTATCCTTTGAACTTCCGCCGCGTCAGCATCTTTTTGTCTTTTTCCCTTTTGAATCAGCTGTATTCAATTGAGGACCCACGTGGCTAATTTTTGGCCACAACTTCATTAGTAATCCCTCAGTAATAAACCAGCCTGTAAAATAATTAGTAACGGAATTTTGAAAATCTAGGATTTTCGTGCTAAGAGTGTAAAAGATAAGGAAATAAAGCAACTCTTTTTGGAATAATCTGTGATGTCAATTATGACACGAAACTGATGATCCCGGGCACGAATCTCTTCCTTCAAGATCAAGAAAGACCTCAAAGTGTTAGTGTGGAATCCCGTTGAATTACGATCAAACATTTATTAATAAATGTTGAAAGGCTTCTTTTAATAAGACTAATTAAGGGTGGTTTCGCTTTGATTCAACAATTCAATTCTTGATATAAGGACGAAAGTGAACAAAGTACTTGTGAGACCGGTGTAGTCTGTTGAACAAGTAGGTTGGAGTTGATTTTTAAGTGACTTGGATAAGTATAAAATCTCAGATAAAAATTATAACTGGATCCCATGGGAAGAAATGTTATGGTGTGTAACAATTTCATTGGAATCGAAAAAAAAATTGAGATTTCATGAAGGTACATTCGTCAATTCATTGGTGAAAACTTGATCAAATTAATTTGTCACCGTCAATTCTTTGGTGTTGAATTTTGGGTTTCACTCAGCTCGTAGTGGCACGAAACTAAGATCATAAACACAGATGTTGTGTAACCATAAACCTCAGTGGTAGTTTCTGAGAGTCTCAAGGGTTACAGTGATGAAACGAATGTTATGGAGAAGTGTAATGGGGATGGTGAAAGAAGACATAGTACCTCTGCTGCGAAAGAAAGGACCAAGCAGGAGACTCTTAACTCATGTGAGAAGAGTGTGAGGTAGCTCACGATTAGAATAAATAAGTTAGCCTTATTGGGAAGACAAGGTTTGTGTATACCAAGTCGTGAAGGCAATTATTCAAAATCTTATGAGGCTTGGGACACATACATCAGCATGCTTCTAGGGACACTTAAGTAATTCAGCAAATATATCCCCATAAGTAAACGAACATACAAAAAAAAATAAAAACATATTTTTGGAGTGTTTGAAATTTATATATATAAAAAAAATAAAATTAAAAAATAGAAAAAAAATAGAAAAGATAAATAAAAAAAATAAGACAAGAAGAAAAAAAAAGCTTTTGATTCAAAAAAAATGGAAAACCGAACCCGAACGTTCGGTTGGTTTCGGTTGGAAAAAGTTGAAAAACCGAACCCGAACCTTTGGTTGGTTTCGGTTCAGGAAAATTTTGAAAAACCGAACCCGAACCTTCGGTTGGTTTCGGTTCAGGAAAATTTTGAAAAACCGAACCCGAACCTTCGGTTGGTTTCGGTTCAGGAAAATTTTGAAAAACCGAACCCGAACCTTCGGTTGGTTTCGGTTCTTGAAAATTTTGAAAAACCGAACCCGAACCTTCGGTTGGTTTCGGTTCTTGAAAATTTTGAAAAACCGAACCTGAACCTTCTTGAAGTTCCGGTCGTTGAAAATTTTTAAGAAACCAAGAAGTTTAGAGATAATAAAAAAAACTTGTTACGTAAAGAAAAATAAATTTTGCACAAGAAATATACAACACAGAAAAACTACCTTTGAAGTAATGAGCGAGTCAGATGGTTGAACCGAACCCGAACGTTCGGTTGGTTTTGCTTCTTACGGTTGAGATTGAGTGGTAGTGTGAGGAACTGATTCTGATTCCATCATACCGAGCCCTTGCAATATTTTATTGAATGATGCTTCAGGAAGAGCTTTGGTAAAGACATCAGCCAGTTGATCAGTGGTTCTTACGAAGTGAACTTCGACATTTCCATCTTCCACATGATCTTTGATGAAGTGATACCTTAGTGCTATGTGTTTGGTTTTAGAGTGTTGCACTGGGTTATGACAGATCCTAATTGCACTTTCAGAGTCACAATATAGTGGGATCTTCTTCATATTGAGTCCATAGTCTCGAAGTTGACTCTGGATCCAAATCACTTGTGATGTGCAGGATGCAGCGGCAATGTATTCCGCTTCAGCAGTAGACAGCGACACACATGTTTGTTTCTTGGATTGCCAGCTAACCAACTTCCCATCAAGAAATTGACAGCCACCAGTTGTGCTTTTGCGGTCGAGTCCACATCCTCCAAGGTCAGCATCAAAATAGGCTTGAACGAAAAAGCCTGAATTGGATGGATACCATAGACCTAAGGAGGCGGTTCGCTTGAGATAGCGTAGGATGTTCTTCACTGCCAGCATGTGAGGTTCGCGTGGGTTAGACTGAAATCGAGCACAGTAACACACAGAAAACATGATATCAGGCCTGCTAGCAGTTAGATACATAAATGAGCCTATCATTTGACGATAGAGTGTGATGTCAATAGCCGGTTTATCTAGTGAAGGGGTCAGCTTGGTGCCGAATGCCATTGGGACTTTGACTTTTGAGTCTCCCATCATTCCAAACTTCGCTAGGAGAGTCTTAGTGCAAGCTTCCTGATTGATAAAGATGCCTTCGGGTCCCTGTCTTATGTTTAAACCAAGGAAAAAGTTAATAGGACCCATTGAGCTCATTTCAAACTTAGTCTCCATCAACTTTCTGAATTCAGCTGTTAAGCTGGGATTCGTGGAGCCAAAGATGATGTCATCGACATAAATTTGAACTATCATAAGGTGGTTACCTTCCTTTTTACGAAAGAAGGTTGGGTCAACCGAAACTTGTTTGAATTTGGACATCTTCAAAAATTTTGTAAGCGTTTCATACCAGGCTCTCGGAGCTTGTTTGAGGCCGTACACAGCTTTATCTAGAATGTAGCAATGATTTGGATACTTTTCGTTCACGAACCCAGGAGGTTGCTCCACATACACAGTTTCTTCAAGTTCTCCATTGAGAAATGCACACTTGACGTCCATTTGGAAAACCTCAAAGTTTTTGTGAGCAGCATAGGCCAGAAATATTCTAACCGATTCTAGCCTAGCTACTGGAGCGAACGTTTCTTCGTAATCTATCCCTTCCTCCTGACAGTATCCCTTGACAACCAGACGAGCCTTGTTCCTTATGACATTACCTTCCTTGTCCATTTTGTTTCTAAAGACCCATTTAAGACCAACAACCGAAGCATCTGGAGGAGTTGGAATGAGGCGCCGGACTCTGTTCCTTTCAAACTCATTCAGTTCGTCTTGCATCGCTTGAACCCAATCAGAGTGATCGAGGGCAGTGTTCACTGTCTTCGGTTCAACTTTTGATACGAATGAGTTAAACATACAAAACTCAACTTTTGAGAATAAGGATGTCTGTTTTGCCTTCAGTTGAGATCGGGTCAGAACCTTTTCAGATACATCACCAACTACTTGGGAGATAGGATGATCTCTGGTCCATTTTGTGAGAGGAGGGTAATTCGGATCGAAGGTTGGATCTAGTTCAGCATTGATCATCTCTTCGGGCTCAGATTGGCTATCGTCATCATTCGTCATATCATCATGCTCCCCCTCAATTGATGAGTCTTGAGAAACATGAGTTTCAAGGGTGTCTTGTGGTGCTGGAGTTTCAGGCATTGAAGCACCTTCGTTTGGAGGGGCACCTTCGGTTGGAGAAGTACCTTCGGGTGGTGTTGTAGAGCTTTGCTCCCCCTCGATATGAGAACTTGGCTCCCCCTCGACTGAAGCATTGTTGGTTGGAGAGTCATCAGTGGGCGATTCTCCTTCATGCATTCTTCTTGCAGTATCTTCGACAATCTTATTCATATGATCTATCTTGTTGTCAGCTGCACCTGCTTCGGAGAGAGAAGCTTTTTCCGGTTCGTCAAAGAGATCCAGAAAGTTCTCGTACATATTGGCGATCGAGACTGTGACTTGACCAGTTTGAGGAAAGATTTCCTTGGCAGTGTCATCTATGGCCTGTAGCTTCTTGACAAAGCTATCGTCGAAGGTCACATAGTATGTCTCTTCAATCCTTCTTGATCGTTTGTTTAGGACCCTGTACGCCTTTGAAGTGAGTAAGTAACCCAGAAAGATTCCCTCGTCAGCCTTGACATCAAACTTGTTGCGGTGTTCTTTAGAGTTAAAGATGAAACACCTTGAGCCAAACACGTGGAAAAATTTCACGTTGGGTTTTCTGTTATTTATTATCTCATATGGTGTGAGCGTGAATCGCTTGTTGAGATAGGACCTGTTTTGTGTATAACAAGCAGCAGAAATAGCGTCAGCCCAAAAATAAAGAGGTAAGGAAGCGAAACTTAGCATAGTTCGGGCAGCTTCACACAACGATCGGTTTCGTCTTTCGACTATTCCGTTCTGCTGTGGTGTGTAGGGAGCTGAGAAATTATGACTGATTCCCTTTTCTGCAAGAAACTCTTCAAACTCTTTGTTCTTGAATTCGAGACCATTGTCGCTCCTTATGTTGCGAACGACCTTCTTGAGCTGGACCTCAATTTGTTTGATGAACGCTTTCAGCTTTTGAGTCGCTTCAGATTTGAGCTTTAGAAAGAACACCCATGTAAATCGAGAGAAGTCATCAACGATAACAAGAATATACTTGCTACCACCGATGCTTTCAATAGATGAAGGACCACACAAATCGATATGAAGCAATTCGAGTGGTTCAACAACTTTTGTGTTAATTATGGATGGGTGACTTTGACGACTCTGCTTTCCCATTTCGCATGCAGCACACAAATGCTCTCTGTCGAACTTGAGCAATGGAAGACCCCTAACATGACCTCCAGTGACAAGTCGGTTGATATCCTTGAAATTGAGATGAGAGAGTCTTCGGTGCCACAACCAGCTTTCGTCGGATTGAGCTTTTGATAGCAGACATATGGCTGGATTTCCTTTGATGGGTTTCATGTTCAGAGGAAACATTTCACCCTTTCGCTCTGACTTCAGAATCACTTTCTTTGTCTTTTTCTCTATGATTTCCGAACCTTCATCATCGAATGAAACTTTGAGACCAGTACCTCCAACAAGCTGAGATACACTGATGAGGTTGTGTTGAAGTCCTTCCACATAGGCCACCTTTCTTATGGTAAAATCACCATTCGTTATCATCCCATATCCCTTTATGGTCCCGAAAGAGTTATTTTCAAACTTAACATTGCCACCATTTGCAAGGGATCTGTATTCCCTAAGCTCCTCTTTCCTCCCTGTCATGTGACGCGAGCAGCCACTGTCGATGTACCATTCTTCGTCAAACTGCTCGTCACTTATAACCTGCAAAAAATTAAGCAGATTTAGGAACCCAAAGTTTCTTGGGTCCATGTGAGCTTTTCATGGGAACAGGAATAGTGAGAGAGATGTCAACTAGATATGTTCGTTTTATTAGAGTTGTTTCATCTTTCTTTTTAATGGTAAAGACTTTTATTTTATGAACATTAGGGATGTTCGTTTTGGACTCAGGTTTGGATTCATCGACCTTTTGCTTTCCCTTCTGTTCAGCTGAAGAATGAGGTTTTCGAGGGCAAGCGTGATTAGTTTTGGAACTAGATGGAGATGAATGAGTGGAAGTGAAAGAACGAGAAGAATTAGGAAGAGAGGATTTGGATTTGGATGGAGATGTCTTCCTTGCTGATGACTCTAGGTGACCCTTTTGCTTTTGATCGTTGGTGGGGTTAACCTTTGAGTCTTGTTCCTTTTTCATTTTGGAGCCGAACCTCTGTGTTCGGTTGGTGTTGTTCTTGGAACCGAACCTTTGGTTTCGGTCGAAGTCCTTTTCAGAACCGAACCTTGGCTTTCGGTTGGTATCTTCTTGTGAACCGAACCTTGGCTTTCGGTTAGTGGAACTTTCAGGCTTTCGTACAGGATTGTTTTCATACTTCAGATTCTTGTCCTTGTGTGTATAGTATGCGTTCTGGGAGTGCCAGAATTGTTTCCTTTCAGAAAGATTTTTCCTGTATCTTTGGTTCCTCTCTATCTTCTTATCCCTCATCTGCTTAGGTTGATGATGAACGTTCGCTCTTGTTTTTGCTGTAACTTTGACTGATTCCTTTTGAACTTCAGGAGTTTTTCTTTGTGCAGAAGGAACAGATGGAATATCTGAAGAAGATTCAGTTTGCCCTGAGGAAGTGGAAGGAGTATCTGATGAAGTTTCGCTTCGAGCTGTAGGTGTTGAAGGAATGTCTTCTTTTGCTAAACAATCATCCTCTTGAGGAATTTCTTTGGTACCACTTGTACTTGGTTCACTGAAATTATCAGGCTTGTTCAAGGGTTCAGGTATGTACCTCCCTTTCTTCATCCAGGAGGTTCTTTCAGAAAGACCAACGGTTTCGTTTCCATTATCAATAGGAGCTTCCCAGAAATACTCATCACAACCATCAGCATTGTCTTCGTTAACAATAGCTGTGAGTTCAGCTGTTTGATGTTCGGTTACTCCAGTCACCTTGTATACTTGATTTGGAGTGGTCCTGACCTTTTGATACACAACAGCTTTTTCTACTAATTTCGGGGACTTTTGTTGGGACAATCTAGCGAATTCCACAGAATTTTCAGAAATAAGGTTTTTGTGGTTTTCAGTTTCGCTTTTAATAAATTCTGAGCAGTCAACCGTATCCTCCACAGAAATTTCACTCAAGTTTTCGTCCTCATTAAGCTCAGATGAATTTTCAACATCGATTTTGTTTTCTGAGCTTACGTTGGCGTTAAGAGAGTTAAATTTTTGCATGGTTTCGGTTCTCAGTTTAAGTCGGTCATTTTCGTCCAAAAGGTTTTTGAGCATGTCCTTGTGGTCTTTGGACTTAATGAAGGACTCAATTTTGTCCAGTCCATACATATAGGTTGGATTGACATCATCAGACGATATCACACTTTCACAATTGTAAGCTTCGGCATCGATTTCATCCTCCTTAAATTCTAGAAAGGGCAAAATCATGCGATGGATCTTTTGACCTATCTCACAGTCCAAGTGAAGTTGAGTAATATTGGAATATAAACGTTTAGCTATTAAACAAAAAACATTTCGTTGTTTTAACAATTTCAAATTGTCTCTCTGCAAATAAATGTTTTCGTCTTTAACTTTAATTAATTCCGACTCTTTTAACTCAATCCACATTCGCCGCTCCTCACTCTTCGACGCCGCCCTGCTTAATTGATCAGTCAGGTTAGAATTGGTGACTCGAGTTTGAGTTAGGCTACTATCTAAATGAGAAATTCTTGTATTGATATTTTTTAGTTCTTTCTCGTAAGAGGATGGTGGTACTTTAAATGAAATAAAAGCAGATTGTACCTTCTTTATCAGTTCATCGAGTTCATTGAACTGCTGGCTGAGTGGTTTAGCCGTAAAGCACATATCCTCCTGCACCTTCGGTCCATTGCTTCCTCCATCGGTGTTGTATCCCCTCATTTGAGACACCTCAGTCACCATGAAGCATTTTCCACCACTGCTTTCCTCCTTAGCCACATATGCCTTTCCATGAGTAGGCTTTCTCACTTCTTCGTCTTCTGAGTCAGTAGACCAAACTTCAGTGCTACCGAACTCATCGTCATTGACCGAACCCTGCACAATAAGAGCATTAATAGAAGGGTTAGCGGTAGACTTCTTCTTTCTTAACTCATCCAATCTCTTCTGCAGCACAGCTTCCTCATCATTTCCATTGTCCTTTTCAGCCATCTTCTTAAGAACACAGTCCTTAGCGTAGTGGTTCTTGCCACCACAATGGAAACAGCTTACTCCGGAATCGCCATCTGCTTTCGGTTCCTTTTTGGGCTCCTCAGCTTTCGGTTCATTGTTTGCTTTTTCTGAGCTGTAACTCCCCTGCCAGTTTCGGTTTTTGTTGCTGGGGAATCTCTTCTTTATGAACCTCTTAGGATTGGATACCATCATGGCATAATCCTCAGTTGAGAGGTCATATTCATCCAAGTTGAGCTCTTCATCCTCCACCACAGCTTTACTTTTAGATAGGAGGGCCAACGAACCAAGACTAGAGACAACATTCTTCTCTTGAACCACATTCTTCTCTTGGGACTTTAGAATACCTACCAGTTTTGCCAAAGAATATGATTTAAACTGTTCATGGGCTTTGACTGTGGAAACAACTACTCTCCATTCAGATCGCAGTCCATTCAAGAAAGTAACCTTTTGTTCGATAAGCTTCCTTTCAATGTCGTGTTTGATCATCTTGCTGAGAAGATGATTGAAGCGATCAAACGTCTGGGTCACAGTTTCTTCGGCCCCTTGCCTGAATTCACCAAATTCAGATAGAAGTAAGGTTTGGATGGAATGTTCAAGATCTTCGTCTGTGGAATACAGTTCACGAAGTCTATCCCACACTTCCTTTGCCGTAGTGCATGAGCTGACCAGCCTGAATGTGTCGGACTGAAGGGCGAATCTGATCAACCTAAGTGCCTTAATATTGCACTGGAGTTTGTCTTTTTCATCTTGCACGATATTCGTCACGTCCTTGAGCAGATCATTGTACTCTTTTTGCGTCTTAATGATTCTGGACGACGTAGAATGAGAAAACGGTCCACTGATGATGGCTTCCCATATGAGATAACCATTGTCCTCCGATCCAATCACATAATCTTCGAAATAATGCGCCCATACTTCATAGTCATGGGTGTACAAGATTGGAATCTTTGTCGTCGAACCGATGCTGTTGGAAATATTAATAGGGTTTGATTGCGTTGCGTCCATAATGATCGTAAAAACCTGTTCAAAGATCAGACTTGTAATAAAGCAGATTAGGGCAAAACAATAAATACTAAGATACGTCAATTAAGATGACGGCTCAATAAATATCGATGATTGCGGAAAACCCTATTGGAAATCTTTTTCACAGAAAAGATGTGTATCGATTACACAGCCTCCTGCTCTGATACCAATTGATGAGATTAAATCAATTTTTAATCTATAAAGATCGATTAGATCTTGAACAAGTATATGAATATGAAACTTCAAGAACGCAATATTAATAACAAGGCAGAACGAAACAATAAGAACAAACAGCTTGAATCAAATGTGTCGAATGATTAAATAAAATCCTTAGAAGAGCTCGATTAAGAACATCAACTGTAAAGGATTAGAAGATTACAAGCAAGCAATATCGTAAACTCTGGAATGCTAAAACTGAAAACTTGAATCTTAACCTAATATGCATGCAAGCGATAACTTATATACAATACATAAAAGGCTCTCGATTGGACAGGCCCAAACCGGAGAATAAAAGGCTAATCTAACGAGCCCAAAAGACGCAACATCAAAACTCTTTTCAGCCCAACAACAAGAATAATACTAATCCATATGGCCTCAAACCTTTGAGCATAAATAAAACACCTTTTATTTATCACCATATCGATTACTCATTATTTGTTGTTTCGCGTAATCAACTTCTTACTTGAATTATTACACTTGTCCCATGCTCTTAGCATGCACACAATGTTTACCTATGGTTCTTACTTTGTGAAATAGATCAAATTGAACACATTTCCAATCATTCTCATTTCACAACTCCTAATCCTTTTTCATAAGTGTAAGAATATCAAATTCTTGCCACTTATAGAATATGTTAGATTCTAACATTTTATGCAATGATCCTTTCGTAATATCACTGCACCAAAGTCACAAAGACTATTGCCAATGAAATTACAAAGTCCTCTATCGGAGATTGTTACAAGACAATTCCTTCGATATGATGTCTCTTACTCAAAGTACATTCCTTTGAACATCCTTTTGCATAAAAGTTTCTAATCTAGACATAGATTTTCAATATTCAATTCCCAATATGGACACGTTTCCATATTTTCCATATGACAATTCATTCTTAATAGAATCTTATCTATTCATAATAATGTCGATATGCTCCATCCAATACTATACTTCCAACTACTCACAAGCGACCAATCCTCGGCGAACTTTGGATTCTCCTTTGATAGTTGTTTAATTATCTTAGTCAAAAACCGATTCTTGTCCTTTTTCCCTCTAAATGCGCTAGACATTGGAAAATTTTAGAATGGTCAAATATTATAGCATTTGCAATCGATCCTATACCCGAAGTGTATGGGACACAATGCATGATGTCTTACAAAAAGATTTGATACTTTATCAATCTTCTGCCATAATATTTTATGTGCTACGTTCTCAAAATTCGAAATATGAAGAGGAATGCCGTAATCATAATCGAAATTTAAGAACACACTATATACTTTTGACTAAATTTATTAACATTCCACAACCTAAGCCTTTAGATTTGAAATGAAGCATAATATTCTCTCCCTTAATTATAGCAAAACAACTATTCCATCCTTACGACTTTGCAAAGAATGACTCTTCTTTTCTATAATTAATATTGCCAACTTGTAGTACTTTCTCATAATAATCATACAATCATAACATTTATGCTCCCACTATCATGATGATTATTATAAACATAACACTTATGCTCCCACTAGCTTTGACATGTATTCAGAAACAACTTAACTTCCAGAAGAAAAACAATACTTATTGAATTTCTCAAATTCATGTTTCTAGTACTTAATGCCTTCATAATCTTTTATCTAAGCTTATACACCTTTCCTTTAGATAGCTCATATGTGTGTCTAAACAATTAAGACTAATTGCCAAATCTCACAATTCGAATCATGGAAAGGGATACCGTAACCATAATCGAATTCGAGAGTACAATTCCACAATTACTATCTTCTTAAAAATCTATCTTAGTGAAAGCATTTCCTCACAGTCATTTTCATGAAGGAGGGAATCTTATGACACTTAGATTTTAATGGTGTATGTGTTCCTATCCATGTGAATTTGTCAAAACCAAAGTTGACGACAAATTCAAACTCATATGGACCGAACTTTCTTAATCTTGATTTCTTGCCTTATGGTAGCACAGCTGCCCACCATGTCTTCCAAGTAGTTAAGCAGCTCACCTTTTCCTATCAATGTACCTTTCATTGATCAAGGTCCTTGCCTTTTATGCATTCAAATGAGAACTCATAGGACTCACATGTATAATTAACTCAATTGGAATGGCACAGAAACAAAATGATGTCAATACGATGGGTCGTAAACCTCAACTCGTGTGGTAGTGATGATCGATAAGGTTTATTTTGATTTTTTCTTGAAACCTTTCAAGACCATTAAGGCTCCCACTGACTCCTTGACATATAAGATTCTCTTGTCAATAAACATTTCTTGACAAACAAATATTCAAGAGTTAGTGTAGTTTTTATTAAAACACTTCATAAATTGGTCCTAGTTGGTCTTTGTCTTATCCAAGACATCACGACTTTCCACATTTGATGAATGTTATAAACCTTCTTAATACTTATCACTCAATGTCACAATCTTAACTCTAAGACTTGTTTTGGAACGAAGTATGATTGACTTTCTGATTTAACCATTTCTTCAATTCTTGATTCCTCTTCTTATACATACAATTGCACTAAGACTCACTTAGAGGATCAATTGAGATATGGTTCTTAATCGTTAAGACCTATCATAAAGCATAAAAGGTACTCTCCCTTCTTCTTAGAATGGAGAAACTTTTGTCTTTCTGCCTACTTGATTCTTCTTATTCGTTCTGCTATTGATTTAAACTTTTTCAAACAATTCAGAACAATATTTAATCTTATAAGTATAATCATATTTACTAAACCTTTAGTAAATCATGACGAATATCTTTGTTACTCTTTTGGTGGACTTGATCAACACACAACTTTGTGTACTCAATCTCCTAGTCCTTCACTTGACACTTTGTCAATGAATTTGTCTAATTTCCAAATATGAAATTTCTCATTCATCGTGCAATCAAGTTGCATAATTCCAAGTTTCTGTCCAATTGAAACCTGGGCGATGAGAAACTTTCCTTATTCGAAAATTCTTTGACATTTCCACAAATAACATAATAAGAACCAAATCCATTATTGCTAATAATAGAAACATTCAAACATCAATTTTTCATATATGCCATTGCAAGGATAAATAAATAAAATAAAATCAAGATTTATTTTATTGCGGAAAAAATTGTCCTTACAATGCAATTCATTGAAAAACTATGCTTGTACATATTTCTTAGCAATCTAATTCTAACTCTAAGTAGTAGCTCAAGAATCTAATCTTCAAGTAATGCGATCGAAATCCATTCCTTCACGGTTAGATTCTGCTCACTTCTTCCCTTAAGCTTCCTCTCTTTTCTTCGATCCTACAAAACATCAATTGTAATCTTATCACATTATGTATTAAGAATCTAGAATAGGAGCTTAAAAGAGTTAGTCAATGGATTTTACCTAAATCAGAGCCATACGTTTTGAATCTCCCTCTCTTAAATCTCTTAGGTAAATAGGGCAGCTTCGTCTCCAATGCCCCTTCTCTTGGTAATAAAAGCAAATTGACTCTTTTGGAACAACACATGGAACTACTTCAGACATCGCCTTTCTCTTATGATCAAACTTTTTGATCATTGCATGTCTTTCGTTGCCATTATCTATATCCATAGAGGTCTTGAAGGCAGATTCACCAATCAACTTTGCTTTTCTATTGCACCAAATCATTGCTTATTCAGCAGCAATAAGCATATAGGTGAGATCTATAAGGGTCACGTCGTGATTCATCATATCGTACTCTCTTACGAACTCACTATACGAGTTAGGAAGTGACTGAAGAACCCAATCAACAACCATTTCCTCACAGACAATGGATCCCAACGCTCTTAACCTATCAATGTGTGACTTCATCCCTAGGACGTGTGCACACACCGACTTTCCTTCTTTATGTTTACTTGCCAAAAGGGCTTGAGTGAGCTTGAACTTTTCAAGCCTTCGAACTTGTGGGTTAGGGAGAATAATTGGAGGAGGTGGAGGAAGTGAAGCATGATCTCTTGTTCCTCGATCGAATCGTGGATTATCATCTTCATGTGGAATGCTTGTTCCACGGGATTTTTGGAAGACCATAGTTGTCGTACTTTGACATCTACAAATTGGGAGAAAATGAATTCAAGTTAGTTGATTGATTGAGTCCTTAGTAGATCACCCAAATGAAATACTAAGGCTAGGACCCAGCACAATATGCTACAACCTAGAAAATGGATGCCGTAATCTCATTGCAGAATATTTGAAGGTAAGTGAATGACGATTCACTGATTCCCACCATGAAAAACGAAAAAGAAATTTAAGTTTTAAATCTATGAAAACTCCTAGATCCTTTGAGATTCATTGAACATTTCAATGACATGTTTAAATCTCGATATGCCCCTCTCGTTTGTGACTGGGATGCCGAGGATCACAAAACGGGTGTGAATAACCATGCAAACTTACATGGTGCCCTCACATGTTACGGTCACCTATTCGATGTGCCGGTAAACGACACACGCTCCACCGAACTATGACAAACATTGAGTCACCCTTTGCTACCTTTTCTTAGAACCATTTAATGTGCCGGTAAACCACACACGCTCCACTAACGTCTTCGCAAGGGCACAAAGTGTAATTTCATGGAATTGCATCAATTCACTTTTGCCTAAGTAACTAAGATTGGGAATTTGTAAAACATTTAGTTACTTTGTATAACATTATACTTATAATGGAAGGTTTCGTCCTCTCCTACCCGTTTGGCTAACGACCCTCCACTAGTCAATAGTGTGGTGGGTAAGAGTGGATACCCATTCAATCGCCATTTTATAGGCAATTTCCTTAAACACCCCTTATAGACCAGCTTCGTGAATGAGGCCTACTAACGGTAAGACTGACTTTTACTTATACATACATACATATATATATATATATATATATATATATATATATATATATATATATATATATATATATATATATATAATGTTAGACTTTTAATGTTATATATAGTATAGGGTGTATTTTACACTTTTAAATACTAGGTGGTCAAAAAATTAACAATTATACTTTTAATTCAATTAAATTGTAAACCAAAACTTTTATGGATTTATTAAACCTCTTTTAATTATACACCTTAATTAATTAATAAAACCATAAGGGTGTGATTTGAACTTTTTCAAAACAATACTAGGGGTTTTAGAATTTAACATTCCTAATTAAACTTTTAATCAGCTTTTAAATTCCAAAACTTGAGGGCAAGTTTTGAACTATTTCAAAACATTAGGGTTTAGAATTTAAATATACATCAAAATTAAACTTTTAATCACAATTTAAATTCCAAAACTTGAGGACAAGTTTTGAAACCCTTTTCAAAACATTAGGGTTTCAACTATTTAAATTTCAAAACAATAAAACTTTTGAGTTTAAATTTAAACTATAAAACCTAAAGGGATTAATTTGAAACTATTCCAAACTTTGTCAAGAATATTCTAGATCACATAATTCAAATAAGGCAATTAACTATAATTGGTGGTTATCTAATTAGATCTAGCTCAAATTCTTGCAAGATAATGATCAAATCTTTTATTTGACAAGGATAATCATAAGGGATTAACAAAATTCAAATTTTATTAAGTTTAAGCAATTATGGAAATTATCCTAAGTCAAAATAGGTAATTATCCCGAAAATCCGCCTGTCTGACAGCTAAACTCGCCGAGTCCCCTTATGGACTCGCCGAGTAGGGCCTACTCGCCGAGTCCACAATGGGACTCGCCGAGTACATCAGGTAGGAGGCAAAAAAACGATTTTTTAAGCATGAACAAATTAACAAGGCATCAATACAATAGAAACCAATCTAGGCTCTGATACCACTGATGGGTTTTGGTCATAAGAACATGCTATGTGCTCATACAAACCCTAATGCTTGGATCTAGCTTTCTCTATTGTACATGCAATTCATCCAAGATGATAAACCCTAGATCTAGCATATGATAATCAATATAACATATAATTAGGGTTTAGATCATACCTTGATTGTTATGTAGCAATAACAATCTCAAATCCTTCTTGTATTGACTTTAGAAAGCTTAGAGTCACAAATGTCACTCCTCTAATGGTTCACAAACACCAAGAGCAAGAGGATGAAGAGGAGAGGTGAAGGAGGCTGCCAAAAAATGTCCACAAACCCTAGAGAATTCTTGTCTCGTTTTTGGTCTATAAGGGTACTATATATAGTGAGGCTATTAGGGTTATCTAACAAGGAAACCCTAATTTGGATGCTTAAGCCCTAAGCAACCCATGGACTCCTTTTCTTAAAGGCCTTGGACGATTTCTCATGGGTTTCCCCATAGAATTCGTCCACTCCTTAATATAAGGCAACCCATAGCCCAAATTGCAATTATCTTATAATTACAATTCAAGTCCCTTAAGTTTAATTAATCTCTTTTAGTCACAAAAACTAATTACCAATTAATTCTTGACTAATATTAATTAAACAATATGATTTCTCCTTTAATATATTATTCTCATAATATATTAATAAATCATATTTAATCCTTTCTCTCCGTAATTCATCCTATCAAGTTGCTTTGGTGAAGGCAACCCAAAAGGACCATGCACAATCGGGTCAAGTACATACCAAAATAGTTATGGACTGAGACACTAATCCAACAGATAGTAGCCTGCGAGACCTAGAAATTGACGAATTTCTGTAGGTGTCTTCGTTGCTGACCAGTTCTTAATGGCCTTGATTTTAGAAGGGTCCACATGTATTCCTTCTTCGCTAACAACGTGGCCCAAGAATTCGACTCGTCAGATCAAAAATTCGCACTTGGAGAACTTTGGATAGAGCTTCTCCGATGGTAATGTTTCTAAGACTCTGCGGAGATGTTGACTATGTTCCTCCTTACTTCGAGAGTAGATGAGTATGTCATCAATGAAGACGATGACGAATTGATCGAAGTAGGGATGACACACCCTATTCATCAGATCCATGAATACTGCGGGCGTGTTAGTTAATCCGAACGACATTACTACAAACTCGTAGTGTCCATAACGAGTTCGGAAGGCCGTCTTGGGAACATCCTCCTCTAACACTCGTAGTTGGTGATATCTGGATCGTAGATCTATCTTCGAGAAGTAGTTGGATCCTTGAAGTTGATCAAATAAATCATCAATGCGGGTTAAGGGATAACAATTTTTAATGGTAAGCTTGTCGAGTTCCCTGTAGTCGATGCACATACGAAACGATCCATCTTTCTTCTTAACGAGCAAGACCGATGCTCCCCATGGTGAGAAGCTTGGCCTAATGAATCCCTTCTTGAGAAGTTCGTTAAGCTGACTGGAAAGTTCCTGCATCTCTGCTGGTTCCAGACGATAAGGAGATTTGGCTACGGGAGTAGCCCCTGGCACTAAGTCGATTATGAACTCGACTTGGCGTTGTGGTGGTAATCCTGGGAGTTCTTCTGGGAATATGTCGGGAAAGTTGCGTAATTCTGGGATGTTCTGAATGACTTTCACTTCTTGAATCGTATCGACGATGTGTGCGAGGAATGCATGATATTCCTTTCGTAAGCACTTCCGGGCTTGGATGCACGAAATGATGCGAAGGCTCGTACTAGGTTTGTCGCCATAGATAACTAAGGTTTCATTGTTAGGAAGGTTAAGACGAACTGATTTTTCAAAGCACATGATGTCGGCGCGAAGAAGACTCAACCAATCCATGCCGACGATAACGTCGAAACATTTAATTGGGACCGGCATGAGGTCTATCTTGAAAGTATGGCCATCTAAAGTTAAAGTACAACCTACGTATACGCAATTAGTACTCTACGTTTTCCCTTTTTCCATTTCTACTGTGAATGAATTATCTAATGCACATGGTTTTTGTTTAAGTAGGCGTGCAAATTTATGACTTACGAAACTTTTCTCCGCTCCACTGTCGAAAAGTATGCAAGCATATGAGTTATCAAGGAGAAACGTACCAGTAACTATCGTAGGATCAGCTACCGCTTCCTCGTGGCCCATGGCCATAACTCTTCTTACTCAGCCAGCCATCCCCGCCTTAGGGCAGTTCCTCTTGTAGTGGCCCACTTCGCCACAACCGTAGCAAGCTTGGCCCACACCGGCATTAGGAACTTGGGCGTTCGGTCCTGTTGGAGTCTTGCAGAAACGGGCAGTATACCCCTTCCTGTTGCAGTTAGAGCACTGCATTTCCCTGCAAGGTCCGTAGTGGAAGTTGCATTTGTTGCACTTCGGAAGGGTTCCAGCATAAGTTTTTGCTGGTAAGGGGTTTGCAGGGACAATGGGAGTTGTCGTGGCAGTATTGATTGCCACAAGTTGTTGTCTCTTGGAGGATTCTTGCGAAGCCCCTCTTTTTACTCTTGTTCCACCCCTTCTTCGTGTGGTCGTTGTTGTTTCCCTTTGGTGGCTGGGGTGTAGGGATTGTTGGCTTCTGATGTTTCCCATGATCTATGAGAGATTGTGCCAGCTCCTTGGCACTGTCGAAAGTAGCAGGTCTGGATGCTAACACAATCGACTGGATCGGGGGCGATAGTCCCCAAATGTATCTCTCTATTCTTTTTCTCTCTAGAGCAACCGTTTCAGGGCATAGGATTGCCAGATCACAGAACCTATTTGTGTAGGTTGATATGTCAGATCCAACCATCTGTAGACCCCAGAGTTCCTATTTGAGTTTTTGTATTTCCCCTCGAGGACAGTACTCTCTCATCAGCATGACTTTCAAGTTTTCCCAACTGATGGAATTTGCCACCACTATAGTCAAAGACTTAACATGGCCATTCCACCACGTTAGTGCTCTGTCAGAGAAGTTCAAGTAGCAAACTTGACCTTGTTGCCCTCCGGGCAATGAAGATTTCAAAGACCGCTTCCGTCTTTTCAATCCATTGCCTTAAGACCAAAACCCCGCCAGTTCCATTGAAGTTCTGGGGATTAGCATTCGTAAAGTCCTTGTAGGTGCATTCCCGAGGATGTCCATGGCTTTTGCCGTGGTTGGAGGGTTGTTCACCTATTCCCGATCCACTAGGGACAGGAGCATTGATGGCTGACACAGTTACTGTTAATTTTCAAAACATTTACTGTTAATTTTCAGACTATTTGGGATAAGTTTGAGTATTCTATGATTAACACTTTAGGAGATGCCAGGAGAGGGGATGTCCTAGGGATTTTTGTGCAACAATGACATTTCATACTCCAAGAAATTGGAATTATACAACCCAAACATGGAGTTCGCGGTCCAAAACCCAAGGGGTATATATATGGTCCTTAGCCATATTTATTCATTTGTTCCATTTCCAGCTAGAGAAAAAACCCAATTCTCTCTCAAGGATCGTCAACTTATCATCCCAAATCATAAGTCCTTGTATCTAAGAGTGTTATAGGGCTTGTAAGGAGTCCTAACATCAAGAAATCACAAGGAAACATCAAGATCAAAGAGTTTACGGCCCAAGAACACCTTGGACCGTAAACCCTTCTTTAAGGGCCAAAAGAGTGCCCTAGTCCCTTCCCTTCCTTGTGAAACTAGCCTAGACTCACACCATAATGTGTATAGGACTTGAAAGCACAAAAATACCATATCCATGAGAGATTACGGCTGCAATCCCTAAGGGAATTGGCCTTAGGGTCGTGAACTCCTCAAATGGAGGTAAAGGGTGCCCAAATCTCTTCCAAGGACTAATCCATCAAGTGGAAACACTTCTAAGGGACAGGTAAGGCTTCAAACCATCAAAGGATCAAGAGCTTAGGAGATTACGGCCGTAAACTCAAGGTTTTACGACTGTAAACTCATTATGTTATGGTCCTTGAGGAGTAAACTCAAGAAAGGGGTTCTTTGGAACCCTAAACCCAATAGCTTTGTCCTACAACAACTTAGATGCCATCCTTAGGATTGATAACACTTATATAAAGTGTTTAGCATGTTCTAGAATGTCTTAACATTGTCAATTAGTAGTTTAAAGACTAATTGGATACATATATGTGTGATTATATGTTAACTAGGATCTTTGAGTGTGTAGAAGTCTTCACTTGACACTTAGCAATTCTACATCGTTCAGTTCATCCAAACCACCATCTACAGGTGAGTTCATACCCCTTAATCAATGTTTTAAATGCTTTAATGGGGGGGGGATACAAGTAGAAAACAACATGTTAATGAATCAATCATATGTGATTTATAATTGTGTTTTCATCCAGCAGATTTCACATATTTCAAAATATGATGCATTAAATGGTTTTCTATCTTAAAAATACTTTGTTATCAAATGTATTACTTTTGAAATGTTTATTAAAATGACATCAAGTCATTGTTATTTATTGTTCAAAACTCTTAAATGTCTTACAAAACCATTTTCATCTTCTTGATCAAAACTATATCTATACACTCATGTTCTTATATATATATATATATATATATATATATATATATATATATATATATATATATATATATATATATATGTATTGATATGATAGCTTTCATCCTTCATTCAATTCCCACACTCTTGTGTAGAAAGGGTGTATAAACCTTCTTGGACATCAATTACCTTCCAATGAACTATTATAGGGATAGTTAGGAGATACAAAACATTATTCCTATTACAAGGAATTTCACCAGAGTCAGTTCATTCATGAGTTTATACTAAATGCTATATGAAGATATACACTTACATGGATACTTGTACCTAGATACTATTACATATCATACATGTAGTTTAGTTCTTTCTATCCTAGTACAAAAGGATACTTTACCGGACTAACGATTCCGGCACCCACCTGTTAGCAACAGAGGTAATGAACATCTACGGATGCCTATGGTTAATACTTATACTAGGGGTACCTTTACGAGACTAACCATTCCTTTAACCTGCTGTTAGCTACATAGGAAAATGAACAATCTACGGATGTTCAGGGTTAATACCTTTCGGCAGTCGCGATGTTGTGTTTATCCTAATGCAAAAGGATAATACTTTTATGGCTATATTTTCCCTATTACTTTTATTTTGTGATACATTCACATAAACGATGAGGTAGACTATATATTGTTAATAGTAGTCATAAAGGGGGTTAATAGTAGTCATAAAGGGGAAAACCATCGTTGTTACTTTCAAAACATAAAAGTCTTGGTAGAAGACTACTTTCAAAACATACAAGTCTTGGCAGAAGACTACTTTCAAAATATACAAGTCTTGGTAGAAGACTACTTTCAAAACATACAAGTCTTGGTAGAAGACTACTTTAAAAACATACAAGTCTTGTTAGAAGACTACTTTCAAAACATACAAGTCTTGGTATAAGACTACTTCCAAAACATGCAAGTCTTGGTAGAAGACTACTTTCAAAACATTCGGGTCTTGGTAGAAGACTACTCTTATACTAATAGGAAATATGGGATTTTCTAGGGTTTTCATACTTATATCAAATATTTCATTCAAAGACTTACATGGAATTCATAACATCTTTCCAAACAGGGCTATGACACTTAAATACTTATGAATTCACTAGCTTTATGCTGATAATCGGTTTCAAAATAAGTTGTATTCTCAGGTCACCAGTAGACAGATACGATGACTAGGTTTTGAGAAGAAGGAGCACATAAAAGACTCGTCTTTTATTTTGATTACATATTTTGGTGTCTTATTACTATTAAAGAACACACATGTATTAAACTTTTACTTTTAATGCAGTGGATGATGTTGTTGCTTGTTTACTACTTTACACTGTTATGATACTACACATGATGTCCTCGACCCCTGAACATTTCCGCCGTTCTTGGTTTTGGGGTGTGACATCATAATATAAGGATCTCATCATAAACTCAAAATAAACATGAGAAAGAATACATACCAGCCACAACATCGGGTGCAACGCGGACCTCCTCCGCCGTCAACTGGAAGGCTCTCCCTCGTGCCTTCGGTGCCTCGGCCTTCATCGACCGGCTCTCCATAGCTCTAATAGCAGTAGGGGTAGCTCCCTGAGATACTCCCTGCGCTGACCCCCACAGCTGCGGACACTCTGCCTTCCGGTGTCCGTTCCGGTTGTAGTGGAAATAGACTGCGAACCCCTTGGGGTAATCCTTGGCCATATGCCCCTCCTTGCCATACTTGTAACAAGACCCTGCTCTGTAAACCCCATCGTGACCCTTGCCGCACTTGCCACAAGTGGGGCTCTTCTGGCTCCCTAATCTGGAATTGGTGAGCTTAGCCCGCTTGGCTGCCGGCTGGGACTGTGTCGGTCGCCTGTCCCTCCCCTGAAACTCCGCCTCCTTCGTAGCCTGAGCCTCCAGCTCTATCTCCCTCTTCCGAGCATTTGCCATAAGCTTGGCAAATATCCAGTACGAGGAGTTCGCTACGAACTCCCATATATCCCTCCTCAAAATACTCAGATACCGACTCATACGTGCCTATTTGGAAGACACGTGCTCCTGGCAGAACATCACCCTCTCGTAGAACATCCTGGTGATCACTGTAACAGACTCAGTACCCTGCTTAAGGGTCAGAAACTCCTGTGCCAAACGCTCCCTCTCCACTAGGGGAATGTACTCGTCATGGAACATAGCAGTGAACCTCTCCCATGTCACTGCAGCAAGCTCCGCAGGTGAATAGTGCGCCATCACAAACTTCCACCAGTCCTTCGCTCCCAAGAGAAGTTGGTTCAGCGCAAACCGAACCCTCAGATGCTCTGGGCATAAGGATGTGAAGAAACACCCCTCAATGCCCGAAATCCACCTCATCGCCGCAATCGGATCCTGCCTCCCATCGAACTCTGGTGGTTTTGTGTTGCTGAACTCCCAGAACAGCTATGCATCACCACCCTGTGGTTTAGCCGCAGCTACAGCTGCAATGGCTTTAGCAACAACAACATCAGAAAGAGCAGCATATCTCTCATCGAAAGTCTCCATCAACGTGGTCTTGATAGACCCAAACATCTCTAGTATCTTTGCCCTGATGGCCACAACCACCTCCTCGTGAATGATCCTACGAATCTCCTCATCACTAGCACCACTGCTCTCTGGTGTAAGGCGTGTCCTGACCATGATGTCTCTAAAATACAACATAAGAAAATATCAGGGACTCGTTTGAGTATACTCAAACTCGATAACTCTACCCTACTTGATCTCTGATGCTCCATGGATTCTTACTTGGACTATGCACCGCTCTAGTGTCTTCAGTAGTACGGGCCGAATACTATTGTCCATACTGCATCAACATACACCCTAAGTCCTCCTCCAAGGATCCTAGATTCCAAGTACCCTACTCTCACTAAGCATAGTCTACTCTCCAGCAGGTCTCTCATAAACCTCTCGTTGCTATCTACCTCCTCTCAAGCATCTCCTAGCAGCAACCCCTAGGATAAGGCATCACAAATCAGGCCACTCTAGTACTAATAGAATACCTAGCCTGCTCTAGCATGCAAAACATATCATATCGTCTCATAACATATAACATAAGGGTATTTTGGGAAATCACCGCTCGGGCGCTGGCTGATCGTACACACGACTCTGCTCTGCTCTTTTTCAAATTCTTTTACTCTTTTAGAAAACTTTGTTTCACTTTTTGAAAAATATCTCTCAAATCCTCAGTTTGAGTTCAGTTATGCCTGAAGGTGTACCCGAATCCCTTAAAGCAAACTCTGATACCAACTTGTAACGCCGTAAAATTTCAAACAAATTTTAACATTTTAAAAACAATTCAATTCACAATATTATAAAAGACATTGTTCTTGTATTCTACATAAGTCAAAATCCCAAGATCATAACATATCAATAAAACTCTACGCGTGTGTGTACTGATCATGTCGGTGCCTTCCCGCGATCCTCACTAGTACTTGAAACACATAACACAAAACATTGGAAGCACGAGGCTTAGTGAGTTCCCCAAAATACCACTCATAACACATACTAGCCACTCGAGGCTATAACTCTGTGGGCCCTTGGGCCCTAACTCTGTGGACCCTCTGGTCCTAGCTCTGTGAACCTTCCGGTTCTAACTCTGATATACTCTAATATACACACGAACTAAATCACGTAGAAATAATGCAGTGCAACACATCACATAAATAGCATACAATTGTTGGGTTTTGAGCATTCTAACACTCCTAAGTGTACATGCAACCCTAAATACCTTGGATCTATGTTTTCTCTATTATACATGCAAGTATGAACATCTAAGGTATTATCCTAATCTAGCATACAAAACAATGAATATAACAAGATAGAATACATACCTTTTTGATGTAGAATGTCTTCATGAAGATTGAGTGCCTAGTGCCTCAAGTGTGACACCTCAAATGGTTCACACAACAACAAATACACTTGGAATAACTTGAGAGAAATCTACAACTCAAGAAATCGGCTAGCCCTTCATTACACACACTAGTGTCGATTTTGGTGAATAATATGATGATTATATAGTGTGTTACAATTAGGGTTACACCATGTAAACCGTAATTGTCATGACCTTTCATTTCCATGACCCATGGGTTATATAACCTCCATGGAGCATCCTATGGGTTTAACCCAACTTGATTATCCATGGAGCTTTGGCCCACTATATAAGTTATGGATGATTTGCACAATCAACCCATATATTTAATTAGTCTTCTTTTGATCATATAATTAATTCTAAATTAATTCTTGATCAGAACTAATTAAATATTATTATTCTTATTATTAATATACTAGAACTTATAATGCATTAATAACCATAAGTGTCTTATTTCTCTCATTTAGTCTATCCAAGTGCATGATGCCATGCAACCCAAATGGACCATGCCGGGTCGGGTCAAGTCTTACCAATTATAGTTATGGACTTAGACATTAATCCAGCAGTCTCCCACTTGGATAAGTCTAAAACTGTTATTGCGTATGACTTCAAGAACCGACTAGCAATCGTAGCTCTCAAAAGCTTCTGTCGAACTCTGACCTTGTAGATGAACTCTGACCTTTGTCAATGACATGTCCATTAGATAAGGGATCATATATTCCTCCATTCTAGATATCATATGGACTGAGACATGGATTATAATCATTCTCTCTGTCCATCTGTTGTTTCCCGATTTCCGATTTATGACGACTGACTAATTGAACAAATCAAAGTCCTGGCCCGGCCGAGCACTTCCATTTTTCATCATCAAATCATCGAGGGGCCCACAGAGATCGCTTTTATCCCAAAGGTAAAAGGAATGGATAAACTTCGACTCATATCACTTGTTCTACTACTTGTTGAATCATACACAAAGTCATGTTTTATAACATCGAGTTACCAATGCGTTTCCGTGCAATCAATGTACTATCAACTCATAGTAATAACTCATATCTCTCGGTTTGAAGAATATAAGATATTATCGTCTCATGATCACTCGTGATAAAATCCATGAAGTGATTCCAATGAGCGTGGGTTGAATCCAATACTCAGAACTTATGAGCACTCATGAGTGTTGTAGCCCTTTGTCCAACATCTTAGACATCTACAAGCCAACCCATGACAGTCTTAATTCATATCTACTTCCAACATATGACCGACTGTGGATGGTTTGAATAACTTAGTCATTCCGGAAGAATAACCTAGTTTATTCTGGAAGTCAAAACATGCAAAATGAAACACAAGAATAATTGAATCGAATATGGTATCAAAACCTATGAGCATAAATAAAACACCTTTTATTTATCACCATATGATTACACATTATTCATTGTATACTGTTTCAGCTATCAACTTTATTCTTGAATTTAAAACAATAGTTGTCCCATGCCCCAAGCATGTACACTATGTTTTCTAAACACTAGTCATGCCATACACCAAGTATGAATACTATGTTTGTCTATGATCTTTACTTTGTGAATTAGATCAATTGAACGTAACTCCAATGATCCTCTTTCACAGTCCCAAATCCTTATTGCAAATGCAAGAATTCCAAATTCATGCCATTTACTGAAATCTGTTAGATTCTAAACTTATATGCATTGATCCTCTTGTAATGATTATGCACAAATTCACAAAGACTTGGTAACAATCATTAAAGAGTATTCCAAAGGAGATCAACTCCTTGGAAACATCCTTCTCGCATTAAGTTTCCTAATCATACAGATTGAATAATTTTTAACTTTGAAACATTTCCAGATTCCATTTTGACTATCACTTTTGAACAAGAGTTGCCTCCTTATAGATTATGTCAATATGGTCCTTCCATAATTATCACTATACTTCCAACTATGCTTGAGCAACCAATCTTTGGTAAACCTTAGATTGTTCTCGACAATTGTTCAATCCTTTTAGTCATATCCAATTCTAGACCTTTTCCCTTCTTAATTCCCCAGGCATTTGGAAAATTTTAGAAAGGATGAATATAGCACATGTAATCGATCCTATATCTGAAGCATATGGGACACGATTCATGATGTCTCACATAAATACTAAACCAATCTTTTGCTATAATATTTCCATTTCAATTTGCCAAGTTCTCATAATTCAAATTATGAAAAGGGATTTCGTAATCATAACTGAATTTTAGAACAATATAATGGACCCATATACAAAATTTCCTTATGTTGAGCCATTCCAACATGAAATTCATATACATATATCCTTGACTAAATGATTAAAACCTCATGATCTAAGCTTATAGATTTGAGATGAAGTATAATTTCCTCTCCCTTAATTATAGCAAAACAACTTTTTCCCAATTGAAACCTTTTGTTTTCTATAATTAACATTACTAACTTGCAACCTTTATCATAATTATCATGCTCCCACTAACATGATGATTATTAGCATAACACTTATGCTCCCACTAGCTTTGATATGTACTTAGAAATTAGCTGACTTCTTACCAAAGTTCAGATTTCTGATACTAGATTGCTTTGATAAAACTTTATCAAATCATACACCTTGCCTTAGATAACACACTCGTGTGTCTAAACAGTTTTAAGAACTATGAAAAGGGATGCCGTAATCATAGTCTCAATTGTTTAGACCTTTGCCACTTCTCACAAGTCCATGTTACTGTGCCGGTAAACCATACACGCTCCACTAACGACTTTGACAATGCATATATCACAATTGCTATCTAGCTAAAATCTACTTAGTGAAAGTGTTCCCTCACCATCATTTTCATGAATCGGAGAGAAACCTTATTACACTTAGATTTACTGGTGTATGTGTTCTTATCCATGTGATTTGTCAAAACCATAGTCACAAGATAAGGATAATGACAAATCCAAACTCATATGGACTGAACTCAATCTTAATTTCTTGCCACCTGGCAGCTCAAGGGCCTGCCATTGCTTCCAAGTTGTTTTGCAACAAATTGAGAACTCTAAGAACTCATATGCAAAGCCAAATTTAACTAGAATGGGCAAAAAATATGTCAACACGATAGGTTATAAACCTCAAGTCGTGTGCTAGTGAAGAACTTCAGGTTTTATTCTTGATTAGTTCTTGAGACTTTGAAGACCTTTAAGACTCCCACTGTTCTCTTGACATATAAGACTTTCTTGTCAGATATTCAAGAGATAGTGTGGATTCTAATCAAGACTGTGACAACCCGATATTTCGAGTCAATGTAATGTAAAACCGATCAAATTTAGGTCAAAATGTAACCTTCCTAAAATCTTGTTCGGATTAAAGAAAGTAGTAGGAATCATATCAAGGTTTGCGTACATGAAAAGAACGTCCAAATCTGACCTCGGATGAGGAAGTTATGAAATTTTGAAGAAATTCCTTAATCACGTCATTTTAATAAATAAATAATAAAAATAATTTCGGAATTTGCCAACGGAATCTAAACGAAAGTCGTAGATCATGGTCTCACCTTCGCGTGGATATAAAGAACGTCAAAAACGGGGTTCGTATGAGAGAGATATGAATTTTTGAAGTTTATTTAAAATAAATAAGAATTTAATTATAAATTCCCGGTAATATCCGAAGAGGAGTCATCGGATTGGACCGAAGTACGCCCTGCGTACCTTCGTACGCCCCGCGTACTGAGATCGAGGGTCTCGGATCGTCCACGTCGCGCTATCCGAAGAATCTAACCCGTCCGACCCGTCCGAAGCTCCGACCCGTCCGACCCGACGTCCCATCCGACCCGCCGTCCCATCCGACCCGCGTACCCAGCAACCCGTCCCATCCGAACCGAGGCAGTCGAGGCTTCGGTCATGCATGACGTACGCGTACGCGCTGCGTACGAGCGTACGCCCCGCGTTCGGAGGCGGTTCAGCCTTCCTATAAATAGGATGCGAGGCTTTCCGAAAATGTTGCTCATTTCTCTCCTCTCTCTCACAACTTTGTCTCGTTTTCCGTGCCCGTTATAACCCGAAGCTCTGGTCTTTTTGCTCAAGTCCCGAGGGTCGATTTTACTCCCGAGATTCCCGAGAATCCCGAGAAAAATCCGTTTTCCGAGACGAAGCTCTGCCCGGTTTTCCATCTCGCTTTCTTCAATCAATCAAGTGAGTTTCATACCCCTTAATCAACCTGTTAAATATTCTAAATGCTTTTTATGCTTTCAAAAAGGGGGGGAATACAAGTTAAATACTTATAGTTATTGTTTCAATCACATGTGATTGTGCTAATCACATGTGATTAATAACTAGGGAAATCAGTGGTTTTATCACTATTCAAACTATCTATCAAACTGTTTTACTTCTAAATGTTTTCCAAACCCATTTACTTTTCGAATTTACACTACAACTGTGATTTAAGCAAATGTTCCTTATACTTAAACTGTTTTAATCAAATCTACACCTTCAAATGGTTTTATAGATTGACATCAAGTCAATCTTTCTATAAAAATAATACTTATGTTTCAAATGCCTTATAAATACTTATTTATGCTTTTATATTACCAATTGCATGCCCATATATGTATAGACGTATAAATAATGTTTAAAGGGCTTAGGAAGGCTATCCACCTTGTTTCCTTTTCCTCGATTTGGATGTGGTCTGATAGGATTTTGGGTGACCATCCGAAGGTCGTTTCCATATTAATTATATATCAAATATACATATATAGACATAAAAATACTTCCATAATCATATGTACTAAACGCACTGTTAACAAGTTACCATCGGGGTAACACAGAATCATACTATTACAACTACTAGATCAATGAGTCAGTTCATTCATGAGTCTATACTAGGAAGAGAATATATACAACTATACTATGAGAATATATACAACTATACTACGAGAACATATACAACTATACTAGAACAAGAAACATTTCATCACACATGCAAGAATACGATAACAAATGTGATCCACTGTATCGGAGCATGCCTTAAATGTCATGGCCCGAGTTGTAGCCAGAATTCTCTTGGAGGGAGAGCGTTGAGTTTGCGTATAGATCTATACTGGATTGACTATCCTACACCTTGCTGCTAGCTACAGCCGGACCTGCAGGTCTGCGGGTGCCAAACGTCATTCCGTTATTACGACCGTTCTTTATGTCGTTGTTATCAGTCGATAGTATGGTGCAATTATCACATCATACCTTAATATAAATCCGGTTTAAGGTAGTAGTAATTAGTACAACAGTAGTTCTTATTATACAAAACTTCAGTACTACAATGATTTACCCATTACATATTTTGGTGATAATCTCACTTAAGCATTAAAGTACAAACTATATTTTTTTCAAATGATAGTTATACTTGGGTAATCACACACTTTTACAACAGACGAGTTTACAAAACTGTTAAGCCTTGGTAGAAGGTTACTTTTATAGAAAATATAGGATTTTCTGAGAGATTCAAACTTTTGCAAATACTTTTAAACATTTATTTACATTTTTACAAACTTATACTTTGGGACAAGTTCAAACGTTTTTTTTACAATGAACATTGACACTAAAACACTTATGAACTCACCAGCTTAATGCTGATAAACTCTTTCAAAATAACTTGTATTCTCAGGTCATCAGTAGACAGGTACCGATGCCAGCTTTTGAGATGATGAAGCGTACTCAAGACTCATCATTTTATTATTTTGATTTACGTTATATTTTTGGTGTCTAAAACTGTACAAAACACGCATGTATTAAATTTATATATTTAATGCAATGGATGATGTTGTTTGCCTATTTACATTTACTGTGTTGTGATTACCTTACATGACGTCCTCCGCCCCAGAACGTTTCCGCCGTTCTTGGTTTTGGGGTGTGACAGATTGGTATCAGAGCATTGTTTATAGTGAATGGAGTATATCAACCCATAAAAGATATACTAAACTATAAACCCATTGGGGATTAAACTCTGACCAAGAGTCTATACTTTAAATAATAAAATATTTAACTAAGTATACTAGTCTGCATTCATACTAAAATAAGTGTCACAATGACAAGAACAAAAGTATTACGATTGTTAAATATCACAAGTGAGCTCAGGGATGTATGGTCAGTCCTGGGAATGGCATAGCCTGATCAACTATGCTGATCCTAGGAGTGATTAGCACATGCCTTAGAATGGTTGTGATAGGTTAACAAGTCTAAAAACTTACCAACAATACCACAAGAAGATCAATAGAACATAAACTTAAAATACTATAGGAGTATTTTGCGCTACTAGTTACACGTATACTATATTCTTATACCTCTATTCTCGCGTAGATCTTGATGGCTAGATATCCATCATGGCGACCCGTACTTTCCTAATAAAGGCAATGCCGGGTGGATCGATGAAGAGCCGAAGTTGATCATCCAATCCCTTTGGATGATCACCTCGCAGAAGGCTTTTCAGATGGATCCGACTCCGAGTCTAAAGTCAACAACCTGAACCGCTGGAGTAATGATCAGGGTCAACCCTTACCATACTTTGGGGACCGAACCTTTTTACAACGTCAGCGATGGTGACTCTACTGACCGAGCTCTGCCTGTCATTATCCGCAGAATAGCTCGTTTTGTCGAGCAAGGTAGAGCAGCCGTCGACCGGGTCATAGAGATTGATGCCGACTCAGGTGTCAACACAGTCAGCATCCGCCGTCTTGAAGAAGACATGGAACGGACCCGGAGGACAAATAAAACCCTGCAATAGCAGTTGGCTGCCTCACGAGCTGAAAAATTGGAACTTCGAGCTTGTCAGAGGACTCAGGATCGACCCATTCAAGAAGTGTTTCGTCAAGTATCCGACCGCAGTACTCGCCCGGGATTTTCCCATCGCCGTTGGTTGATGTCTAGTACATCTCCGTCTTGTAATTAAAGAATAGCCTTTAACATCTGTGCTCCAAGTAGCACTTGTGTGTAAAATATTTCTAACCTTCCGTACTCAAATTTGAAACCTAAGGACTGTCAAACTTTTCTATATGGTATGATGTATGACCTACTGTTAGGTCGATTTTCACTGAACTTAGTACATCAGTAATACCAGTAAATTTTTGAGATCTATCTATCTGGGGAAAAATCTATACACTTGTGCTTTCTAATAATGCTTGTTGTGGTTTCAAGCACCCTTTCAACTGTTGGACTATGTTTAGTTAGTCCATGTGTCACTCTCGCGTTGCTTACAAATTGATTCTTACCATCCTTCTTATCTTTTTAAACTTTCAGCTAAAGGATGCCTCCTCGCAAGTCTCCCAGGAATAGGAATAATCCTGCACCTCCACCACCTCCTCCGCCTCCGGTCATCGATACTGTAGCCCTGAATGCTGTTGTAGCTGCAGCAGTGGCAACTGCCGTGGCTCAGTATCACTCTTCTGATGCCAGCAGAGGTGGAACCCCTGTGGAATCTATTCCGATCGAAATCCCTGTGCGCTCAAGGGAGTGCTCTTACAAGGATTTTACAAACTGCAAGCCGAAGCCTTTCTATGGCACCGGCGGAGTCATTGCTCTCTCGCAGTGGTTCGAGAAGACTGAATCAGTCTTCGAAATCTGTTCATGCCCTGCTGCGTGCAAGGTGAAATATGCCGCCTGCACCTTTGAGGGTAAAGCCCTAACGTGGTGGAACGGCCACGTCAAAGCGCTAACTCTCGTCGTAGCCAACGACATGGGCTGGGAAACAATGAAAGACCTCATGACTGAGGAATACTGCCCGAGGGGCGAGATCCAGAAACTGGAGCAGGAACTCTGGAACCTGTCAATGAAGGGCACCAATGTGGTCGCTTATACTGCCCGATTCAGCGAGCTGGTGGCCCTCTGCCCCAATATGGTTCCCACCGAGGGGAAGAAGATCGAGAGGTACATATGGGGGCTAGTGCCTCCGTATCAGGGGAATGTGCTAGCGTCAAACCCCGCTACCTTCGACAGTGCCAAACGATTGGCACAACGACTCATTGACCATGGAGTCAAAACCCCTGCAACCACAACCACCCTAGCCATCCCGGAACCCTCCAAACCCGCCGATACTAAGCGGAAAGTCTGGGATGAAAGGAAGAAGCAGCAGGCTGCCAAAAAGCAGCAATTGGTGGCAATTCATGCCGCAGTAACCCCTACTACTACTACTGCCCCGGTTAGTCGGTATGCTGGAAGTTCGCCCAAGTGCAACAAATGCAGCTACCACCACAACGGCCCTTGCCGTGAATTGCAGTGCTCTAACTGCAACAAGAAAGGACACACCGTCCGATTCTGTAAATTCCCGGCACAACCTATCAACCAAGTCCCTGGCTCTGGCGCGAGCCCGACCTGCTATGGATGTGGCGAAGCAGGCCACTTTAAGAGGGACTGCCCCAAAGCGAGGAATGCTGGAGGAGCAGGGAGGGTACTGGCTATAGGCCACGGGGAAGCAGTTGCTGACCCTACAGTAGTAACCGGTACGTTCCTCCTCGATAACTCCTATGCATGCATTCTATTCGATAGTGGAGCGGAGCGAAGCTTCGTAAACCATAAATTTGCTCGCATGCTTAATCAGCCACCGCACGCACTCAAAGAACTATTTACAGTAGAAATGGCTAATGGAAAAACTGAAAATACGAGTAGCATATACTTAGGTTGTACCCTAACCCTAGACAACCATTCATTTCCAATCGACCTCATGCCAGTCTCAATAAAAAGTTTCGACGTCATCATTGGCATGGACTGGTTAAGCCTTCATCGTGCCGACATCATGTGCTTCGAGAAAGCAGTCCGTCTGAACCTCCCGTCTAACGAAACTCTTATAGTCTATGGCGACAAACCCGGTGCAAGTCTTCGCATCATATCAAGTATTCAAGCACAGAAATACCTGCGTAAGGAATACCACACATTCCTTGCTCACGTCGTCGACACGAACCTAGAAACGAAAGAACTAAAGAACCTCCCAGTAGTGAGCGAGTTCCCCGACATTTTCCCAGAAGAACTACCCGGATTACCTCCGCAACGACAAGTCGAGTTCAGAATCGACTTAGTCCCAGGAGCTACCCCAGTAGCCAAGTCGCCCTACCGTTTAGCACCAGCCGAGATGCAAGAACTCTCTGGTCAACTTAACGAACTGCTCAGCAAGGGCTTTATAAGACCGAGTTTCTCACCTTGGGGAGCACCGGTCTTGTTCGTTAAGAAGAAGGACGGATCCTTCCGTATGTGTATTGACTACAGAGAACTCAACAAACTGACGGTCAAGAATCGTTATCCTCTACCACGCATAGATGATCTATTCGACCAACTGCAAGGGGCGAACTATTTTTCTAAGATTGATCTGAGATCCGGATATCACCAGTTACGAGTGCTAGAGGAAGATGTGCCGAAGACCGCCTTCCGAACTCGTTACGGACATTACGAGTTCGTGGTGATGCCATTCGGATTGACCAATGCGCCCGCAGTATTCATGGATCTGATGAATAGAGTATGCCGACCCTACTTGGATCAGTTCGTCATCGTTTTCATTGACGACATCCTAATCTACTCCCGAAGTAAGAAAGAACATGGCGATCATCTACGACAAGTTCTAGGGACATTACGAAAAGAGAAACTTTATGCGAAGTTCTCGAAATGTGAATTTTGGATCCGAAGAGTCGAATTCTTAGGACACGTGGTAAGCGAAGAGGGAATCCACGTGGACCCATCCAAAATTAAGGCCATTGAGAACTGGTCAGCACCGAAGACTCCTACAGAAATTCGTCAATTTCTAGGTCTCGCTGGCTACTACCGCAGGTTCATTCAGAACTTCTCACGAATAGCGAAGCCTCTTACAACCCTAACCCAGAAAGGTGTTGCCTTTGACTGGGAAGAGAAACAAGAAAGAGCGTTCCAAACGCTCAAACGAGCCTTGTGCACCGCACCAATACTATCCCTTCCCGAAGGAATAGAAGACTTCGTAGTTTATTGCGATGCATCGAATCAAGGGCTCGGATGTGTTCTGATGCAGCGAGGTAAGGTCATCGCCTACGCCTCGAGACAATTGAAGACACACGAGGTTAACTACACAACCCACGATCTTGAACTAGGAGCAGTAGTGTTTGCTCTGAAGATCTGGAGACATTACTTGTATGGAACGAAGAGCACTATCTTTACCGACCACAAGAGTTTACAACACATTTTCGATCAGAAGGAGCTCAACATGAGACAACGACGATGGGTCGAGCTACTCAGTGATTACGAATGCGATATTCGTTATCATCCGGGTAAGGCCAACGTAGTAGCAGACGCCCTAAGTCGGAAGGAATATTCTGGTCGCAAAGTCAAGTCATTATCGATAACCATCCATTCACACCTGACTAAGCAAATTCAGGCGGCTCAACTTGAGGCCATGAAATCTGAAAATGTGTCAAGTGAATCCCTTAGAGGAATGGACAAGAATTTAGAAGCCAAGGGTGACGGAGCTTTATATTTCATGAACCGGATCTGGACACCGAAACAGGGTGGTTTCCGAGACTTGGTCATGACCGAGGCGCACAGCACTCGGTATTCCGTCCACCCAGGTTCAGATAAGATGTATCTGGATCTTAAAAAGCTATACTGGTGGCCTAATATGAAAGCAGAGATTGCTACCTTCGTAAGTAAATGCCTTACTTGCGCAAAGGTTAAGGTCGAGTACCAGAAGCCCTCTGGTTTATTGCAGCAACCAGAGATCCCGGAATGGAAGTGGGAGCGGATCACTATGGATTTCATAACCAAGTTGCCCAAGACAACGGGTGGACTTGACACCATATGGGTCATCGTTGATAGATTGACCAAGTCTGCACACTTCCTGCCTATCAAAGAAACCGACAAGATGGAGAAGCTTACGAGAACATACATTAGGGAAATCGTACGGCTACATGGTGTACCTATGTCCATTATCTCCGATAGAGATAGTAGGTTCACCTCAAGATTTTGGCAATCACTACAACATTCTCTAGGAACAAGGCTGGACATGAGCACAGCCTACCATCCTCAGACCGACGGAAAAAGTGAGAGGACCATCCAAACTCTAGAAGATATGTTGCGAGCCTGCGTGATTGACTTTGGGAAGGCATGGGATACTCATTTACCCCTTGTCGAGTTTTCCTATAATAACAGTTATCACACGAGCATCAAGGCTGCTCCATTTGAAGCTCTCTACGGCCGTAAGTGCAGATCCCCTCTGTGCTGGGCTGAGGTGGGTGATACCCAATTAGCCAGGGGGCAAACTTCTGACAGTACTCTCACCGGTCCGGAGATCATTCGGGAAACAACAGAGAAAATCGTTCAGATCCGTGAACGATTGAAAGCCTCCAGAGACCGACAGAAGAGCTACGCTGATAAACGAAGGAAACCTTTGGAATTTCAGGTGGGAGACCGAGTCCTCCTCAAAGTCTCACCCTGGAAGGGCTTGATATGCTTCGGCAAGCGTGGAAAGCTTAATCCGAGGTACATAGGGCCTTTCGAGATTCTTGCAAGAGTCGGCCCCGTAGCTTACAAGCTCGAACTACCAGACGCACTTCGTAACGTACATTCTACATTCCACGTATCTAACTTGAAAAAGTGTCTATCCGACGAGACTCTTGTAATCCCACTCGACGAGATCGAAATCAACGAGAGCCTCAACTTCGTGGAAGAACCTGTAGAGATCATGGACCGTGAGGTCAAGCAGACAAAGCAAAGCCGTATCCCTATCGTGAAGGTTCGCTGGAATGCCAAGCAAGGACCGGAATTCACTTGGGAACGTGAGGATCAGATGAAACTGAAATACCCTCACCTTTTTGCTTAGTTATTCGTAATTTCTAACTTGCTTAAAATTCTAATTTCGGGACGAAATTCCTTCTAACGGGGGGATGATGTGACAACCCGATATTTCGAGTCAATGTAATGTAAAACCGATCAAATTTAGGTCAAAATGTAACCTTCCTAAAATCTTGTTCGGATTAAAGAAAGTAGTAGGAATCATATCAAGGTTTGCGTACATGAAAAGAACGTCCAAATCTGACCTCGGATGAGGAAGTTATGAAATTTTGAAGAAATTCCTTAATCACGTCATTTTAATAAATAAATAATAAAAATAATTTCGGAATTTGCCAACGGAATCTAAACGAAAGTCGTAGATCATGGTCTCACCTTCGCGTGGATATAAAGAACGTCAAAAACGGGGTTCGTATGAGAGAGATATGAATTTTTGAAGTTTATTTAAAATAAATAAGAATTTAATTATAAATTCCCGGTAATATCCGAAGAGGAGTCATCGGATTGGACCGAAGTACGCCCTGCGTACCTTCGTACGCCCCGCGTACTGAGATCGAGGGTCTCGGATCGTCCACGTCGCGCTATCCGAAGAATCTAACCCGTCCGACCCGTCCGAAGCTCCGACCCGTCCGACCCGACGTCCCATCCGACCCGCCGTCCCATCCGACCCGCGTACCCAGCAACCCGTCCCATCCGAACCGAGGCAGTCGAGGCTTCGGTCATGCATGACGTACGCGTACGCGCTGCGTACGAGCGTACGCCCCGCGTTCGGAGGCGGTTCAGCCTTCCTATAAATAGGATGCGAGGCTTTCCGAAAATGTTGCTCATTTCTCTCCTCTCTCTCACAACTTTGTCTCGTTTTCCGTGCCCGTTATAACCCGAAGCTCTGGTCTTTTTGCTCAAGTCCCGAGGGTCGATTTTACTCCCGAGATTCCCGAGAATCCCGAGAAAAATCCGTTTTCCGAGACGAAGCTCTGCCCGGTTTTCCATCTCGCTTTCTTCAATCAATCAAGTGAGTTTCATACCCCTTAATCAACCTGTTAAATATTCTAAATGCTTTTTATGCTTTCAAAAAGGGGGGGAATACAAGTTAAATACTTATAGTTATTGTTTCAATCACATGTGATTGTGCTAATCACATGTGATTAATAACTAGGGAAATCAGTGGTTTTATCACTATTCAAACTATCTATCAAACTGTTTTACTTCTAAATGTTTTCCAAACCCATTTACTTTTCGAATTTACACTACAACTGTGATTTAAGCAAATGTTCCTTATACTTAAACTGTTTTAATCAAATCTACACCTTCAAATGGTTTTATAGATTGACATCAAGTCAATCTTTCTATAAAAATAATACTTATGTTTCAAATGCCTTATAAATACTTATTTATGCTTTTATATTACAAATTGCATGCCCATATATGTATAGACGTATAAATAATGTTTAAAGGGCTTAGGAAGGCTATCCACCTTGTTTCCTTTTCCTCGATTTGGATGTGGTCTGATAGGATTTTGGGTGACCATCCGAAGGTCGTTTCCATATTAATTATATATCAAATATACATATATAGACATAAAAATACTTCCATAATCATATGTACTAAACGCACTGTTAACAAGTTACCATCGGGGTAACACAGAATCATACTATTACAACTACTAGATCAATGAGTAAGTTCATTCATGAGTCTATACTAGGAAGAGAATATATACAACTATACTATGAGAATATATACAACTATACTACGAGAACATATACAACTATACTAGAACAAGAAACATTTCATCACACATGCAAGAATACGATAACAAATGTGATCCACTGTATCGGAGCATGCCTTAAATGTCATGGCCCGAGTTGTAGCCAGAATTCTCTTGGAGGGAGAGCGTTGAGTTTGCGTATAGATCTATACTGGATTGACTATCCTACACCTTGCTGCTAGCTACAGCCGGACCTGCAGGTCTGCGGGTGCCAAACGTCATTCCGTTATTACGACCGTTCTTTATGTCGTTGTTATCAGTCGATAGTATGGTGCAATTATCACATCATACCTTAATATAAATCCGGTTTAAGGTAGTAGTAATTAGTACAACAGTAGTTCTTATTATACAAAACTTCAGTACTACAATGATTTACCCATTACATATTTTGGTGATAATCTCACTTAAGCATTAAAGTACAAACTATATTTTTTTCAAATGATAGTTATACTTGGGTAATCACACACTTTTACAACAGACGAGTTTACAAAACTGTTAAGCCTTGGTAGAAGGTTACTTTTATAGAAAATATAGGATTTTCTGAGAGATTCAAACTTTTGCAAATACTTTTAAACATTTATTTACATTTTTACAAACTTATACTTTGGGACAAGTTCAAACGTTTTTTTACAATGAACATTGACACTAAAACACTTATGAATTCACCAGCTTAATGCTGATAAACTCTTTCAAAATAACTTGTATTCTCAGGTCATCAGTAGACAGGTACCGATGCCAGCTTTTGAGATGATGAAGCGTACTCAAGACTCATCATTTTATTATTTTGATTTACGTTATATTTTTGGTGTCTAAAACTGTACAAAACACGCATGTATTAAATTTATATATTTAATGCAATGGATGATGTTGTTTGCCTATTTACATTTACTGTGTTGTGATTACCTTACATGACGTCCTCCGCCCCAGAACGTTTCCGCCGTTCTTGGTTTTGGGGTGTGACAAAGACAAACACTTCACACAATTGGCCTTAGTTGGTCTTTCTTTTATCCAAAACATCACAAATTACCAATTTCAAATGTACAAGAGTAGAAAACTTTTACTCTTACATTTGACAAGTGTTTTAAACCTTCTTTAAGACATGTCACTCAAATTACAACCTTGGAGTATGAGTCTAAGACTTGTATTGGAACGAAGTATGACTCATCTTCTTGATTTAACCATTTCAACAATTCAAGTTCCTCTTCTTAGTCATAAGAATGCACTAAGATTTACTTTGAGAACTAATTGTAATATGGTTTCTTAATCATTAAGATGATCACAAAACTGATACTAGAGTACTCTCCCATCTTTTCAGATTTGAGAACCTTTTATCTTTCTGCCTAAGTTGATTCTTCTTATTCGCTCTGCCTTACATTGGAACCTTTTCCAATGTCTCAGAATTAGACTTAATCTTGTAAGTATAATCATATTTACTGAGCTTTAGTAAACTATGACGAATAGTCTTATCGATATTTTGTGGTGGACTTAATCAGTGCACAAGAATGTGTACTCGATCCCTTAGTCCATTACTTGACTCACACATCCATGTGAACAAGTAATTAATCTTAATTTTCCAATACTTGAAAGTTCTCATTCATCATGCTATACACCTTACATGATTCCAAGTTCCGGTCCAATTGAAACTTGGGTGATGAGAATCTTTCCTTAATTGGTAAATTTAGACATTACCACAAATGAAAGAATCAGTATCATATTTCCACTCTTGCTATTAATGGAATCATATAAGAAACAAGAATTTTAATAGGTGCCATTGTAAGGATATTTTAAAATAAATAAAATCAGAAATTTTCCTTTTATTTTGAAAACATTGCAGAAGAACTTGTCCTTACAATCCATATGAAAACTTGTTGTTATCTATTCCTAAGCAATATCTCATAACTCCTAAGAAGTAGCTCAAGAATCCGATCTTCAAACTATGCGATAGAAATCCATCTACGCGATCAGATTCAACATATTCTTTCTTTAAGTCTCTTTACTTTTCTTTGATTCTTAAAACATCAACATGTGACCCAGTCACATCATATATCTAGAATCTTAGAATAGAAACTTAGCAGAGTTAGATAGTGGACTTTACCCGAAGTAGAGTCAAACTTATTGACTTTAACACCCTTAGGTAAATTGGCAGCTTCGCAACCAATGCCCCTTCCTTTGGCAATTTAACATATGGATGCTTTGGTAATGGGACTATCATAGACTTAGCCTTTCTCTTTACCATTTGGTCAACCGAATTGACTATGGCCGATCCCTTTCCATTAGGAAGAGAGAGCTTTACTGGATATCCAATGTCATCATTGTCAATGTCCATAAAGTTTTAGGAAGTTGATCTTAGCAAATAGATAAGATCATTAAGGGTCTTGTCATAGTCTGTTTCCTAGGTGTTCCAAAAGAAGCTCACTATGTGACTTAGAAAGTGATTGAACTACCAACTTTCTCAAGACTATGACACCCAACTCTCCCGGCTTGTCAATATGTGACTACATCTCCAAGATGTGATCACACCTAGATCTTCCCTTTCCAATAGGGCTTGAGTGACCTTAAACTTTTCAAGAACTTGTGGGTTAAGGAGAATAATTGGAGGAGGTGAAAGAAGTATGATTTCCATGGGACATCATCTTCATTTAGCAAAGCTTGTTTCAAGAGATTTTGGAAGATCATAGATGTCTAAACCAGACATCTTTTGGGAGATATTCAAGATAGTTGATCTAAAGTCCTTAATATGACACCCAATATGAAATATTAAGGCTAGGACCCAACAAACTATTTTATAACTTAGAAGAGGGATGCCGTAATCCAAGCTATAAAATATTTGAAGGTAGGTGAATGACGATTCACCAATTTCCACCAAGATAAATGAAATGTATTATTAGCTTTTAATTGGATTTGAAACTCCTAGACCTTTGAGATTCATTGAATTGTTCAATGGCATGTTCCAATCTCGAGTGTGCCCTTCAGGTTTTGTGACTGGGATGCCGAGGATCACAAAATAAGGTGTGAAGTAACCATGCAAATTACTTGGTACCCTTAAGTGTTTACCCCTCAATCGATGTGCCGGTTAACCACACATGCTCCATCGATACTATGATAAACATTAAGTTACCCTTTGCCTACCTTATTAAATACGAGTTAGTGTGTCGGTTAACCACACACGCTCCACTAACCGACTTAAACAAAGTGCAAAGTGTAATTTCATGGATTAGCACCTTATTCACATTTTCCTAAGTAACTAAGATTGGGTATTATTAAGAGTTTAGTTACTTAGTATTTATCATTAATACTTTTAATGAAGGGATAATTATAGTCCCGTGAAACCCGTTCGGCTAACGACCCTGCACCGGTCAAGGAAGTGGTGGGTGAGAGTGGACACCCATTAAACTGCCATTTTATAGGCAGTAACCTTATACCCCCTTATAGACCGGCTTCGTGAATGAGGCCTACTAACGGTAAGACTGACTTTACTCTTATACATATATATATATATATATATATATATATATATATATATATATATATATATATATATATATATATATATATATATATTATTAGCTTATAATATTATAAAGTATAAGGGTTGAATTTTAACTTTTAAAATTCTAAGGGCTAACTCGGAATTAAAGTATTCATAAGAGAAAACTTTACAAATTCCAAAACTTGAGGGAAAGTTTTGAAACTATTCAAAACTAATTAATTCCATAACTTATGTGTTTAAAGTAGTTTTAATCCAAAAACTCTTCAAGCTCCATAACTTGAGGACAAGTTATGGAAGACTTTAAACTAATAAAAGAATTAACTTTTCTTTATTTTATAACTTATGGAATTAATTAAGGTTACACTTTTTTATTTATTTATTATTTAATGAAGAGACTCTTGGTCCTCCATAACTTGAGGACAAGTTATGGAGTCATCAAACCATTTAATTAGAACTAGACTCTTCATTTTGTAACCTTTGCCAACTTTTATGAGTTTTATGAAACTTAAATGCGACTTTTCATATAACTTGAGGACAAGTTACAAAAACACATTTTAGAATCAACTCTTAGATTAATTTGGATTGAAAACTCATAATCAATTAACTTTTTTATTAATCTAAGCAACTCATAAGAACAAGATAATTCAAATCAAACTTTTTTCATGTAATTAGCCTAATCACTAAACTAATTCAAAACATGAATCTGTTGACAATTATCTTGGAAATTGGATTAGCATGAACATTACCACATCAAAAACAAGTTTATAAGTTCAAAAACAACTTAGGGTAATGTTCCTAGTCCATTTCTAGCCAAAAACCTCGAAAATATGTTGTCTCGGGCTCCTACTCGTCGAGTGCACGAACCAACTCAGCGAGTAGGATGATTTTACTCATGGACTCGGCGAGTTCATCAGTGGACTTGGCGAGTCCAGTGCCCAGAAAGCCAGAATATCGAGTTTTTCAGCAATTTGCATCAAGTATAATTGAAAACAAGCCTAAGCTCTGATACCACTGTTGGGTTTTGAGCATTCTAACACTCCCAAGTGTACATGCAACCCCAAATACCTTGGATCTATGTTTTCTCTATTATAAATGCAAATATGAACATCCAAGGTATTATCCTAATCTAGCATACAAAACAATGAATATAAAAAGATAGAATACATACCTTTTGATGTAGAATGTCTTCATGAAGCTTGAGTGCCTAGTGCCTCAAGTGTGACACCTCAAATGGTTCACACAACACCAAATACACTTGGAATAACTTGAGAGAAATCTACAACTCATGAAATCGGCTAGCCCTTCATTACACACACTAGTGTCGATTTTGGTCAATAATATGATGCTTATATAGTGTGTTACAATTAGGGTTACACCATGTAAACCCTAATTGTCATGACCTTTCATTTCCATGACCCATGGGTTATGTAACCTCCATGGAGCATCCTATGGGTTTAACCCAACTTGATTATCCATGGAGCTTTGGCCCACTATATAAGTTATGGATGATTTGCACAATCAACCCATATATTTAATTAGTCTTCTTTTGATCACATAATTAATTCTAAATTAATTGTTGATCAATACTAATTAAATATTATTATTTTTACTATTAATATACTAGAACTTATAATACATTAATAACCATAAGTGTCTTATTTCTCTCATTTAGTCTATCCAAGTGCATGATGCCATGCAACCCAAATGGACCATGCCGGGTCGGGTCAAGTCTTACCAATTATAGTTATGGAGTTAGACATTAATCCAACAACAATAACTCTGTCACATAACTCTAATTACCACTCAAGGTAAAGTAAAGTGAGAAGACTCACCTCAGATGTCTCGGTAATATCTCGCTCGCATAACATTGATCTAGCCTCTGCCTACACACTTAAACGATCATCTCAATTGATAACGGCTCTCTAGGCTAGAATAAATCCTCACACGTCCTCTAAGAAGGCTAAAAGACCATTTTACCCTTCAAATAATCCACATGTTCAATTGTTGACCAAACCCTAAAAGTCAACAAAAGTCAATGGTCAACCCTTTGACCAGACTCACCGAGTGCACAATTGTGACTCGACGAGTTCAGTCATGAACTCAAGCCCTCAAAATCCCCAATGACTTACCGAGTCACTTCCCCAACTCAGCGAGTCACCAACTAAGTGATTCATGGGGAAAAACTATCCTACTCGTCGAGTCTGTTCTTGGACTCGGCAAGTTCATGCCATGCTCAAACTCAAATGACCTCCTGAGGTCAGATCTGTTCCTCCAATCCATAGATCTGGCCTTACCAACCACTATAATCACGTAAAGGTCTGATCTTTACACTCATGCCATGACAAAAGGCTTCCTTGGGTGAAATAACCCCTAAAATGGCAACCTAGGGCCATATCTCTAATGGAGTAGCAAAAAGTAATGTGAATGGGACTATCTAGACCTCTTAAGGTCTAGATCTAAAAAGAACTCCACCTTGGGACCTCACATACTTCGAATCCAACCCAAAGAATGCACAAGAAAACCCTATATTCAACTAGAACACCAAATACACGAGTTGGAGCACATATTAGTACCTCTAGTAGCGTCCTCTGATGAAGGGATGATAGATCTGAGCTCCTCAACCTTCCTTGTTTGACCTCCTTACTTCTTTCTTGAAAAAACACACTTAGAAGGATGAAATAGCCCTCCTCTTGCACTACAAGCCTTCTATATACTCTCTAGGGTTTCTCAGGGGTCTGATAGCCACAAATGGCGGCTTAAAGGTCCTTAAATAGGGCTCAGGCCCGAGGAATTAGGGTTTCATTAATCAGCACGGACTTGTCGTGTCCACGAATGGACTCGCCGAGTCCTCCATTAAATCAGTCCGACCATGCGCGATCCTACTCGGCGGATCTGACCGCCTACTCGCCGAGTCCCTCTCCAAAACTCAATATCAATGCCTAAAACAAGATTCCTGGAAATCCGGATGTTACAAAGGGAATTATTGTTTGAGGTGTCATCTATGTTTAATACATAAATTCCATTTATTGGTCTAGCCTCAAAATAGAAGATTCCTTTCAAGAAGGAGTGAATGTTATCATCAACAAATTTGAAATCATAACCACCCATTCATGTTATAGTTCATGATGAAAGCATTGTAAGACTTTGGCAAAGAGTTCAGAATGATATCTATAGCCAAGTTTTTTAGGTATAGAGAGCCCAATCTCTCCAATTGATCCATGTAGCTTTTCATCTTGAGAACATGTGTGCTCACATTACCATTCTCCTCCATTTTCAGGGCATGAAGTTCTCTGACAATGTCAAACCTTTTGGTTCTAGCTTGTTTTCCAAACATCTCCTTGAGATGTTCAATCATGTCAAAGGCAACGTAGTGTTCCAGATCCCACTGAAGATCAGAAATCATAAAGGCAAGCCAAGACATGAAACATCAAGTGAATCATCTATATGCTTTAGCCATGCATCATGTGCAACCTTTGGGAGAGCAAGTGGTTCATCAGGGGTTTGTTTTCATGGACATAGTCTTTTTTTCTTGTTTCATAACGATTCTTAAATTTTTGTGCCAGTCCAAAAAGTTGGAGTGGTTGAGCTTATCATTGTCAAGAATTGACCGAATGTTTGTGTTACACGAATTGGTGAAGCCGTCTATAAAAGTTTAACAAAGTTTTCATTAAGTATTTAATTCTTTAAATAATTATACCACATTTGTTTCCTAAAACATTATATATTTAAAGTCTAAGATCTAAGTTACAAATCAAATAAATGGTTAGGTATCCTTTATCTCATTTACCTAATTCTCACAAGGTAAATAACTTGTATTAATTACACCATTTGTAGTTACTAGATTTATGAGACCCTTAACAATCCATTTGTTAATTTGACATGTTTGGTCTCATCTATGCCTTGGAATACTCTTGCTTAGGTGAGCTTTATCACAAGTTGTTTCCAATCAAGTCATCCAATTAGAGAAACTTTTATAATTGGTCCATAACTTGGTTATAGACATCGCAAAAATACTTTGGTCATCTAAAGATAATACTAATGGTTAGTTATCATTTATCCCACTAGCATTATACAAGTAATGTGCAAGTGTTTCTAAAATTGGATGGCATAGACTTGCATTTTGAAAAAAAGGACTGGTACGTTTTATTATTCTATTTAAAACATGTGATATCATGACAATTGTATGCATCCAATATGTCATGGTATCAATTTTTCTTAAAATCACTTTTAAGGTTCTTATAAAAAACCTGGTTTTTATATTTCGGTTTGGTTCAATTTTAAAATTTATAACTAGTATTAAGTTTGTGTTTGAGCCATGTAGAACCTTTTAAATATTGTTTAATAAAACTCCCTTTCATTAAATAAAACTTTGGAGTTTGAATAAGTTATAAAAACATGATTTTTACACCAATAATTAAATATTTCAAAAGTTGCCGTAATTAACGATTTTATTGCTAGAATATGTTACATCTTATGTACATATTTTTACCTTTTGAAATCCAAACTCCATGTGATGTTTATTTTTGTTAAAAATAGTTTGAGTTTGAGAAAAACTAAGTTATCAACCACACACGATATTTACTTGCAACATAAACAACATAAGCATGCTTTGACATAAACAAGCCTTAAACTATATAACACTTTTGTGAGTCAACAAAAAAGTGTTAAGTCCTTCCTAAGGAACAAAAGGATCAAATATTACAACTTTTTCTTCATGTGATCTTCAAGCTCCCACTTGCATTGACAACCAACATTGTTGCAATTTTATAAAAACTTTATAAAAGTTATGAACCTTTATAAAATCTTTATAAAAACTTTGGGTCTCCATGGTTATTCAAGAAATGGCCTCCATGTTCATCTTGTTACATTTTTCATAAAATAAATCTAGTCTAAAACTAATCTATTACATAAAAAATAACAAGACTAAAAACTAGTTATTTTTATTACATAATTTATGAATAAAAGAATCAAACAACCATTTTCAACCAAATCACTGAAACAACAACACAAATGGTCTGAGGCTTGTTTATACACTCTAAAACACATACAAACATAAAACAACCTTCGTTTTTCTAAGACAACATTAAGTGACAAAAATGCATGTAAGTTTTGTCACATAAAGTGACAATTGTAAAGTTGTCAAAGAAAATATGCATGAACTTGTTTTTATAGAAAAACAAGTTATCCATATTCTCCAAAAACTAAGATTTCCATAACTAAAATATTTAACCAAACTTGCAAGGTGGCTCTGATACCAATTGTTGGGTTTTATTTAAAACATAGTTTCAAAAACTACAAATAATGGCAAGCAGAAGAATTGAGTTTTATAAAATAACATAAACATTTTATCATCCACCAAGGATCATCTTGCAAGTATAAGAAAGATTTAAGACACAACTATAGAAGGAAGAAGTTCTAACAACCTTTGAAGCACTTTGAGTCCTTTAGGGGAGGCTTGGAAGTTGATGGAGTGAGGATTAACCCTTGAGACACCAACAATATCCCAAGTTGATTAGAATGCTAGTTCTTATGTTAATTCTTAAGGTTGGAAAAAAAATACCTAAGTATATATTCGAAGAGAGACAAACAAGTAGCAATTTCTGCAAGAACTCAAAGCTAAAGAAGAGATGGAGTGAGGATGAAGAAGCTCACAAATGTTTGGGAAAATATGCAAGCCAAATGGTGTATCTAATACAAGTGCAAGCTTAATCCTTTTTATAGCCATAAACCATGGTCATTTACTATTAGGTATTTATACATTTAAGACTACCATGCCCCTAAGTCATCAATCATGTCTCCTAGGGTGGTTACTTTTGCATTAAACAAATACAAAATCCATGCTCTCAAAAGAAGACAAATAGTTTAAATTTTATAAACTCATAGTTTATAAAATATAAACTTTGTCTTTAGGCAAACGATAAAAGAATCAACTAGTCCAAAATGTTGTACATGACTTATTAATTCATACATTATGAAATAATGTGTTACTTTTATTGTAAAATAATTATTTCCTTAAAATAAATATTTTCCAAATTTATTGTAAGAGTTTATGAATATTTATTGAAAGCAATTTCTAATAAATAATCAATTGTATCAAGTTGTTATTAGTGTGACCCTTAGGATCATATGTTATTTAGCAATATCATTTTAATATGAGTCTTGAGCATACTAGATCTTTCAGGTTCTTCTTCTGTGATCACACCCCAAACGTAGTAGACCGACCAAGACACCTTTCGAATCAAACCGCAATCAGCCTTTGGATCTGTTTGTCTGACGCGACACGTAATCAAGTGGACGCGTCATGTCCTTTGGAGAAACTTATGGTTTAAAGAAAGAGGATAAGAGATTGATTTCTCTACAGTTTGTTACTAGAAATCAGATGATTAACATTAGTCAAATCCATAAATTGAACCATCTATTTATATGGGAGGTCAAGGACTCTTTAAAAGATAATTACTTTGTAACGTCCCGATATTCAAAATAAAATTTTCTTTTTTAAACTAGAATAAACACACATTTTCATAACGATATATTCAAGGCAAAACCCTTTGATTGTAAACCGTAGTTCAAAAATCAGAGTTATAAAGAAATATATATAGTAGAATCTCTAATCATTAAAATATTGATGGGTGTATACAACATTCGCCTTCCTACGAACTGATAAAGTATCTTAAAACTTTTAGTCCACAACTGTAACCGAAATCTTAGTGAGTTCCCCAAAATACCTTACACAACAATACACATACAATGCATCTACACAAGGCCTACAACACAGGGTTGGACCTCCACTTGGGCCTTCATCATAAGGTTTACCTACTCTCTTAGGGCCTACAACATAAAGTTGGACCGCCTTCCTAGGGACTACAACATAAAGTTGGACTGCCCGGGTATCTTGGGATTCATCACACAATTGGACCACCTCAACCCACCCATAATATGTCGCCATATGCATATAAACAACAAACTATCAAACAAATAACCACAAGTAATTATAACAAATCTACCTGCCTATCAGCTCACTACAACATATTATCATCTTAACATGCAAATGATCTTTATTATAGTAAAAAGCATAGTGAGAAAACTCACCTGAGCTAAACAGCAGAAGCTCAACAGCAACCTTAGCAACAAAGACAACTACACAAGCTACCTAAAGCCAAACCATAATTGGTCCTTAGCTAAACAATTAATTCTACCAAGGTTTAACTAAATGTCAAACTAGACAAAAGTCAATGGTCAAAGTCAAAAAGTCAGCATTTTGGTCATCAGGCGCTCTATGCCCATATCTAGGCACTCCGCGCCCATAAGAATACAAAACAATCAAGCTACTTAGCCAAAACAAGCGCTCACCAGAAAAACTGCATCGCATCCTGGCTTAATCCAAAGGGCAAAATGACATAATCCATTAAGTTAATTCCTCAAATTCCCATATTTGATCCTTAACAATTTCCTAACTGATAAAAAGATCTGAATCATCATGATGTTTAAGTAACTTTATACATTATAAGGCCAAAAACTTTCAAGATCTAAAAGCTAAGCGAAGAAATGTCCAAAAACCCCATCTTTCTTTATGCATGGATTAGAAAGGAACTCTTGCATGCACTATTTACTCAACCAAATGACCATATAACATCCCAAACATTAGTCAAAAACTCAAAAGTTCTTTCAAATCAATGGAATAAGCAACAAAGTGAACAAAACCACTAAAATTAATAAAAAAACCCAACAAACTCTTAGATCTATGGAGGAAATATAATAAAGTTTGAAACTTTAGATTTTTCCAAGGTCTAAAGGTGTTAAGAAGGCTGGATTTTGAATATCCATGCTTCAATACCCAAGCCTTCATGCATCATTACCCAAACCAACATAGGAACAAAAAGGATCAAAAAGAGCACCAAAATTATTTTATGAGAGGGAATGAGTTTCGAAGACTTTATTGGAGACTAGGGTTTCATTAGAGGTGTTCTAGAGGAGGTAGACGTTGAAAATGAAGAACTACATGGTTAATAGCCTTTAAATACTCCAAAAAAAAACCTTAAAACGGATAGCCGACTAGGTCAAAGGTTCCTAACACTCCTTAAAGGGTGCCCCACGCTTCTCAAATAAAATTCTGGATTTTTTCAGTTTTTAGCGAATAATTCGAACATCCTTAACTTCTTCGTTCTAACTCCATTTTCATTGATCTTTATATAAGCACGAAGGTATTTACATGCCCCAAAATTCTATCCAATTACATTTGACTTTAAGCATACCGAACTTAATTTATTAATACATGCAAAAAGTCTTGAATGTCACTTTTTTTCCCATTTTACCCCTTTAGCTCTATAGCACAATTAAGGGCTTAAATCACTTAGCCAACATTATTAATATCCAATAAGGTATAAAATTTTTTCCCTTGAGGCCTAATAACTTTACTCGATCAAATTATAGTTCATAATCCCAGAATTAGAGACATCTTGAAACTAGTTGTTACAATACTCCTCCAGTTAAAGTGGATTTCAACCTCGAATTCCAACTCAGTTAAAATTTCAGAAAACATCACCAACACAATCTGTGTGCTTGTCCCAATCACTTCATAAACTCAAAGCACCCATAAATAAAACTAGATAGACCACTCGAAACCCAACCGATGCTAACAAACAATCCAATCACTTGAAAATACTCAACTGCAACAACTATCTCTCTCTCCCCAACTATAAGACCCAAATCATAGAGAAGACCACTCAGACGGGAAACTCTCAAAATTGCAACTATAACCAACACCATCAATTTACTTCACAAAAATAGGGACCCATTAGTCTAAACTCTAGAAACCATACCTAAATATTGATGATCATCCATTTGTCGTACCTACCCCTATTCCCTGACTAGGAACACCACCAAACCTTGCAAAACAAGCAGTCAAAACATCCCAATCATGAATTTCAATAAATCCCAAATATGGAAATTATTCCTAAAGGACTTCAAATACACACCTGACTTCCTGACAAGTCATCACTAACCCACTGCTCCTACAAGTGTAACAATGGTCAATCTAAAAATCATGCATGACATCCAAAACTCCCATAATAGCTCAGGAGCATAACCATCTTATAGATCATTAAAGTGATTAATGTGTTATTTTTATATGAATAGTTTTAAATTTATAAAAACCTCGCAAATCTCAACTACTTTGATTCAAACAAATAAGCAAAAGGTTAAACTATAGACATAAAAGTAAAGAGGGGGGGTTTGTTTAAATTATTAAACTTGTTTAAACACTCAAGTTAAGCAAAAAAAAAGCAAAGAACTAGTTAGGAGCAGTAGATTTAAAATACTTCCACTACAATACAAATCCTCCTAGTTTTTATGTATGACTCGTATGCATGCAATCAATTAATAAGTTGGTTACTGAATTTTATGACTAGTTATCTTGGTTGGAATTACTAGTACTAATGATTAACGAACATTTAATCCCAATGATCATGCAATTAGTAAACACAAAACCATTTAATTATATTCAACTATGAACGATATGATCTAACGATTTCTTATGGATTATCATGAAAATAAATCAAATCATCTCATAGATAGCAATAATTCTCTAACATAATCAAAGTTAATAATTTATATTACCTAACCATAGGATTGGATCAATCTTTAGTCCTAACAATTTAATGATCATAAACAGTTAAGAAGTAAGCTAATGTAACTAGATTGATCATCTAAACTACAAATAAATCAAATGTAGGTATTAAAAATCATAACTTTAACATGAAAGATAAACAATCAACCAAACACAAGTTAAAATCTAACTCACATAATTCGACTAAAGAAATTAAAACATATTAACTAGCATCCATGTGACAACCCGAACCTTTTTCTGTTAATGTTAGCCAATTTCCGTTAAATAAGTTTTGAATTTTTATTTAGTTCTATCAAATTCTTATGGCTTGGTAAATCATTTAAGTTATATAAATTAATTTATATATGGGTCGGAACCAAAATCGCATGAAAACCTGAGTTGCTTCGAAAATCAGCGAAAACCGGCATGACTGGTGTTCACGGCCGTGAACCCGATCATGATCGTAAACTGTTAACGGTTGGTGGACCCCACCACCGACCATACACCCAGCCTATATATACATGACTGCTACCCTCATTTATACTTTTCTGGCCACGAAAACCCTTTCTCTCTCTCTAAAAATCATCAACCGCAAACACAAAAATACCTTATTTTCTTCCGAAAATCATCAAGAATCACCTTTGCGGTGTTGTTGTAGAGCATCTAAAATGTGTCCCTCATCGAATCAAGCGTTGTTCTTGAGTTCATGGTCGTGAACCCTTCAAATCTTCATATTTCACCAAGAACAGGTCATGAACCCTTCAAACATTCAATGGTTGTAAACCCTTCAAAGGCAGTAAACTGTTCACGACCGAGAATAGTTCACGGCCGCAAACCTTCCCAAGTCGTGAACTTGGCTGAAATCCCGCTTTTCAGATTCAATCGAGTCCCAGTAACATTCCTAAACCAAAAGCAAATGTTTTCCAACACTATAATTAATGGTTTCGCTAATAAAATACATATATGTATTTAATTGTTATTAGGATCCCGTTAAGTGTCGCGTACATCAACCCGAGGGTCCTCAGTTCTAGTTTCGTATTCCAACACTTTCACGTAACTAACAGTGAGTTCATACCCATATGCTTTTACTTTTTTAATGTTTTCAGGGGGATACAAGCCAAACACAAATGACTTTGTGAATTTATACAAAAGGATTTCAACATGCTTAAAACTGATGCAATTGATACAACCATACGGTTTCCATATTTTTATAAAATATTTATATATTTTATCACTTTTGTAATATGCTGAGCTTAAGGGATGTTTTTAGCTTACAAGCATAATTGCACAGTCTTCGAATCAATACACAAACCAAGTACATAACATTCACGTAAACTATAATAAGTATAGTTTGGGATTTCAATACACAGTTTTACATTTACAAGCATATAAACTATGAAAGATTTAGTGTATGATATTCAATGATATTTCTCGAGTAACAAGAATACATTACTAGATAACTATTTAAGTATAATTATTACTCTACAAAGTATACAAACGGATTCAAATACAATAGAACAATACAAAACTACATGTAAACTAGTTAATACAGGATTGTGAGAAGACTATTCAATTTTGCCCTTCGAGGTACAGGTTAAATCATATCATTTAGTGTAACCATAGTCTCTTGGAAGGAGAGCGTGAGATTTGAGAATGGATCTATTCAGGACTGACCATCCCACACCTAAACTTTTAGCTACAGTTAGGTAGGCATGCCTGGGGTGACGAATATCATACCGTCCGACGCCTGAAGAATGTCGCAGAGGTTATCAGTCATATCAAGCATGGTTATATGACTCACAATAGTATAAACTAACCTATGTTTGTGGGATTTCATTCTTTATTAGTTTTATTTTAATTAACAGAACTACTATACATTACACTGAAGGATTTCAGGGATACAAAACATGGTTTTATTTTAAGTAATAAAACTACTATACATTACTGGTGGTAGCCAGGGATTTCATACAAAGGATTTTCATTCAAAACAACATTATACAATACAGATAGTGGTAACCAGGCATACAGACTAATACTTTATGGAACACAATAACAAACACATATGTTACAAAATATTGGATTTTCTTGGAAAGTATATAAACTTTCTTTTACAGGTATAAAGACAGGTTTACATTTAAAAACATTCTTATGAACTCACCAGATTTAATGCTGATACTCTTTTCAAAACTGCTTTTATTCTGAGGAAATCAGTAGGTAGGTACTCCCACGTCTTTTATATTTTGTTATACTTTTGGTGTATACAAAATATGTATTAAACAGATGTAAATATTTTACTTATTCAATGTAATGGTTGTCCTCCACCCCTGAATGTTTCTGCCGTTTCGGTTTAGGGGTGTGACAGTCCATATACATCTTGTGAAGGTAATAAGGTTTTTAGCCTTGCATCTTAACTAGAAAACATAATATAACAAATTCATAAATGAAATACATGATATAAAACAAACCGAAACGATAAAACCAATAAATTCTAGCTTGATCTTCAAATACACACTTTAAAAAATGTGTTCATCAGCTCTTAAAAACATTTGGAATCTTTAAGTAACTTATTCCCTAAGTTGGTGTAAGTTGGCATCCGAGTTAAGCCCGTAAAACTCATATATTTATATATTTACAACACTACAGAGTGGTAAAGGTCTCACCATCGTGTGGAGATCAGGCTTCCTTGTTACACACGAACATGTATATCAAGATAGAAGTTTCTGGATTTTTTTTCTTTTGCTGAAGGGGCGTGGCACGTCTGTAATATCCAGATTATTTGAGGTATTTTATTTATTTTAACTAACTGATATTTGGGTTGCCACGACATGGTGGAGGTACCACCACGATGTGGTATGGAAAGAAAGTTCACAGATCTTATTTTAGTCCCCACGGCGTGACAATATGTTGGCCACGATGTGCCGACCATCTGATGAGAAAACCCTAAAGTTTTGGGTATTTAAAGGAATGTATGGGCTAGTGTTTGCTTTCCCACACCCTCCAACTATAACATCCTGACTTCCAGGTATATGAGTTATTTCTTGAAAGGAAAAATCCCTTTGGAACTCGTCGAGTTGATGGCCTCAACTCGATGTGTTGAAAGCTTTTGGGCTGTAGACCTATTTGGACCGACTCGACGAGTTAGTAAGGTAGAACTCGATGAGTTGGCGGCTGGATGAGAAACCCTAAATTTTAGGGTTTGCACCCTATATAACCTCCTTAAGTATTTGAGGTTGATCTCTTATCAGCCTCCAAACCCTAATATCGACCTTGTAAGCCCTAATCTTCATTTCCTCTCATATTGTGAGTTAGTATGGCATTTTGGAGAAAAGAAAGAGAAGATTCTTTGAAGGAAGAAAGGATCTACCAAGCAAAGCATTTAGTCTCTAGCTTGGCACTCTTGTGGATTGTTACCAGTATTCAAGATCCGATTTTTATCTATATATGTAGCTATATCTTGAGTTTTGCCCTTTTTCCTCCTTATTCATGGATGATGCATGTATGACTTCATAATTTATGAATCTCCAGGGCAAGATGGTCTCATAGTGGGTTAGATCTGGATTTTTGTCAAGCTTTGATGCCATGCATGGATTTTAGGGCATATTTCCCCTTTTTGGTCCATTTTGGCTTCAAGACATGCATTGGACATGCATGTCTATAAAGCATCAATCTTTGGGATGTTTTGAGGTTAGGACCTCTTCTGGAAAGGATGGGTTCCATATCTCTAGGGTTTGGGGGATTAATGGTTAAGCCTTTGAGTTTTCAATCCTTGATTAAGAGCTTTTGAGCATTTGGGTAGTCCTAAAGGATAAAGTTGGAAACTTTATCCTTTAAGACACCTTTGGAGATCATATTTGAGCCTTAGAGTCCCTGGAATCGAAGAATCATCTGAATGTGTTCAGCATGAGGGAAAACTCGTCGGTTGTCCAGCCAACTCGGCGAGTTGGATAGGGTTTTCCTGACTTTCCGAGTATTGAAGGAACTCGACGAGTGGCTAGGTACACTCAATGAGGTAGGTCAACATGGATTGTTGACCTTGACCGTTGACTTTGACTTTTACCATGGTTGACCAAGTTTTTCTTTGAGGGCATTTTGGATATTTTGGGGTTTTGATAGAGATGTTCACATGTTGGTTATAGGCATTCGAGTCAGGAGCTAAGATTTGAGAGTTGGATCTTATCATTCAGTGTTGCTTGTGAGGTGAGTTTCCTCATTGTACTTATGGGTCGAAGTCACCAACGTCGACCATTTTCGATTGTTATTCTGGTTATCTTAGGATGCCATTAGGTTGTTACGATCGCCTAAATTGGTACCTTTGTAGACAAGATGATGCTATGCTTATTGATCTGTATGACATGTGCTTGCCTATTGATTGATTATGTGTTTATGAGTTATGTATATGTCGACATGTGTTTGTGTGTGGTTAGGTTGAGGTGTTCATGCTTTGTGCATGTTGTTGTTGGTTATGGATCATAACAACATAATGGCATCCTAAGATAACCAGAATAACAATCCATATAGGCTGAAGGCCCACAAGGCGGACCAGTCAAGCTAAAGGCTATGTTCATGTTGTTGTTGGTTATTTTTATGTGGTGGTATTTTTGTGAAGACTCACTAAGCTTCAGGCCTACAGGTTTTGGTTGTGTTTCAGGTACTGCAGATGATCGCGGAAAGGCGAAGGATTGATCGTGCACCTCCATTTTTTTCATGTTATGCTTTCTGGGAAAAATTCTGATGTGAAACCTATTTTGAAAACAATATGTAATAAATGATGATTTTTGGATTAATGTAAAAGTTTTAAAATTTTCAAAATTTTATAGATGTTACACCAACACTCTCAAACATCAGAAACCCTAACCTTATTTCCCTTTATGATTCTTGGCTCATTTTGGTGCTTGTGGTAGCTTGAAGAAGAAGAAGAAGAAGAAGAAGAAGAAGAAGAAGAAGGTGTTCTAGAGTATTGATCTAGTAAGGGAACCTCATCATCATCTTCTTGTGCATATTCTAGACCTTTATAAGTGTCCAACATTTGAGCTTTTTCATTCCACATATCTAGATCCAAGTTCTTGTCCATTTTCTTCATGATTGTGGAATTTTGATGGAATGGGTTCCATAAAGTTGGAAACTTTTTGGATCCTTGAGGTACCAGTGAGGACATATATTGTATATCTGGGGTTTGTTGGAAGGAATTGGTCCCATGCAATGTTTAAGCTCATTTCTCCCATGTTTTGGCCTAAAAATGGAAAAGAAACGCATTGGACATGGATGTACATAAAGCTATTATTTTTATGGTCCAGTAGGTGTACGAAACCCTTTTGGAAACTTTGGAGAAGTCGCTTTTGGTGATTAAGTACTTATTAGGTGAGTGCATGCATTAAGTTCACATTAAGGACTTAGAGCTTAAGATCTCAATTTATTAGGACATATTAATGGATAAAGTTGGAAACTTTATCCATCAAGACATTGGGAGGACTAGATCTGAGCTTTGGAGCTCTTTGAATAGTTGGAAAATAGGTTAAGCTACTGAAACCCAGTTCCCACATCGTGGCGTCTTGGCCGCCACGACGTGGCGACTGGGAGAATCTTGATTGTTTTGTCTTGACGCTTACACGATGTGGCCAATGGAAGGCTGCGATGTGGCAATTCACTAAGGTAATTTTTGGGTTGTTGACTTTGTCGGTTGACCTTTTACCATTGACTTGTTGACCTGAGTTGACTATTGGTCACGATTGTTGGATTTAGTGTGAAGACTATGTTTTGACCTTGTAAGTTTTGATAGGAGTGTTGTAGCATATGTTACGGGGTATTGAGTTGTGGTTTAGTTGATCTCTCGATTCAGGTTAGTCTTTTCACTATACTTTAGGATGCTATCTGTCTTTGTGAGTCTTGCATTATATGCTCGGCGAGGTATGTTTGTATGTTGGTTTGAACCCATTATGTATGCTGGTCGAAGCCCTTTTTGTATGATGGTAGGGGCTATTATGTATGTTTGGCGGGTCCCTTTATGTATGTTGGCTAAGGCCCGTTTGTATTGGACGGGGCCCGTTATGATGGGTCGGGCCCGATATGTGGGTGTGGCCCGATGTTATGTATGGTATGATGTATTTACGGGAACTCACTAAGCTTCGTGCTTACAGTTTGTGGTTTAAACGTTTTCAGGTACTTCCAGTTCCAAAGGGAAGGGTCGGACTTGATTGCACTGCATCCGTTGATGGGTTTTCCGTAATGAATACTTTTGATATACTCTTATGCTTGAAAATTTTTACTACCATTTTGGGATGTTAAAACGTCTTTTGCTGATTTTCGTGCTTTTGTTGTTTTTCATTCGCTTTTGCTCTGTTTTCCTCGATTTGCATCCCAACTCTGATTTTAACTATAATTAAACATTTCAATGCATATTACGTATCATATATCTTAAAATATAACATTTTTATCAAATATATTAAGAAAATAGCCTGCAATTTGTAATTAAATAAGGCCATATTAAAATACCCCACTACTAGAAAACAGCCCTTTAATGACACACAAAAAATAGGACACACCACTTTTGCAATTCCAGAGGTACCAGACGACGGAAATATGATTTTGGAGGCGTTTCTTCTCCGATTTCTAAAGATCTGAAGACTATGGATCATCTCCTTCAAGTAGATTAGTAAGATTAGCTGTTTGATGTCTCTTTTCATTTGTTTTTATCAGATTTTAGCCACTTCTGGATAAAACCTTAGTTTTCAGTTCTGCAAAGATGAGTACTTTTCATGTGATTGATCATTAGATAAGGTTTTTGATTTGTGTTTCTATATAGATTCTGTAGTTTTGTTCTTAATGAATGTTTAATTTTGATTTTCGTTAGTCTGATAACCTAGTTAGGGTTTTATCATTCTAGTTAATCAGTTAATAGAATCCGTAATTGTTTTTGTCAACTTGTAAAAGTAACAAGTATCAGATTAGTTCTGTTTTGGGATTTAACTCTGGTATAAACTGTAAAAATCATATCTTTACGCTTCCGAGCTTGTGAGAAGTATTGGGTATTGCTAGGAATTTTTAAATGAACTTAGTGCAACTTTTCTCATCTTAATTAAGAGATTGTTTGATTAGACACTAAAAAGTTAGGGTTAATTGAAGAGCTTGTTTTGGTTAACTAAATAAGGTAAAAGAGATTATACTTGAGGTTGTTAGTTTTTCTCAGTACCATCTTAGATAGAATGCATCTCAAATAACCAGGTCAATGTAGATTGCATGATTAGGAAAGTTGTTGCAGAGCTGAAACCGCTTTTATTGTTGATTTTCTTTTAAATTTAATATCACTGCATTTTTAGTTTTTAGTTTAATTCAAAATCCCCCATTTATATTATGATTCTTGACTAGATGTGCCTGATGAAAAAAGGCATTGACTATTACGCTATGTCCCTGAGGATTCGACCCTACTTCCCTGTGCTATATTTTTAGGGCAACCAACAGTGATAATTTACTTGTTTAATACGTGCGCGATGGCGTGTTAACAATAATCAGATTAATTGTTTGATAAGTAAACATGTTAACTATATAACTGTGGGTTGAAAACCGTATGTAACCATGTTTCCTGACCTGACCTACTCACTTTCTTTGTATCGCAGGTAACGATACGAGTGTACATTATGCTGAATTTAAGGAGTATAGACTGTTAGTGTAAATTAATGTAAGGACTGCTTATGCTTAGTTTGGTGTCAGTTATGACATCCCAAGCTTTTAAACTATAAAATCTTCTGAAATGTCTTGATTATTGATCTTATATCGTGTCAAGGATATTTTGGGACGAATTCCGCCATAACAAATGTTTTAAATAAGCATAAATAAAAAGTTTTAAAATGACTGTAAAAATGGGGATGTCATAGTTAGTTCCATAGCATTAGCTTAAGAGAACTAGGAGTATTTGAAGATTTCTAGACTTTAAATTAGAATGTTAAGCGATGATTGTAAGATGAGTGTCTTATATATTTCATAATGGGGGTGAAGGTGGGTTGCACCTAATCCCACATTGACTGGGAAGGAGAACTAAACATTCATATAAGGGATGTGGATACCTATCTAGTCACAATGCATTTTAAAGTCGTGGGGCCAGCAGATCCTATAATAACTCTATAGTTAAGCGTTCTCGGGCGAGAGCAACTCAAGGATTGGTGACCCACCGGAAAGTTTTTGTGTCAGGAGCCCAAAGAGGACAATATTATGATACGAGCCAAAGGGAATGATACAAATGGTATTAGAGCTTGGGCACAGGTCAATGTATCGCCAAGGATTTCAAACCTTATAATGGGGGTGAAGGTGGGTTTCACCTAATCCCACATCGACTGGGAATGAGAACTAAGCATTCCTATAAGGGATGTGGATACCTTCCCTTTCAAAACACATTTAAACACGTGAGGGAAGCAGATCCCATAAGAACTGTACAGTTAAGCATGCCCAGGCAAGAGATTTTCAGGGATGGGTGAACCCCTGGGAAGTTTTCATCTAGGGAGCCCAAAGCGAACAATATTGTGATACGTGCCAAAGAGGATGTTTTAGTTTGTTTTAGCTTAGGTACACTTAGTTTAGTTTGTTTTAGTTTTTTATAACTTAATAAATATAAGTCTTAATCAGATTTGGTGATTATTAAGTGAAGATGTTAATATATGATGACGACCAGTCATTTCAATTAGCTTATCACTCTGTTCTCCTTTTTCATGTTTAGAAACCACTTCATGAATATTAATTTACTCAGACCTCCATATTCGGTCATACTATTGGAATTAAGTTGTGATTTAAGATTATTATGAGCATTAGTGGATCCATAGAGATTGGACATAGTATAGAGATTATGTCAACACTCATGAGTACTTAAATGGAGATTTAAGTATTGAAACAACCTGCAATTAAATATATGCGTTAACACTCATGATCACTTAAATCGAGACGCATAAGGGGTTTTTCTTTACAAATTTGTTATGCATTAGTTTACTCTAACGCTATCTATAACTGGTAGTAATAAAGGGTATGTACATGTATGATATGATGAGTAGACAAAACCTGTGTAGTCAAATTTTGTTTATTCCTTCTTCCTTAACAAGAGAAGCGATATTTATGGTCGTCCTCGATAATTTGGTGCTAACATCAAAAGTTCTTGGCCGAGCCCTAACTAAAATTGAAGTATTTAATTTAGTAGTCTGACATAGTCTTCACAAATCTTTAGCAGTAAACAAAATCTTGTACAGTGAGATTAACCCTTATCAATTTCTCAGGTTCACATAGATAACTAGAACAAAGGAATAACTAATCACTTATTTGAGGGATGAATCATGACCAAATAAGAGTTTGGTAGTTGCATTGGATAACATACTATTTCTTGATTGTTAAAGAAGTATTAGACTTCAAATAGTTGATGAGTTGTCCAAGTGGGAGACTACTGTGTTGAATGCCCAAGATCATTAACCAATTGGTAATATTTCTAATGATGGCATGGTCCTTTTGGGTTGCTTTCATGATCCAATTTAGCAATAAGGAATTTAAAGAAAATAATTTATTACCGTATTATGAATTAATAAATTTATTGCAAATTATTTAGGAATTAATTAAATAGTTTTAATTAATTAAATGTGTTGGATATTTATTAAACATTAGTAATTAATTGGAATATTCCAAAAGCTTTTAAAATATGGTAGGGAACGAATCTATCCTAAGGATAAAGGATATGAACCAGCTTGAATAATGATAAGGATTATCCTTACGAACTGGAATTTAGATAGATACTATAAATTATGATTTTAGAGATCGAACCCTGGCACACATTTTTGCCTTTACTAAATTTTGTTCAGCCCTTTCTCTTTTACTCTATCCATTTTAACGAAAATTTGAGCAAACAAGTTCGTTGCTAAGACAAGTAAATAAGTTTCCAGTAATAAAAGTTTGTTGCTATAATGAGAAACAAAGTTCATTGCTATAATGTGAAACAGAGTTTATAGCAATAAAGTTTTTTCTCATTATAACAACGAAGTTTTATTAATAGAGACTTATTTACTTGTATTGGCAATGAACTTGTTTGCTCCTTGTAACAACAATGTAACACCCTGATTCCAAGGTATTAAATTTAAAGCTTATATTCACGTTCTTTAATCTACTCAGCGAGTTGGATGCCCCAACTCGTCGTGCAGAAGTGGATCAGGCCACGTGATTTAGGAGGTCTACTTGACGAGTTGGAGGACCCCAACTCGACGAGTAGGAGCTGGAAAATGAAACCCTAATTTCCATGGTTTGACACCCAATTTAAAGGGTTATGAGCCTCCCTCTGCCTCCCTTACCGTCCCCTTGGGCTCGTAAAACCCTAATCGCGCTTACTCTCCATTTTTGTGTGTTCAGAAGCTTGGAAGGCAGATTTTGTGAAGAGAGCTTGAAGTCTAAGGAGCTTGGAACAAGGAGAAGCTTGTGGATATGATTTCTACTTCATCTTAGCATCATCTTGAAGGTAACAAGTCGTTACCTTGACTTCTCTCTAGCTAGATCTCCACCTACAAAGGTTTTGGGCTATTTCTAGTTTGTTGTGGAGTTATTTCTGGATTTAGGCGTGATCTGAAGTTGTAACTTCAGATCTGCACTCCTCTAGTCCCTTATAGTCATAAAGTTCCAGTCTTTAGTAAGTTATGGCCTTCTCCTTACATAGAACTTCTTCTTTTTCTTGAGTTTGGCCTTTAAGACCTTACATACACTTAAAGTTTGCAACTTTACATGGTAAATATACCTTTGGAAACTAGATCTACAATTTGGATCTTTAGGGTAGCTTAAAAACATCTAAAAGAGAAATAGACTAAAGGGACTCAACGAGTTGCAATGTCAACTCGACGAGTCAGATGAAGAATGGTCGTTTTGGGTTTCCACATGGACTCAGTGAGTTAGTGAGATGACTCGACGAGTTAGTAAGGGTTTCCCCGACATTTGGACATCGCATGGACGCGATGAGTTATTTGGAAACTCAGCGAGTCAACTAGGGTTTTCACGATTTCTCGCGTTCTAGAAGAACTCAATGATTTAGTGGACTACACATGACGAGTTGGGTTACCATGGACTCTTGACCATGACCGTTGACTTTGTCTATGACCAAGGGCTACCCAGTTTGACTTCTAAGGGTATTTTGGGAATTTATGAAAGTGGATCATTGGCGGATGTAGTTGATTGAGTTTGGAGTTTTATTTGGGGAGTTTGACATTTATCATCTCGAGCTACTTGTGAGGTGAGTTCTTCTCACTATATCTACAAGGTCTAAGGCACCAATGTCGGCCCTTTCCGGATTTGTATCCGGGTTTATTGCATGTTGATATGCTAGTGACCTGTTAGGTCGGTATCCTGGTATATAGGATGATGTTATGCTAGTGACATGTTAGGTCGGTATCCTGGCATATAGGATGATGCTATGTTAGTGACCTGTTAGGTCGGTATCTGGGTATATAGGATGATGCTATGATTAGTGATCTATTAGATCGGTTTGACTGTTCTATATGCTAGCGTATGACCTTTATGTGCACATGATTGTTTGATTTGGGGGTTGGGTTGAGGCGGAACTGCTTTATGCTGAAGGCCAACATACCAGGGGCAGACCGGATAGACTGCAGACCCATGAGGGCATACTAGTTAGGCTGAAGGCCCGACGAGCGGTCTGGATAGGCTGAAGGCCCTAAAAGGTGGTCTAGACGTGTTGATGGATCAGAGAGCGGTCAAGATAGACTGATGGCCCTGCGATGTGGTCCAGTTAGGATGATGCCTCATTATGTATGTTGTTTACTTATATGATATGATTATGACTGTATGATGTTGGTATTTTAGAGGAACTCTCTAAGCTTCAGGGTTACAGTTGCTGATTTTGTTTGAGGTACTTCTGATGATCGCGGGAAGGAGAAGGCGTGATCATGCACCTCCTTATATTTTTATGGTTTGATTATGGGATACTCTGACATAAAACCATTTTGAAAACAAATTTGTAATGACTATTGGTTTTTGAATGTTTTAAAAAGTTTTAAATTGGCTTGATTTTTATAGGTGTTACAAGTTGGTACCAGAGCCTTGGTTTGAGTGAATTAGAGGAAACACTCGTATGTCTCCAGTCTTAAACAAAGGAAAATATTTTAAAATGATTTTTCAAATGGTTTTTCAAATGGTTTTCAAAATAATAAAAGAGGATGCAAGTGTACGATCAACCAAGGCCAGTAAGTAAGCCCCAAAATACATTACGAATTATTTGATTTTGTGATATGATAGAACAACATGCTAGTACTAGGATAGGGATCTTATGGAATTTCATGATAGAATTGCCTAATTATCTGATGCTTGATAGCCTAGGGTTTTTCCTTATATGAAATTGACATAATTACTATAGTTGTTTAGTGTATGTATCACAACCGTATATAATTAAGATCTTATAGCCTGAGAATGTTTGGTTTGGCCTTATTTCCTGTTATTGTTCGATTAAGGGCTTAGGGTAGGATCAGGTATTCGAAAGTCTATAGATTCCAACATTATGTATGGCTAGCATACACGAGTGTTGCAGGGTTGGTGGAAGTTTCATAGGTGGGTTGTGCGGGGTCAGTAAGCCAGTTATGATATATTTACACTTCCTCTAGGAGTGAGGATTGAGCGAGCGCCATGCTTATGTATATTGTTAGGGCGTTGTGATGATACTTGAGACAAATATGGGTTGGTGTGGAAGGTAGTATGGAATGTTTGAAAGCACGAGACCCACACACGTAGCAAGGAAGTCACAACCCCTAGGGCTTTGTTGCGAGTTGGTTCCTAGATTATTATATGGAATATTTGATATCTTCCTAGTATATTTTTTTAGCATGGTGGTTATGAGACGCTTTATGACGGGATCCCAATCAGGATCAAGAGATGGTGGTCAGGAGGGACCCGTAATGCCCGAGGTCATTAGTCAGATAAGGTCGGATGAGCTCGACGCCAGGATTCGAGAGATCCTGCATGATCAGGTTGCTACTCTGTTCCGAACACAGTTTCCAAAAATGTGTGGGTCTATTAAGACCGCCATGGTTGAGTACTTTCATGAGCACTATGTACCCATTGCTGAGACGGCTATCGCAACAGCTACAACAACTTTTATGGCAGTAGGGGAGGAGCCAGTCGGGCTTTTTAGTACCGGGATTTCGATAACATGAAGCCCCCGAATTTTGAGGGGATTCAGGACTTGACTATAGCCATAAGGTGGATGTATGATGTAGAGGGGTGTTTCTTCACGTGCTCATGTCCTACTGACCATAAGGTCAGATGTGCCTTGAACCTGTTGAGGTACGGGGCAAAGGACTGGTGGAGGTTGATGACAGGGTCATACACTAATGATCAGAGAGTTGCGGGTACTTGGGAGCAGGTCAGGGATATGTTTCGCGCTGGCTACATTCTATGGGTTGAGCGGGAGCGGTTAGCTCAGGAGTTTCTGGAATTGAGGCAGGGTACGGAGACGGTGATAGATATCACACACATGTTTGCTGAGAGGGTGATGTTTTTCTCAGAGTTTGCTTCTAAGTAGGCTCAGATGAGACGTTATCTAAGCAAACTCAAGAATGACATCTTTCAGTTTGTTGCTACCCAGCATTGTGATATATTGTTGGAGTTATAGGAGGTCGCTAGGCGGAAGGAGCTTGAGATCGACTTACAGTTTTCAGAGTAGGGACAGGCCCCGACGCAGTCGAAGCTAGTGCCAAAGCGGTGTAAGACCGCTGATTCTAGGTTGGGAGGCCAGCAGGGCCGCACTTGTGGTAAGTGCAGGAAGGTTCACTCGGCGGTTTGCAGATCGAGTAGTGCGTGCCGCAAATGCGGCAAAGAGGCACATTTTGTGAGGGATTGTCGCCAGCCAACCCTGATTCAGGATATGAGGATCTGTTACCACTACCATCAGGATGGTCATGTGAAGGCCAACTGTCCACAGATTGGTGCCAGGCCAGCACATGCTCCATCACCGACTATACTGTGGGTTACTGACGGGAGTCAGGGTAGAGCTGCACCCCCGAGGGCTCAGTGACGTGCCTTCCATGTTACGACAGAGGAGGCCAGGGCAGCACCAGACGTGGTTGCTAGTATGTTTCTATCTCTTATATTACTGATTATATTCGTTTTATTCTTATATATGTTGTACCATGTTAGGTACATTCTTACTGAACTCCATACCTGCTTTGGTATTATTCGACTCAGGGGCGATTCTGTCGTTTGTCTCTCAGTAGCTCATTAGGGAGTTCGGCTTGCCAATAGGAGAGCTAGAGTGTACGTTGCGAGTCTCTATCGCTAACGAACATGGGATTTCTACTTCTTCAGTCTATCAGGGTTGAGTGTTGGAGATCTTCGGGGTATCTTTCCTGATATACTTGATTCTGATTCCCATGGGTGATGTATGTGTGATCGTAGGTATGGATTGGTTTAGTCGCTTTGGTGCCATGATCGACTGCAAGGTTCAGCGAGTGGTAGTTCGAACCCCAAATGGGGGAGAATTGGTTGTCTACAGTGAGGGCACCAGGTTGGGTTCAGGGTTCTGCTCAGCCTTCAGGGCTCGACAGTATATTCAGCATAGGTGTGCGGGTTATCTAGCGTACGTGGTGGATATGCGGGTCAGGGAAAACCATGGTTTCAGAGGTTCCAGTAGTCAGGGAGTTCGCTGACGTTTTTCCGGAGGAGTTACCCGTAGTGCCTCTGGAAAGGGATTTCCGGTTTAGGATCGACCTAGTTCCATATGCGGCCCCTATCACCAAGTCGTCGTACCGATTGGGACCACCAGAGATGCAGGACCTGTCATCTTAGCTGCAGTAACTGCTGAGCAAGTAATTCATTCGTCCTAGCAGTTCTGTGTGGAGAGCGCCGATTTTCTTCGTCAAAAAGTAGGATGGTTCACACCGGATTTGCATCGATTATAGGGAGCTAAACAAGTTGACGGTGAAGAACCGTTATCCCTTCCCGCATATTGATGATCTCTTTGATCAGTTATAGGGAGCATCTTGGTTTTCCAAGATAGATCCGAGGTCTGGGTACCATCAGGTTAGGGTTAGGGAGGAGGACGTGGAGAAGACTGCGTTCCGGACTCGTTATCGGCATTACGATTTCGTGGTGATGCCATTTGGACTCACCAACGTGCTAGCGGTGTTCATGAACCTGATGAATCGGGTCTGCAGATCGATGCTCGATCGGTCAGTCATTATGTTCATAGACAATCTTGGTGTACTCCAAGACCTGACCCGAGAATAGAATGAGGAGCATCTTCGAGAGCTATATGGAGTTTTGAGGCGAGAACGACTTTATGCCAAGTTCTTGAAGTGTGAGTTTTGGTTACAAGAGCTTCAGTTTCTTGAACATATCGTTAACTAGGAGGGGATTTTGGTCGATCTTGCCAAAATCTAGGCAGTTATGCAGTGGGAGGTTCCGAAATCTCCCTCGGATATCAGGAGCTTCTTGGGATTGGTAGGGTACTACCGGAGATTCATACAAGATTTCTCCAAGATTGCAGTACCCCTCACTCGTCTGACGAGGAAGGGGGTGGATTTCTAGTGGGGCCCCGAGCAGCAGAGGGCGTTTGATACCCTCAAACAATGACTTTGCGAGGCTCTAGTTTTGACTCTCCTAGTGGGAGATGAGGATTTGTAGTGTTTTGTGATGCATCCATCATCGGACTGCGAGCGGTCCTCATGCAGAGATGACGGGTGATAGCCTTCGCGTCGCGGCAGTTCAAGCCACACGAGACGAGATACCATACTCATGATCTGGAGTTGGGAGTGGTGGTATTCGCTCTCAAGATTTAGAGACATTACCTCTATGGGGTCCGCTGCACCATATACATGAACCATAAGAGTCTAAGGCACATCATGGATCTGCCAAACCTGAACATGAGACAGCGCAGGTAGCTTGACGTGGTCAAGGATTATGGCTGCGAGCTCCTTTTCCATCCGGGTAAAGCGAACGTGGTTGCAAACGTTCTGAGTCGCAAGTCAGCTGGATCCTCTACTCCAGCAACATTTATGAGGATATAATTGGATTCTACACTAGTGAGTTTGATCAGGGAAGCTCAGACTGAGGGTATGCGATATGAGAATTGGAAGCTTGAGAGGATTAGGGGTGAGGACACTCGGTTTGTGTAAGATTGTCGAGAATTTTTTACCCGTTGCGGTCGGGTTTAGGTTCTGATGTCTGGTGGGGTCAGACAGATTGTTCTGGAGGATGTTCATAAGTCTCGCTTCTCTATTCACCCGGGGGCCACCAAGATGTATCGGGACTTATGATTAAGTTATTGGTGGCCATGCATGAAGAGGGACATCGCATGGTATGTTAAGAGGTGCTTGACATGTCTGATGGTCAAGGCCGAGCATCAGAGGCCGCATGGTCAGCTACAGCCTCTGGAGATTCCCATGTGGAAATGTATAACATCCATATAAAAATCATGCCAAGTTTCAACTTTTTAAAAATGTTTCAAAACCATTAATCATTACAAAACTTGTTTTCAAAATAGTATGATATCATAGTATCCCATAAACAAAGTCATAAACAGGACGAGTTGTACGATCACACATTTTCCTTCCCGCGATCAACTAATGTACCTGAAACAAAACTGAAACTGTAAGCCCAAAGCTTAGTGAGTTCCCCCAAAATACCGATACACTGCAACTAACACATATACGAATGAAAACATGTACTCGGTCGACAGCTTTACAGACTGGATTACCCCTGGGCCTGCAATATGAGTCTGGATTGCCTTCCAGGCCCATATCTCACATCTGGATTGCCACCGAGCCCATAGTACTTGTCTGGCATGCCCTACCCGGCCCTCTACTCATATCTGGAATGCTCTCGAGTCCTCAGTATGAGTATGACATGCCCCGCTCGGCCCTCAGCTCGTATGTAGAATACTCCTAAGTCCTTAGTATGAGCCTGGCATGCCCCGCCCAGCCCTCAGCTCATATCTGGGATACTCTAGGGTTTGTTGGCTAGTGCACGGAGCAGTACAACCTCAACCTAACCCACATAATACGTCGACATATGATGTAACAAATGCACATACAAATAATCAGGTAATAACACAGGTAGTCCTACAGATCTACCTACTGGCATAGCATCTAACACACATAACTAACTCATACTCACCATAATGCAAATACTAGGATATCATATCCAATGGGCCGACATTGGTTCCTTAGACCCCTTAGTATAGTGAGGATAACTCGCCTCACAACTGTCGCGCTGAAGTGATAAGCTCAACTCTCGGATCTGTTGGATTAATGTCTAAGTTCATAACTATTATTGGTAAGACATGACCCGACCCGGCATGGTCCATTTAGGTTGCATGGCATCTTGTCACACCCCAAAACCGAAACGGCGAAAACGTTCGGGGACAGAGGACGTTATGTACAGTATCACAACAATGCAAAGTAGTAAACAAGCAACAACATCATCCATTGCATTAATAGTATAATTTTAATTACAAGTGTTCTTTCATAGTATAAGACAACATAATGAACAATCAAAATAGAATAGGAGTCTTGATTTCTCCATCTTCACAAAACCCAGTTGTCGTACCTGTCTATTTGTGACCTGAGAATACAAGTATTTTGAAAGCGAGTATCAGCAATAAAGCCGGTGAATTCATAAGTATTAATGTGTCATAGATTTGTAAAACTAGAAATTAAGTACTTGTGAACATTTGGAAAAGTTTGTATAAGTATGAACTATTTGAAAGTAGTTTGAAAACGTTTGAATACCCTAGCAAATCCCTATGATTTCTATTAGTATAAAGAGTAGTCTTCTACCAAGACTAGACTGTTTTGAAAGTAACAAAAATGGTTTTTCCTTTGTATGACTACTATTAACAAAATATATAGTCTACTTCGTCGTTTATGTGAATGTATCACAAAATAAAGGTAATACGAAAAATATAGCCATGTAAGTGTCATCCTTTTGTATTAGGATCAACCCGAAATCGCGACTGCCGAAATAGTATTAACCTTGAACGTCTGTAGATGATCATTATCCTCTGTAGCAAACAACAGGGTGTAGGAATGGTTAGTCCCATAAAGGTACCCTAATATAAGTATTAACCGTAGGCATTCGTAGATGTTTATTACCTCTGTTGCTAACAGTTGGGTGCCGGAATGGTTAGTCCCGTCTTAGTAAGTAAGTAGTTTTCTCACGAGACCCGCTGTAAGTAAGTAATAATATGATTGGTAGTCCCTATTCTACATTTGGGACTAAAGGTGACTTACGCCACGAATCGCTAGGTCGAAATCCATATTTATTACCAAATCATATATATAAGCCCAAACTATACCTATAATAGCTCACTAGGGATATATGAACGTATACCTTTGCTACCCAAAGGTACTGAACCGACTAATCAGAACTATTATGTTCGTATATGTACACATGATATATAACTATATATTTAAACGACCTTCGGACGGATAGCCAATACCCTACCAGACCACATCCCAACGAGGAAAAGGAAATAAAGCGGGTTAGCCTTCTTAAGTCCTTTAAACATTACTTATATAACTATACATATACATGCATCCTTTTAACAATGTATCTATGTAAAGGTATCATGTAAGTGTATCGAAATAAGTGTATCCAAGTAAACGTATCTCTTCCTATAGCATTTAGTATAGACTCATGTATGAACTGACTCTGGTGTAATTCCTTGTAATAGGAATAGCAAGTAGTATCTCCTAACTATACCTATAATAGTTACTAGTAACGTACAAGTATCAATGAAGGTATACCTTTGCTAACCAAAGGTACTGAAATTGACTGAATGCACTTTTATGTCTACATATGTATACATGATATATAACGAATATTTAGACGACATTCGGATGGATAACCGTTACCCCATAGCCACATCCCAACGAGGATAAGGAAATACAGTGAGTTAGCCTTCCTAAGTCCTTTAAACATTTCTTATATAACTATACATATATGGAATGCATTTGATAATATAAAAGCATAAAAGGAGTTTTGTAAAACCTTTGAAAATGATTAATATCTAAGAAAAGATCGACTTGATGTCAATTTATAAAACGGTTTGAAAGTATTTTGTTTGAATAAACAGTTGCAGTATAAAGAAAACCCTTGGTTTGAAATACATTTGTAACAGAGTTTGAAAAGAAACATACAGTGTATAAAGCAGTTTGATAAAGAGTTTTAAACATATAAAAACGTTTAAGAAAGTCGTTTTAAGAAATTTGTTTGGTAAAATAGCTAACGTATAGTAAATCCATTTGCATGTTAGTTATTAATCACATGTGATTGATATAATAACTAGCATGATTCAACTTGTATTCCCCCCATAAAGCATTTAAAAACATTTAGAAACATTTAAAAGGTTAATTCAAGGGGTATGAACTCACCTGTAGTTAGCGGTTTGGATGAACTGAAGATGTAGGATTGCCAGGTGTTAAGTGAGGACTTGAACACACTCTATGATCCTAGTTAATATATAATATCACATATATGTATCCAATTAGTCTTCAAACAACTAAAAAACAAATTTAAGACATGCTAGCACATGCTAAACACCTTATACATGTGTTATAAGTCCCAATGATTGCATCTAAGTGTTGTAGGGAAAGGCTAGTGTGCTTGGGGTTAAAGGAAAACTCCATTAGGGAGTTACGGTTTTGTGGTCACTAAAAAAAGAGTTTATGGTTGTAAACCCTTGATTTTACGGTTGTAAGCTCATACACTTTTGACCATATGATGGTTTGAAGCCTTAAAAGTCCCTCGAAGCTTTTCTACTTGAAATATGTGACTAAGGAAGGAACAAGGGCACCATTTCACTCCTATTTGGAGTTTACAGTCCCTAAACCATTTTCCTTTGAGTTTACTACCGTAAACTCATAAGTTTTATGGTATTTTGGGGGTTTTCAAGTCCTTGGCTCATCAAAGAATGGAACCATGTTAGTTACTAAGGCATAGGAAGGAAATTTGTGTCATTTATACATACTTTGAGGTATTTATGGTTTTAGGAGCTCCCCAAACCGTAAACACATATAAATGAGAGATTTTTGTGCCTTTTTATGTGATAAACACATCAAGGAAGGATCTAGACATGTCCCTAAGGCATTGTGAAGGACTAAGGCACCCTAGGGCACCCTTTGGCACCTTTACTTGGTGTTTACGGTTCAAGGACTTCTTGAACCGTGAACACCTTGCTCTTGGTGTTTTGGAAATCTAAACAAAACACGAAATTTGATGGATGAAAAGATGTATAATCACTAGTTGTTATGATAGAACACCAAATCAAGCCAAGAAGTACTTACGTTTTCGGGAAATCGGGTGAAAGACGGGATGGTAGTTGAGAGTGTTTGCAGTTTTCTCTTTAGATTGCAAGTAAGAAGTGAGGTGCTTTGGGGAGTAAACTCATGCTTAAGGCATGATTTTATGGTTTTGGAAGAACTAACGGCCCAAGCATAAAAGTTTGGCCGTGAATTTCTTAACTACGTGGTACTTGCGGTTTTGGAATTTCAAGACTCGAGACGGCACTTCCTTTCACCTGTTTGTTTAGAGAATAATTATTATTATAATCAAACGAACTTTAAATTTGCTTTTAAATAAATAAAAATGAACTTGACTTATAATTTGAAGTGATTGACTTTAGGGTTTGACCGAACGAAAATTTCGGGATGTCACATCATCCCCCCATTTGAGGGAATTTCGTCCCGAAATTAGAATTTAGGTAAAGGAGTAGGTATGAAAAATCGAGCAAGGAGGTGGGGAAACTTCCTAATCGATTGGTTCTCGCACTAATAAGTTATTTCGGGTCCTTGGTTGGTATCCCAACGAACCTTCACTAATGGTAGGCAGCGTTGCTTCGTCCGCATGATCTCTCGATCGATGGTCACTACGGTTCTTCCACGAAGGGAAGGATCTCGTTGATCTCAATCTCGTCGAGTGGGATTACGAGATTCCTGACGGAAAGGTACGTTTTCAAGTTCGAGACGTGAAGAGTAAAATGTATCTTACTGAGCTCGCGGTGTAGGTTGGGTTTGTGTGTTATAGGGCCGATTCTGGTTGCAGGAGTTGCGCTGGGTCCTAAGTTTGTTCACATGACAATGCGATTACTCGTAGTTTTGGGCAGTCTCCGTCCTGAAGTTCTTATTAGAATTCGTACATGGTTCATCGATCACCGTCTCGTGTATACGAGTCGTATATAATTAAGATTGAAAAGGTAGTCGAATAAATGCTTCCCACTTAACCTCACATCCCAACGAGGAAAAGAGTTAAAGTGAAATCATCAATTACAAAATTGTAGAACCTTGATTATATACCACCCCTTTGCATACATTCTTCAGTGATGGATCAACCATATGGGTCTTTGAATTGAACTTGACGTACTGTACAAGTGGTTACACGGGGAGGTTTGCTGAGGTTTCTTCGGAACGGATAAAAACATGAGTCACTCTATGCATGAGTACTCCGGTGTTCTGGAATGGCGACTTCGGTAGCAAGACGATTTCGGAGAAAGAGATATGCGCACGAAGTTGGTATTGCGAGGATCGAATTGACTCAAGTTGTATGGTAATGTCGGAATCATATGGAAACTAAAGACATTAGATTTGAACATAAGGCGTTACAGACAAAACACAACAGTGCAACCTTTAACAGAGTTACTGTACTTTAGTTTATCTAGAAGACTATTGCTGCGAACAAGGTATACTACAAAAGACAAGTATACGCAGCATGAGGATCCCTTAACTGACTCGATCTCGCAAAAGACAAGACTCTAGTTGCACTAGTTCTAAACAGTTTATAAGTCTGTTACAACGAAACGCCTTAATTACTTTAGCGTGGGTCCGGAGTAGTCTCTCCTGCGGTGGTGATTGTTAGTATCCTTCCGTCTGTGCCAGCATTCACTGCCTCTGGGCAGTTTCTTTTGTAGTGACCCGCTTTGCCACAACCGTAGCAAGCCTGGCTCATACCAGCGTTGGGTACTTGGTTGATCGGTCTTGCTGGACTCTTGCAGTAATGTATGGTGTGTCCCTTTTTTTGCAGTTTAAGCACTGCATCTCTCAACAAGGTCCATGATGGTGATAGTTGCATTTGTTGCACTTTGGGAGATTACCCGCATATGGCTTTGCTGGTAATGGGTTAGTAGAGACTATTGTAGGTACTGTAGCAGCATTGATTGTAACTTGTTATTGTTTCCTTGAGGATCCCTATGAGGACTCGTCTTTCCTCTTGTTCTTGTTGTTGTTTCCTCCTTGTTGATCTTGTACAGAGAATTTTGAGTTCAGATGGTTTCCGTGGTCAATCAGAGATTGTGCTAGTTCTTTGGCACTATCGAAAGTATCGGGCCTTAATGCTAACATACTTGACTATATTTGGGGAGACAGTCCCCAAATATACCTCTCTAATTTCTTGCTCTCAGGAGCAACCATATCTGGGCACAGGTTTTCTAGATCACAGAATCTACCCGTATAGGTTGATATATCGGTACAACAATTTCCAAACTCCAAAGTTCTTTTTTGAGCTTTTGAACTTCCCCTCGAGGGCAGTACTCCCTCATCAGCATGATCTTCAAGTTTTCCCAACTTATCGAATTTTCCACTACTATATTCAGGGACTTAACATGGCCATTCCACCAAGTTAACGCTCTATCAGAAAAGGTACAAGTAGAAAATTTGACCTTGTTGCCCTCTGGGCAGGCACAGATCTCAAAGATGGCTTCTGTCTTTTAAATCCACTGCCTTAGGACCATAACCCCACCAGTTCCAATGAAGTTTCGGGGTTTAGCATTTGTAAAGTCCTTGTAGGTGCATGCCCTGGGATGCCCATGGCTCTCGCCATGGTGAGAAGGAGGTGCACCCGTTCCCGATCCACTAGGGACAGGAGCATTGATGGCTGACACGGCAACTGCTACTACAGCCGTGAAGGCGGCTTGGAACATGGCAGTGTCGAAAGGAGGAGGTGGTTGAGGTGGTGGAGGAGGTGGTGACATTGGTGTTTCGTTATTAGGGTTAGACCTTGGATTTCTGCGAGGCGACATCTTTTGACTATACGAATAAAAGATGACAACATGGTAAGAAAATGAATAAGGAGAGTGACTCATGGACTAACTCTCCATAGTCCAACATCACAATTTAATAACACATTTGAATGAGGATCTAGTATCGAAAGGTGAAAGTACTTGGACAATAACGTCCATATGATTTGGTATCTTTTAAAAATACTGGACTTATAGATGTAACATGTTCTGGAAAAGTGGCCTAGGGGTAGGCCTTACATCAACCATTGATGGGAAAGTTTGATAGTACAACGGCTAAATCAAGACCTAATAGGTCCAAGGTTTACAACGATAGGAAATTAGACCAGAGTTCTATATAAACTAGGTTATATCCAAAGGAGAAGTCGATGAGCTTCTATCAGCAACGGGAACTACTAGAAAAGTCTTCAGTTGAGTTATCATTCGAAGGGATTTGGTAATCATTCTCTGGCTCCTCTCCGAGCCATCCTGCATTGTCGTGGTTGGGGTAGTGCGGGTTGTCGTGGAGATGGAATCCAACCATGATAACTATGCGAGAAAAGGGATATAAGAATTAACTAAATAGACGAACTAACTAAGATAATTATAAGATGACCTTTATCAGTTGCTTCAATACTTGTTTAGTGCATACCAGTTATATGTAGTTAGGATAGGATAGACCTTCGAATAAGTGACCGTAACCCTAAGCCCCCAACCCTACGAGGACAGGACATAAGGCAAAGATTCATAGATTCTAAGTCTATGACATCCTAGTACATATAACCTTAGTGTATCCACTAAAAAACTATTGTCATATTAATAAAGATCTATTTAGTTCTCAAATCAGTAATTACAGTAAGACCAAATACCCCTATGGTATTTCTTTGTGGTAGTGTTGGTAAGTTTTTAGACTTGTTGCCACATCACAACCATTCCTGGGTACATGCTAATCACTCCTCGGACTAGCATATTTGATCAGGCTATGCCACTCCCAAGACTGGCCATACATCCCCAAGCTTACTTGTGATGTTCAACAATCGTAATACCTTTATTTTTGTCATTGTGACACTGATTTTAGTATGAATGCAGGCGCGTATACTTACTTAAATATTTTATTATTTCATAGTATAAACTCTTGGTCAGAGTATTTTAATCCAATTGTATTTATAGTCTGTATATCTTCTATGGGTTGATATACTCAATTCACTATAAACAATGCTCTGATACCAATCTGTCACACCCCAAATCCGGAATGGCGGAAACATTCGGGGGCGGAGGACGTCATATACAGAATCACAACAATGCAAACTAGTAAACAAGCAACAACATCATCCATTACATTAATAGTATAATTTTAATTACAAGTGTTCTTTCATAGTATAAGACAACATAATGAACAATCAAAATAGAATAGGAGTCTTGATTTCTCCGTCTTCACAAAACCCGGTTGCCGTACCTGTCTATTTGTGACCTGAGAATACAAGTATTTTGAAAGCGAGTATTAGCAATAAAGCCGGTGAATTCATAAGTATTAATGTGTCTTAGATTTGTAAAATTGGAAAGTAAGGACTTGTGAACATTTGGAAAAAGTTTGTATAAGTATGAACTGTTTGAAAGTAGTTTGAAAACGTTTGAATACCCTAGCAAATCCCTATGATTTCTATTAGTATAAAGAGTAGTCTTCCACCAAGACTAGACTGTTTTGAAAGTAACAAAAATGGTTTTTCCTTTGTATGACTACTATTAACAATATATAAAGTCTACTTCGTCGTTTATGTGAGTGTATCACAAAATAAATGTAATAGGAATAATATAGCCATGTAAGTGTCATCCTTTTGTATTAGGATCAACCCGACATCACGACTACCAAAATAGTATTAACCTTGAACGTCCGTAGATGATCATTGTCCTCTGCAGCTAACAGCAGGGTGTAGGAATGGTTAGTCCCATAAAGGTACCCTAATATGAGTATTAACCGTAGGCATCCGTAGATATTCATTACCTCTGTCGCTAACAGTTGGGTACCGGAATGGTTAGTCCCGTGTTAGTAAGTAAGTAGTCTTCTCACGAGACCTGCTGTAAGTAAGTAATAATATGATTGGTAGTCCCTATTCTACATTTGGGACTAAAGGTGACTTCCGCAACGAATCGCTAGGTTGAAATCCATATTTATTACCAAAGCATATATATATATATATATATATATATATATATATATATATATATATATATATATATATATATATATATATATATATATATAAGCCCAAACTATACCTATAATACCTCACTAGGGATATATGAACGTATACCTTTGCTACCCAAAGGTACTAAACCGACTGATCAGAACTATTATGTCCGTATATGTACACATGATATATAACTATATATTTAAACGACCTTCGGACGGATACCCGATACCCTACCAGACCACATCCCAACGAGGTAAAGGAAATAAAGCGGGTTAGCCTTCCTAAGTCCTTTAAACATTACTTATATAACTATACATATAAAGGCATGCTTTTAACAAGGTATCTATGTAAAGGTATCATGTAAGTGTATCCAAGTAAGTGTATCCATGTAAGTGTATTCAAGTAAGTGTATCCAAGTAAACGTATCTCTTCCTATAGCATTTAGTATAGACTCATGTATGAACTGACTCTGGTGTAATTCCTTGTAATAGGAATAGCAAGTAGTATCTCCTAACTATACCTATAATAGTTACTAGTAATGTACAAGTATCAATGAAGGTATAACTTTGCTAGCCAAAGGTACTGAAATTGACTGAAGGCACTTTTATGTCTACATATGTATACATGATATATAACGAATATTTAGACGACATTCGGACGGATAACCATTACCCCATAGCCACATCCCAACGAGGATAAGGAAATAGAGTGAGTTAGCCTTCCTAAGTCCTTTAAACATTTCTTATATAACTATACATATATGGCATGCATTTGATAATATAAAAGCATAAAAGGAGTTTGTAAAACCTTTGAAAAAGATTAATATCTAAGAAAATATCAACTTGATGTCAATTTGTAACAGCTCAAATTTTCAAATAAATTTTTCGTTAAAATAAAACATCATTATTCAACAAAAGGGTTTATTCCAAGTTTATTTCAAAATAAAAATAATAAATCTCCAGGATCTCCAACAGTGGCAGTGTGTACGTGTCACGCCGGCGCCTTCCCACGGTCATCACTAGTACCTGAAAAACATAAACACAACTAGTAAGCATAAATGCTTAGTGAGTTCCCCAGTATACGACTTACCCACATACGCCTTCCGGCCCGGACATTTCGGTCCACATAATATTGCCTTCCGGCCCGGACCTTTCGGTCCACATAACATTGCCTTCCGGCCCGGATCTTTCGATCCACATAACATTGCCTTCCGGCCCGGATCTTTCGATCCACAAGATAATTGCCTTCCGGCCCATACACATATATAACACATAACACAAATACTCTAACACATAAAGCACATATATCATACCGTTCTTGCTAACACATAAAGTCTCGCCTTCCGGCCCGTATAATCATACATCACATATAAGCACACATCGCATATAAAGCATCTATCTCTCTAGACATAGCATGAATATAACATACGCGACCTTCCGGTCTAACAGTCAAACCCTTCCGGGTGAAGTATAGTGAGAAAACTCACCTCGTAGTACGCAGGCTATAACCTCCTCGAGCTACTCGCACACGATCCGCTAGTCCGCAGGTTCCCTATAATACCACAGCCCTAGTTAATGATCTTATCAAACAAGACAACTGACCCCTCTAAGAGATATACAGGTCAACGGTCAATCTTGACCAGACTCGTCGAGTGCAAAGGGTGACTCGACGAGTATAGACACCCTGACACCACTCGCCGAGTCTGAAGAACGACTCGACGAGTTCTAGTAGATCTTCAAGCTACTCGCCGAGTCTGAAGAACAACTCGGCGAGTCCTAGTGAACCTTCAAGATACTCGCCGAGTCTGAAGAACAACTCGGCGAGTTCTAGTACATCTTCAAGCTACTCGCCGAGTCTGATCATTGGACTCGGCGAGTCCTCGCCATGCAGTCAATCCACTGCCTCCTGTACTTCACATGATTACGCGGCATATAGATATGGGACTTCCTGGGCTTTCATATATACTATTACAGGGTTTTTAAAACACTTACACAACAACATAATATATCAAACCCTTAAATGGGTTTCCTAACCCTAATCACGCATTCAACGTAAAAACTACAGATTTTCGATCCGAATAATACCTGGAACGTGTTCCCTGTGTCCCCCAAGCCTCCAACACTCAATTCCTTTGATCACTAACTTGCTTCTCCTTGTCTAGCAACTTCTTCAAGCCTCCTCAAGTCTTCTCTCTTGCCTCAAACGCTCACACGCTCCCAAGATGTCTTCAACCGGCCAAAAGACGTGACATGACGGCCATAAGATCGTTATATACGATCAGAAATGAAACGGCTAGGGTTTAGCTGAAACAGCGTCGACTCGCCGAGTCCTTATTTGGACTCGTCGAGTCCAGTCGCGTATCAGCGACTGCGACCAAGACTATGGCCCTACTCGGCGAGTCATGCACCTACTCGCCGAGTCCCCCTTTAAATATACCCAAAAATAATTTAAATAAATACCTGGAATTCCGGGCTGTTACAACTCTCCCCCACTAGAACTAGACTTCGCCCTCGAAGTCTCTCATTCTGCGAATAACTCCGGATGTTGCTCCCGCATTTCTCTTTCCGGCTCCCAAGTCATCTCCGATCCTTTCCGATGTTGCCACTGAACCAACACCAGAGGTATCTCCTTGTTCCGTAGAACCTTGATTTTCCGATCCCTGATAGCTACTGGTCTCTCGGCGTAATTCAGGCTCGCATCCACCTGAATATCTTCTAACGGAACTACTGCTGCCTCATCGGCTATACACTTCCTCAACTGCGACACGTGGAAGGTATTGTGAATCTGACTCAGCTCCACTGGCAACTCCAACCGATAAGCTACCCGACCTACCCTTGCAATTACTCGGAATGGGCTTATGAACCGGGGCCCCAATTTGCCCCTCTTCCTGAACCGGATTACCCCTTTCCAAGGAGAAACCTTTAGGAGAACGAAATCGCCGACCTGGAATTCGAGCTCGGATCGGCGTCTGTCCGCATAACTCTTCTGTCGACTCTGGGCGGTCAATAACCTCTGCCTCACTCGCTGAATCTGCTCGGTTGTCTGAAGTACAATCTCTGTACTGCCCATCACTCTCTAGCCCACTTCTCCCTAACAAATGGGAGTCCGACACCTCCTACCATACAACAACTCAAAAGGTGGCATACCAATGCTCGAATGATGGCTGTTGTTGTAGGAAAACTCAGCCAACGGCAGATGCGCGTCCCAGCTACCCCCGAAGTCTAACACACACGCTCTAAGCATGTCTTCCAATGTCTGAATCGTCCGCTCGCTCTGACCGTCGGTCTGGGGATGGTATGCGGTACTAAAATGCAGCTTAGTACCCAACTCCTCATGAAATTTCTTCCAGAACCTGGAAGTGAAGCGTACATCGCGATCCGAAATAATCGAGGTCGGCACTCCATGCCGAGATACTATCTCTCTCACGTACAACTCCGCCAACTTCTCTGCTGACGAACTTTCACTAATGGCAAGGAAATGTGCACTCTTTGTTAGTCTATCCACAATCACCCAAATCGCATCGACTCCCCTGGCAGTTTTCGGCAATTTGGTGATGAAATCCATCGTGATCTGATCCCACTTCCACTCAGGGATCTCCAAAGGTTGCAACTTACCGTGCGGTCTCTGGTGCTCGGCCTTAACTTTACGGCAGGTCAAACACCTCTCCACGAACCAGGCAACGTCTCTCTTCATGCAAGGCCACCAATACTCCTTTTTCAAATCCAGATACATTTTCGTGGCACCGGGATGGATCGAGAATTTCGATCTATGTGCCTCCTCCATCAAAATAACACGCGTACCGCCCACGAATGGCACCCAGATCCGACCCTGAAATGTCAGTAGTCCCCGCCCATCCGTAACGAACTCCGAAATCAACCCGACGACCCGCTCCTGTTTCTGCATTCCAGACTTCACAACCTCGGCCTGTGCCCCACGAATAGCATCTAATACCGGAGTCATCACCGTCAATCTCAAACACACATCCCGCAATGGGGTACTCTCCGCCCTACGACTCAATGCATCAGCTACCACATTAGCCTTACCTGGGTGGTATAGGATCTCACAGTCATAATCCTTAACCACGTCTAACCATCTCCTCTGGCGCATGTTTAGGTTGGGTTGATCCATCAAATACTTCAAACTCTTATGGTCCGTGTATATGGTACAACGAACCCCGTACAGGTAGTGACGCCAAATTTTGAGGGCGAACACTACTGCCCCCAACTCTAAGTCATGCGTGGGATATCTCGCTTCGTGAGGCTTCAGCTGCCTCGATGCATAGGCTATCACATGGCCCCTTTGCATCAACACTGCACCCAGTCCTGAAATCGATGCGTCGCAATATACGACAAAGTCCTCCATCCCCTCCGGGAGAGCTAATACTGGTGCTTCGCACAGTCTCTGACGAAGTGTCTCGAAGGAAGTCTGCTGCTCGGGTCCCCACGAGAATGTAACACCCTTTCGGGTCAATTTGGTAAGTGGCACCGCGATCTTGGAGAAGTCTCTAATGAACCTTCGATAATACCCCGCCAACCCAAGAAAACTCCTGATCTCCGAAGGTGACTTCGGTGCCTCCCATCTCATCACCGCTTCCACCTTGGCCGGATCAACCAATATCCCTGCCTGATTTACAACGTGCCCCAGAAATTGGACCTCCCGTAACCAGAAGTCACATTTGGAGAATTTTGCATATAGCTTCTCCGACCTCAGTACCTCAAGGACCTCCCTCAAATGTCCCTCATGCTGCTCCCTCGACCGCGAATACACCAGAATGTCGTCGATGAATACAATCACAGACCGATCCAGCATCGGCCTGCATACCCTGTTCATGAGATCCATGAACACTGCTGGGGCATTGGTGAGCCCAAAAGGCATCACCACGAACTCGTAATGCCCATACCGCGTCCTAAAGGCTGTCTTCTGGACGTCCTCATCCCGCACCCTTACCTGATGGTACCCTGATCTCAAATCAATCTTGGAAAACCAAGATGCCCCTTGCAACTGATCGAATAGGTCATCGATCCTCGGTAACGGGTAACGGTTCTTAACTGTCACTTTGTTCAGCTCCCGGTAATCGATACACATCCGGTGTGAACCATCCTTCTTCTTGACGAATAGAATCGGTGCTCCCCATGGCGAGCTACTCGGCCGAATAAATCCCTTCCCCAACAACTCTTGAAGTTGCGAGGATAATTCTTGCATCTCTGGAGGTGCAAGACGATAAGGCACCTTCGCAATAGGCGCCGCCCCTGGAACTAGGTCGATACCAAACTCCACTTGCCTCGCAGGAGGTATTCCCGGCAAATCCTCGGGGAAAACATCTGGAAACTCGCGCACCACTGGGACCTCCTGCAATGTCTTCGGTCTCTCAGAACTCTCCCGCGTATCCATCACATACGCCACGAAACCGTTACATCCCCGCTGTAGGCATTGCCTCGCCCTAGCAGCCGAACAAAAAGCTGGTCTCGAACGGGTACCCTCGCCGTACACCGTAAGAACTCCCCCACTAGGGTCTCGTATAGTCACCAACTGACGCTCGCAGTCGATGACAGCGCTGAATCGGCTCAACCAGTCCATGCCTACAATGACACAGACATCCCCCATCGCAATAGGAATGAGGTCAATCGGAAATGCGACCCCGAATATCTCTAGCACACATCCCCGAAAAACCTCCGTAGCACAAATCACCCTCTCAGCCGCAATGGAAACGCTCAAAGGCCGACTTAACGGCTCACGACTAATGCCGATGTGCTGACTAAAAGCTAACGATACAAACGATCTACTCGCACCCGAATCAAATAATACTAGAGCAGGCATAGAGTTCACAAGGAAAGTACCTACACATACATTAACATAAGCATAACATTTCGACCTTTAATTAAATACATGAAAGATAACATACCTGCCACAACATCGGGCGCAGCGCGGACCTCCTCCGCAGTCAGCTGAAAGGCTCTCCCGCGAGCCCTCGGAGCCTCGACCTTCACCGGTCGGGTCTCAGTAGTCCGGGTAGTAGGTGTAGCTCCCTGACGAAGTTGCGGGCACTCGGCCTTCCGATGGCCCGTCTGGTTGCAGTGAAAACAAACCATAAACCCCTTAGGGCAATCCCTGGCAATATGTCCGTCCTTGCCACACTTGTAGCAACCACCGGTTCGACACGCCCCCTCGTGGCTTTTGCCGCACTTCGCGCAAGTGCGACCCTTCGAACCTCCCCCCCTCGAACCAGCGAACTTAATCCGCTTGGCTGCCGGCTGAGACTGAGCCGGCCGTCGATCCACCTGCCGAGACTCAGCCTCCTCCCTCGCTTGAGTCTCTAACTCAATCTCGCGCTTCCTGGCGTTCGCCTGAAGCTCAGTGAAAGTGCGATAGGTGGAGTTTGACACAAACTCCCGAATCTCCCTCTTCAAAACACCCAAATAGCGGCTCATCCGCGACTGCTCCGTAGATACCAGCTCGGGGCAGAACATTGCCCTCTCATGAAACTTCCGTGTGATCACTGCCACGGAATCAGTACCCTGCTTAAGGGTCAAGAACTCCTGAATCAACCGCTCCCTCTCTACCGGGGGAACGTACTCATCCCTGAACATCTCCGTAAACCTCTCCCATGTCACTGCCGTAATCTCTGCCTGAGTGAAGTTCACCGTCACGAACTTCCACCAATCCTTCGCTCCCAGACGGAGCTGGTTCAAGGCGAACCGTACCCTCAAGTGTTCCGGGCATGAGCAAGTATAGAAGCACCCCTCGATGTCGGCGATCCACCTCATGGCTGCGATCGGATCCTGCGTCCCATCAAATTCAGGGGGTTTCGTGTTGCTGAATTCCCTGAACGGTAATGAATCACCCCCTTGCGGCCTGGCAGCAGCCACCGCTGCGGTAGCGGCAGCGACTGCAGCTTCAGAAATTGCGGCGCACCGCTCCTCAAACTCCTCCATCAACGTGGTCTTAATAGACCCAAACATCTCCGGGATCTCAGCCCGGACCGCCGCAGCTACCTCTTCCTGAATAATCTGACGAATCTCCTCGTCACTCGCACCGCTCGAACTCGCCCCATTGCGTGTGACAACCATGATGTCTCTGAAATACAACATAAAATCATCAGAGACTCCACTAAGTACAATTGTACTCGATACGCGCCCTACCCAGTCTCCGATTTCCAGGGATTCTTATTTGAGCCTTCCACTGATCCGGTGCCTTCGATAGTACGGGCCCAATACTACCGACCACACCGTACCAGCATCCGTCCCAAATCTTCCTCCCCAAATCCCGAATAATGAGTACTCTACCTCTATTATGCACTATCTACTTACATGCTACCAAATATCTCATATAAGCAATCCCCTAGACTAAGGCATCACAAAACAGGCAATTCTAGTCCTATCATGTATACCTAGTCCCCTAGCATGCATAACAATTCATAATTCAGTGCATAACATAAACATTGTAAGGTATTCTGGGGACCTTTACCGTTCGGACGCTGGCTGCTCGTACACACTGTTCCACCCTTGTTTTTACCGCCTTGTCCTTATCATTTTAAGAAAAAGTTTTTCTTCAAATCCTCGGTCTGAGTTCAGTTGCACCCAAAAGTACACCCGAATCCCTCAAACCAAGGCTCTGATACCAATTGTAACAGCTCAAATTTTCAAATAAATTTTTCGTTAAAATAAAACATCATTATTCAACAAAAGGGTTTATTCCAAGTTTATTTCAAAATAAAAATAATAAATCTCCAGGATCTCCAACAGTGGCAGTGTGTACGTGTCACGCCGGCGCCTTCCCACGGTCATCACTAGTACCTGAAAAACATAAACACAACTAGTAAGCATAAATGCTTAGTGAGTTCCCCAGTATACGACTTACCCACATACGCCTTCCGGCCCGGACATTTCGGTCCACATAATATTGCCTTCCGGCCCGGACCTTTCGGTCCACATAACATTGCCTTCCGGCCCGGATCTTTCGATCCACATAACATTGCCTTCCGGCCCGGATCTTTCGATCCACAAGATAATTGCCTTCCGGCCCATACACATATATAACACATAACACAAATACTCTAACACATAAAGCACATATATCATACCGTTCTTGCTAACACATAAAGTCTCGCCTTCCGGCCCGTATAATCATACATCACATATAAGCACACATCGCATATAAAGCATCTATCTCTCTAGACATAGCATGAATATAACATACGCGACCTTCCGGTCTAACAGTCAAACCCTTCCGGGTGAAGTATAGTGAGAAAACTCACCTCGTAGTACGCAGGCTATAACCTCCTCGAGCTACTCGCACACGATCCGCTAGTCCGCAGGTTCCCTATAATACCACAGCCCTAGTTAATGATCTTATCAAACAAGACAACTGACCCCTCTAAGAGATATACAGGTCAACGGTCAATCTTGACCAGACTCGTCGAGTGCAAAGGGTGACTCGACGAGTATAGACACCCTGACACCACTCGCCGAGTCTGAAGAACGACTCGACGAGTTCTAGTAGATCTTCAAGCTACTCGCCGAGTCTGAAGAACAACTCGGCGAGTCCTAGTGAACCTTCAAGATACTCGCCGAGTCTGAAGAACAACTCGGCGAGTTCTAGTACATCTTCAAGCTACTCGCCGAGTCTGATCATTGGACTCGGCGAGTCCTCGCCATGCAGTCAATCCACTGCCTCCTGTACTTCACATGATTACGCGGCATATAGATATGGGACTTCCTGGGCTTTCATATATACTATTACAGGGTTTTTAAAACACTTACACAACAACATAATATATCAAACCCTTAAATGGGTTTCCTAACCCTAATCACGCATTCAACGTAAAAACTACAGATTTTCGATCCGAATAATACCTGGAACGTGTTCCCTGTGTCCCCCAAGCCTCCAACACTCAATTCCTTTGATCACTAACTTGCTTCTCCTTGTCTAGCAACTTCTTCAAGCCTCCTCAAGTCTTCTCTCTTGCCTCAAACGCTCACACGCTCCCAAGATGTCTTCAACCGGCCAAAAGACGTGACATGACGGCCATAAGATCGTTATATACGATCAGAAATGAAACGGCTAGGGTTTAGCTGAAACAGCGTCGACTCGCCGAGTCCTTATTTGGACTCGTCGAGTCCAGTCGCGTATCAGCGACTGCGACCAAGACTATGGCCCTACTCGGCGAGTCATGCACCTACTCGCCGAGTCCCCCTTTAAATATACCCAAAAATAATTTAAATAAATACCTGGAATTCCGGGCTGTTACACAATTTATAAAACGGTTTGAAAGTATTTTGTTTGAATAAACAGTTGAACTATAAAGAAAACCCTTGGTTTGAAATACATTTGTAACAGAGTTTGAAAAGAAACATATAGTGTATAAAGCAGTTTGATAAAGAGTTTTAAACATATAAAAACGTTTAAGAAAGTCGTTTGAATAAATCTGTTTGGTAACACAGCTAACGTATAGTAAATCCATTTGTATGTTACTTATAAATCACATGTGATTGATATAATAACTAGCATGATTCAACTTGTATCCCCCCCCATAAAGCATTTAAAAACATTTAGAAACATTTAAAAGGTTAATTCAAGGGGTATGAACTCACCTGTAGTTGGTGGTTTGGATGAACTGAAGATGTAGGATTGCTAGGTGTCAAGTGAAGACTTGAACACACTCTATGATCCTAGTTAACATATAACATCACATATATGTATCCAATTAGTCTTTAAACAACTAATAAACAAATTTAAGACATCCTAGGACATGCTAAACACCTTATACATGTGTTATAAGTCCCAAGGATTGCATCTAAGTGTTTTAGGGAAAGGCTAGTGTGCTTGGGGTTCAAGGAAAACTCCATTAGGGAGTTTACGGTTTTGTGGTCACTAACAAAAGAGTTTACGTTCGTAAACCCTTGAGTTTACAGCCGTAAGCTCATACACTTTTGACCATATGATGGTTTGAACCCTTAAAAGTCCCTAGAAGCTTTTCTACTTGAAGTATGTGACTAAGGATGGAACTAGGGCACCATTTCACTCCTATTTGGAGTTTATGGTCCCTAAACCATTTTACTTTGAGTAAACTACCGTAAACTCATAAGGTTTATGGTATTTTGGGGGTTTTCAAGTCCTTAGCTCATCAAAGAATGGAACCATGTTAGTTACTAAGGTATAGGAAGGAAATTTGTGTCATTTATACATACTTTGAGGTATTTACGGTTTTGGGAACTCCCCAAACCGTAAACACATATAAATGAGAGGTTTTTGTGCCTTTTTATGTAATAAACGCATCAAGGAAGGATCTAGACATGTCCCTAAGGCATTGTGAAGGACTAAGGCACGCTAGGGCACCCTTTGGCACATTTACTTGGTGTTTAGGTTTCAAGGACTTCTTGAACCGTGAACACCTTGTTCTTGGTGTTTTGGAAATCTAAACAAAACACAAAATTTGATGGATGAAAAGATGTATAATCACTAGTTGATATGATTTCTAATATCTAATATATTAATATATAATCATATTATTTAATTAGTATTGATCAAGAATTAATTTATCATTAATTAAGTGATCAAAATGGAACTAATTAAATATGGACTCTTAGATATATATGTGTGATCGGCCAAGTTCATTTAGGTTGGACTAAGCTTTTATGGATACTCCATGGAGTGTTTAACCCATGTATCATATGAAATGAAGGGTCATGGGTTTAACCCTAATCACCACACTATATAAAGATGTCCTTGGTTGGTGAAATTTGCACTAGTGTGTGTACACAAAAGGTTAAGGCCGATTTCACTAGAGAGAAACAAAGTATCCGTATTCTCAACGTTATCCCAGGTGTTCATGGTGTTGTGTGAACCATTTGAGGTGTCACACTTGGGGCACTAGGCACTCAAGATTCATGAAGACAAGTTACATCAAAAAGGTATGTATTATATCTATTTTATTACCCAAGTATAGGATATTTGTATGCTAGTATAGGATAATATCTTGGAAACTTCATATTTGCATGTATAATAGAGAAAACATAGATCCAAGGTATTTAGGGTTGTATGTGCACCATAGGATGTTGTAGTATACTAAAACCCAACAGTGGTATCAAAGCCATGGGTTGTTTTCTGTTATATTCATGCAAATGTTTGATTTTCAAAGTTGAAAAAAAAGGAAACAAAAACATGAAGTTTGTCAAATTTTAAGATAATTACTTGTTTTGTGAAAAACTAATTATTTGTAAAATTTGAATCATTTTCTGCATGAGTTGAATTAGGTCAATTTAATAAAGGATAAAATGATATGATTATTTTATTAGTTTTAAAAGTTTGATCTAAATGTTTTAAGGGGCTACAAATTTTGTCATAAAATTTTGGAGCTCAAAAAGTTTTTTTTAAAGTTGTGATCTTAAGTGTTTTGAAACCTCCATAAGTTATGGATATGAAAAGGTTTTAAAAAAAATTGATTCAAAGTTTTATTAAGTTACAAAATTTGGTGTAAATGTTTTAAAGAATTCCATAAATTATTATGAAGTTATGGAACATGAAAAGTTTCTTCATAAAACAAGAATTTAACTCCATAAGTTATGGATTACCAAAAGTTTTATGTTTCCTTGATTTATTAGTTAGTTTAGATTAATGATTTTTTTTTTATGTTTTAGTTGTTTTCAATCCTAATTAATCTAGAGGTAGTTCATAAAATGTGTTTTTGTAACTTGTCCTCAAGTTACATAAAAGGTCATATTTATGAATCTTAAAACTCATAAAAGTGTCATAGGTTACATAAAAAAAATGAAGAGTCTTTTTCATTAAATAGTATTATGACTCCATAATTTGTCCTCAAGTTATGGATGTTTAAGAGTCACTTCTTTAAAAGTGTTATTAAAGAATAAGAGGTTACATAAAAAATATTTATATATATATGTATAAGAGTAAAGTTGTCTTACCATTAGTAGGCCTCATTCACGAAGTCGGTCTATAAGGGGGGTATAACGTTACTGCCTATAAAATGGCAGTTTAATGGGTGTCTACTCTCACCCATCGCTTCCTTGACCGGTGGAGGTGTTGGATTAGTGTCTAAGGCTGCAACTATATTAGGCAAGTATTTGACCCGATTGTGCAACTGGACAGGATGATTTATTATGAGAGAGTAAATATTATTAATATATTATGAGAATAATATAAGGAATAATAATATTGTTATTTGATTAGTATACGTCATAAATTAATTAGTATTAAGTTGGTGACTTAAAGAGATTAATTAAATAAGAGGGTATAAACTGTCAATTGTTTGATAGTTTGTCACACCCCCGAACCAGACGGCGGAAACGTCTGGGGGCTGTCGTGACTTCATTGAATACCATAACATTGAATATATATGAAACATAACATCATTCGTCACCATGCATTAATATAGTACAACTGATAAAGTTTACACCGAGTACATTGTCTTAGCATTACATTCCCAAAAATAAATTGTTCGGTTCATAGATAAACAAACTGCAAGCCATCACTGAGTATATTTTTCCTTTGGTTTACTTGTTACCTGAGAATACAAGTATTTTGAAAAACGTCAACATATGAAATGTTGGTGAGTTCATAAGCGGTATTTGAAAAACAACGTTTTGTATTGCTTTGAAAAACTACCAGAAAATCCGATATTTTCTGAAAAGAGTTTATGAAAAAGTTTGTGAAGATCCATAAGTATGCTTGTTTGTTTCTATAGTTGTAAAAATTGTTCATTAAACTTGTATACATTTCGAAACCATATGTATTGAAAAACCCTAGAAAAACCCGATGTTTTCCTAACACTTTGAATTCCATGCAGTTGTTGTACCATCGCGGCGTGTGAAGTCATTGATTCCAGGCGACGTCGGATTATTGCGCATGGTGAATTGCTATAAACACGTGTTACGCAAACGACCAGTTTACAACTATACTAACGATCTCGTAGGCGTCGTCCGTACTATTTCCGTAATCCAACCGCCCTGACTTCTTGTAGTCCCAGATCCGAAGAGAAAGAGGGCACGAAGACCTCGATAACTCCGTTAGTCGGTTGGGGATAAAAAGAGTGCGAAGGGCCCTTGACCCGACTCGCATTAGAATAACCGACTTTACTAGCAGTACCAAAGGACCCTTGGGGACCAATAGTATAAGAGCCATTGAAAGTCCTTTTACGCTGTGTTGGATCATGTAAGACCCAACAACTCGTAAGGTTGAAGTCTTCGGGCCTAAAGATCAGGCCATTGGGCTAGCTAGGCCCAACAAACAAGATTTTACACTTTGGGGCCCAAAGATGGTGCGTCGACGTCTGTGCACTCTCACGTGTGTATTGAATTCCCAAATGTTACTTGTATGAATCGAGTTATCGTCGTGTTAGTAGTTTCGGGTTGTTATTGATTCGAGACCGAATCAATTCGTTTAACAACAATTTTTGGTATTGTTGTGTATTGTATTTCGTCGGTAGTCGCGGTGCCAATATTTGATCATGATGGGTGTATTGAATTAGCATTGAAAATTTTCTGTTTACAGCCCCTCTGTAATTTGTAAATTTACTTTTTCGACCCTTTAAATAAATAAATTTCCGGTTTAGTCCTTAAACCATTTTTCTTGGCAATTTAACACCAAAACTTATTGAAATTGATATTTTTCAGCACATTTTTAGTTGAAAACAGTTTTAGTCCCTGAAAATACAGTTTTCTCGGTTGTAACCCCTCTTTTTCGCAGTTTTTACAATTTTGGCCCAAATTGGAAAATTTTTGCAACTTTGGTCCTTTTTAATTTTGAAAATCATTTTAAACCTTAGAAAAGGACTTGGAACACTAGTAGTCCACTGTTTTACAGAAAAACACAGTTTTGGCCCTACAAAACAGAAAATTTCGCATATTGGGCCCTATTGGGCCAAAAATGCCATTTTTAGCCCATTAAGATTGAAATTTATATTTTTAATCCTCCAAAAGAATGTATTTCCAGAAAACACTTTATTGAAACTGTTTTGACTCATCTCACCCATCAGAATTCGTAATATGTCATTTTGGGCCCTTTAACTTTATATTTTTAACATTTTGTGTCCAAAAATTTAGTTTTTAGCCCAAAGAGGATGTTACTAAGCCACTTAGCTATTTTTCTTGAAATACTTTGTATGTAGAAATATAATTGATGCTAGTATCATTTAACATAAAGTATATCTCGATTTTTAGGGGCTTATGACTAGATCCAACATCATAATCACACAAAAACACACATATAAGCATAGAAATCATACAAGGCATACAAAATACATATAGATCTACACTTTCAGTTGTATCCCCCCCCCCCATAAAACTTATAAAACAGAAAAATAGGGAGTATGAAGCTCACCTTAGGGTGTAGTTTCGGTTTTTGAAGAAAAGATGGAAGAAAACTTGGTGATTTTTGGCCCTAGCTCCCCTTGATGAAGATCTCGAGTTTATGGAGTTTTCTAGGATGCAAGATCACGATTTTTACATGGATTAGGAAGAGATTTTTGATAAAACAAAGAATCTAAGTCATGGATCCAAGCATAACCATACCTTAGATGAAGAGTTTGTGGAAATATCCTCTTGAAAACCTCCTAATTTTCGAGATTTTTAAATGGAGAGGAAGGATGATTTCTTGAGTAATCTAGAGAGAGTTTGTGAGGTGTGTGTGTGTTTGAAAATGGCCGAGAGCAAGAGAGAGAGAGAGGGAGAAATAGACCTTGAGGTGATATGCATGGAAACATGGGATAGGTTGCATGAAGAACCCAAAGATAAAAATGAGGTGTCAATTGCAAGTCAACCCTCTTCCATGTTGGGTTGTTGGGCCGAGATTTTGAAAGAAAAGAGGGTATTGGGCTTTAATGCCCCTAAGCCCAATATTAGAGTTAGGTTGGATGATTTTTGTCCTAAAAAAAATATAATATGATTTTCATACTTTGTTGGGCTAGTTTAGGTTAATCATGACTCAAAACTTTTAATTTATTTCATTCTAGGCCCAATATGGCCCAAAATGTTGGAATAAATTAATGTGGGTCCAATTAGAGCCCATTTAAGGGTTCTAAGCCCATGATAGTGAAATTGGAAGCTTATTGGGCCATTGAGTCCAATAAGGAAGTCCTAGCCCAAAATGGACCTAAACAAGAACTTCTAGGGTTTCCAATTGCTTAATGACTATTTGTAGTATTTGTATGATGTATTTGATTGAAGTTTTTGATGTCATAATAATAGGTATCACACATGCTCTTAAGTTTTTGATTCAACATTTTACTTAAGTATTGTGATTACAAGACACAAAATTTCTAGTTGTGACATAGTTACACTTTGGGCTGTAAATCCTTATTGGATAGAGGATGGACGGATTCTAGGGCTTGGGATAGCCTCAAATTCGTCCAAGGCTTATCTAAGGAAAGGATTTGGATTGCTTTAAGGAAAGCTTATCCAATTAGGGTTTAAGGGTGAAACCCTAGGAGCCTTACAAGTATAAATAGAACCCTAGAGCAAGGGAAATCGACACCTCTGCTAAAGCAAAGAACCCCTGGCCGATTTCTAATCCCTCTCCTCTCTCTCAAATCATCCTCCTTGCTAGTTGGTGTTTGTAAGCCATTAGAGGAGTGACAATTGTGACTCTAGAGCTCCAAGACAACAAGATCAAAACAAGAGATTCAAAGGTAAACTTCTAGATCTTATTTTGTATTGTTCTTATACCTAATTAGTCATTAGAAGTCTTGGATTCAAAGCATGTTTAATTAGAGAAACCTAGATCCAAGCATTAGGGATTTGCATGCACACATAGGAAAGTTCTTATAGCAAAAACCCATCAGTGGTATTAGAGCCTAGATTGGTTTCTATTAAATTGATGCATAATTGTTTGTTTCTTGCTTGCAAAATTCGAAATTTTGTGGTTCTGTCTCATAAACTCGACGAGTCCCATGGTGGACTCGACGAGTTGGCCTGACTCGACGAGTCTACTTGGGAACTCGATGAGTCCGAGCGTCAGGAAGGGCCAGATTCGGGATTTTTTGATATTTATCTTATGGAAACTTGCCTTTATCATATTAGATCAACACCGATCCGATTTTTTGATATATATGACTATAATCTTGATCTAATTAAAGATATTTATCAATTAATAAAATATTTAATTTCCTTATGTGATAATTAATTAATTATTTTGATTAAACTGGTAAATTATCTTGCAAGAACTCATTAAATAAATCAAATATGGATAATTATGGAATTAATTGTTAATTGAGATTATTTGTTATTTGATCCTCCATGTTTTAAATGTTTAAAACTTGTCCTCAAGTTTTGAAATTTATGTTTTGTGATTAAAAGTTTTATTTTAGAAAATTTAAATTTTAAACCCTAGAATTTTACAAGCTTAAAATACAACCCTATACTAATATATTATTACAAGGTTGCGGCCTATAAAATGGCGCTTAATGGGTGTACACTCACACCCACCGCTTGCTTGATCGGTGGCGGGTCATTAGCTGAACGGGTAGGATAGGGCAATAACATCATCCATTGCATTATAAGTAGAGTTTTAATACATGTGTGTTCTTTCATAATGTGCGACAATAAAATAAATAATCAAAATAAGGCGAGTCTTGTCTGTGTACCATCTTCTCCAAAAACATGGCCATCGCACCTGTCTAACTGATGACTTGAGAATACAAGTTATTTTGAAAGCGAGTATCAGCTTTAAAGTTGGTGAATTCATAAGTATTTATGTGTTATTGTCCTGTTTTGGAATGTTGTTAAGAATGTCGTATTAATCCTTAAATAGAACAGTTGATATAAGTATGAAATGTGGTCTTCTACCAAGACCCGAATGTTTTGTTATGACAAAGTAAAATGATAGGTTTTCCTTTCTATTGACTAGTACTAAGAGTAATTAGTCTAACTCATCGTTTATGTGAATATATCACAAAATAAAGTAAAATAGGAAAATGATATGATAGTCTTCTACTAAGACCTAAATGTTTTGTAAGTAAAATGATAGTTTTTCCTTTCTATCGACTAGTACTAAGAGTACTTAGTCTAACTCATTGTTTATGTGAATATATCACAAAATAAAGTAAAATAGGAAAATGATATGATAGTCTTCTACCAAGACCCTAATGTTCTGTAAGTAAAATGATAGTTTTTCCTTTCTATCGACTAGTACTAAGAGTACTTAGTCTAACTCATCGTTTATGTGAATATATCACAAAATAAAGTAAAATAGGAAAATGATATGATAGTCTTCTACCAAGACCCTAATGTTCTGTAAGTAAAATGATAGTTTTTTCTTTCTATCGAGTAGTACTAAGAGTACTTAGTCTAACTCATCGTTTATGTGAATATATCACAAAATAAAGTAAAATAGGAAAATGATATGATAGTCTTCTACCAAGACCCTGATGTTCTGTAAGTAAAATGATAGTTTTTCCTTTCTATCGACTAGTACTAAGAGTACTTAGTCTAACTCATCGTTTATGTGAATATATCACATAATAAAGTAAACAGGAAAAATATAATCATGTAAGTGTTATTATCTAGGGTTACCAGGATAAACACGACATCGCCGAAGCGAAAGATAGACCCTATGGACATCCGAAGAGTGTCCCCTCATCCTCTGTAGCGGCAGCAGTGTGGAGGGAGGGTTAGTCCCGATATCGATCTCCTAATACCGATCGTTAACCTAATGATCCTCCAAAGATTCACATCTCATCCACTGTTGCAACAGTTGGACAGAGGGATGGTTAGTCCCGTCACTGACTACTAAGTAAGTAACAACCTTAAACATCCGTAGACATTCATCGACCACTGGTGCTAATCAGTGGGGTTCGGAATGGTATGTCTCGCCGAATTATCCCATTGAACTGGGATAAGAAAGATAATTTACACAGTAAGCACTAATAAATCATCCTCGTAGTTCTAAGTACAAGTATCCAGGTAAGTGTGTTCATGTAACAAGTAAGTATATGTAAACATATTCATGTATCATGTAATCCCAAGTAATTGTACTCATGTATCATGTAAGGTATTGGTATAGACTCATGAATGAACTGACTCTTGTGTGATTCTTTGTAATAGGAATAAATGTTTGTTTCTTATAACTATCCCTATGATAATTAACTAGAAAGTAATTGGTTGTTCAAGTATATTTATGCACCCTTGCTACCTAAGAGTATTGGAAACTAAATGAAGGGTGAAAACTGTAATCTCTAACATATAAATGAACATATGCGCATACGTATAGTTTGATTCAAGAAGGTAAAATAATGGTTTTGCAAGATATCTAGGAGTTTTGAACAATAATTAAGAGTGACTTGATGTCATTTTAATAAACATTTCAAAACTAATACTTTTGTTATCAAGGTATTTTAAGATAGAAAACCATTTCATGTGACACCTTTTGAAATATGTGAAATCTACTGAGTGAAAACATAATTATAAAATACATAAGATTGATTTAATAACATACTATTTTCTACTTGTATTCCCCCCATTAAAGCATTTAAAATCATTTAAAACATTGATTAAGGGTTATGAACTCACCTGTAGTTGGTGGTTCGGATGAACTGGACGGTGTAGGATTGCTAGGTGTCAAGTGAGGACTTGTACACACACTACGATCCTAATGAACATATAATCACACATAGGTGCACTCAATTAGTCTCAAATTACTAATTGATAATGTTAAGACATCCTAGACATAATAAACACCTTATATAAGTGTTTTAAGCCCTAAGGATTGCATCTAAGCTATTGTGGGACAGGGCCCTTATGTTTAGGTTTCCAAAGGACCCCATATATGAGTTTACTCCTCATATACCATCACACATGGGGTTTACGGTTGTAAACTCTTGAGTTTACAGTCGTAAACTCCAAGACTCAATGTCTTTGGTTATTTTAAGGTGTTATATAATCCCTAGAATTATCCCAACTTGGTGGTTAAGTCCTTAGAAGGGTTTAAGGCATAGAAACACTCCATTTAGGAGTTTACGTCCCTAAGGACATTTCCCTTAGAGTTTGCGACCATAAACTCTTAAGTATGGGTGTTTTTGATGCTTTCAAGTCTCTTGCACATGTGGTATAGGTTCTAGACTTTTATTCCAAGCATATGAAGGCCTTAGGCACACTTTGGTGCCCTTCTTTCATGTTTACGGCCCAAGAACCATGTCTTGGCTGTAAACTCACTTTGGAAGGTGATTTTGATGTGTTTTGGTCCTTGATTTAAGTGGGAACAATTCCTAGTAAATGTCCAATGCTTTAGGTGCCTTAAAAGCACCCTTTTGTGCATGATTTTGGAGTTTACAGCCTAAGATACTCTTGCACCGTGAACTCCCAAACTTGGGTGACTCTTGCTTGATTTCATGTCCCTAATACACTCCTATACAAGTCCAAAGCAGTAATATATCACGGGGGACAGTCTAGGCTCGGTTTCGGGAGTTTACCGCCCAAGAACACCTTGCGGAGTAAACTCCTAAATCAAATGATTTAGCTATGTAATCTATGTTATGAACACATTTAAAGCCATATAATACTACTAGAGAGGGGTACTCACGATTTGGGATAAAAACCCGAAGATCCGTGAGAGAGAAAATGGCTTTTCTCTAGTTGGAAATGCGAATAATGAATGAATTTGGTTCAGAATTCTATTTATAGTCCTAGGATATTTTTGGCAGAAAATATTTTTATTCCTGAAATGATTTCTAATATAACCGAGTTTTGGAATAACAGTGTTGCACAAAACCCTAGTGCAACCACTCTCCTGATATCTCCTTAAGTGTAAATCCTGAAAAACTGCCAAACTTATACCCGAAGTATGGAATTTCACTGAAACTGTTCTAAGCTCTATTGTCTTGATATGTTTTGTTCAGAATGGAAATTTCGGGTTGTCACATCATCCCCCTGTTAAAGGGAATTTCGTCCCGAAATTAGAATTTTGATAAGGATGTTGGTGTAAAGGATCGAGTCGTGTCACACCCCGAAAACCAAAGGCGGAAACGTTCCCGGGGTTGACTCCATGTTGCGTATCAAATCCAATGTACATAGTAATCACAGTAAACAACCATTACATTACATATATATATGAAAGTTTACATTTGGTTCAAAAGTAAATTGTACAAAAGTTATACATATATCATATGAACAAAAGAGACGAGTCTTCGGAGCACTCCATCTTCACCAAAAGATATTGCCGGGTACCTGTCTAACTTGGACCTGAGAATACAAGCGGTTTGAAAATCAGCATAAAGCTGGTGAGTTCATAAGCGGTTTTGTTTTGTGAAAATGTATCGATCTCCTTTAGTTTTCTGAAAAGATTTGATATTCAAGAAAATCCCATATTTTCTTATGTAAAGTAGTTAAGTTATCTTTCATTACAGTTCTGTTACAGATATAAGTTAACCCCAGGAAAATCCCATATTTTCCTAATTGTAAGATTTATTGGATAACACATAGTACAGTTTAATTCACAAAACTATAATTTAGACGAACTGTAAATAGAAAGTATTTTGAAAACCTTGGGACTACATCCCGAACCAATTAGTATTTGAAAACCTTGGGACTACATCCCGAACCAGTTATAAGATAATTCGATAAAGATCATTGGATCACTATCCCGAAAGTAGATATAAGATAGCTTGATAAACCATGGGATCACTATCCCGAAACTAGATAATAGTTTGATAAAATCATGGGATCATCATCCCGTATAAGATTTAGTTTTAAATCCATGGGATTTCCATCCCGAACGAAATATAGACACAAGATCATGGGATTATCATCCCGAACGAGATATAGACATAAAACCATGGGATTACCATCCCGAACGAGATATAGATTCTAAACAAACCCTAGCTGTGAATAAGTTATATTAATACGTATTGTGAGTCGGGTAACCATGCTGATATGACAACGAGACCTCCTTGACGTTAGTCAGACGTCGAATGATATCCAGAATTTGTCACCCCAGGCGTGCCCGCTTAACTGTAGCTAGCAGTTAAGGTGTGGGATTGTCAGTCCCGAATAGATCTATTCACAAACCCTTCGCTCTCCCTCCAGGAGACTCTGGTTACACTTCCGGAGAGGATTTACTTGATCATCCATAAAGGGTAGTGACTATCTCACAAGCTAGTATTAACTATTCACAGGGTTCCAATACGATATCAAACATACAAAGATTTCAAGACATGATACAGTGAAAATAGATATATATAATGAAACTATCTGGCAAAACATTCGAATGATACGGAGATAAACTGAATCAGACATAGTTTATCTAATAACTTAATACAAATATCAGTACTTGATATAAAGAGTAACATAGAACCCCAAATTATTCCCATAATAATTTGATTAGATTGGTTATTTTCTTAACTAAAATCCATTTAGTTGTAATTGATAATCATTCCTTATGCTCAATATAATACATAAGGAGTAAAAAGAATTTATAAGATTGCCAGATATTATTTGAAACACATAGATGTTATGATTTGAAAACAGTTTTGGTTTGCTTGTATTCCCCCCCCCCCCTGAAAACAGTTAAAAACAGTGAAAAAGGCGTAGGGGTATGAACTTACCGGACGAGAAGTATGACGATTTGGATGCTAAGAGTGGATCCAGGGCTTGTAAATACACGAGGTTCCTAATTATAATTTAAAGATACACATTTGTATCTAATTAGGACTTAGTTTATTCATTTGATAGGGACACTTGCTTCAAGTCGTGAAAACACTCTGATACGAGTGTTTGGAGGGACCCGGGTGGCGTTTAAGGATGTGAAATGACACTAGGGACTTGGGACTTGAGTTTACTCCCCATGAGTAAACTTATACAAGAGTTTTAGGTCCAAAACACCCATTCCCCATGAGTTTACGGCCGTAAACTCATGGTAGGGTGGTTTAAGGTGCAAATTTGGGTTATAAATGGATATGGACACTTGGAATTGCTTGGATTAATTTTTCTTAAGGCTTGGATTGAATTAAAAACATTATATACACTACATAAGGGAGTTTACGGCCTAGGCATGGGTTCTTTGGCCGTAAACTCTCAATTCTCCAAGATTTAGTGTTTTTAAGGTGTTAAAATCAATCACATGTGATTCTAAAAATTCTCACAAGCCTAGAAATGAGTTTATATGGGACATATGAGGGATTTATGGAGTTTATGGCCCATGGAACCCCCTTCATGGCCGTAAACTCTAATATGACAAGCTATAATGTGTTTCAAGGCCTGAAACTAGCATAGAATGGCTTCTAAAATTCATCTAAAGGCTGTAGGGGTGTTTAGTTTGCATTCTAACACCAAAAATTTTGGAGTTTACGGCCCAAGAACAGGTCTTGGCCATAAACTCTTAGAAACCCCATAAAAGATGTGTTTAAGGCCTTTAAAGTATTTTTGGTTGGTCCCTTGATTTATTCCAAGGCTTTTGGTGGTGTTGGATGGCTTTCTAACACCTTAGAATTGGATTTATGCTAAGTTTTGGGGAGTTTACGGCCCAAGCACTATCCTTGGCCGTAAACTCATCTAAATCCCCCAAAATTCATGTTTCAAGTGTCCAAATGATAATACCAAGGTCCTATAATTCATATCTAAGCCATAGAGGTGATTTGGAAGGGTTTAAGAGCATGAAAAACCCCATTAACATGAGTTTACGGCCCAAGCTTATGCCTTGGACATAAACTCCTTCAAAGTCCTCAAAATCATAGTTTTAGGTGTTCTAAGTCCATATCTTGAAGTCCCTTAGCCATATCTAAAGTCCAATTAAGTCTAGGAAGGAGTTTAAGGGCTAAAAACCCTTCAAAATGGTGTTTACGGCCTAGGCTGCCTCCTGGGCCGTAAACTCACATATATTGTCCAATTTCATGATTAAGTGTCTAATTTGGAAGCTAAACATGCTATAGATTAAGGCTAGGAAGGTACCTTAAGGATTTGAAGCCTTAAATTTGAGTTTTGGACACTTAATCTTTGGATTTAGGAGAGAGGTTAGAGAGAGAGTAGAGAGAGAAGGAAAAAGCTTCAAATGAGTGTTTAAAAACTCTTATATAGTCCCTAAAACTTGGACACGGAGGAATTCTACCCGATACCGGCCTTAAACGATGCTTTGGGTCGCACCCAATTGAGTTTTCGTCACCCGACGAGGATATTTCTAAAACTTAAGAAATAAATGTTTTGGGCTAAATTCATGAGTTCCTAGATGATTTGAACCCTCATTGAATGAAAATAAATATATAATTTTAGTTAACTAAGCCCAAAAACGATAACGGGACATTTCGATTTCCGACGAGTTATTCGGGTAGAACGGTTTTTCGGCGATGAACAACTTCGGGTTGTTACAAGTCGTTAGGTGAAAACTTCCTAATCGATTTGCTTTCGCGCTCCCAAGGGAAATCGGGTTCTCAGTTGGTATTCCAACGAACCTTCACTAATGGGCGACGGCGTTGCTTCGTCCGCTTGGCCACTCGGTCGAGGTTCACTACGGTCCTAATACGAAGGCAAGGATCTCGTAAATCTCGATCTCGTCGAGAGGGATTACGGAAGTCCTAATGGAAGGATACTGTTTCATGTTCGAGACGCGAAGGGGAAAATGTATGTTACTGAGTTCGCGGAGTAGGTCTAGTTTGTGAAATGCAGGACCGATTCTGGTAAGAATCTCGGAGGTCCTAACTATATTGGATTTTAGCTTTCCACGCTTTACGAAGCGTATTAAGTCGTTCCCAGAGTGAGGTTTCCTAAAGAATTTGGTCTCTCACTTGGAATTCCAAATGTTCTTTCTCTCGATTACTTCCCAGTCAAGGGCCATCCCTTGTTGGGTCAAAGTCAAAAGGGTTCCTAAAGTTTACGGGGAGTTCCTAATGGAATATGATAGTAGGTCTGTAAGACCTAGAATTTGGCAAATTTTCCATCGGTGACTATGGTGCCGACAAATTCCCAACGGTTTTGGATAATTTGACAGAGTACTCAAGAATTCCCACAACACTAAAAGTGTGTCTCAGGAAATTTGACTCTAAATTCCAAAACTCTTGTTCAGAGAACTTTGCGGAAAGTATCTCCGAGGGTAATGTTTCTATGGGTTCTTTCTTACGATGAGGGTAGATAAGTAAGTCATTACATGGAGAAATGACGAACTGATCGCAGTAAGAAAGGCGTACTCCACTCATTTAGCTTGTGAATACTATGGGCGTATTGGTCCTATCCGAGGGGTATCACTACGGACTCGAAGTGTCCGCATCGAGTTCGGAGGGTAGTCTTTAGGACATTCTTCCCTAACACTCGAACTGGTGATATTTGGATCTCAGGTCCATTTCTGATGAAATTATTTCTCTGTGTTTGCCCGATCAATTCGTCTATGCGAGGCAGAGACAACGATTTCTAAAGGAAATCTAAATGAAGTCTCCAATCGTCGAGGTACATAAAATGCACTCCGTCGACTTTTGGTAAGAATAAGACCGGAGCTCTCAAGGGTGAGAAGCCTGGTCTTTTAATTCTATTGTTGAGTAGTTCGCTGTGTTGTCCGGTCTGTTCTTGTATCTCCCGTAGGTGTTTAGACTGTAAGGCGATCTGGTTATAAGAGTCATACTGGGTTCTAAGTTTGTTCCTATGCCAATGCAATTACTCGTACTCCTAGACAGTCTCCGTCCTAAAGTTCATATTAGAATTCATACGTGATTCGATGATCACAATTTCGTGTATACGAGTCATATATAATTAAGACTGAAAAGGTAGTCGAATAACTGATTCTTCCTTAATCTCACATCCCATCGAGGGAAAAGAAGTTAAAGTGGAATCATCAATTCTAAACCTGTAGAACATTGATTATATATCACTCTCATGTATACATTCCTCAGTGATAGATCAACCGTATGAATCCTGGAATTGAACTTGACGTACTGCACGAGCAATAATGTGGGGATTCCTTCGGAAATGAAAGGAACTAATAAGGTACTCCTTGTATGAGTACTTCGGTGTTCTGATATGACGGCTTCACTAAAAGACGATTTCTGAGGAAGAGAAGCACGTATGGAGCTGGTATTGCGAGGATCAAATTTACTCGAGTCGTATGATAAAGTCGGAAACATATGGAAACTAAAGACATTAGATTTGAACATAAGGCGTTACAGACAAAACACAACAGTGCAACCATTAACAGAGTTACGTACTTAGGATTTACTACAAAACTATTGTTGCGAACAACGTATACTACAAAAGACAAGTATACGCAGCACAAACATCCTTAAACGGACGGGATCCAGCAAAAGATAAGACTCTGGTTGCAATAGTTTTGGGATGGTTCATAAGTCTGTTACAACGAAACACCTAAATTACATTAACGGGGGTCCAGAGTAGACTCTCCTGCGGCAGTGGTCGGTAGCATACTGACGTGTGTGCCAGCATTTGCTGCCTCTAGGCAGTTCCTTTTGTAATGACCTACTTTGTCACAATTGTAGCAAGTTTGGTTCACACTGGTGTTTGGCACTTGGGCAGGCTGAGCTGTTGGAATCTTGCAGTAACGGGCTGTATGCCCCTTCCTGTTGTAGTGTGAGCATTGCATCTCCCTACAAGGTCCATGGTGGTGAAAACTGCATTTAATACATTTTGGGAGACTTCCAGCATAAAGTTTGGCTGGTTTGGGGACCATTGGGACGCCCGAAGGGATGGTAGTAGGAGGTACTGATGTCGTAGCTGTGAAGGTTGTTACTGGTGGTTGTTTCCTGTTCACCCTTCGAAGCGACTTGTCCTTAGAGTTATTCCAAGACTTTCGTTTGATACTCTAGGTCTTAGGACCCGGGGTATCGTGGTAGTTTGTTGCTTGCTGGGGTATTGGATTGTTACTTGGATGGGAATAGTTGTTAACAATCCCGCTAACACTTGCGTTGTTAGCATTCAGATGGTTCAGAATGGCTGACACGGCAGCCGAGACTGCAGCTTGAAAGGTAGCTGCATCAATCTGAAGAGTTGGTGTTTGGTTGATGGGCTGATCTTCTTTCTTACATGACATGATTCTGTTACACGGAAGGAAACGAATTTGTGATCGAAAATGGTTGAATCTAAACGTAGATCGATCGCTCATGTAAAGAATAGAAGTATGTTCTCTAAGGTTCGACCTACATCCCTATGATGCAGTCCTAGTATGGAATGGAAGTATGTTCACGAAGGTTTGACCTACATCCCTATGATGCAGTCCTAGCAAAGATCGGAAGTAAGTTCTTTCAATGGTCTCAAGATGTTTGTCATTCTAGCCGAGGTATCAATGGTTGGCGAATAACGTGATCCAACCATTAAAAGAGACTCGAAGATGTCTCCGGAGTCAAATTGCTATAGTCCAATGACTTGACTAGAGCATGTTTCAAATAGACTCTAACGAAAGTATGATAAGAGTATTCGAATAAAGAATGACACAGAAGTTAGTTGACTGTCAATATCTTTGATATTCATGATGTACAGGTACGGGAAAATGACCTTGTAAAAGGTCTTACATCATATCCAGAGGAGATAGTTCCTAACAGTAGAAAGACCTAACTAATGTACTTACAGTACAAGATAGTTTCATAGAAAATACCACATCGGGCATAGAAAGAAAGACGATTCCTTTCTAACGAGGAAAAAAATAAGGTAAAGTATCTACTACTAGCGACGGTCATCCCTCTGGTGAACTCTCAGTTCAGCCAATTGGCGTTCCACATCAAGTAGGTGTCTTTCGTACACTCTTTGGCGTACCTGAAGTTTCATGACTTCGGCTCGTGATTCAGCCAGTGCTTTCAGCATGGTTTCATGGTCTCTCTCAGACCTCTCACGAGCATGTTCAAGGCGACTGGTGCGAAGCATATGCATTCCCCCATTTGTATCGACTTCTGCGATACGTTATAGAGCTGTCCTGCCCTGAATTTTGTTTCGGGCAACTCTTCGGATCAGAATTGGCATGATTCTGTCTGCTGAGCCCCCATTGCTCAGGTCATAAAAGCTTCCGTCACCATTAAATGGCATGGGCTGATCTTGTCCTTGGCTCCATGTTTCCAAACATTCCACCCACTCAGGCGTCGGGCCATGAAAAGCTGGACGAGGGTTAGGAATCGGAAAGGGAGCTGCCTGAGGTAGGTTCTCAACCTCGGGCTTGGAGATGGCATCGTCTGAAAGGTCTTCAGCATGGTGATCATTCAGAGGGATTGGATGATCATTATCTAGTTCTTCTCCAAACCATCCAGCAATAACTGCGTTCGGAAGGAACAGGTTGTCGTGGGGATGGAATCCAGCCATGTTATCTACGCGAGAATTTGGGGTTAGAAAATAATTATTAGACGGACTATCTAGATAATTATTTAGGAAATCTTCATTATTTCCATCGCTATTTGTAAAGTGCATACCAGTTATATGTAATCAACACAGGATAGGCCTTCGAATAAGTGACCTCAACTCCAAATTCACAAGGAATAAGGGTAAAGCAAAATTTTCACCGATTCTAAGTCTATAACATCCTAGTTACATATAACTTTAGCGTATCCACTTAGCAATTATCAACTTAGGAATGAAGATTCCATTTTAGTTCTCAAGTATAAAGTACTTATAGTAACACAAAACACCCCTATGGTATTTTAGACTTAGGTTTTGTTATAATGTTCTCATTGTGGTGATGTTGGTAAGTTTTTAGAGTTGTTGCCATATCACAACCATTCTTGGGCATGTGCTAATCAATCTTTGGAATAGCATAGTTGATCAGGCTATGCCACTCCCAAGACTAACCATACATCCCCGACCTTACCTGTTATATTCAACAATCGTAATACTTTTGTTCTTGTCATTGTGACACTGATTTTAGTATGAATGCAGGCACGTATACTTTGTTAAATATTTTATTGTTTAAAAGTATATTCTCTTAGACAGAGTGTTTTAATCCCTATGTATTTATATTTAGTATATCTTTTATGGATTGATATACTTACTTCACTATAAACAATGCTCTGATACCAATCTGTCACACCACAAAACCACGAACGGCGGAAATGTTCAGGGGTGGAGGACGTCATGTACAGTATCACAACAGTGTAATATAATAAACAAGCAACAACATCATCCATTGCATTATAAGTAGAGTTTTAATACATGTGTGTTCTTTCATAATGTACGACAATAAAATAAATAATCAAAATAAGGCGAGTCTTGTCTGTGCTCCATCTTCTCCAAAAACATGGCCATCGCACCTGTCTAACTGATGACCTGAGAATACAAGTTATTTTGAAAGCGAGTATCAGCTTTAAAGTTGGTGAATTCATAAGTATTTATGTGTTATTGTCCTGTTTTGGAATGTTGTTAAGAATGTCGTATTAATCCTTAAATAGAATAGTTGATATAAGTATGAAATGTGGTCTTCTACCAAGACTCAAATGTTTTGTTATGACAAAGTAAAATGATAGGTTTTCCTTTCTATTGACTAGTACAAAGAGTACTTAGTCTAACTCATCGTTTATGTGAATATATCACAAAATAAAGTAAAATAGGAAAATGATATGATAGTCTTCTACCAAGACCTAAACGTTTTGTAAGTAAAATGATAGTTTTTCTTTTCTATCGACTAGTACTAAGAGTACTTAGTCTAACTCATCGTTTATGTTAATATATCACAAAATAAAGTAAAATAGGAAAATGATATGATAGTCTTCTACCAAGACCCTAATGTTCCGTAATTAAAATGATAGTTTTTCCTTTCTATCGACTAGTACTAAGACTACTTAGTCTAACTCATCGTTTATGTGAATATATCACAAAATAAAGTAAAATAGGAAAATGATATGATAGTCTTCTACCAAGACCCTAATGTTCTGTATGTAAAATGATAGTTTTTCCTTTCTATCGACTAGTACTAAGAGTACTTAGTCTAACTCATCGTTTATGTGAATATATCACAAAATAAAGTAAAATAGGAAAATGATATGATAGTCTTCTACCAAGACCCTAATGTTCTGTAAGTAAAATGATAGTTTTTCCTTTCTATCAACTAGTACTAAGAGTACTTAGTCTAACTCATCGTTTATGTGAATATATCACAAAATAAAGTAAACAGGAAAAATATAATCATGTAAGTGTTATTATCTGGGGTTACCAGGATAAACACGACATCGCCGAAGCGAAAGATAGACCCTATGGACATCCGAAGAGTGTCCCCTCATCCTCTGTAGCGGCAGCAGGGTGGAGGGAGGGTTACTCCCGACATTGATCTCCTAATACCGATCGTTAACCTAATGATCCTTCGAAGATTCACATCTCATCCACTGTTGCAACAGTTGGACAGAGGGATGGTTAGTCCCGTCACTGACTACTAAGTAAGTAACAACATTAAACATCCGTAGACATTCATCGACCACTGGTGCTAATCAGTGGGGTTCGGAATGGTAAGTACCGCCGAATTATCCCATTGAACTGGGATAAGAAAGATAATTTACACAGTAAGTACTAATAAATCATCCTCGTAGTTCTAAGTACAGGTATCCAGGTAAGTAAATACAGGATAATGCACCTAAGTAACAGTTTTCCTGTATGGTATTCATGTAAGTGTGTTCATGTAACAGGTAAGTATATGTAAACATATTAATGTATCATGTAATCCTAAGTAAGTGTACTCTTGTATCATGTAACGTATTGGTATAGACTCATGAATGAACTGACTCTTGTGTGATTCTTTGTAATAGGAATAAATGTTTGTTTCTTCTAACTATCCCTATGATAATTAACTGGAAAGTAATTGGTTGTTCAAGTAGATTTATGCACCCTTGATACCCAAGAGTATTGGAAACTAAATGAAGGGTGAAACTATAATCTCTAACATATAAATGAACATATGCGCATAAGTATAGTTTGATTCAAGAAGGTAAAATAATGGTTTTGCAAGATATCTAGGAGTTTTGAACAATAATTAAGAGTGACTTGATGTCATTTTAATAAACATTTCAAAACTAATACTTTTGTTATCAAGGTATTTTAAGATAGAAAACCATTTCATGTGACACCTTTTGAAATATGTGAAATCTACTGAGTGAAAACACAGTTATAAATACATAAGATTGATTTAATAACATACTGTTTTCTACTTGTATTCCCCCCCCCCCCCATTAAAGCATTTAAAATCATTTAAAACATTGATTAAGGGGTATGAACTCACCTGTAGTTGCTGATTCGGATGAACTCGACGGTGTAGGATTGCTAGGTGTCAAGTGAGGACTTGTACACACACTACGATCCTAATGAACAGATAATCACACATAGGTGCACTCAATTAGTCTCAAATTACTAATTGATAATGTTAAGACATCCTAGACATAATAAACACTTTATATAAGTGTTTTAAGCCCTAAGGATTGCATCTAAGCTATTGTGGGACAAGGCACTTGTGTTTAGGTTTCCAAAGGACCCCATATATGAGTTTACTCCTCATATACCATCCCACATGGAGTTTACGGTTATAAACTCTTGAGTTTACGGCCGTAATCTCCAAGACTCAAAGTCCTTAGAAGGGTTTAAGGCATAGAAACACTCCATTCAGGAGTGTACGGCCCTAAGGCCATTTCCCTTAGATTTTGCGACCGTAAACTCTTAAGTATGGGTGTTTTTGATGCTTTCAAGTCTCTTGCACATGTGGTATAGGTTCTAGACTTTTATTCCAAGCATATGAAGGCCTTAGGCACACTTTGGTGCCCTTCTTTCATGTTTACGGCCCAAGAACCATGTCTTGGCCGTAAACTCACTTTGGAAGGTGATTTTGATATGTTTTGGTCCTTGATTTAAGTGGAAACAAATCCTAGTAAATGTCCAATGCTTTAGGTGCCTTAAAAGCACCCTTTTGTGCATGATTTTGGAGTTTACGGCCTAAGATACTCTTGGGCCGTGAACTCCCAAACTTGGGTGATTCTTGCTTGATTTCATGTCCCTAATACACTCCTATACAAGTCCAAAGTAGTAGTATATCACGGGGGACAGTCTAGGCTCGGTTTCGGGAGTTTACCACCCAAGAACACCTTGCGGAGTAAACTCCTAAATCTAATGATTTAGCTATGTAATCTATGTTATGAACACATTTAAAGCTATATAATACTACTAGAGAGGGGTACTCACGATTTGGGATAAAAACCCGAAGATCCATGAGAGAGAAAATGGCTTTTCTCTAGTTGGAAATGCGAATAATGAATGAATTTGGTTCAGAATTCTATTTATAGTCCTGAGATATTTTTGGCAGAAAATATTTTTATTCCTGAACTGATTTCTAATATAACCGAGTGTTGGAATAACAGTGTTGCATAAAACCCTAGTGCATCCACTCTCCTGATATCTCCTTAAGTGTAAATCCTAAAAAACTGCCAAACTTATACCCGAAGTCTGGAATTGCACTGAAACTGTTCTAAGCTCTATTGTCTTGATATGTTTTCTTCAGAATGGAAATTTCGGGTTGTCACATCATCCCCCTGTTAAAGGGAATTTCGTCTCGAAATTAGAATTTAGATAAGGATGTAGGTGTAAAGGATCGAGTCGTTAGGTGAAAACTTCCTAATCGATTTGCTATCGCGCTCCCAAGTGAAATCGGGTTCTCAGTTGGTATTCCAACGAACCTTCACTAATCGAATAGGTGATTGTTACAATGAAGGCACCATGTGAATTTGCATGGTAATTCACACCCGCTTTGTGATCCTCGGTATCCCAGTCACAAACAAGAGGGACATATCGAGATTTAAACATGCCATTGAAATGTTTCAATGAATCTCATCTAAACCTAGGAATTCTCAAATTCATTTAGAACTTAAAGTTAGGTTTTCATGGTGCAGAATTAGTGAATCGTCATTCACTTACCTTCATATTATTTGCATGTTAGATTACGGCATCCCTTTTCTAATATGTGAATATTGGTGTTGGATCCTAGCCCTAATTTTTCTTATTGGGTGATAATTAGGGATTCATATTCTAATCTATCTTTGTCCTTTCTATTTGTACATGTCAAACGCGAACAACGCTGCTGCTAGTTCTTCCACATTGATGAGCCTTTGTCAAAAGGTCAATTTCGATGGAACGAACTTTAGCGAATGGATAAGATACATTCGCACTATTGCTCACTATGAGGATAAGGAGTATGTCCTCGATGAGAAGCTCGAGAAGATCAACCCTGAAATCGCTACTCCAGCTGAAATGACCACTTTTGAAACTCACAATCGAGATGCAACGAAGGTACATTGCATCATGATAGCCACTATGAACTCCAAATTCCAAAAGTCCTATGAGGACATGTACCCGTACGAGATGCATCAAGACTTATTGGAGAGATACCACCAGAACGCGAGACAAGAGCGTTATGAGATTTTCACTAACATGATTTCCGCTAAGATGGGTCATGGAGAGTCTCTTACCGTGCACCTGTAAAAGATGCAAAGGTATGTCGATCGTCTTCGCAAGTTGAATGTTGACTTTGGGGAAGACTTAGCGATCGACATGGTGCTTCACTCTTTGCCTCCAAGCTACAATCAATTTAGGATGACCTACCACATGAACAAAGAGGAGCTCACCCTAAGCAAACTCCAAGGTCTCTTGAGGGTCGCTGAGAGCAACTTCAAGGACAAGTCTGTTGCACCAAATCCCAATCCACCCGCTGCTCCTGTGTTGGCTATTGGACAAGGAAGGGGAAAGAAGAGGAAGGGTTCGTCTAAGAACCATCGCAAGGTTAAAGCCCGAGATGGTGCCTCTTCTAGTGGGACCAAAGTTGATCCTGCTAAGCCCTGCCCTAACCCAAAGGAGGCAGAGTGCCACCACTGCCACAAGATAGGAAATTGGAAGAGAAGCTGCCCAGAGTACCTGCAAGCCATCAAGGAAGGAAAGATCAAGCCGTCTTTCGCAGGTATATACACAATTAAATCTAACGATTCATCTCATACTATTTCTTGGGTTCTTGATACCGGTTGTGGTTACCACATTTGTTCTAATGTGCAGGGACTAAGAAGAAATAAGGATGTGGAGCATGGAAGGATTAATATAATCATGGGGAACAGAAGAACGTCGCCTGTGACCAAGATTGGAGTGTATTCTTTAGTGCTTAGGAATGAGTTGTCCAAGTGGGAGACTACTGCGTTGAATGCCCAAGATCATTAACCAATTGGTAATATTTCTAATGATGGCATGGTCCTTTTGGGTTGCTTTCATGATCCAATTTAGCAATAAGGAATTTAAAGAAAATAATTTATTACCGTATTATGAATTAATAAATTTATTGCAAATTATTTAGGAATTAATTAAATAGTTTTAATTAATTAAATGTGTTGGATATTTATTAAACATTAGTAATTAATTGGAATATTCCAAAAGCTTTTAAAATATGGTAGGGAACGAATCTATCCTAAGGATAAAGGATATGAACCAGCTTGAATAATGATAAGGATTATCCTTACAAACTGGAATTTAGATAGATACTATAAATTATGATTTTAGAGATCGAACCCTGGCACACATTTTTGCCTTTACTAAATTTTGTTCAGCCCTTTCTCTTTTACTCTATCCATTTTAACGAAAATTTGAGCAAACAAGTTCGTTGCTAAGACAAGTAAATAAGTTTCCAGTAATAAAAGTTTGTTGCTATAATGAGAAACAAAGTTCATTGCTATAATGTGAAACAGAGTTTATAGCAATAAAGTTTTTTCTCATTATAACAACGAAGTTTTATTAATAGAGACTTATTTACTTGTATTGGCAATGAACTTGTTTGCTCCTTGTAACAACAATGTAACACCCTGATTCCAAGGTATTAAATTTAAAGCTTATATTCACGTTCTTTGATCTACTCAGCGAGTTGGATGCCCCAACTCGTCGTGCAGAAGTGGATCAGGCCACGTGATTTAGGAGGTCTACTTGACGAGTTGGAGGACCCCAACTCGACGAGTAGGAGCTGGAAAATGAAACCCTAATTTCCATGGTTTGACACCCAATTTAAAGGGTTATGAGCCTCCCTCTGCCTCCCTTACCGTCCCCTTGGGCTCGTAAAACCCTAATCGCGCTTACTCTCCATTTTTGTGTGTTCAGAAGCTTGGAAGGCAGATTTTGTGAAGAGAGCTTGAAGTCTAAGGAGCTTGGAACAAGGAGAAGCTTGTGGATATGATTTCTACTTCATCTTAGCATCATCTTGAAGGTAACAAGTCGTTACCTTGACTTCTCTCTAGCTAGATCTCCACCTACAAAGGTTTTGGGCTATTTCTAGTTTGTTGTGGAGTTATTTCTGGATTTAGGCGTGATCTGAAGTTGTAACTTCAGATCTGCACTCCTCTAGTCCCTTATAGTCATAAAGTTCCAGTCTTTAGTAAGTTATGGCCTTCTCCTTACATAGAACTTCTTCTTTTTCTTGAGTTTGGCCTTTAAGACCTTACATACACTTAAAGTTTGCAACTTTACATGGTAAATATACCTTTGGAAACTAGATCTACAATTTGGATCTTTAGGGTAGCTTAAAAACATCTAAAAGAGAAATAGACTAAAGGGACTCAACGAGTTGCAATGTCAACTCGACGAGTCAGATGAAGAATGGTCGTTTTGGGTTTCCACATGGACTCAGTGAGTTAGTGAGATGACTCGACGAGTTAGTAAGGGTTTCCCCGACATTTGGACATCGCATGGACGCGATGAGTTATTTGGAAACTCAGCGAGTCAACTAGGGTTTTCACGATTTCTCGCGTTCTAGAAGAACTCAATGATTTAGTGGACTACACTTGACGAGTTGGGTTACCATGGACTCTTGACCATGACCGTTGACTTTGTCTATGACCAAGGGCTACCCAGTTTGACTTCTAAGGGTATTTTGGGAATTTATGAAAGTGGATCATTGGCGGATGTAGTTGATTGAGTTTGGAGTTTTATTTGGGGAGTTTGACATTTATCATCTCGAGCTACTTGTGAGGTGAGTTCTTCTCACTATATCTACAAGGTCTAAGGCACCAATGTTGGCCCTTTCCGGATTTGTATCCGGGTTTATTGCATGTTGATATGCTAGTGACCTGTTAGGTCGGTATCCTGGTATATAGGATGATGTTATGCTAGTGACATGTTAGGTCGGTATCCTGGCATATAGGATGATGCTATGTTAGTGACCTGTTAGGTCGGTATCCGGGTATATAGGATGATGCTATGATTAGTGATCTATTAGATCGGTTTGACTGTTCTATATGCTAGCGTATGACCTTTATGTGCACATGATTGTTTGATTTGGGGGTTGGGTTGAGGCGGAACTGCTTTATGCTGAAGGCCAACATACCAGGGGCAGACCGGATAGACTGCAGACCCATGAGGGCAACTAGTTAGGCTGAAGGCCCGACGAGCGGTCTGGATAGGATGAAGGCCCTAAAAGGTGGTCTAGACGTGTTGATGGATCAGAGAGCGGTCAAGATAGACTGATGGCCCTGCGATGCGGTCCAGTTAGGATGATGCCTCATTATGTATGTTGTTTGCTTATATGATATGATTATGACTGTATGATGTTGGTATTTTAGAGGAACTCTCTAAGCTTCAGGGTTACAGTTGCTGATTTTGTTTGAGGTACTTCTGATGATCGCGGGAAGGAGAAGGCGTGATCATGCACCTCCTTATATTTTTATGGTTTGATTATGGGATACTCTGACATAAAACCATTTTGAAAACAAATTTGTAATGACTATTGGTTTTTGAATGTTTTAAAAAGTTTTAAATTGGCTTGATTTTTATAGGTGTTACAAGTTGGTACCAGAGCCTTGGTTTGAGTGAATTAGAGGAAACACTCGTATGTCTCCAGTCTTAAACAAAGGAAAATATTTTAAAATGATTTTTCAAATGGTTTTTCAAATGGTTTTCAAAATAATAAAAGAGGATGCAAGTGTACGATCAACCAAGGCCAGTAAGTAAGCCCCAAAATACATTACGAATTATTTGATTTTGTGATATGATAGAACAACATGCTAGTACTAGGATAGGGATCTTATGGAATTTCATGATAGAATTGCCTAATTATCTGATGCCTGATAGCCTAGGGTTTTTCCTTATATGAAATTGACATAATTACTATAGTTGTTTAGTGTATGTATCACAACCGTATATAATTAAGATCTTATAGCCTGAGAATGTTTGGTTTGGCCTTATTTCCTGTTATTGTTCGATTAAGGGCTTAGGGTAGGATCAGGTATTCGAAATTCTATAGATTCCAACATTATGTATGGCTAGCATACACGAGTGCTGCAGGGTTGGTGGAAGTTTCATAGGTGGGTTGTGCGGGGTCAGTAAGCCAGTTATGATATATTTACACTTCCTCTAGGAGTGAGGATTGAGCGAGCGCCATGCTTATGTATATTGTTAGGGCGTTGTGAAGATACTTGAGACAAATATGGGTTGGTGTGGAAGGTAGTATGGAATGTTTGAAAGCACGAGACCCACACACGTAGCAAGGAAGTCACAACCCCTAGGGCTTTGTTGCGAGTTGGTTCCTAGATTATTATATGGAATATTTGATATCTTCCTAGTATATTTTTTTAGCATGGTGGTTATGAGACGCTTTATGACGGGATCCCAATCAAGATCAAGAGATGGTGGTCAGGAGGGACCCGTAATGCCCGAGGTCATTAGTCAGATAAGGTCGGATGAGCTCGACGCCAGGATTCGAGAGATCCTGCATGATCAGGTTGCTACTCTGTTCCGAACACAGTTTCCAAAAATGTGTGGGTCTATTAAGACCGCCATGGTTGAGTACTTTCATGAGCACTATGTACCCATTGCTGAGACGGCTATCGCAACAGCTACAACAACTTTTATGGCAGTAGGGGAGGAGCCAGTCGGGCTTTTTAGTACCGGGATTTCGATAACATGAAGCCCCCGAATTTTGAGGGGATTCAGGACTTGATTATAGCCATAAGGTGGCTGTATGATGTAGAGGGGTGTTTCTTCACGTGCTCATGTCCTACTGACCATAAGGTCAGATGTGCCTTGAACCTGTTGAGGTCCGGGGCAAAGGACTGGTGGAGGTTGATGACAGGGTCATACACTAATGATCAGAGAGTTGCGGGTACTTGGGAGCAGGTCAGGGATATGTTTCGCGCTGGCTACATTCTGTGGGTTGAGCGGGAGCGGTTAGCTCAAGAGTTTCTGGAATTGAGGCAGGGTACGGAGACGGTGATAGAGATCACACACATGTTTGCTGAGAGGGTGATGTTTTTCTCAGAGTTTGCTTCTAAGTAGGCTCAGATGAGACGTTATCTAAGCAAACTCAAGAATGACATCTTTCAGTTTGTTGCTACCCAGCATTGTGATATATTGTTGGAGTTATAGGAGGTCGCTAGGCGGAAGGAGCTTGAGATCGAGTTACAGTTTTCGGAGTAGGGACAGGCCCCGACGCAGTCGAAGCTAGTGCCAAAGCGGTGTAAGACCGCTGATTCTAGGTTGGGAGGCCAGCAGGGCCGCACTTGTGGTAAGTGCAGGAAGGTTCACTCGGCGGTTTGCAGATCGAGTAGTGCGTGTCGCAAATGCGGCAAAGAGGCACATTTAGTGAGGGATTGTCGCCAGCCAACCCTGATTCAGGATATGAGGATCTGCTACCACTACCATCAGGATGGTCATGTGAAGGCCAACTGTCCACAGATTGGTGCCAGGCCAGCACATGCTCCATCACTGACTATACTGTGGGTTACTGACGGGAGTCAGGGTAGAGCTGCACCCCCGAGGGCTCAGTGACGTGCCTTCCATGTTACGACAGAGGAGGCCAGGGCAGCACCAGACGTGGTTGCTAGTATGTTTCTATCTCTTATATTACTGATTATATTCGTTTTATTCTTATATATGTTGTACCATGTTAGGTACATTCTTAGTGAACTCCATACCTGCTTTGGTATTATTCGACTCAGGGGCGATTCTGTCGTTTGTCTCTCAGTAGCTCATTAGGGAGTTCGGTTTGCCAATAGGAGAGCTAGAGTGTACGTTGCGAGTCTCTATCGCTAACGAACATGGGATTTCTACTTCTTCAGTCTATCAGGGTTGAGTGTTGGAGATCTTCGGGGTATCTTTCCTGATATACTTGATTCTGATTCCCATGGGTGATGTATGTGTGATCGTAGGTATGGATTGGTTTAGTCGCTTTGGTGCCATGATCGACTGCAAGGTTCAGCGAGTGGTAGTTCGAACCCCAAATGGGGGAGAATTGGTTGTCTACAGTGAGGGCACCAGGTTGGGTTCAGGGTTCTGCTCAGCCTTCAGGGCTCGACAGTATATTCAGCATAGGTGTGCGGGTTATCTAGCGTACGTGGTGGATATGCGGGTCAGGGAAAACCATGGTTTCAGAGGTTCCAGTAGTCAGGGAGTTCACTGACGTTTTTCTGGAGGAGTTACCCGTAGTGCCTCTGGAAAGGGATTTCCGGTTTAGGATCGACCTAGTTCCATATGCGGCCCCTATCACCAAGTCGTCGTACCGATTGGGACCACCAGAGATGCAGGACCTGTCATCTTAGCTGCAGTAACTGCTGAGCAAGTAATTCATTCGTCCTAGCAGTTCTGTGTGGAGAGCGCCGATTTTCTTCGTCAAAAAGTAGGATGGTTCACACCGGATTTGCATCGATTATAGGGAGCTGAACAAGTTGACGGTGAAGAACCGTTATCCCTTCCCGCATATTGATGATCTCTTTGATCAGTTATAAGGAGCATCTTGGTTTTCCAAGATAGATCCAAGGTCTGGGTACCATCAGGTTAGGGTTAGGGAGGAGGACGTGGAGAAGACTGCGTTCCGGACTCGTTATCGGCATTACGATTTCGTGGTGATGCCATTTGGACTCACCAACGTGCTAGCGGTGTTCATGAACCTGATGAATCGGGTCTGCAGATCGATGCTCGATCGGTCAGTCATTATGTTCATAGACAATCTTGGTGTACTCCAAGACCTGACCCGAGAATAGAATGAGGAGCATCTTCGAGAGCTATACGGAGTTTTGAGGCGAGAACGACTTTATGCCAAGTTCTTGAAGTGTGAGTTTTGGTTACAAGAGCTTCAGTTTCTTGAACATATCGTTAACTAGGAGGGGATTTTGGTCGATCCTGCGAAAAATCTAGGCAGTTATGCAGTGGGAGGTTCCGAAATCTCCCTCGGATATCAGGAGCTTCTTGGGATTGGTAGGGTACTACCGGAGATTCATACAAGATTTCTCCAAGATTGCAGTACCCCTCACTCGTCTGACGAGGAAGGGGGTGGATTTCTAGTGGGGCCCCGAGCAGCAGAGGGCGTTTGATACCCTCAAACAATGACTTTGCGAGGCTCTAGTTTTGACTCTCCTAGTGGGAGATGAGGATTTGTAGTGTTTTGTGATGCATCCATCATCGGACTGCGAGCGGTCCTCATGCAGAGATGACGGGTGATAGCCTTCGCGTCGCGGCAGTTCAAGCCACACGAGACGAGATACCATACTCATGATCTGGAGTTGGGAGTGGTGGTATTCGCTCTCAAGATTTAGAGACATTACCTCTATGGGCTCCGCTGCACCATATACATGAACCATAAGAGTCTAAGGCACATCATGGATCTGCCAAACCTGAACATGAGACAGCGCAGGTAGCTTGACGTGGTCAAGGATTATGGCTGCGAGCTCCTTTTCCATCCGGGTAAAGCGAACGTGGTTGCAAACGTTCTGAGTCGCAAGTCAGCTGGATCCTCTACTCCAGCAACATTTATGAGGATATAATTGGATTCTACACTAGTGAGTTTGATCAGGGAAGCTCAGACTGAGGGTATGCGATATGAGAATTGGAAGCTTGAGAGGATTAGGGGTGAGGACACTCGGTTTGTGTAAGATTGTCGAGAATTTTTTACCCGTTGCGGTCGGGTTTAGGTTCTGATGTCTGGTGGGGTCAGACAGATTGTTCTGGAGGATGTTCATAAGTCTCGCTTCTCTATTCACCCGGGGGCCACCAAGATGTATCGGGACTTATGATTAAGTTATTGGTGGCCATGCATGAAGAGGGACATCGCATGGTATGTTAAGAGGTGCTTGACATGTCTGATGGTCAAGGCCGAGCATCAGAGGCCGCATGGTCAGCTACAGCCTCTGGAGATTCCCATGTGGAAATGTATAACATCCATATAAAAATCATGCCAAGTTTCAACTTTTTAAAAATGTTTCAAAACCATTAATCATTACAAAACTTGTTTTCAAAATAGTATGATATCATAGTATCCCATAAACAAAGTCATAAACAGGACGAGTTGTACGATCACACATTTTCCTTCCCGCGATCAACTAATGTACCTGAAACAAAACTGAAACTGTAAGCCCAAAGCTTAGTGAGTTCCCCCAAAATACCGATACACTGCAACTAACACATATACGAATGAAAACATGTACTCGGTCGACAGCTTTACAGACTGGATTACCCCTGGGCCTGCAATATGAGTCTGGATTGCCTTCCAGGCCCATATCTCACATCTGGATTGCCACCGAGCCCATAGTACTTGTCTGGCATGCCCTACCCGGCCCTCAACTCATATCTGGAATGCTCTCGAGTCCTCAGTATGAGTATGACATGCCCCGCTCGGCCCTCAGCTCGTATGTAGAATACTCCCAAGTCCTTAGTATGATCCTGGCATGCCCCGCCCAGCCCTCAGCTCATATCTGGGATACTCTAGGGTTTGTTGGCTAGTGCACGGAGCAGTACAACCTCAACCTAACCCACATAATACGTCGACATATGATGTAACAAATGCACATACAAATAATCAGGTAATAACACAGGTAGTCCTACAGATCTACCTACTGGCATAGCATCTAACACACATAACTAACTCATACTCACCATAATGCAAATACTAGGATATCATATCCAATGGGCCGACATTGGTTCCTTAGACCCCTTAGTATAGTGAGGATAACTCGCCTCACAACTGTCGCGCTGAAGTGATAAGCTCAACTCACGGATCTGTTGGATTAATGTCTAAGTCCATAACTATTATTGGTAAGACATGACCCGACCCGGCATGGTCCATTTAGGTTGCATGGCATCTTGTCACACCCCAAAACCGAAACGGCGAAAACGTTCGGGGACAGAGGACGTTATGTACAGTATCACAACAATGCAAAGTAGTAAACAAGCAACAACATCATCCATTGCATTAATAGTATAATTTTAATTACAAGTGTTCTTTCATAGTATAAGACAACATAATGAACAATCAAAATAGAATAGGAGTCTTCATTTCTCCGTCTTCACAAAACCCAATTGTCGTACCTGTCTATTTGTGACCTGAGAATACAAGTATTTTGAAAGCGAGTATCAACAATAAAGCCGATGAATTCATAAGTATTAATGTGTCATAGATTTGTAAAACTAGAAATTAAGTACTTGTGAACATTTGGAAAAGTTTGTATAAGTATGAACTATTTGAAAGTAGTTTGAAAACGTTTGAATACCCTAGCAAATCCCTATGATTTCTATTAGTATAAAGAGTAGTCTTCTACCAAGACTAGACTGTTTTGAAAGTAACAAAAATGGTTTTTCCTTTGTATGACTACTATTAACAAAATATATAGTCTACTTCGTCGTTTATGTGAATGTATCACAAAATAAAGGTAATACGAAAAATATAGCCATGTAAGTGTCATCCTTTTGTATTAGGATCAACCCGAAATCGCGACTGCCGAAATAGTATTAACCTTGAACGTCTGTAGATGATCATTATCCTCTGTAGCAAACAACAGGGTGTAGGAATGGTTAGTCCCGTAAAGGTACCCTAATATAAGTATTAACCGTAGGCATTCGTAGATGTTTATTACCTCTGTTGCTAACAGTTGGGTGCCGGAATGGTTAGTCCCGTCTTAGTAAGTAAGTAGTCTTCTCACGAGACCCGCTGTAAGTAAGTAATAATATGATTGGTAGTCCCTATTCTACATTTGGGACTAAAGGTGACTTACGCCACGAATCGCTAGGTCGAAATCCATATTTATTACCAAATCATATATATAAGCCCAAACTATAGCTATAATAGCTCACTAGGGATATATGAACGTATACCTTTGCTACCCAAAGGTACTGAACCGACTAATCAGAACTATTATGTTCGTATATGTACACATGATATATAACTATATATTTAAACGACCTTCGGACGGATAGCCAATACCCTACCAGACCACATCCCAACGAGGAAAAGGAAATAAAGCGGGTTAGCCTTCTTAAGTCCTTTAAACATTACTTATATAACTATACATATACATGCATCCTTTTAACAATGTATCTATGTAAAGGTATCATGTAAGTGTATCGAAATATGTGTATCCAAGTAAACGTATCTCTTCCTATAGCATTTAGTATAGACTCATGTATGAACTGACTCTGGTGTAATTCCTTGTAATAGGAATAGCAAGTAGTATCTCCTAACTATACCTATAATAGTTACTAGTAACGTACAAGTATCAATGAAGGTATACCTTTGCTAACCAAAGGTACTGAAATTGACTGAATGCACTTTTATGTCTACATATGTATACATGATATATAACGAATATTTAGACGACATTCGGATGGATAACCGTTACCCCATAGCCACATCCCAACGAGGATAAGGAAATACAGTGAGTTAGCCTTCCTAAGTCCTTTAAACATTTCTTATATAACTATACATATATGGAATGCATTTGATAATATAAAAGCATAAAAGGAGTTTTGTAAAACCTTTGAAAATGATTAATATCTAAGAAAAGATCGACTTGATGTCAATTTATAAAACGGTTTGAAAGTATTTTGTTTGAATAAACAGTTGCAGTATAAAGAAAACCCTTGGTTTGAAATACATTTGTAACAGAGTTTGAAAAGAAACATACAGTGTATAAAGCAGTTTGATAAAGAGTTTTAAACATATAAAAACGTTTAAGAAAGTCGTTTTAAGAAATCTGTTTGGTAAAATAGCTAACGTATAGTAAATCCATTTGCATGTTAGTTATTAATCACATGTGATTGATATAATAACTAGCATGATTCAACTTGTATTCCCCCCATAAAGCATTTAAAAACATTTAGAAACATTTAAAAGGTTAATTCAAGGGGTATGAACTCACCTGTAGTTAGCGGTTTGGATGAACTGAAGATGTAGGATTGCCAGGTGTTAAGTGAGGACTTGAACACACTCTATGATCCTAGTTAATATATAATATCACATATATGTATCCAATTAGTCTTCAAACAACTAAAAAACAAATTTAAGACACGCTAGCACATGCTAAACACCTTATACATGTGTTATAAGTCCCAATGATTGCATCTAAGTGTTGTAGGGAAAGGCTAGTGTGCTTGGGGTTAAAGGAAAACTCCATTAGGGAGTTTACGGTTTTGTGGTCACTAAAAAAAGAGTTTACGGTTGTAAACCCTTGATTTTACGGTTGTAAGCTCATACACTTTTGACCATATGATGGTTTGAAGCCTTAAAAGTCCCTCGAAGCTTTTCTACTTGAAATATGTGACTAAGGAAGGAACAAGGGCACCATTTCACTCCTATTTGGAGTTTACAGTCCCTAAACCATTTTCCTTTGAGTTTACTACCGTAAACTCATAAGTTTTATGGTATTTTGGGGGTTTTCAAGTCCTTGGCTCATCAAAGAATGGAACCATGTTAGTTACTAAGGCATAGGAAGGAAATTTGTGTCATTTATACATACTTTGAGGTATTTATGGTTTTGGGAGCTCCCCAAACCGTAAACACATATAAATGAGAGATTTTTGTGCCTTTTTATGTGATAAACACATCAAGGAAGGATCTAGACATGTCCCTAAGGCATTGTGAAGGACTAAGGCACCCTAGGGCACCCTTTGGCACCTTTACTTGGTGTTTACGGTTCAAGGACTTCTTGAACCGTGAACACCTTGCTCTTGGTGTTTTGGAAATCTAAACAAAACACGAAATTTGATGGATGAAAAGATGTATAATCACTAGTTGTTATGATAGAACACCAAATCATGCCAAGAAGTACTTACGTTTTCGGGAAATCGGGTGAAAGACGGGATGGTAGTTGAGAGTGTTTGCAGTTTTCTCTTTAGATTGCAAGTAAGAAGTGAGGTGCTTTGGGGAGTAAACTCATGCTTAAGGCATGATTTTATGGTTTTGGAAGAACTAACGGCCCAAGCATAAAAGTTTGGCCGTGAATTTCTTAACTACGTGGTACTTGCGGTTTTGGAATTTCAAGACTCGAGATGGCACTTCCTTTCACCTGTTTGTTTAGAGAATAATTATTATTATAATCAAACGAACTTTAAATTTGCTTTTAAATAAATAAAAATGAACTTGACTTATAATTTGAAGTGATTGACTTTAGGGTTTGACCGAACGAAAATTTCGGGATGTCACATCATCCCCCCATTTGAGGGAATTTCGTCCCGAAATTAGAATTTAGGTAAAGGAGTAGGTATGAAAAATCGAGCAAGGAGGTGGGGAAACTTCCTAATCGATTGGTTCTCGAACTAATAAGTTAGTTCGGGTCCTTGGTTGGTATCCCAACGAACCTTCACTAATGGTAGGCAGCGTTGCTTCGTCCGCATGATCTCTCGATCGATGGTCACTACGGTTCTTCCACGAAGGGAAGGATCTCGTTGATCTCAATCTCGTCGAGTGGGATTACGAGATTCCTGACGGAAAGGTACGTTTTCAAGTTCGAGACGTGAAGAGTAAAATGTATCTTACTGAGCTCGCGGTGTAGGTTGGGTTTGTGTGTTATAGGGCCGATTCTGGTTGCAGGAGTTGCGCTGGGTCCTAAGTTTGTTCACATGACAATGCGATTACTCGTAGTTTTGGGCAGTCTCCGTCCTGAAGTTCTTATTAGAATTCGTACATGGTTCATCGATCACCGTCTCGTGTATATGAGTCGTATATAATTAAGATTGAAAAGGTAGTCGAATAAATGCTTCCCACTTAACCTCACATCCCAACGAGGAAAAGAGTTAAAGTGAAATCATCAATTCCAAAATTGTAGAACCTTGATTATATACCACCCCTTTGCATACATTCTTCAGTGATGGATCAACCATATGGGTCTTTGAATTGAACTTGACGTACTGTACAAGTGGTTACACGGGGAGGTTTGCTAAGGTTTCTTCAGAACGGATAAAAACATGAGTCACTCTATGCATGAGTACTCCGGTGTTCTGGAATGGCGACTTGGGTAGCAAGACGATTTCGGAGAAAGAGATATGCGCACGAAGTTGGTATTGCGAGGATCGAATTGACTCAAGTTGTATGGTAATGTCGGAATCATATGGAAACTAAAGACATTAGATTTGAACATAAGGCGTTACAGACAAAACACAACAGTGCAACCTTTAACAGAGTTACTATACTTTAGTTTATCTAGAAGACTATTGCTACGAACAAGGTATACTACAAAAGACAAGTATACGCAGCATGAGGATCCCTTAACTGACTCGATCTCGCAAAAGACAAGACTCTAGTTGCACTAGTTCTAAACAGTTTATAAGTCTGTTACAACGAAACGCCTTAATTACTTTAGCGTGGGTCCGGAGTAGTCTCTCCTGCGGTGGTGATTGCTAGTATCCTTCCGTCTGGGCCAGCATTCGCTGCCTCTGGGCAGTTTCTTTTGTAGTGACCCACTTTGCCACAACCGTAGCAAGCCTGGCTCATACCAGCGTTGGGTACTTGGTTGATCGGTCTTGCTGGACTCTTGCAGTAATGTATGGTGTGTCCCTTTTTTTGCAGTTTAAGCACTGCATCTCTCAACAAGGTCCATGATGGTGATAGTTGCATTTGTTGCACTTTGGGAGATTACCCGCATATGGCTTTGCTGGTAATGGGTTAGTAGAGACTATTGTAGGTACTGTAGCAGCATTGATTGTAACTTGTTATTGTTTCCTTGAGGATCCCTATGAGGACTCGTCTTTCCTCTTATTCTTGTTGTTGTTTCCTCCTTGTTGATCTTGTACAGAGAATTTTGAGTTCAGATGGTTTCCGTGGTCAATCAGAGATTGTGCTAATTCTTTGGCACTATCGAAAGTATCGGGCCTTAATGCTAACATACTTGACTATATTTGGGGAGACAGTCCCCAAATATACCTCTCTAATTTCTTGCTCTCAGGAGCAACCATATCTGGGCACAGGTTTTCTAGATCACAGAATCTACCCGTATAGGTTGATATATCGGTACAACCATTTCCAAACTCCAAAGTTCTTTTTTGAGCTTTTGAACTTCCCCTCGAGGGCAGTACTCCCTCATCAGCATGATCTTCAAGTTTTCCCAACTTATCGAATTTTCCACTACTATATTCAGGGACTTAACATGGCCATTCCACCAAGTTAACGCTCTATCAGAAAAGGTACAAGTAGAAAATTTGACCTTGTTGCCCTCTGGGCAGGCACAGATCTCAAAGATGGCTTCTGTCTTTTAAATCCACAGCCTTAGGACCATAACCCCACCAGCTCCAATGAAGTTTCGGGGTTTAGCATTTGTAAAGTCCTTGTAGGTGCATGCCCTGGGATGCCCATGGCTCTCGCCATGGTGAGAAGGAGGTGCACCCGTTCCCGATCCACTAGGGACAGGAGCATTGATGGCTGACACGGCAACTGCTACTACAGCCGTGAAGGCGGCTTGGAACATGGCAGTGTCGAAAGGAGGAGGTGGTTGAGGTGGTGGAGGAGGTGGTGACATTGGTGTTTCGTTATTAGGGTTAGACCTTGGATTTCTGCGAGGCGACATCTTTTGACTATACGAATAAAAGATGACAACATGGTAAGAAAATGAATAAGGAGAGTGACTCATGGACTAACTCTCCATAGTCCAACATCACAATTTAATAACACATTTGAATGAGGATCTAGTATCGAAAGGTGAAAGTACTTGGACAATAACGTCCATATGATTTGGTATCTTTTAAAAATACTGGACTTATAGATGTAACATGTTCTGGAAAAGTGGCCTAGGGGTAGGCCTTACATCAACCATTGATGAGAAAGTTTGATAGTACAACGGCTAAATCAAGACCTAATAGGCCCAAGGTTTACAACGATAGGAAATTAGACCAGAGTTCTATATAAACTAGGTTATATCCAAAGGAGAAGTCGATGAGCTTCTATCAGCGACGGGAACTACTAGAAAAGTCTTCAGTTGAGTTATCATTCGAAGGGATTTGGTAATCATTCTCTGGCTCCTCTCCGAGCCATCCTGCATTGTCGTGGTTGGGGTAGTGCGGGTTGTCGTGGAGATGGAATCCAACCATGATAACTATGCGAGAAAAGGGATATAAGAATTAACTAAATAGACGAACTAACTAAGATAATTATAAGATGACCTTTATCAGTTGCTTCAATACTTGTTTAGTGCATACCAGTTATATGTAGTTAGGATAGGATAGACCTTCGAATAAGTGACCGTAACCCTAAGCCCCCAACCCTACGAGGACAGGACATAAGGCAAAGATTCATAGATTCTAAGTCTATGACATCCTAGTACATATAACCTTAGTGTATCCACTAAAAAACTATTGTCATATTAATAAAGATCTATTTAGTTCTCAAATCAGTAATTACAGTAAGACCAAATACCCTTATGGTATTTCTTTGTGGTAGTGTTGGTAAGTTTTTAGACTTGTTGCCACATCACAACCATTCCTAGGTACATGCTAATCACTCCTCGGACTAGCATATTTGATCAGGCTATGCCACTCCCAAGACTGGCCATACATCCCCAAGCTTACTTGTGATGTTCAACAATCGTAATACCTTTATTTTTGTCATTGTGACACTGATTTTAGTATGAATGCAGGCGCGTATACTTACTTAAATATTTTATTATTTCATAGTATAAACTCTTGGTCAGAGTATTTTAATCCCATTGTATTTATAGTCTGTATATCTTCTATGGGTTGATATACTCAATTCACTATAAACAATGCTCTGATACCAATCTGTCACACCCCAAATCCGGAATGGCGGAAACGTTCGGGGGCGGAGGACGTCATATACAGAATCACAACAATGCAAACTAGTAAACAAGCAACAACATCATCCATTACATTAATAGTATAATTTTAATTACAAGTGTTCTTTCATAGTATAAGACAACATAATGAACAATCAAAATAGAATAGGAGTCTTGATTTCTCCGTCTTCACAAAACCCGGTTGCCGTACCTGTCTATTTGTGACCTGAGAATACAAGTATTTTGAAAGCGAGTATTAGCAATAAAGCCGGTGAATTCATAAGTATTAATGTGTCTTAGATTTGTAAAATTGGAAAGTAAGGACTTGTGAACATTTGGAAAAAGTTTGTATAAGTATGAACTGTTTGAAAGTAGTTTGAAAACGTTTGAATACCCTAGCAAATCCCTATGATTTCTATTAGTATAAAGAGTAGTCTTCCACCAAGACTAGACTGTTTTGAAAGTAACAAAAATGGTTTTTCCTTTGTATGACTACTATTAACAATATATAAAGTCTACTTCGTCGTTTATGTGAGTGTATCACAAAATAAATGTAATAGGAATAATATATCCATGTAAGTGTCATCCTTTTGTATTAGGATCAACCCGACATCACGACTACCAAAATAGTATTAACCTTGAACGTCCGTAGATGATCATTGTCCTCTGCAGCTAACAGCAGGGTGTAGGAATGGTTAGTCCCATAAAGGTACCCTAATATGAGTATTAACCGTAGGCATCCGTAGATATTCATTACCTCTGTCGCTAACAGTTGGGTACCAGAATGGTTAGTCCCGTGTTAGTAAGTAAGTAGTCTTCTCACGAGACCTGCTGTAAGTAAGTAATAATATGATTGGTAGTCCCTATTCTACATTTGGGACTAAAGGTGACTTCCGCAACGAATCGCTAGGTTGAAATCCATATTTATTACCAAAGCATATATATATATATATATATAAGCCCAAACTATACCTATAATACCTCACTAGGGATATATGAACGTATACCTTTGCTACCCAAAGGTACTAAACCGACTGATCAGAACTATTATGTCCGTATATATACACATGATATATAACTATATATTTAAACGACCTTCAGACGGATACCCGATACCCTACCAGACCACATCCCAACGAGGTAAAGGAAATAAAGCGGGTTAGCCTTCCTAAGTCCTTTAAACATTACTTATATAACTATACATATAAAGGCATGCTTTTAACAAGGTATCTATGTAAAGGTATCATGTAAGTGTATCCAAGTAAGTGTATCCATGTAAGTGTATTCAAGTAAGTGTACCCAAGTAAACGTATCTCTTCCTATAGCATTTAGTATAGACTCATGTATGAACTGACTCTGGTGTAATTCCTTGTAATAGGAATAGCAAGTAGTATCTCCTAACTATACCTATAATAGTTACTAGTAATGTACAAGTATCAATGAAGGTATAACTTTGCTAGCCAAAGGTACTGAAATTGACTGAAGGCACTTTTATGTCTACATATGTATACATGATATATAACGAATATTTAGACGACATTCGGACGGATAACCATTACCCCATAGCCACATCCCAACGAGGATAAGGAAATAGAGTGAGTTAGCCTTCCTAAGTCCTTTAAACATTTCTTATATAACTATACATATATGGAATGCATTTGATAATATAAAAGCATAAAAGGAGTTTGTAAAACCTTTGAAAAAGATTAATATCTAAGAAAATATCAACTTGATGTCAATTTATAAAACGGTTTGAAAGTATTTTGTTTGAATAAACAGTTGAACTACAAAGAAAACCCTTGGTTTGAAATACATTTGTAACAGAGTTTGAAAAGAAACATATAGTGTATAAAGCAGTTTGATAAAGAGTTTTAAACATATAAAAACGTTTAAGAAAGTCGTTTGAATAAATCTGTTTGGTAACACAGCTAACGTATAGTAAATCCATTTGTATGTTACTTATAAATCACATGTGATTGATATAATAACTAGCATGATTCAACTTGTATCCCCCCCCCCCCATAAAGCATTTAAAAACATTTAGAAACATTTAAAAGGTTAATTCAAGGGGTATGAACTCACTTGTAGTTGGTGGTTTGGATGAACTGATGATGTAGGATTGCTAGGTGTCAAGTGAAGACTTGAACACACTCTATGATCCTAGTTAACATATAATATCACATATATGTATCCAATTAGTCTTTAAACAACTAATAAACAAATTTAAGACATCCTAGGACATGCTAAACACCTTATACATGTGTTATAAGTCCCAAGGATTGCATCTAAGTGTTTTAGGGAAAGGCTAGTGTGCTTGGGGTTCAAGGAAAACTCCATTAGGGAGTTTACGGTTTTGTGGTCACTAACAAAAGAGTTTACGTTCGTAAACCCTTGAGTTTACAGCCGTAAGCTCATACACTTTTGACCATATGATGGTTTGAACCCTTAAAAGTCCCTAGAAGCTTTTCTACTTGAAGTATGTGACTACGGATGGAACTAGGGCACCATTTCACTCCTATTTGGAGTTTATGGTCCCTAAACCATTTTACTTTGAGTAAACTACCGTAAACTCATAAGGTTTATGGTATTTTGGGGGTTTTCAAGTCCTTAGCTCATCAAAGAATGGAACCATGTTAGTTACTAAGGTATAGGAAGGAAATTTGTGTCATTTATACATACTTTGAGGTATTTACGGTTTTGGGAACTCCCCAAACCGTAAACACATATAAATGAGAGGTTTTTGTGCCTTTTTATGTAATAAACGCATCAAGGAAGGATCTAGACATGTCCCTAAGGCATTGTGAAGGACTAAGGCACGCTAGGGCACCCTTTGGCACATTTACTTGGTGTTTAGGTTTCAAGGACTTCTTGAACCGTGAACACCTTGTTCTTGGTGTTTTGGAAATCTAAACAAAACACAAAATTTGATGGATGAAAAGATGTATAATCACTAGTTGATATGATTTCTAATATCTAATATATTAATATATAATCATATTATTTAATTAGTATTGATCAAGAATTAATTTATAATTAATTAAGTGATCAAAATGGAACTAATTAAATATGGACTCTTAGATATATATGTGTGATCGGCCAAGTTCATTTAGGTTGGACTAAGCTTTTATGGATACTCCATGGAGTGTTTAACCCATGTATCATATGAAATGAAGGGTCATGGGTTTAACCCTAATCACCACACTATATAAAGATGTCCTTGGTTGGTGAAATTTGCACTAGTGTGTGTACACAAAAGGTTAAGGCCGATTTCACTAGAGAGAAACAAAGTATCCGTATTCTCAACGTTATCCCAGGTGTTCATGGTGTTGTGTGAACCATTTGAGGTGTCACACTTGGGGCACTAGGCACTCAAGATTCATGAAGACAAGTTACATCAAAAAGGTATGTATTATATCTATTTTATTACCCAAGTATAGGATATTTGTATGCTAGTATAGGATAATATCTTGGAAACTTCATATTTGCATGTATAATAGAGAAAACATAGATCCAAGGTATTTAGGGTTGTATGTGCACCATAGGATGTTGTAGTATACTAAAACCCAACAGTGGTATCAAAGCCATGGGTTGTTTTCTGTTATATTCATGCAAATGTTTGATTTTCAAAGTTGAAAAAAAAGGAAACAAAAACATGAAGTTTGTCAAATTTTAAGATAATTACTTGTTTTGTGAAAAACTAATTATTTGTAAAATTTGAATCATTTTTTGCATGAGTTGAATTAGGTCAATTTAATAAAGGATAAAATGATATGATTATTTTATTAGTTTTAAAAGTTTGATCTAAATGTTTTAAGGGGCTACAAATTTTGTCATAAAATTTTGGAGCTCAAAAAGTTTTTTTTAAAGTTGTGATCTTAAGTGTTTTGAAACCTCCATAAGTTATGGATATGAAAAGGTTTTAAAAAAAATTGATTCAAAGTTTTATTAAGTTACAAAATTTGGTGTAAATGTTTTAAAGAATTCCATAACTTATTATGAAGTTATGGAACATGAAAATTTTCTTCATAAAACAAGAATTTAACTCCATAAGTTATGGATTACCAAAAGTTTTATGTTTCCTTGATTTATTAGTTAGTTTAGATTAATGATTTTTTTTTTATGTTTTAGTTGTTTTCAATCCTAATTAATCTAGAGGTAGTTCATAAAATGTGTTTTTGTAACTTGTCCTCAAGTTAAATAAAAGGTCATATTTATGAATCTTAAAACTCATAAAAGTGTCATAGGTTACATAAAAAAAATGAAGAGTCTTTTTCATTAAATAGTATTATGACTCCATAATTTGTCCTCAAGTTATGGATGTTTAAGAGTCACTTCTTTAAAAGTGTTATTAAAGAATAAGAGGTTACATAAAAAATATTTATATATATGTATAAGAGTAAAGTTGTCTTACCATTAGTAGGCGTTCATTCACGAAGTCGGTCTATAAGGGGGGGTATAACGTTACTGCCTATAAAATGGCAGTTTAATGGGTGTCTACACTCACCCATCGCTTCCTTGACCGGTGGAGGTGTTGGATTAGTGTCTAAGGCTGCAACTATATTAGGCAAGTATTTGACCCGATTGTGCAACTTGACAGGATGATTTATTATGAGAGAGTAAATATTATTAATATATTATGAGAATAATATAAGGAATAATAATATTGTTATTTGATTAGTACACGTCATAAATTAATTAGTATTAAGTTGGTGACTTAAAGAGATTAATTAAATAAGAGGGTATAAACTGTCAATTGTTTGATAGTTTGTCACACCCCCGAACCAGACGGCGGAAACGTTTGGGGGCTGTCGTGACTTCATTGAATACCATAACATTGAATATATATGAAACATAACATCATTCGTCACCATGCATTAATATAGTACAACTGATAAAGTTTACACCGAGTACATTGTCTTAGCATTACATTCCCAAAAATAAATTGTTCGGTTCATAGATAAACAAACTGCAAGCCATCACTGAGTATATTTTTCCTTTGGTTTACTTGTTACCTGAGAATACAAGTATTTTGAAAAACGTCAACATATGAAATGTTGGTGAGTTCATAAGCGGTATTTGAAAAACAACGTTTTGTATTGCTTTGAAAAACTACCAGAAAATCTGATATTTTCTGAAAAGAGTTTATGAAAAAGTTTGTGAAGATCCATAAGTATGCTTGTTTGTTTCTATAGTTGTAAAAATTGTTCATTAAACTTGTATACATTTCGAAACCATATGTATTGAAAAACCCTAGAAAAACCCGATGTTTTCCTAACACTTTGAATTCCATGCAGTTGTTGTACCATCGCGGCGTGTGAAGTCATTGATTCCAGGCGACGTCGGATTATTGCGCATGGTGAAATGCTATAAACACGTGTTACGCAAACGACCAGTTTACAACTATACTAACGATCTCGTACGCGTCGTCCGTACTATTTCCGTAATCCAACCGCCCTGACTTCTTGTAGTCCCAGATCCGAAGAGAAAGAGGGCACGAAGACCTCGATAACTCTGTTAGTCGGTTTGGGATAAAAAGAGTGCGAAGGGCCCTTGACCCGACTCGCATTAGAATAACCGACTTTACTAGCAGTACCAAAGGACCCTTGGGGACCAATAGTATAAGAGCCATTGAAAGTCCTTTTACGCTGTGTTGGATCATGTAAGACCCAACAACTCGTAAGGTTGAAGTCTTCGGGCCTAAAGATCAGGCCATTGGGCTAGCTAGGCCCAACAAACAAGATTTTACACTTTGGGGCCCAAAGATGGTGCGTCGACGTCTGTTCACTCTCACGTGTGTATTGAATTCCCAAATGTTACTTGTATGAATCGAGTTATCGTCGTGTTAGTAGTTTCGGGTTGTTATTGATTCGAGACCGAATCAATTCGTTTAACAACAATTTTTAGTATTGTTGTGTATTGTATTTCGTCGGTAGTCGCGGTGCCAATATTTGATCATGATGGGTGTATTGAATTAGCATTGAAAATTTTCTGTTTACAGCCCCTCTGTAATTTGTAAATTTACTTTTTCGACCCTTTAAATAAATAAATTTCCGGTTTAGTCCTTAAACCATTTTTCTTGGCAATTTAACACCAAAACTTATTGAAATTGATATTTTTCAGCACATTTTTAGTTGAAAACAGTTTTAGTCCCTGAAAATACAGTTTTCTCGGTTGTAACCCCTCTTTTTCGCAGTTTTTACAATTTTGGCCCAAATTGGAAAATTTTTGCAACTTTGGTCCTTTTTAATTTTGAAAATCATTTTAAACCTTAGAAAAGGACTTGGAACACTAGTAGTCCACTGTTTTACAGAAAAACACAGTTTTGGCCCTACAAAACAGAAAATTTCGCATATTGGGCCCTATTGGGCCAAAAATGCCATTTTTAGCCCATTAAGATTGAAATTTATATTTTTAATCCTCCAAAAGAATGTATTTCCAGAAAACACTTTATTGAAACTGTTTTGACTCATCTCACCCATCAGAATTCGTAATATGTCATTTTGGGCCCTTTAACTTTATATTTTTAACATTTTGTGTCCAAAAATTTAGTTTTTAGCCCAAAGAAGATGTTACTAAGCCACTTAGCTATTTTTCTTGAAATACTTTGTATGTAGAAATATAATTGATGCTAGTATCATTTAACATAAAGTATATCTCGATTTTTAGGGGCTTATGACTAGATCCAACATCATAATCACACAAAAACACACATATAAGCATAGAAATCATACAAGACATACAAAATACATATAGATCTACACTTTCACTTGTATCCCCTCCCCCATAAAACTTATAAAACAGAAAAATAGGGAGTATGAAGCTCACCTTAGGGAGTAGTTTCGGTTTTTGAAGAAAAGATGGAAGAAAACTTGGTGATTTTTGGCCCTAGCTCCCCTTGATGAAGATCTCGAGTTTATGGAGTTTTCTAGGATGCAAGATCACGATTTTTACATAGATTAGGAAGAGATTTTTGATAAAACAAAGAATCTAAGTCATGGATCCAAGCATAACCATACCTTAGATGAAGAGTTTGTGGAAATATCCTCTTGAAAACCTCCTAATTTTCGAGATTTTTAAATGGAGAGGAAGGATGATTTCTTGAGTAATCTAGAGAGAGTTTGTGAGGTGTGTGTGTGTTTGAAAATGGCCGAGAGCAAGAGAGAGAGAGAGAGAGGGAGAAATAGACCTTGAGGTGATATGCATGGAAACATGGGATAGGTTGCATGGAGAACCCAAAGATAAAAATGAGGTGTCAATTGCAAGTCAACCCTCTTCCATGTTGGGTTGTTGGGCCGAGATTTTGAAAGAAAAGAGGGTATTGGGCTTTAATGCCCCTAAGCCCAATATTAGAGTTAGGTTGGATGATTTTTGTCCTAAAAAAAATATAATATGATTTTCATACTTTGTTGGGCTAGTTTAGGTTAATCATGACTCAAAACTTTTAATTTATTTCATTCTAGGCCCAATATGGCCCAAAATGTTGGAATAAATTAATGTGGGTCCAATTAGAGCCCATTTAAGGGTTCTAAGCCCATGATAGTGAAATTGGAAGCTTATTGGGCCATTGAGTCCAATAAGGAAGTCCTAGCCCAAAATGGACCTAAACAAGAACTTCTAGGGTTTCCAATTGCTTAATGACTATTTGTAGTATTTGTATGATGTATTTGATTGAAGTTTTTGATGTCATAATAATAGGTATCACACATGCTCTTAAGTTTTTGATTCTACATTTTACTTAAGTATTGTGATTACAAGACACAAAATTTCTAGTTGTGACATAGTTACACTTTGGGCTGTAAATCCTTATTGGATAGAGGATGGACGGATTCTAGGGCTTGGGATAGCCTCAAATTCGTCCAAGGCTTATCTAAGGAAAGGATTTGGATTGCTTTAAGGAAAGCTTATCCAATTAGGGTTTAAGGGTGAAACCCTAGGAGCCTTACAAGTATAAATAGACCCCTAGAGCAAGGGAAATCGACACCTCTGCTAAAGCAAAGAACCCCTGGCCGATTTCTAATCCCTCTCCTCTCTCTCAAATCATCCTCCTTGCTAGTTGGTGTTTGTAAGCCATTAGAGGAGTGACAATTGTGACTCTAGAGCTCCAAGACAACAAGATCAAAACAAGAGATTCAAAGGTAAACTTCTAGATCTTATTTTGTATTGTTCTTATACCTAATTAGTCATTAGAAGTCTTGGATTCAAAGCATGTTTAATTAGAGAAACCTAGATCCAAGCATTAGGGATTTGCATGCACACATAGGAAAGTTCTTATAGCAAAAACCCATCAGTGGTATTAGAGCCTAGATTGGTTTCTATTAAATTGATGCATAATTGTTTGTTTCTTGCTTGCAAAATTAGAAATTTTGTGGTTCTGTCTCATAAACTCGACGAGTCCCATGGTGGACTCGACGAGTTGGCCTGACTCGACGAGTCTACTTGGGAACTCGATGAGTCCGAGCGTCAGGAAGGGCCAGATTCGGGATTTTTTGATATTTATCTTATGGAAACTTGCCTTTATCATATTAGATCAACACCGATCCGATTTTTTGATATATATGACTATAATCTTGATCTAATTAAAGATATTTATCAATTAATAAAATATTTAATTTCCTTATGTGATAATTAATTAATTATTTTGATTAAATTGGTAAATTATCTTGCAAGAACTCATTAAATAAATCAAATATGGATAATTATGGAATTAATTGTTAATTGAGATTATTTGTTATTTGATCCTCCATGTTTTAAATGTTTAAAACTTGTCCTCAAGTTTTGAAATTTATGTTTTGTGATTAAAAGTTTTAATTTAGAAAATTTAAATTTCAAACCCTAGAATTTTACAAGTTTAAAATACAACCCTATACTAATATATTATTACAAGGTTGCGGCCTATAAAATGGCGCTTAATGGGTGTACACTCACAGCCACCGCTTGCTTGATCGGTGGAGGGTCATTAGCTGAACGGGTAAGATAGGGCAACAACATCATCCATTGCATTATAAGTAGAGTTTTAATACATGTGTGTTCTTTCATAATGTGCGACAATAAAATAAATAATCAAAATAAGGCGAGTCTTGTCTGTGTACCATCTTCTCCAAAAACATGGCCATCGCACCTGTCTAACTGATGACTTGAGAATACAAGTTATTTTGAAAGTGAGTATCAGCTTTAAAGTTGGTGAATTCATAAGTATTTATGTGTTATTGTCCTGTTTTGGAATGTTGTTAAGAATGTCGTATTAATCCTTAAATAGAACAGTTGATATAAGTATGAAATGTGGTCTTCTACCAAGACCCGAATGTTTTGTTATGACAAAGTAAAATGATAGGTTTTCCTTTCTATTGACTAGTACTAAGAGTAATTAGTCTAACTCATCGTTTATGTGAATATATCGCAAAATAAAGTAAAATAGGAAAATGATATGATAGTCTTCTACTAAGACCTAAACGTTTTGTAAGTAAAATGATAGTTTTTCCTTTCTATCGACTAGTACTAAGAGTACTTAGTCTAACTCATTGTTTATGTGAATATATCACAAAATAAAGTAAAATAGGAAAATGATATGATACTCTTCTACCAAGACCCTAATGTTCTGTAAGTAAAATGATAGTTTTTCCTTTCTATCGACTAGTACTAAGAGTACTTAGTCTAACTCATCGTTTATGTGAATATATCACAAAATAAAGTAAAATAAGAAAATGATATGATAGTCTTCTACCAAGACCCTAATGTTCTGTAAGTAAAATGATAGTTTTTTCTTTCTATCGAGTAGTACTAAGAGTACTTAGTCTAACTCATCGTTTATGTGAATATATCACAAAATAAAGTAAAATAGGAAAATGATATGATAGTCTTCTACCAAGACCCTGATGTTCTGTAAGTAAAATGATAGTTTTTCCTTTCTATCGACTAGTACTAAGAGTACTTAGTCTAACTCATCGTTTATGTGAATATATCACATAATAAAGTAAACAGGAAAAATATAATCATGTAAGTGTTATTATCTAGGGTTACCAGGATAAACACGACATCACCGAAGCGAAAGATAGACCCTATGGACATCCGAAGAGTGTCCCCTCATCCTCTGTAGCGGCAGCAGTGTGGAGGGAGGGTTAGTCCCGATATCGATCTCCTAATACCGATCGTTAACCTAATGATCCTCCAAAGATTCACATCTCATCCACTGTTGCAACAGTTGGACAGAGGGATGGTTAGTCCCGTCACTGACTACTAAGTAAGTAACAACCTTAAACATCCGTAGACATTCATCGACCACTGGTGCTAATCAGTGGGGTTCGGAATGGTATGTCCCGCCGAATTATCCCATTGAACTGGGATAAGAAAGATAATTTACATAGTAAGCACTAATAAATCATCCTCGTAGTTCTAAGTACAAGTATCCAGGTAAGTAAATACAGGATAACACACCTAAGTAATAGTGTTCCTGTATGGTATTCATGTAAGTGTGTTCATGTAACAAGTAAGTATATGTAAACATATTCATGTATCATGTAATCCCAAGTAATTGTACTCATGTATCATGTAAGGTATTGGTATAGACTCATGAATGAACTGACTCTTGTGTGATTCTTTGTAATAGGAATAAATGTTTGTTTCTTATAACTATCCCTATGATAATTAACTAGAAAGTAATTGGTTTTTCAAGTATATTTATGCACCCTTGCTACCTAAGAGTATTGGAAACTAAATGAAGGGTGAAAACTGTAATCTCTAACATATAAATGAACATATGCGCATACGTATAGTTTGATTCAAGAAGGTAAAATAATGGTTTTGCAAGATATCTAGGAGTTTTGAACAATAATTAAGAGTGACTTGATGTCATTTTAATAAACATTTCAAAACTAATACTTTTGTTATCAAGGTATTTTAAGATAGAAAACCATTTCATGTGACACCTTTTGAAATATGTGAAATCTACTGAGTGAAAACATAGTTATAAAATACATAAGATTGATTTAATAACATACTATTTTCTACTTGTATTCCCCCCATTAAAGCATTTAAAATCATTTAAAACATTGATTAAGGGTTATGAACTCACCTGTAGTTGGTGGTTCGGATGAACTGGACGGTGTAGGATTGCAAGGTGTCAAGTGAGGACTTGTACACACACTACGATCCTAATGAACATATAATCACACGTAGGTGCACTCAATTAGTCTCAAATTACTAATTGATAATGTTAAGACATCCTAGACATAATAAACACCTTATATAAGTGTTTTAAGCCCTAAGGATTGTATCTAAGCTATTGTGGGACAAGGCCCTTATGTTTAGGTTTCCAAAGGACCCCATATATGAGTTTACTCCTCATATACCATCACACATGGGGTTTACGGTTGTAAACTCTTGAGTTTACAGTCGTAAACTCCAAGACTCAATGTCTTTGGTTATTTTAAGGTGTTATATAATCCCTAGAATTATCCCAACTTGGTGGTTAAGTTCTTAGAAGGGTTTAAGGCATAGAAACACTCCATTTAGGAGTTTACGTCCCTAAGGACATTTCCCTTAGAGTTTGCGACCGTAAACTCTTAAGTATGGGTGTTTTTGATGCTTTCAAGTCTCTTGCATATGTGGTATAGGTTCTAGACTTTTATTCCAAGCATATGAAGGCCTTAGGCACACTTTGGTGCCCTTCTTTCATGTTTACGGCCCAAGAACCATGTCTTGGCTGTAAACTCACTTTGGAAGGTGATTTTGATGTGTTTTGGTCCTTGATTTAAGTGGGAACAATTCCTAGTAAATGTCCAATGCTTTAGGTGCCTTAAAAGCACCCTTTTGTGCATGATTTTGGAGTTTACAGCCTAAGATACTCTTGCGCCGTGAACTCCCAAACTTGGGTGATTCTTGCTTGATTTCATGTCCCTAATACACTCCTATACAAGTCCAAAGCAATAATATATCACGGGGGACAGTCTAGGCTCGGTTTCGGGAGTTTACCGCCCAAGAACACCTTGCGGAGTAAACTCCTAAATCAAATGATTTAGCTATGTAATCTATGTTATGAACACATTTAAAGCCATATAATACTACTAGAGAGGGGTACTCACGATTTGGGATAAAAACCCGAAGATCCGTGAGAGAGAAAATGGCTTTTCTCTAGTTGGAAATGCGAATAATGAATGAATTTGGTTCAGAATTCTATTTATAGTCCTAGGATATTTTTGGCAGAAAATATTTTTTTTCCTGAAATGATTTCTAATATAACCGAGTTTTGGAATAACAGTGTTGCACAAAACCCTAGTGCAACCACTCTCCTGATATCTCCTTAAGTGTAAATCCTGAAAAACTGCCAAACTGATACCCGAAGTATGGAATTTCACTGAAACTGTTCTAAGCTCTATTGTCTTGATATGTTTTGTTCAGAATGGAAATTTCGGGTTGTCACATCATCCCCCTGTTAAAGGGAATTTCGTCCCGAAATTAGAATTTTGATAAGGATGTTGGTGTAAAGGATCGAGTCGTGTCACACCCCGAAAACCAAAGGCGGAAACGTTCCCGGGGTTGACTCCATGTTGTGTATCAAATCCAATGTACATAGTAATCACAGTAAACAACCATTACATTACATATATATATATGAAAGTTTACATTTGGTTCAAAAGTAAATTGTACAAAAGTTATACATATATCATATGAACAAAAGAGACGAGTCTTCGGAGCACTCCATCTTCACCAAAAGATATCGCCGGGTACCTGTCTAACTTGGACCTGAGAATACAAGCGGTTTGAAAATCAGCATAAAGCTGGTGAGTTCATAAGCGGTTTTGTTTTGTGAAAATGTATCGATTTCCTTTAGTTTTCTGAAAAGATTTGATATTCAAGAAAATCCCATATTTTCTTATGTAAAGTAGTTAAGTTATCTTTCGTTACAGTTCTGTTACAGATATAAGTTAACCCCAGGAAAATCCCATATTTTCCTAATTGTAAGATTTATTGGATAACACATAGTATAGTTTAATTCACAAAACTATAATTTAGACGAACTGTAAATAGAAAGTATTTTTAAAACCTTGGGACTACATCCCGAACCAATTAGTATTTGAAAACCTTGGGACTACATCCCGAACCAGTTATAAGATAATTCGATAAAGATCATTGGATCACTATCCCGAAAGTAGATATAAGATAGCTTGATAAACCATGGGATCACTATCCCGAAACTAGATAATAGTTTGATAAAATCATGGGATCATCATCCCGTATAAGATTTAGTTTTAAATCCATGGGATTTCCATCCCGAACGAAATATAGACACAAGATCATGGGATTATCATCCCGAACGAGATATAGACATAAAACCATGGGATTACCATCCCGAACGAGATATAGATTCTAAACAAACCCTAGCTGTGAATAAGTTATATTAATACGTATTGTGAGTCGGGTAACCATGCTGATATGACAACGAGACCTCCTTGACGTTAGTCAGACGTCGAATGTGTAACACCGTGATTTCCAAAAACAAAATTTTCATTTAAATAATCAAATTAATATTAAAACACTTGTTTAAAATCTTATTCACATTCAAATTGCAAAACATAGTTTCATTTTCGTTATAATAGAAGACCAGGATCTTCCAAGACACAACTCTTTCTTCGGTGTGTACAATCGAACCGTTGCCATCCCGCGTTACTGTAAGATCCTGAAACAACATAACATAAACAACGTAAGCACGAAGCTTAGTGAGTTCCCCAATATACCTTACGCACATACGCCATCCGGCCCGGACCTTTCGGTCCACATAACATTGCCTTCCGGCCCGGACCTTTCGGTCCACATAATATTGCCTTCCGGCCCGGATCTTTCGATCCACATAACATTGCCTTCCGGCCCGGATCTTTCGATCCACATAACATTGCCTTCCGGCCCGGATCTTTCGATCCACATAACATTGCCTTCCGGCCCGGATCTTTCGATCCACATAATATATATCGCATATAAGCACACATCACATATAAAGCATCTACCTCTCTAGACATAGTATGAATATAACACACACGACCTTCCGGTCTAACAGCCAAACCCTTCCGGGTGAAGTATAGTGAGAAGACTCACCTCGCGGACACTGGAAGATAGCAACTCCTGAAATCCCTTGCACTTGATCCTCCGAGCTACAAGCTCCCTGTAACACCATATATCCCTTAGTAATACTTCTATCTTCCACGTTAACTGACCCTAAGAAATCACACCGGTCAACTCTGGTCAACAGCCCGTTGTCAGCTTGACTGGACTCGGCGAGTTCCCTGGCGACTCGGCGAGTCTGGTCGTCCTTCAATCCTCTAAGAGTCCCCTTCTACTCGTCGAGTATCCTCTTTGACTCGACGAGTTACTCCTGGAAGAATCGCGGGGCCACCCCGACTCTACTCGCCGAGTCTGAAGAACCAACTCGGCGAGTTCCAGTGAACCTTCAAGCTACTCGCCGAGTCTGATCATCCGACTCGGCGAGTCCACGCCATGCAGTCGATCGAACTGCTTCCTGAGATACATATATTCCCGAATATACAAACATGGGACCCTCTGGACCTCTAAGGGTCCTAATACAAGGTTATAAACATTGGATAACGACACAACAATCCATCTAATCTCCAAATGGGTTTCACAAACCCTAAATCCGTGCACACATTCACATAGCAGTAAATAATCCGAAAGGTTACCTGAATCATGCACTCTCAGTGTCCCCAAGACTCAAAACGTGATTCCCTTACTGTCCCATTAGCCAAAACCTTCTCCTTCTTGAACAATAACTTCCTCAAATCACCAATGATCTTCAATCCTTGTTCTGGATGCCCACAACCGGTTTAGGATCCTTCTCAGTCGGCCAAAAGGCGAACAATGACGGCCTAAGGTCCCTTATATACGACCCAATACGAAACGGCTAGGGTTTCCGCTGAACAGCGTCGACTCGCCGAGTCCATATCTGGACTCGTCGAGTCCAGTCGTGAACCCACGACCAAATCTGCGACCCTACTCGGCGAGTCTGGCTCCAACTCGCCGAGTCCCCCCTTTAAAACACCCTAAAATGCAATTTAACAATACTTGAGATTTTGGGCTGTTACAATTCTCCCCCACTTGAATTAGACTTCGCCCTCGAAGTCTCACTCTGAAAATAGTTCTGGCTGCTGCTCCCGCATCTCACGATTCGGCTTCCCTAGACACTACCGATCTCTCTCGAGGCCGCTACTGAACCAATACCAGAGGTACCTCCTTGTTCCTCAGAACCTTGATCTTCCGATCTCCGACGGCCACTGGCATCTCGACGTAACACAGGCTCGCATCCACCTAATCGTTCTCAAGTAGAACCACTGCTGACTCATCCGCTATACACCTCTTCAATTGCGATACATACAAGCGTCATGGATCCGTCCCAATTCCGTTGACAGCTCCAACAATAGGTCACCCTTCCTACCTTCGTACCTTCACGAAAAGACCCAACATACCGGGGCCCCCCATTTACTCCTCTTCCTAAATCCAAACACCCCGTCAGAATTACGAAGTCGCCGACCGGAATCTCATGCTCGTAACGGTGTTTGCCTGCATAACCTTCCGGTTAACTCTAGACGATTACTAACTCTCTTTAACCTGCTGAGTCTCCTCTGTCAACTAAAGCACGAACTCTGAACTGCTCATCACTCTCTGTAATCGGAAATTACCCAAGATGCACTCTGCTCCAAATCTCAACGATCACTCAACCCATAAGGGTTAGGATACCCTGAACCACCGGATCCCCTATCCAAGGCCCACTTTGCCCATTCCGGACCGACTGAGAGATCCATTCTCCCCCTCAGATCAACTCTTACAAGTTCCCTCTTGCCATCACATACACATACTGAACTAGTCCCAACACCCGCAGGTTGAAAAACCCGGTACACTGATGATATCCTCGAACATCTCCCAAGGAGAACCACTAATATCCGTCCTATACTCTGATCAGAATCACACTGAGAATTCAAGATTCTCTATTCTCTTGCATCCTTTCTGAGTCTCGTCAGTCATCCCAACCCGGATGGTTCCTACTTCATTGCCGCATACATGATGCTCGAAACCAAACTTGAAATACTCTAACCATAACCCTGCTCTGCAAATTTCACTTTCGTGAACTTGCACCCCTTCGGAGTTACACACCTTCCTCTTTTCCTTTTTCCAAGGAACCCTCTTGGCCATAATGCCACTCCAACCGGTGCCACGGTGCTCGCCCCAAGCGACACCACCCTTTTTGCATAACCGCTATCCACATACTCTGGTTCTCATTGCAGGGCTCTCAATCTCATGCACTCTCTCCACAATAGAATGCCCTAGGTCTGTATCCCGCCCCGCATACCCGACGCTCACTCTCGTCGGCCTATACTCTGCGCTAACAACCACTGCTGAATCCCAACAGCTAAGCACCCTCACATACTCATCGATCTCCCGGAGAATTTTCTAATTCTCCCCCACTAAAACACTGACTAACTGCCACCGATCGTCATTAACGACCTTACAGAACAATCCTGTACAAAGAGAACGATTACACGCTGACTGCTTCCCACAAGCACAAGCAACCCTCAGCAAAACACACATCCTCCCTGATCAACCCACTCACAAGAATCTAGTCCTTCAATCATCCACTCCACGACTGTAGATGCTACCCGACAATCAACCCAGTGCCGCATCTCCCCTAACAACCCCCACGGACGATAACCAAAGGAATCCGCGACAATAACCCATAACCAAACCCACAATCTGCCCAAGGGATGAACACCACATCGAAAACCGCACAAGACTACTGACACTAAAACACCAATTATAACCATACTCAATCATCAGGGAACAACGAATGCCAAGGCGAAAACCTGGAACACCAATCCATCACCATGCCAGACCCGCGAAACAACGAATACCGCAACGAAATCCATACAAGATACCAGCACAGACAATACGCCAAATCAATGCAAGACAATTAAGACATCCTGAAAACATCATACCCGCAGCTGTCTCCGGCACTGCTCCGTCTCCCTCTGTCGCACGCAGATAAACACGACCCTGAGCCCTCTGGGGCTCTGCTCCATCCTGTCCTCCTCAAATCCCGAATTGGCACTGACTGCCAACCATCCCGTGCACAGTGCCCCTCCTTTCCGCACTTGCGGCATGCACCACCAGACCCGCAAGCTCCGATGCATCTTACATACTGCACCCGGTTCTCCCCCACTAGGTTCGACCAACACCAATTAATTAGTATACAATCAACCCACGACTATCTTTCACCAGCGAAATCGTACCTGCCCCAGCAAAGTGCTGTGCAACACCCGATAGTCCCTCCCCTTATAAAGTCAATCAATCCCTATACTCTGAACCTTTAGCTAATTCTTCAAGAACTTCTCATCACGGCTGCCTCTAATCGTTCCAAATCCCATACTGATCTAATACTAAGCACCTGCACTGCTCGATAACATATCTGGCCAGAAGAATGCACCGCAGCATCATCGTTCCTCTCATCTCAACTCATCAACCCGTATCCAACGCCGGATTTGTCCCAAGAACAGGGACTTACTCTCAACATAGACGACAACTCTCCGCACTGCAAAACTCGTCTGAACTCTTCACTGCTACCACTATAACCCAACCTATTATTCTCAATTAGGTGTGGTGTGGTTCTCGGCTACCTCAGCCCCAACTGACTGTCTGTTCACGATAAATCTCTGTCTCGCGGTACACCCGCTACCTGATGCTCTGAGGAAAGTCATTATCGATAACTACCTGCAGGGTGTACTCCCAAATCCGGAACTGAAACACCCGACCTCTCGCGTCTTGCACACGAGCATAAATGACACTACTCACCCAAAAGGTGACCTCTCCTCTGTCGTCTGATTGCTCAACTCAACTGAAATTTTCCCCTGTCTTGACTCTTACCAAAATACTCTGATAGGCACTCACTTTTCCCCTCGAGGAACGCCTCTCCGTACTCAATCATGGTCTACAGGCTTGAAACCCATAGCGTCCAAACTCCACCTCATCGGTCATAACCGGGTAACAAGATAGCCACAAGCATCATTCACTACAAACCATGGTACTCATCCCATGACATCCCTCCTCAACATGCTTCGGTGTATGGTACCTGAACCATAGCACCACTCCCCAAGCTGCTCCAACGTATAGCACTCGGACCACAACATCTATCTCAATCTATTCCGATGTATGGTGCCCGGACCATAACATCACTCTGTATCCGCTCCGATGTATGGTATCCGAACCATAACATCACCCCTCAATCTGTTCCTTAGGACCTTTAGGATGCTCCCTGTATCAAGTATGGGTCCTCTGCTTTCAGTAGTACGGGCCCATACTACCTGCCACATCTACCCATACTTTCCACACGGACCATCCCAGAGTTCCTAAATAGCTGATCGACCTGCTCTTTTTCACCAATCCCATCTTGCATGCTCGCTCCCCAGCGAAATCCTCTACTCTACCCACGCACCCCTCTTGGCTAGGTTTAATCTCTAGCCCATTCCGCTGTCCTCCCACTTCTTTGCTATCAGCTGCTGAAGAGCTTCTGATGATGCCAAACATCTACCTCCTGAGTATCGTCATACTCACTTAGTAGCTGTCTCCCATCATCGAGAACTCCACAAAGCACGAAGCAAGCAGCATTCGAGCATCGAAGCATACATAGGACTCCTTAGCTGTGATAGCTCCACCTTCTCGGCTCATCCTCGGAAGTACCACTGTACTCCGTAGCTCTACCCCTCGTGCGTTCTAACTAGATACCCTCACTCATCACATACACACAAAAGCATAACGCACATATAACAGCAAACCCTAGACTAAGGCATCACAAATCAGGTCACCCTAGTCCTAAGATGTGAAATACCTAGCCTGTCTCTAGCATGCGATAATGTCTCATAAAGTGCATAATAGATATTTCATAATACAAAAGTAAGGGTATTTTGGGAAATCACCGTTTGGCTCTGGCTGATTGTACACACTGCTCTTTCTTGCTTTCTCTTTGAACTCTTATTCACTTTTAGAAAACTATTTATTTGAAAACCTTTTCTTAATTCCTCAGTTTGAGTCCAGACTCACCTGTAGGCGCGTCCGAATCCCTCAAACCAAGGCTCTGATACCAATTTGTAACACCGTGATTTCCAAAAACAAAATTTTCATTTAAATAATCAAATTAATATTAAAACACTTGTTTAAAATCTTATTCACATTCAAATTGCAAAACATAGTTTCATTTTCGTTATAATAGAAGACCAGGATCTTCCAAGACACAACTCTTTCTTCGGTGTGTACAATCGAACCGTTGCCATCCCGCGTTACTGTAAGATCCTGAAACAACATAACATAAACAACGTAAGCACGAAGCTTAGTGAGTTCCCCAATATACCTTACGCACATACGCCATCCGGCCCGGACCTTTCGGTCCACATAACATTGCCTTCCGGCCCGGACCTTTCGGTCCACATAATATTGCCTTCCGGCCCGGATCTTTCGATCCACATAACATTGCCTTCCGGCCCGGATCTTTCGATCCACATAACATTGCCTTCCGGCCCGGATCTTTCGATCCACATAACATTGCCTTCCGGCCCGGATCTTTCGATCCATATAATATATATCGCATATAAGCACACATCACATATAAAGCATCTACCTCTCTAGACATAGTATGAATATAACACACACGACCTTCCGGTCTAACAGCCAAACCCTTCCGGGTGAAGTATAGTGAGAAGACTCACCTCGCGGACACTGGAAGATAGCAACTCCTGAAATCCCTTGCACTTGATCCTCCGAGCTACAAGCTCCCTGTAACACCATATATCCCTTAGTAATACTTCTATCTTCCACGTTAACTGACCCTAAGAAATCACACCGGTCAACTCTGGTCAACAGCCCGTTGTCAGCTTGACTGGACTCGGCGAGTTCCCTGGCGACTCGGCGAGTCTGGTCGTCCTTCAATCCTCTAAGAGTCCCCTTCTACTCGTCGAGTATCCTCTTTGACTCGACGAGTTACTCCTGGAAGAATCGCGGGGCCACCCCGACTCTACTCGCCGAGTCTGAAGAACCAACTCGGCGAGTTCCAGTGAACCTTCAAGCTACTCGCCGAGTCTGATCATCCGACTCGGCGAGTCCACGCCATGCAGTCGATCGAACTGCTTCCTGAGATACATATATTCCCGAATATACAAACATGGGACCCTCTGGACCTCTAAGGGTCCTAATACAAGGTTATAAACATTGGATAACGACACAACAACCCATCTAATCTCCAAATGGGTTTCACAAACCCTAAATCCGTGCACACATTCACATAGCAGTAAATAATCCGAAAGGTTACCTGAATCATGCACTCACAGTGTCCCCAAGACTCAAAACGTGATTCCCTTACTGTCCCATTAGCCAAAACCTTCTCCTTCTTGAACAATAACTTCCTCAAATCACCAATGATCTTCAATCCTTGTTCTGGATGCCCACAACCGGTTTAGGATCCTTCTCAGTCGGCCAAAAGGCGAACAATGACGGCCTAAGGTCCCTTATATACGACCCAATACGAAACGGCTAGGGTTTCCGCTGAACAGCGTCGACTCGCCGAGTCCATATCTGGACTCGTCGAGTCCAGTCGCGAACCCGCAACCAAATCTGCGACCCTACTCGGCGAGTCTGGCTCCAACTCGCCGAGTCCCCCCTTTAAAACACCCTAAAATGCAATTTAACAATACTTGAGATTTTGGGCTGTTACAGAATGATATCCAGAATTTGTCACCCCAGGCGTGCCCGCCTAACTGTAGCTAGCAGTTAAGGTGTGGGATTGTCAGTCCCGAATAGATCTATTCACAAACCCTTCGCTCTCCCTCCAGGAGACTCTGGTTACACTTCCGAAGAGGATTTACTTGATCATCCATAAAGGGTAGTGACTATCTCACAAGCTAGTATTAACTATTCACAGGGTTCCAATACGATATCAAACATACAAAGATTTCAAGACATGATACAGTGAAAATAGATATATATAATGAAACTATCTGGCAAAACATTCGAATGATACGGAGATAAACTGAATCAGACATAGTTTATCTAATAACTTAATACAAATATCAGTACTTGATATAAAGAGTAACATAGAACCCCAAATTATTCCCATAATAATTTGATTAGATTGGTTATTTTCTTAACTAAAATCCATTTAGTTGTAATTGATAATCATTCCTTATGCTCAATATAATACATAAGGAGTAAAAAGAATTTATAAGATTGCCAGATATTATTTGAAACACATAGATGTTATGATTTGAAAACAGTTTTGGTTTGCTTGTATTCCCCCCCCCCCCCCCCCCCCTGAAAACAGTTAAAAACAGTGAAAAAGGCGTAGGGGTATGAACTTACCGGACGAGAAGTATGACGATTTGGATGCTAAGAGTGGATCCAGGGCTTGTAAATACACGAGGTTCCTAATTATAATTTAAAGATACACATTTGTATCTAATTAGGACTTAGTTTATTCATTTGATAGGGACACTTGCTTCAAGTCGTGAAAACACTCTGATACGAGTGTTTGGAGGGACCCGGGTGGCGTTTAAGGATGTGAAATGACACTAGGGACTTGGGACTTGAGTTTACTCCCCATGAGTAAACTTATACAAGAGTTTTAGGTCCAAAACACCCATTCCCCATGAGTTTACGGCCGTAAACTCATGGTAGGGTGGTTTAAGGTGCAAATTTGGGTTATAAATGGATATGGACACTTGGAATTGCTTGGATTAATTTTTCTTAAGGCTTGGATTGAATTAAAAACATTATATACACTACATAAGGGAGTTTACGGCCTAGGCATGGGTTCTTTGGCCGTAAACTCTCAATTCTCCAAGATTTAGTGTTTTTAAGGTGTTAAAATCAATCACATGTGATTCTAAAAATTCTCACAAGCCTAGAAATGAGTTTATATGGGACATATGAGGGATTTATGGAGTTTATGGCCCATGGAACCCCCTTCATGGCCGTAAACTCTAATATGACAAGCTATAATGTGTTTCAAGGCCTGAAACTAGCATAGAATGGCTTCTAAAATTCATCTAAAGGCTGTAGGGGTGTTTAGTTTGCATTCTAACACCAAAAATTTTGGAGTTTACGGCCCAAGAACAGGTCTTGGCCATAAACTCTTAGAAACCCCATAAAAGATGTGTTTAAGGCCTTTAAAGTATTTTTGGTTGGTCCCTTGATTTATTCCAAGGCTTTTGGTGGTGTTGGATGGCTTTCTAACACCTTAGAATTGGATTTATGCTAAGTTTTGGGGAGTTTACGGCCCAAGCACTATCCTTGGCCGTAAACTCATCTAAATCCCCCAAAATTCATGTTTCAAGTGTCCAAATGATAATACCAAGGTCCTATAATTCATATCTAAGCCATAGAGGTGATTTGGAAGGGTTTAAGAGCATGAAAAACCCCATTAACATGAGTTTACGGCCCAAGCTTATGCCTTGGCCATAAACTCCTTCAAAGTCCTCAAAATCATAGTTTTAGGTGTTCTAAGTCCATATCTTGAAGTCCCTTAGCCATATCTAAAGTCCAATTAAGTCTAGGAAGGAGTTTAAGGGCTAAAAACCCTTCAAAATGGTGTTTACGGCCTAGGCTGCCTCCTGGGCCGTAAACTCACATATATTGTCCAATTTCATGATTAAGTGTCTAATTTGGAAGCTAAACATGCTATAGATTAAGGCTAGGAAGGTACCTTAAGGATTTGAAGCCTTAAATTTGAGTTTTGGACACTTAATCTTTGGATTTAGGAGAGAGGTTAGAGAGAGAGTAGAGAGAGAAGGAAAAAGCTTCAAATGAGTGTTTAAAAACTCTTATATAGTCCCTAAAACTTGGACACGGAGGAATTCTACCCGATACCGGCCTTAAACGATGCTTTGGGTCGCACCCAATTGAGTTTTCGTCACCCGACGAGGATATTTCTAAAACTTAAGAAATAAATGTTTTGGGCTAAATTCATGAGTTCCTAGATGATTTGGACCCTCATTGAATGAAAATAAATATATAATTTTAGTTAACTAAGCCCAAAAACGATAACGGGACATTTCGATTTCCGACGAGTTATTCGGGTAGAACGGTTTTTCGGCGATGAACAACTTCGGGTTGTTACAAGTCGTTAGGTGAAAACTTCCTAATCGATTTGCTTTCGCGCTCCCAAGTGAAATCGGGTTCTCAGTTGGTATTCCAACGAACCTTCACTAATGGGCGACGGCGTTGCTTCGTCCGCTTGGCCACTCGGTCGAGGTTCACTACGGTCCTAATACGAAGGCAAGGATCTCGTAAATCTCGATCTCGTCGAGAGGGATTACGAAAGTCCTAATGGAAGGATACTGTTTCATGTTCGAGACGCGAAGGGGAAAATGTATGTTACTGAGTTCGCGGAGTAGGTCTAGTTTGTGAAATGCAGGACCGATTCTGGTAAGAATCTCGGAGGTCCTAACTATATTGGATTTTAGCTTTCCACACTTTACGAAGCGTATTAAGTCGTTCCCAGAGTGAGGTTTCCTAAAGAATTTGGTCTCTCACTTGGAATTCCAAATGTTCTTTCTCTCGATTACTTCCCAGTCAAGGGCCATCCCTTGCTGGGTCAAAGTCGAAAGGGTTCCTGAAGTTTACGGGGAGTTCCTAATGGAATATGATAGTAGGTCTGTAAGACCTAGAATTTGGCAAATTTTCCATCGGTGACTATGGTGCCGACAAATTCCCAACGGTTTTGGATAATTTGACAGAGTACTCAAGAATTCCCACAACACTAAAAGTGTGTCTCAGGAAATTTGACTCTAAATTCCAAAACTCTTGTTCAGAGAACTTTGCGGAAAGTATCTCCGAGGGTAATGTTTCTATGGGTTCTTTCTTACGATGAGGGTAGATAAGTAAGTCATTACATGGAGAAATGACGAACTGATCCCAGTAAGAAAGGCGTACTCCACTCATTTAGCTCGTGAATACTATGGGCGTATTGGTCCTATCCGAGGGGTATCACTACGGACTCGAAGTGTCCGCATCGAGTTCGGAGGGTAGTCTCTAGGACATTCTTCCCTAACACTCGAACTGGTGATATTTGGATCTCAGGTCCATTTCTGATGAAATTATTTCTCTGTGCTTGCCCGATCAATTCGTCTATGCGAGGCAGAGACAACGATTTCTAAAGGAAATCTAAATGAAGTCTCCAGTCGTCGAGGTACATAAAATGCACTCCGTCGACTTTTGGTAAGAATAAGACCGGAGCTCTCAAGGGTGAGAAGCCTGGTCTTTTAATTCTATTGTTGAGTAGTTCGCTGTGTTGTCCGGTCTGTTCTTGTATCTCCCGTAGGTGTTTAGACTGTAAGGCGATCTGGTTATAAGAGTCATACTGGGTTCTAAGTTTGTTCCTATGCCAATGCAATTACTCGTACTCCTAGACAGTCTCCGTCCTGAAGTTCATATTAGAATTCATACGTGATTCGATGATCACAATTTCATGTATACGAGTCGTATATAATTAAGACTGAAAAGGTAGTCGAATAACTGATTCTTCCTTAATCTCACATCCCATCGAGGGAAAAGAAGTTAAAGTGGAATCATCAATTCTAAACCTGTAGAACATTGATTATATATCACTCTCATGTATACATTCCTCAGTGATAGATCAACCGTATGAATCCTGGAATTGAACTTGACGTACTGCACGAGCAATAATGTGTGGATTCCTTCGGAAATGAAAGGAACTAATAAGGTACTCCTTGTATGAGTACTTCGGTGTTTTGATATGACGGCTTCACTAAAAGACGATTTCTGAGGAAGAGAAGCACGTATGGAGCTGGTATTGCGAGGATCAAATTTACTCGAGTCGTATGATAAAGTTGGAAACATATGGAAACTAAAGACATTAGATTTGAACATAAGGCGTTACAGACAAAACACAACAGTGCAACCATTAACAGAGTTACGTACTTAGGATTTACTACAAAACTATTGTTGCGAACAACGTATACTACAAAAGACAAGTATACGCAGCACAAGCATCCTTAAACGGACGGGATCCAGCAAAAGATAAGACTCTGGTTGCACTAGTTTTGGGATGGTTCATAAGTCTGTTACAACGAAACACCTAAATTACATTAACGGGGGTCCAGAGTAGACTCTCTTGCGGCAGTGGTCGGTAGCATACTGACGTGTGTGCCAGCATTTGCTGCCTCTAGGCAGTTCCTTTTGTAATGACCTACTTTGTCACAATTGTAGCAAGTTTGGTTCACACTGGTGTTTGGCACTTGGGCAGGCTGAGCTGTTGGAATCTTGCAGTAACGGGCTGTATGCCCCTTCCTGTTGTAGTGTGAGCATTGCATCTCCCTACAAGGTCCATGGTGGTGAAAACTGCATTTAATACATTTTGGGAGACTTCCAGCATAAAGTTTGGCTGGTTTGGGGACCATTGGGACGCCCGAAGGGATGGTAGTACGAGGTACTGATGTCGTAGCTGTGAAGGTTGTTACTGGTGGTTGTTTCCTGTTCACCCTTCGAAGCGACTTGTCCTTAGAGTTAGTCCAAGACTTTCGTTTGATACTCTAGGTCTTAGGACCCGAGGTATCGTGGTAGTTTGTTGCTTGCTGGGGTATTGGATTGTTACTTGGATGGGAATAGTTGTTAACAATCCCGCTAACACTTGCGTTGTTAGCGTTCAGATGGTTCAGAATGGCTGACACGGCAGCCGAGACTGCAGCTTGAAAGGTAGCTGCATCAATCTGAAGAGTTGGTGTTTGGTTGATGGGCTGATCGTCTTTCATAGATGACATGATTCTGTTACACGGAAGGAAACGAATTTGTGATCGAAAATGGTTGAATCTAAACGTAGATCGATCGCTCATGTAAAGAATAGAAGTATGTTCTCTAAGGTTCGACCTACATCCCTATGATGCAGTCCTAGTATGGAATGGAAGTATGTTCACGAAGGTTTGACCTACATCCCTATGATGCAGTCCTAGCAAAGATCGGAAGTAAGTTCTTTCAATGGTCTCAAGATGTTTGTCATTCTAGCTGAGGTATCAATGGTTGGCGAATAACGTGATCCAACCATTAAAAGAGACTCGAAGATGTCTCCGGAGTCAAATTGCTATAGTCCAATGACTTGACTAGAGCATGTTTCAAATAGACTCTAACGAAAGTATGATAAGAGTATTCGAATAAAGAATGACACAGAAGTTAGTTGACTGTCAATATCTTTGATATTCATGATGTACAGGTACGGGAAAATGACCTTGTAAAAGGTCTTACATCATATCCAGAGGAGATAGTTCCTAACAGTAGAAAGACCTAACTAATGTACTTACAGTACAAGATAGTTTCATAGAAAATACCACATCGGGCATAGAAAGAAAGACGATTCCTTTCTAACGAGGAAAAAAATAAGGTAAAGTATCTACTACTAGCGACGGTCATCCCTCTGGTGAACTCTCAGTTCAGCCAATTGGCGTTCCACATCAAGTAGGTGTCTTTCGTACACTCTTTGGCGTACCTGAAGTTTCATGACTTCGGCTCGTGATTCAGCCAGTGCTTTCAGCATGGTTTCATGGTCTCTCTCATACCTCTCACGAGCATGTTCAAGGCGACTGGTGCGAAGCATATGCATTCCCCCATTTGTATCGACTTCTGCGATACGTTATAGAGCTGTCCTGCCCTGAATTTTGTTTCGGGCAACTCTTCGGATCAGAATTGGCATGATTCTGTCTGCTGAGCCCCCATTGCTCAGGTCATAAAAGCTTCCGTCACCATTAAATGGCATGGGCTGATCTTGTCCTTGGCTCCATGTTTCCAAACATTCCACCCACTCAGGCGTCGGGCCATGAAAAGCTGGACGAGGGTTAGGAATCGGAAAGGGAGCTGCCTGAGGTAGGTTCTCAACCTCGGGCTTGGAGATGGCATCGTCTGAAAGGTCTTCAGCATGGTGATCATTCAGAGGGATTGGATGATCATTATCGGGTTCTTCTCCAAACCATCCAGCAATAACTGCGTTCGGAAGGAACAGGTTGTCGTGGGGATGGAATCCAGCCATGTTATCTACGCGAGAATTTGGGGTTAGAAAATAATTATTAGACGAACTATCTAGATAATTATTTAGGAAATCTTCATTATTTCCATCGCTATTTGTAAAGTGCATACCAGTTATATGTAATCAACACAGGATAGGCCTTCGAATAAGTGACCTCAACTCCAAATTCACAAGGAATAAGGGTAAAGCAAAAATTTCACCGATTCTAAGTCTATAACATCCTAGTTACATATAACTTTAGCCTATCCACTTAGCAATTATCAACTTAGGAATGAAGATTCCATTTTAGTTCTCAAGTATAAAGTACTTATAGTAACACAAAACACCCCTATGGTATTTTAGACTTAGGTTTTGTTATAATGTTCTCATTGTGGTGATGTTGGTAAGTTTTTAGACTTGTTGCCATATCACAACCATTCTTGGGCATGTGCTAATCAATCTTTGGAATAGCATAGTTGATCAGGCTATGCCACTCCCAAGACTAACCATACATCCCCGACCTTACCTGTTATATTCAACAATCGTAATACTTTTGTTCTTGTCATTGTGACACTGATTTTAGTATGAATGCAGGCACGTATACTTTGTTAAATATTTTATTGTTTAAAAGTATATTCTCTTAGACAGAGTGTTTTAATCCCTATGTATTTATAGTTAGTATATCTTTTATGGATTGATATACTTACTTCACTATAAACAATGCTCTGATACCAATCTGTCACACCACAAAACCACGAACGGCGGAAATGTTCAGGGGTGGAGGACGTCATGTACAGTATCACAACAGTGTAATATAATAAACAAGCAACAACATCATCCATTGCATTATAAGTAGAGTTTTAATACATGTGTGTTCTTTCATAATGTACGACAATAAAATAAATAATCAAAATAAGGCGAGTCTTGTCTGTGCTCCATCTTCTCCAAAAACATGGCCATCGCACCTGTCTAACTGATGACCTGAGAATACAAGTTATTTTGAAAGCGAGTATCAGCTTTAAAGTTGGTGAATTCATAAGTATTTATGTGTTATTGTCCTGTTTTGGAATGTTGTTAAGAATGTCGTATTAATCCTTAAATAGAATAGTTGATATAAGTATGAAATGTGGTCTTCTACCAAGACTCAAATGTTTTGTTATGACAAAGTAAAATGATAGGTTTTCCTTTCTATTGACTAGTACAAAGAGTACTTAGTCTAACTCATCGTTTATGTGAATATATCACAAAATAAAGTAAAATAGGAAAATGATATGATAGTCTTCTACCAAGACCTAAACGTTTTGTAAGTAAAATGATAGTTTTTCTTTTCTATCGACTAGTACTAAGAGTACTTAGTCTAACTCATCGTTTATGTTAATATATCACAAAATAAAGTAAAATAGGAAAATGATATGATAGTCTTCTACCAAGACCCTAATGTTCCGTAATTAAAATGATAGTTTTTCCTTTCTATCGACTAGTACTAAGACTACTTAGTCTAACTCATCGTTTATGTGAATATATCACAAAATAAAGTAAAATAGGAAAATGATATGATAGTCTTCTACCAAGACCCTAATGTTCTGTATGTAAAATGATAGTTTTTCCTTTCTATCGACTAGTACTAAGAGTACTTAGTCTAACTCATCGTTTATGTGAATATATTACAAAATAAAGTAAAATAGGAAAATGATATGATAGTCTTCTACCAAGACCCTAATGTTCTGTAAGTAAAATGATAGTTTTTCCTTTCTATCGACTAGTACTAAGAGTACTTAGTCTAACTCATCGTTTATGTGAATATATCACAAAATAAAGTAAACAGGAAAAATATAATCATGTAAGTGTTATTATCTGGGGTTACCAGGATAAACACGACATCGCCGAAGCGAAAGATAGACCCTATGGACATCCGAAGAGTGTCCCCTCATCCTCTGTAGCGGCAGCAGGGTGGAGGGAGGGTTACTCGCGACATCGATCTCCTAATACCGATCGTTAACCTAATGATCCTCTGAAGATTCACATCTCATCCACTGTTGCAACAGTTGGACAGAGGGATGGTTAGTCCCGTCACTGACTACTAAGTAAGTAACAACCTTAAACATCCGTAGACATTCATCGACCACTGGTGCTAATCAGTGGGGTTCGGAATGGTAAGTACCGCCGAATTATCCCATTGAACTGGGATAGGAAAGATAATTTACACAGTAAGTACTAATAAATCATCCTCGTAGTTCTATGTACAGGTATCCAGGTAAGTAAATACAGGATAATGCACCTAAGTAACAGTGGTCCTGTATGGTATTCATGTAAGTGTGTTCATGTAACAGGTAAGTATATGTAAACATATTCATGTATCATGTAATCCTAAGTAAGTGTACTCTTGTATCATGTAAAGTATTGGTAGAGACTCATGAATGAACTGACTCTTGTGTGATTCTTTGTAATAGGAATAAATGTTTGTTTCTTCTAACTATCCCTATGATAATTAACTGGAAAGTAATTGGTTGTTCAAGTAGATTTATGCACCCTTGATACCCAAGAGTATTGGAAACTAAATGAAGGGTGAAACTATAATCTCTAACATATAAATGAACATATGCGCATAAGTATAGTTTGATTCAAGAAGGTAAAATAATGGTTTTGCATTTAAAATCATTTAAAACATTGATTAAGGGGTATGAACTCACCTGTAGTTGCTGGTTCGGATGAACTCGACGGTGTAGGATTGCTAGGTGTCAAGTGAGGACTTGTACACACACTACGATCCTAATGAACAGATAATCACACATAGGTGCACTCAATTAGTCTCAAATTACTAATTGATAATGTTAAGACATCCTAGACATAATAAACACTTTATATAAGTGTTTTAAGCCCTAAGGATTGCATCTAAGCTATTGTGGGACAAGGCACTTGTGTTTAGGTTTCCAAAGGACCCCATATATGAGTTTACTCCTCATATACCATCACACATGGAGTTTACGGTTATAAACTCTTGAGTTTACGGCCGTAATCTCCAAGACTCAAAGTCCTTAGAAGGGTTTAAGGCATAGAAACACTCCATTCAGGAGTGTACGGCCCTAAGGCCATTTCCCTTAGATTTTGCGACCGTAAACTCTTATGTATGGGTGTTTTTTATGCTTTCAAGTCTCTTGCACATGTGGTATAGGTTCTAGACTTTTATTCCAAGCATATGAAGGCCTTAGGCACACTTTGGTGCCCTTCTTTCATGTTTACGGCCCAAGAACCATGTCTTGGCCGTAAACTCACTTTGGAAGGTGATTTTGATATGTTTTGGTCGTTGATTTAAGTGCGAACAATTCCTAGTAAATGTCCAATGCTTTAGGTGCCTTAAAAGCACCCTTTTGTGCATGATTTTGGAGTTTACGGCCTAAGATACTCTTGGGCCGTGAACTCCCAAACTTGGGTGATTCTTGCTTGATTTCATGTCCCTAATACACTCCTATACAAGTCCAAAGTAGTAGTATATCACGGGGGACAGTCTAGGCTCGGTTTCGGGAGTTTACCACCCAAGAACACCTTGCGGAGTAAACTCCTAAATCTAATGATTTAGCTATGTAATCTATGTTATGAACACATTTAAAGCTATATAATACTACTAGAGAGGGGTACTCACGATTTGGGATAAAAACCCGAAGATCCATGAGAGAGAAAATGGCTTTTCTCTAGTTGGAAATGCGAATAATGAATGAATTTGGTTCAGAATTCTATTTATAGTCCTGTGATATTTTTGGCAGAAAATATTTTTATTCCTGAACTGATTTCTAATATAACCGAGTGTTGGAATAACAGTGTTGCATAAAACCCTAGTGCATCCACTCTCCTGATATCTCCTTAAGTGTAAATCCTAAAAAACTGCCAAACTTATACCCGAAGTCTGGAATTGCACTGAAACTGTTCTAAGCTCTATTGTCTTGATATGTTTTCTTCAGAATGGAAATTTCGGGTTGTCACATCATCCCCCTGTTAAAGGGAATTTCGTCCCGAAATTAGAATTTAGATAAGGATGTAGGTGTAAAGGATCGAGTCGTTAGGTGAAAACTTCCTAATCGATTTGCTATCGCGCTCCCAAGTGAAATCGGGTTCTCAGTTGGTATTCCAACGAACCTTCACTAATGGGCGACGACGTTGCTTCGTCCGCTTGGCCACTCGGTCGAGGTTCACTACGGTCCTAATACGAAGGCAAGGATCTCATAAATCTCGGTCTCGATCTCTCATTAGAAGTATAATATGAAATATAAACTACATGTTTTTAAAATTTTCCAATCATAGTTACTTTAGGAAAAGTGAATTGATGCAATCCCATGAAATTACACTTTGCACCCTTGCTAAAAAGTTAGTGGAGCGTGTGTGGTTTACCGGCACACTAATTGGTTCTAAGCAAAGGTGGCAAAGGGTGATTCATTGTTTATCATAGTTCGATGGAACGTGTGTGGTTTACCAGCACATCGAATAGGTGATTGTTACAATGAAGGCACCATGTGAATTTGCATGGTAATTCACACCCGCTTTGTGATCCTCGGTATCCCAGTCACAAACAAGAGGGACATATCGAGATTTAAACATGCCATTGAAATGTTTCAATGAATCTCATCTAAACCTAGGAATTCTCAAATTCATTTAGAACTTAAAGTTAGGTTTTCATGGTGCAGAATTAGTGAATCGTCATTCACTTACCTTCATATTATTTGCATGTTAGATTACGGCATCCCTTTTCTAATTTGTGAATATTGGTGTTGGATCCTAGCCCTAATTTTTCTTATTGGGTGATAATTAGGGATTCATATTCTAATCTATCTTTGTCCTTTCTATTTGTACATGTCAAACGCGAACAACGCTGCTGCTAGTTCTTCCACATTGATGAGCCTTTGTCAAAAGGTCAATTTCGATGGAACGAACTTTAGCGAATGGATAAGATACATTCGCACTATTGCTCACTATGAGGATAAGGAGTATGTCCTCGATGAGAAGCTCGAGAAGATCAACCCTGAAATCGCTACTCCAGCTGAAATGACCACTTTTGAAACTCACAATCGAGATGCAACGAAGGTACATTGCATCATGATAGCCACTATGAACTCCAAATTCCAAAAGTCCTATGAGGACATGTACCCGTACGAGATGCATCAAGACTTATTGGAGAGATACCACCAGAACGCGAGACAAGAGCGTTATGAGATTTTCACTAACATGATTTCCGCTAAGATGGGTCATGGAGAGTCTCTTACCGTGCACCTGTAAAAGATGCAAAGGTACGTCGATCGTCTTCGCAAGTTGAATGTTGACTTTGGGGAAGACTTAGCGATCGACATGGTGCTTCACTCTTTGCCTCCAAGCTACAATCAATTTAGGATGACCTACCACATGAACAAAGAGGATCTCACCCTAAGCAAACTCCAAGGTCTCTTGAGGGTCGCTGAGAGCAACTTCAAGGACAAGTCTATTGCACCAAATCCCAATCCACCCGTTGCTCCTGTGTTGGCTATTGGACAAGGAAGGGGAAAGAAGAGGAAGGGTTCGTCTAAGAACCATCGCAAGGTTAAAGCCCGAGATGGTGCCTCTTCTAGTGGGACCAAAGTTGATCCTGCTAAGCCCTGCCCTAACCCAAAGGAGGCAGAGTGCCACCACTGCCACAAGATAGGAAATTGGAAGAGAAGCTGCCTAGAGTACCTGCAAGCCATCAAGGAAGGAAAGATCAAGCCGTCTTTCGCAGGTATATACACAATTAAATCTAACGATTCATCTCATACTATTTCTTGGGTTCTTGATACCGGTTGTGGTTACCACATTTGTTCTAATGTGCAGGGACTAAGAAGAAATAAGGATGTGGAGCATGGAAGGATTAATATAATCATGGGGAACAGAAGAACGTCGCCTGTGACCAAGATTGGAGTGTATTCTTTAGTGCTTAGGAATGGTTTAAGTTTAGATTTGAACAATTGTTGCTATTCGCCAGAAATGGCTAGAAACATCATTTCATTTCATGGTTTGTTTAGACAAGGTTTTAGATTTTCTTTTAATAATGAGAATGGTTCTATTTTGGCTTATCTAAATGGTGTCTTTTATTTTGAAGCTATAACATGTAATGGAATTTATGAAACTGTTATGATTGTTGATAACTTAGGAAATGATGTTTTGAACATAGATTCTTCCAATAGTATGGATAAAGCATCCTTGTGGCATTGTCGTCTCGGACATGTCAACAAGAAACGCATAGCCCAAATCCAAAAGGATGGAGTGTTGGAGTCATCCGACCTTAGGGAAGATGACACATGCGAATCTTGTTTACTTAGAAAGATGACCAAGTCACCCTTCACAAGTACGTGTGAAAGGGGCGAGGGTCTATTGGACCTAATACATACCGATGTATGTGGACCGTTTAGATCAACCACGAAGGATGGGAACCGCTTCTACGTGACTTTTACCGATGACTATAGTAGATATGGGTGTATCTATTTAATCAAGCAAAAGTCAGAAACTTTTGAAAAGTTCAAAGAGTTCAAGAATGAAGTGGAGAATCAATTGGGCATGAAAATCAAGATGCTTCGATCCGATCGAGGAGGAGAGTACCTAAGTCTTGAATTCCACGATTATCTCAAGGAGTGTGGAATAGTTTCACAATTGACGCCACCTAGGACACCACAATTGAATTGTGTGGCAGAAAGGCGTAATCAAATCTTGTTGGACATGGTTCGCTCTATGATGAGTCATGCTTCACTACCTATCTCTTTTTGGGGGTATGCATTAGAGACAGCCGCCCATATCCTTAACCGAGTCCCTACTAAGAAGGTTGCCAAAACACCTCATGAGATGTGGACAGGGAAAGCTCCCTCGTTGGCACATATCAAGGTTTGGGGTTGTGAGGCTTTCGTAAGACGAGATACTCACGACAAGCTCGAACTTCGTAGTGAGCGATGTATTTTCATCGGCTACCCGCAGAAATCCTTTTGATATCTCTTCTACAGACCGAAGGACAATGTTGTCTTTGTTGCGAGGAGAGGAGTTTTCCGAGAGCGAGAACTCATAGGCCAAGGAGATAGTGGGAGGCAAATTGAGCTTGAGGAGATTCAAGAGTCGATAGATGAAGGAACCTCTACCGCTGGCACACAACCCGAGGAGGAAACTCCGGTTGAATCGATTGACGAGTCCTTACCTCTTAGACGTTCCGAAAGAGTTAGAGTTCAACCCCAGTTTTATGGTTTTCATATTACTACCGAAGGGGACACGTATATTAGTGATGGTACACTAATAAACCTTGATGAACCTAATAGCTATAAGGAAGCCATGGCATGCCCTGAGTCTGCAAAATGGAAAGAGGCAATGGATAGTGAGATCCAATCCATGTATGATAACCAAGTTTGGAATTTGGTTGATAATGTGCCCGGACGTAAGACCGTTGGGTGCAAATGGATCTTCAAGAAGAAGACTAACGTGGATGGAAACGTACACACATATAAAGCGCAATTGGTTGTGAAGGGATTTACTCAAACTCCCGGAGTTGACTATGATGAGACCTTCTCACCAGTTGCGAAGATAAAATCTATTCGAGTGATGCTAGCGATTGCCGCATTTCATGATTATGAGATTTGGCAAATGGATGTCAAGACCGCTTTCCTTAATGGAAAGTTGGCTGAGGATGTTTACATGGCTCAGCCAGAGGGGTTTGTGGATCCGAAGCATCCAAATAGAGTGTGTAAGCTTCAGAAGTCCATTTATGGACTTAGGCAAGCGTCTCGCAGATGGAATCTTTGCTTCGATGAGAAAGTCAAAGAGTTTGGATTTGTACGAAGCGAAGATGAATCGTGTGTATATGTCAAAGCCAGTGAGAGTATAATAAGCTTCCTCGTTCTATATGTCGATGACATATTACTTATAGGAAACAACATCCTGACTCTGTAGGAAGTTAAGTCCTGGATTGGGAAGTGCTTTGCTATGAAGGACCTCGGAGAGGCTTCCTACATTTTGGGAATAAGGATAGTGAGAGAACGAAGTAAGAGACTAATAGGACTTAGTCAGAACACTTACTTAGATAAGGTACTAAAACGTTTTAGTATGGAAAAGTCGAAGAAGGGAGAATTACCGATACAAAGTAATGCCAAATTAAGTAAGACTCAAAGTTCGAGTACCGAAGCTGAAATAGCAGAAATGAGCCGAGTACCATACGCTTCCGCAGTTGGCTCAATCATGTACGCTATGACTTGTACTCGCCCTGATGTAGCCTTTTCTTTGAGCATGGTTAGCAGATATCAAGGGAACCCTGGCAGAGCCCATTGGATTGCGGTGAAGAATATCCTTAAGTACCTTCGGAGGATGAAGGAATGGTTCTTAGTACTCGGAGGGAGTGATGACTTGAAGGTGCGAGGGTATAGTGACGCCAGCTTTCAGACCGACAGGGATAACTACCGTTCGCAGTCGGGCTGGATCTTTACCCTGAATGGAGGGGCAGTGACTTGGAAAAGTTCCAAGTAGGAAACCGTAGCTGATTCAACGTGTGAATCAGAGTACATTGCAGCGAGCGAAGCGTCGAAGGAGGCAATATGGTTGAAGAACTTCATCGGTGACCTTGGAGTTGTACCTGCCATAAAGGAGCCCATGGAGATTTTATGTGATAATGAAGGAGCGGTTGCCTTGACCAAGGAACCGAGAGATCATGGTAGATCACGACACATCGACAGAAAATACCACTTTATTAGACATCGTGTAGAAGAACGACAACTCGTAGTGAAGAGGATATCATCAGAAGATAACCCAGCAGATCCGCTTACAAAGGGACTGAGTAGGGTTAAGCACTTACAGCATGCTAGGAGTATTGGGCTGAAGGATGATATTAGCATAGATTAGATAGTAGCAGAAACGTGTAATAGATAAATGTAATTAACATTTGATGATTAAATAAAAGGAGTTTTATTTATGAGTAATGTTACTGTCTTATGTTAATTGTTTAACTATTGTTTCATTTTGCATGTTTTGACTTCCAGAATAATTGAATTTATTAAGAATAATCGAATTATTCAAATTGTCCACAATCGTTCATATGTTGGAAGTGGATATGAATGAAGATTGTCGTGAATTAGTGCGTAGATTGTCTAAATGGTATTAGACATGGAAAAAGATTGTTGCGACGTTTATGAGTGCTTATGAACTGGTTTTGAGCATTGGAACAAACCCGCACTTGCTGGAATCACCTTATGGAATATGATACAAAAGGGTGATCGCAAGACGATAATATCATATAGTCTTAAAACCTAGATATATGGTTTATATTTGTTAATTGATTGTACATTGATAATGTGAAAACGCATTGGTAACTCAATGTTATAAAACGCATTGTTGTGTATAGTTGATTAATGAATAAGTAAATGCATATAAGTCGAAGTTTATCTATAAGTTTTATCCTAAGAAGGTAAAAGCGATATCTCGGCCGCTCGATGATTTGATTTGACTTATGTGCCGGGCCCGGTCAGAACTGAATTGATGTGTTCGATTAAGTTCTCTGTCGAATAAATCGGAGATCGAGAAACCAAAATGCTAGACTAATCATTCCATAGAATTGTCAGCATGATGTCTAACAGAGGATTGTACGATCCCTTATCTAAAGGACAAGATTGATTAGATCAGAGTTTGACAGCGTCTTTGAAAGCTACGATTGCAAATCGAGTTGCACTTGTGCATATAGTTACTAGACTTATCCAAGTGGGAGACTGTTGGATTAGTGTCTAAGGCTGCAACTATATTAGGCAAGTATTTGACCCAATTGTGCATGGTCCTTTTGGGTTGCCTTCACCATAGCAACTTCACAGGATGATTTATTATGAGAGAGTAAATATTATTAATATATTATGAGAATAATATAAGGAATAATAATATTGTTATTTGATTAATATGAGTCATAAATTAATTAGTATTAATTTGGTGACTTAATGAGATTAATTAAATAAGAGGGTATAAATTGTTAATTGTTTGATAGTTACACTTTGGGCTGTAAATCCTTATTGGATAGAGGATGGACGGATTCTAGGGCTTGGGATAGCCTCAAATTCGTCCAAGGCTTATCTAAGGAAAGGATTTGGATTGCTTTAAGGAAAGATTATCCAATTAGGGTTTAAGGGTGAAACCCTAGGAGCCTTACAAGTATAAATAGACCCCTAGGGCAAGGGAAATCGACACCTCTGCTAAATCAAAGAACCCCTGGCCGATTTCTAATCCATCTTCTCTCTCTCAAATCATCCTCCTTGCTAGTTAGTGTTTGTAAGCCATTAGAGGAGTGAAAATTGTAACTCTAGAGCTCCAAGACAACAAGATCAAAACAAGAGATTCAAAGGTAAACTTCTAGATCTGATTTTGTATTGTTCTTATACTTAATTAGTCATTAGAAGTCTTGGATTCAAAGCATGTTTAATTAGAGAAACCTAGATCCAAGCATTAGGGTTTTGCATGCGCACATAGGAAAGTTCTTATGGCAAAAACCCATCAGGGGGGTCGTTAGCCGAACGGGTAGGATAAGGACTATAATTCTCCCTTCATTAAAAGTATTAATGATAAATACTAAGTAACTAAACTCTCATTAATACCCAATCTTAGTTACTTAGGAAAATATAAATTTGGTGCTAACCCATGAAATTACACTTTGCACTTTGCTTAAGTCAGTTAGTGGAGCGTGTGTGGTTAATCGGTACACTAGCTTGATTTAACAAGGTAGGCAAAGGGTAACTTAATTTTTATCATAGTATCAGTGGAGCGTGTGTGGTTAACCGGCACATCGATTGAGGGGTAAATATTAAGGGTACCAAGTATATTTGCATGGTTATTCACACCTTGTTTTGTGATCCTCGGCACCCCAGTCACAAAACCTGAAGGGCACACTCGAGATTGAAACATGCCTTTGAAAAGTTCAATGAATCTCAAAAGAATCTAGGAGTTTCAAAACCGATTAAAACCTAATAATAAATTTTGTTTGTCTTGGTGGAAATTGGTGAATCGTCATTCACTTACCTTGAAATATTTTATAGCTTGGATTACGGCATCCCTCTTCCTAGTTATAAAATAGTTTGTTGGGTCCTAGCCTTAATATTCCATATTGGGTGTTATATTAAGGACTTTAGATCAACTATCTTGAATATCTCCCAAAAAGATGTCTGGTTCAGACATCTATGATCCTCCCAAATCTCTTGGAACTTCACTTCCTCCACAACCTCCAATTATTCTCCCTAACCCACAAGTTCAAGGTCACTCAAGCCCTATTGGCAAGCAAGGTCTATGTGTGATCTCATCTTGGAGATGAAGTCACATATTGACAAGCAGGGAGAGTTGGGTGTCAAACTCTTGAGAAAGTTGGTGGTTAATCACTTTCTAAGTCACATAGTGAATTCCTTTGGGACTACTATGAAAGAGACTATGACATGACACTTAATGATCTTATCTATTTGCTTGGTGTTGCTGAATCAGCAATAATTTAGAGCACTGGGAGAGCAAATTTGATTAGTAGATCAACTTCCCAAACTACAATGGACATTGAAAATGGTAACATTGGATATCTAGAAAAGCCTTCTCTCCCCAAGGAAAGGGATTGACCATATTCAACTAGGTTGACCAAATGGTAAAGAGAAAGTCTAAGTCTCCGATAGTCCCATGTACCATTCCCAAAGAGTACCTATGTTTCTCTTGCCAAAGGAAGGGGCATTGATTGCAAAGCAGCCTATTTACCTGAAAGATCATAAGGTTGATCAAGTGAAGAAGATTGACTCTACTTCAAGTAAAGTCGACTATCTAACTCTGTTAAGTTTCTATTCTAAGATTCTTGTTACATGATGTGACTGGGTCACATGTTGTTGTTTTAAGTATCAAAGAAAAGTGAAGAAACTTAAAGGAAGTATATGTTGATTCTGATCGCGAAGATGGATCTCGATCGCATGGTTCTGTGATAACAACAAAGTTTTTCATGTGCTTTTGCACTGTAAGGATAGTTTTTCCGCAAAGTTTTTAAAATAAAAGGAAAAACACTTTTGATTTTATTTATTTTAAAATATCCTTACAATGGCATTTGTGAAAAGGAAAAAATTGTTGCTTATATGATTCCATTAATAGCAGGAGTGGAAATATGAATTTGATTCTTTCATTTGTGGTAGTGTCTAAATTTTCCCAAATAAGGAAAGATTCTCATCACCCAAGTTTCAGTTGGATAGAAACTTGGAATCATGCAAGTTGTATAGTATGATGAATGAGAACTTTCAAGCATTGGAAAATTAAGACTAATTACTTGTTCACATGGATGTGTGAGTCAAGTAAACGACTGAGGGATCAAGTACACATTCTTGTGCATTGATCAAGCCTACCACAAATGTAACTTGAGTGACACATCTTAAAGAATGTTTATTAACATTAGTCAAATGTAAGAGTAAAAGGTTTTCTACTCTTGTACATTTGAAATTGGAAAGTTGTGATGTTTTGGATAAAACAGTGACCAAATTAGGCCAATTATGTGAAGTGTTAGTCTTGATAAAAAAATCCGCACTATCTCTTGAATATTTAACAAGAGAGTCTTATATGTCAAGAGGATAGTGGGAGTCTTAAAGGTCTTGAAAGCCTCAAGAACTAATCAAGAAGAAAACCTAAAGGTCTTCACTAGCACATGACTTAAGGTTTATAACCTATCGTGTTGACATTTTTGTGCCCATTCCAGTTAAGTTGGCTATACGTTTGAGTTCTACATATTCTCAATTGTTTGCATAGCTACTTGGAAACAATGACAGGCCCTTGAGCTGCCAGGTGGCAAGAGGTTACAATCCATATGAGTTAGGATTTGTCACTAACCTAGTCTTGTGATTATGGTTTTGAAAAATTCACATGGATAAGAACACATACACCATAAAATCTATGTGTCATAGAGTTTCTCTCCAATTCGTGAAAATGATGGTGAGGAAATTCTTTCACTAAGTAGATTTTAAGTAGATAGTAATTGTGATATATGCAGTTCTCAAAGTCGTTAGTGGAGCGTGCGTGGTTAACCGGCACACTAACATGAACCTATGAGAAATGGCAAAGGTCTAAACAATTGAGACTATGATTACAACATCCCTTTTCATAGTTCTGAAATTGTTTAGACACACATGTGATCTATCTAAGATAAGGTGTATGATTTTGATAAAGTCTTATCAAAGCAATCTAGTATCAGAAATCTGAACTTTGGTAAGAATGTCAATAAAGTATTAACTTCTAGAGGTCTAGCTATTTTCTGGATACATGTCAAAGCTAGTGGGAGCATAAGTATTATGCTAATAGTCATCATGTTAGTGGGAGAATGATAAGTATGATAAGTATTGCAAGTTAGCAATGTTAATTATAGAAAACAAAAGTTTCAATTCGTGAGGTTGCAGGGGTTGAAAAAAGTTGTTTTGCCATAATTAAGGGAGAGGAAATTATACTTCATTTCAATTCTAAAAAGCTTAGATTGAGTTTATAATCATTCAAAAGAGCTTATATTGATGTCTTAATCACCTTTAGTCAAGAATATATATATATATATATATATATATATATATATATATATATATATATATATATATATGAATTTCATGTTGGATTGGTTCAGCTTAAGAAAATTCTATATATTGCGTTCTCAAAAATCGATTATGATTACGGAATCCCTTTTCATAGTCAAATTTTGAGAATATGGCAAACAGAAAATTATTATGGAAAAAGACTGGTCTAGAACCATGTCTTTATGTGAAACATCATGAATCGTGTCCCATTTACTCTGGGTACAAGATCGATTACATGTGCTGTAATATTTAATCTTTTTGAATTTTCCAAATGCCTTGGGGCATTAAGGAGGAAAATGTCTTGAATTGGATATGACTAATGTGATTAAGCAATTGTCGAGAACAATCTAAGGTTTACCAAAGATTGGTTGCTCAAGGATAGTGGGAAGTATACTATTAATATTGGAAGGACTATATTGACATAGTATGAAAATAGGCAACTCTTGTTCAGAAGTGGTAGTCAAAATTAGAATATAGAGTTGTCTTCATAGGTGGAAGTAATCTGTGTAAGGTTAAAGAAACTTAATGCAAGAAGCATGTTCAAAGCAATGTGCTTTGAATTTGAGACATCGTTTCCATGGAATTGCTCCCCATTGGAATACTATGTAATGATTGTTGCCAAGTCTTTGTGGCTTTGTGCATAATCATTATAAGAGGAACTGTGTATATAAGTTTAAAATCTAAACATATTTCGATAAATGTTAGGAATTCTTACATTTACGACAAAGATTTGAAAGTGTGAAAAGAGAATTATTGAAATTATGTTCAGTCGATCTAGTTCACAAAGTAAGGATCATATATAAACATAGAGTGCATACTTGTTGTATGGCAATGCTATTGTTTAGAAAAACGTAGTGTACATGCTTGGAGCATGGGACAACCAGCGTTTTTAATTCAGGTATAAAGTTAATAAAACCGAAACAATGAATAATGAGTAATCAGTATGGTGATAAATAAAAGTGGTCTATTTATATTCGTAGGGTTTGATACCATATTTGATTCATTTATTCATGTGTTTCACTTTGCATGTTTTGACTTCCATAATAACTAGGTTATTCTTCCGGAATGACTAAGTTATTCAAACCATCCACAGTCGTTCATATGTTGGAAGTAGATATGAATCAAGACTATCATGGGTTGGCTTGTAGAGGTCCAAGTTGGTGGACAAAGTTGTGCTACAACACTCATGAGTGCTCATAAGTTTTGAGTACTGGATTGAACCCGCGCTCATTTGAATCACTTCTTGGATTTTATCACGAGTGATCATGAGACAATAATATCATATATTCTTCAGACCTAGAGATATGAGTTGTTACTATGAGTTGGTTGTACATTGATTGCACGAAAACTGTCACACCCCCGAACCAGACGGCGGAAACGTCCGGGGGCTTGTGCGTGACTTCGTCGTGAAATATCATTACAGTGAATATAATTGAAACATAACATCATCATCATCACACATGTAATATTACAACATTCATTGTTTACATCGAGTATTGTATTTGAATATTACATTCCAAAATAGTAAGAGTATGATGAAACAAAATATCACACAATATCCATTAGTTTGTTTCGTTCAACGGTTTCCTGAGAATACACGTTATTTTGAAAACGGTCAACATAAAAATGTTGGTGAGTTCATAAGCATGTTTGTGAAAATGATTTGTATAACTTTGAAAACCACCAGAAAATCCGATATTTTCTGAAAAACTGTTTAGTGTGTTTGTGTTAGATCCCGTATTAATGCATGTATGATATTGTTTATTTGACTAAAAAGGTAAAGAGAATGTCGAGAGAATATAAGGGCACATAAAGAGAATGTTCCCAGACAACCCGATGTTGCCTAAAAAAAGAGTCTTCCGTAAACTTCATAACATTAATTCCTCTAACGAGCCGTCATAACCATACTAAATAATGACAATTTCGCCTGTCTTGGCGTCGTTGGACACCGGTTTTGACTTTGAGTATAAGGTTTTTGTCACCCTAGACTGAGTAAGTCTAACTGTAGCGAACATCTGAGGTATGGGGTGTCATCCCCGTATAGATCTATACACAAATCCTCGTTCTCCCTCCAAGAGACTCTGGTTATAACTACAGGCTACGATCGTACACTTAATAGGTGCCAACCGACAAAAACTCGCTAGATCCTTAATCGAATTTACGCGAAGAAAGACGTATAAACTCATTCCAGGACCAATGATCCATGTAAGTGAACCACTAAGGCATCGCTAAAAATGTAAATCATTTCAAGACCCAAATAGAATGAGATTATATAACATGGGCCCGAAATATATATATATATATATATATATATATATATATATATATATATATATATATATATATATATATATATATATATATATATATATATGAACGGGCAACTAAGGCCCATTTCACATGTAAGGTATTTACAGGCCCAAATAGCACACAAATAGTATCCAAGGTCCGTCGCACATGTTAATGGGTCAATGAGGCCCAATAAACATATAAATAGTATCACACATAAAAATGGGTCACGAAGGCCCAATAACCTAGAGAATGATCAAATTAAATCCGTTTGTTGATTTATCATTGGTTTTAGTTCAAGTATTCACTAAAATAGCATAGAAAGAAGAACGCATATAAAATCCATTCCCAGGCCTAATAAACACGTAAGTGAACCACTAAGGCCCACTATACGTGTCTATTATTTCCAGGCTCAAAAGGAATGTGAATGTCTATCCTAAGCCCAATATACATGTAAAAGGACACTAAAGTCTACTAAACATGTATATTATCTCCAGGTCCAATAAGGATATGAATACCGTTTTTAACCCGTTTGTTATTTTTTTGTTTATTTTAGCTTGATTATTTACAAAGTTGATATAAAAAGCCCACTTTTTGTAAAAATGACGTTCTTGGCCCAATAAGCCAAAAATTTAGGATTAAGGCCCAATTTTTGTAAGAATAACACTTTAGTCTCCATTTTGTTCAAAACTTGTTTTGATAACTATTTTGTAGTAAAAATAACATTTTAAAAACCTCTTTTTGTCAAAAATAACATTCTTGGCTTGATTTTTGTGAAAATACACATTTTCTGATTTTTGAACTTTTCCGACCTAGTTGTTTGAAAAATTGTAGAAAAATCATCGTAAGTCGAAATTCGGATCCGTAAGCTCTCAAAGTTTAGAAATATTCTCTACTTTGTTCAACAATTTTCTCATAATTTTTAAATGCTTCTAACAAGTGTGAAATTGCTCATCTTCACAGGTTGGTCCGAAATTATTTCAAATATGATAGGCAGTTTTGTAAAATTCGCCAAAACTTTCTCCATGTAAAATATTTTTGAAAAATACTTCCATTTGGATGGTCAAAACAGTCCGAGATTGGACCAAAACTTTTCTGTCAAGAGCTGTTTTGTGAGTTTGGTTTGTAAATCTTTGAACACAACACTTATTTTTGCTATATGAAATATACAAATCCCAGATCTACAAGTTTACATGTAATACTTGTGATAAATCATACTTTTCTCAAGATTCATATGAAGATCCTAGTGATAAACTTCAAGTTTCTTAACATATTTCTAGATTAGTGAAGTAATCAACACATAACCACCAAATGTTTCAAAGAATCACACATAATCTTGCATATACACATAGATCTACACAAATAAACTTATATTCTCCCCCAAAAAACAAGTAAAAAACAAAAACGAGGGGTTATGAACTCACCTTGGGGTTGATGGTTTGGTTTTTGGATGAAGAAAGTGAGAGATTTCGGCCTAGCTTGCTTCTTGAGAGGATCCTCAAAAATATGATGTTTCTAGTAGTATAAACAAGAGATTTGTGATGTTTCTAGGAGGATCCAATCATAGATGAGTTTATCCAACTTGAGAGTGAAGTTGCTTACCTAGTATGTGAGTTTTAGGAACTTTCTTGTGCACACACACCCACTCACGGGTTTATGGAGAAAATGGAAGAGTTCTTGAGGTTTTTGGGAGTGAAAGGAAACTTGAATGATTTTTTTGGTGAGGGAGAATGGTCTTAGGCCGAGGTTAAGAAGAGAGAGGGAGCAAAGAGAGTGTAGTGTGATGGAATGGTTATATGGATGTTTGTGATGGCATGGTTATTTGTGGGATAATTTGTAGGGATATCCCTCACGCAAAGATGAGTTGTCATGCTTAGAATATTCAACATTTTTTTTATTTTAAATTTATAAGCCAAACATGTGGGCTTAATAAAATGAATATGGAGGGATGTTTGTGCCTATCCTTGGCCTTGTTCGAATTCATGAAGCTCCAAGCATTTTTTTTCGGCCCATTGGGCCGTTAAGAAGGTTCACGGCCCACTAGGGCAAATGGAACCATTTATGGCTCAACCAGACCTTTTAGAGACGAAAATGGATTATTTTAGGCCTACATGGCCCAAAATACTAAAGTATTATGAATGTGGTCCATTTAGAGCCCAAATAGTCGATTTGAAAGTTTATTGGTCCATTAGGCCCAATAAGAGAATCCTTGTCCATAAAGAACTTGAGTCGGGATTTCTAGGGTTTCCAACCCTTATTTGAACATATGAGATATATTTGAATGAGAATGAAGTATAGTATTCACTTAGAGTACAAGTTATTACACTAGGTGAATAACTGCATGAGAGTAGAATTTCCTTGCAAAAATGCTAGTTGTGACATCATCCCCCCGTTAGAGGGAATTTTGTCCCGAAATTCTTTCGAAAGGTAGGTTCATGAATGATAGAATAGGTGAGGGTACTTCTGTTTCATCTGGTCTTCGCGTTCCTATGTGAATGCCGATCTATGTTTGGCGTTCAATCGAACCTTGACAATCAGAATGCAGCATTGTTTTGTACGCTTTACTTCCTTATCCAATACATCGACTGGTTCTTGGATGAAAAGAAGATTCTCGTTTATTTCGACCTCTTTCTAAAGGAATGATAAGAGTTTTGCTTGATAGACACTTTTTCAGATTCGATACGCTGAACATAGTGTGTATGTTGCTGAGCTCTACAGGCAGCTGCTGTCTGTAAACCTTTGGACCAATCCGAGCAAGAATCTCGCACAATCCGATGCATCACGGGTTTAGTTTTCTTGTTTCCTAAAGCGAATCAATCCTTTCTTGGGAGATTCCTTTAATAACACGCGATCCCCGACTTGACATCCTAATGGCTTACGCCGCTTGCCAGCATAGCTCTTTTATCGGTCTCGTGATGCTTGAAGTCGAGTTCTCATTTGGATTATCTTATTTGTCGTTTCGCGAATGGTTTCTGGTCCCGTGAGAGTATTGGCGAGTGATCTGCACTTACGACTATAAAGAGTCTCAAAAAGAGAGCATCCTTGATGCTCGTGTGTTAACTGTTATTGCGTGAGAATTTAATCAAGGGCCACTGGGTATCCCATGACTTGTTGCATTCAAACACTCAGGCTCGGAGCATGACTTCTAGTGGTTGAATGGTCCATTCGCTTTGGCTATTGGTTTGAAGGTGGTAAGCAATGCTTATATCTAGCTATGTTCCCATAGCCCTCTAAAGTGACTGTCCTAGTCTTGAAGAAAATTCGTTATCTCGATCCGAGATAGTAGATACCGATATTTCATGGAGTCTCACGATCTCCTCGGTATAGATCCATGCTAACCTTTTTGTCTTGTTTGATTTCTATACTAGCAGGAAATAGGCAGGTTGGGGTTAACCTATCGACGTTCACCCAGATAACGCCCAACTCAACTCTTATAACAATAATGTCACACCCCAAAACCAAGAACGGCGGAAACGTTCTGGGGCGGAGGACGTCATGTACAGTATCATAACAATGTAAAGTAGTAAACAAGCAACAACATCATCCATTGCATTACTAATAGAATTATTATACAAGTGTGTTCTGTCAAACTTTGATAAACACTAAATACTTATGATCTCACCAGCTTTAAAGCTGATACTCGCTTTCAAAATTACTTGTATCCTCAGGTCATCATAGATAGGTACCGATGCAAAGAGAAAGGAAGATGGAATCATTCGATTTAGGAGTTTACTCCCCAAGGTGTTCTTGGGCGGTAAACTCCCGAAACCAAGCCTAGATTGCCCCCCGTGATTTGTAACTACCTTGGACTTGTATAGGAGTGTGTTAGGGACATGAAATCAACCAAGAATCACCCAAGTTTGGGAGTTCACGGCCCAAGAATATCTTAGGCCGTAAACTCCAAAAAGCATACTCAAAATGGTGCTTTTAAGGCACCTAAGGCTTAGACTTGATTTTAGACATGTACCCTAAAGTGTTTAAAGCCTAGAAAACATAAGGAATCACAAGTACTAAGGATTTTACGGTCAAGACAAGTTCTTGGGCTGTAAACCCCTATAAAGGGGTCAAATGACACCCTAACTCCTTCCTTATGCCTAGAACCCAACATAGATCATAACCTTGAAATGTTAGAGACTTGAAAACACCATAAACACCCTCCCAAGGGAGTTTACGGCCGTAAACTCCAAGGGAATATGGTCTCTGGGTCGTAAACTCCTTAAAGGAGTTACTAGGAAGCCCCAAACACTTGATTTAGCCTTGAAACAATTCACCACTAGAGTTGTAGTAATTCTAAGCTCCATTTAGTGACCCTAAGAAGGGTTTACGGCCAGGAGTTTACTCCCCTGGGCCGTAAACTGCAAAACATATGGTCATTAGACCTTAAACTCCCAGTAGGGGCATTGCACTCCTTTGTTGCAACCCATTAGCCTCCTAGCACTTGACCAAAAGTGTTTTCCTCGCGTTAAAATGTTTATACTTGTATAATTAGTGTTTTAATCACTAATTATTTATATGCATATGTCTTCATATGTAATTAGGATCATTGTGTGTGTCTAAAGTCTTCACTTGACACCAAGCACTTGCCCGATCCTTCCTTACGATAACAGTCCGTTCAATTCCAGTCACTTACTGCAGGTGAGTTCATACCCCTTAATCAATGATTTAAACTGTTTTAATCTATGTTATGAACACATATAAAGCTTTCTAACACTACTAGAAAGAGTTACTCACAATTTGGGATAAAAACCCGAAGATCCATGAGAGAGAATATTGACTTTTCTCTAAATGGAATTCAACTAATGAACCAATTTGGTTCAGAATTCTATTTATAGTCCTGAGATATTTTGGTAGAAAATATTTTTATTCCTGAAACGAATTCTAATGTCTGAGAGTATTGGAATAACAGTGTTGCACAAAACCCTAGTGCATCCACTCTCATAATATCTCCTTAAGTGTAAAATCCCGAAAACTGCCAAACTTATAATCGAAATCTGAGTTTTCACTGTAACTGTTCTACTTCTATTGGCTTCAAGTGGTTTGTTCAGAATGGAAATTTCGGGTTGTCACAAATAAGCTTCGTCTTTCGACTTCGAGAGTTTTATCCATCCAAGCAGTGCTTCCTCCGCCATATTCTCTGGCTTTGATGCTTTCAAGGCTGGTCGTAGATGATGATAGTGTTTCGTTCTCGCTTTGTGGGCAGACGAGTATGTTATTGATGAAAATAATGAAAAGGCTGACTAGGAGTGGTTGAGAAAACTTGGTTCGTAGGGTCCATGAATAGCGTGGGAGCATTCGTTAGACCGAAGGGTATCACAATGAATTTGAAATGGTCGTGACGAGTTCGGAAGGCAGTTTTTGGAATGTCGTCCTCTCAGACTCGAAGTTGATGATAACCGGTTCTTAGATCTATTTTAGAGAAGTAACTAGCACCTTGGAGCTGGCCAAATAGATCGTCAGTCCGAGGGAGTGGGTATCGATTATTGATAGCGAGCTTATTCAATTTCCTAAAATCGATGTACCTTCTGAAGGATCCGTCTTCTTGAAGAAGAAGATCGGAGCTCTTCAGGAAAGGAAGCTTGGTCTGATGAATCCTTTGTGCAACAATTCTACTCAGTTGACTGGATAACTTGTGAATTTTCGGCGGGAGTCAACCTATAGGGTGAATTGGCAATTGATGTGGTTCCCGGTATGAGGTCGATTCGAAATTCGACATGTCTCTCTGGGATATTCCCAAAAGTTCTTCGGGAAACTCATCTGGAAAATCACATGCTACTAGAATACCTTGTATGCTTACTTCTTCCTTGGTATTGTCCACAACATGAGCAAGTAAAACATAGTTCTTCAGGTGTAGGCACTTCTGTGCCTTGATGCACGAGATAGGAAGAGGATTGGCGCCAGGTTTATCACCATGGATTATTAGAGTTTTGTGATTAGGAAGGTGAAGGCAAACGGCGTTCTCGCGACGCATAACATCAGCACGGTGGGGGCTTAACCCAACCATGCCAATTATCACATTAAAACTCCTAATATTTCTGGCATTAAATTTTATTTGGAATGAATGGTTGTTTAGTGTTAAGCTGTAATCCACAAAAATATCCTAGGTTAATTCGGTTTTTCCCCATTGGCCATGTCCACCATAAAGGCTTAGCTTAGATTTGGGGTTGTTGTTTTAGTAAGTGCTCGAATTTGTTACTAACGAAGCTTCACTATTGAATAAGGGGTAAGAGAAAGAGTTGTTAAGTGGGAACGTACCAATAACAACCGTTGGGTCTTGGACTGCTTCGCCTTGACCTAAGGTCAGGACTCTTTCTGATCCTTTTGCACCTTGATTGTTATCCTTGGGCAACTACGCCTGAAGTGACCGGTTCCTCCACACCCATAGCAGGTGTGATTGGTCTCGTCATTGGTGTTGTTGTTAGGGTTGTTGCGATTGTTGTCATTTTCATTTTGCTGACGATCTTGGCATGGATAAGTTCTATAGAATTTGGTGGTGTGATTCTTTCGGTTGCATTTGTTACAATGCATCTCTCGGCAGGCTCCATTATGATGGAATTTGCACTGGTTGCATTTTAGAAGGCTTCCAGCATATGGTCTCCTGGTTGTTGGGATAATAGGGGTCATGGTCGTATGAATAGCAACAACTTTTTGCTTCCTTGAGAACCCTTGAGTGTGTCGTCCCTTTCCCTTACTTCCAGACCTCAGCTTCCTGCTCTTAAGCTTGGGGTTTGGATTTCCTTGATAGGTTGTCACTTGTTGGTTTCCATGTTCGTTCCTTTGGCTGGATTTGTCAATATTGTTCCCGCCTCCACGCCATCGCAGCGGTTACTACCGCCGTTACAGCAACTTGGAATGTAGCAGAGTCCATCTGTAGGAGCGGTGTCTCGCGGGTGTGCTTGTTCTTCTTGCGGGATGGCATTTTCCTGCTGCATGTTGATAATCCAGATCGTAAGTAATGATCGTCATTCCTGGTTGTACTCTAGAAATTTTGCATCTTGTTGTATAATTCTCACTGCTTCCACCTACATCCCTATGAAGAATTTATGGTAGTAGATAATCACAGATTTGGCTCGATCGTCACATCTATCCTTAGAGTATATAGGTTGTTTTGGTTTCGAGACCCTTAAGTATCTAGCGGTTTTGAGGGTTCGCTTGTGCATATAATTGAGTCTATGTGGTAATATGAAATAAAGATAGCACATAATTGTTCTAGTGGTAAGTACCATCTTAGTACACGAAAGAGGGTCATATCAGATAGTAGGGGGAAAAAGAAAAGGCTGATCCTAATTGTGGCAGAAAGTGTCTGGTGGTGGTGCTGATGAAGTGGATGCACCTCGGAGACGAGCTACTTGTTGCTCGGTATCTCGTAGTCGTAATTCTCAAACTAACTGTCTCGCTCGGGAGTCTCCGTTCACTTCCTGTTTTTTCCTCTCATCTCTCTCAATAGCAAACCACATGTGTTCCGTTTGATTTGGGGTGTCCTGAGCTTGGTTATCAATACCTCGGGGGCGCTAGACCATGACTGGGAGGGCCCGGTCAACTGGTCCTCTATCACTAAGATCGAAGAGACCTCAGTTCCTACCGTAGTGTGGTCGTATCCCCTACTGGTAACTCTATCTCCAAATATCGTGTGCCCGGGGGGGGGGGGCATGGGGCCACCGGGGCCCACACGATATGTCGGTACTCTGGCTTTACATGGAGGATTGATGACATCGAATTCTGCATTCGAGTCATCATCACCATTTCCCTCTGGCTCTTCCCCTTCGAGGCCCACTATTGACTCAGCGGGTCCATCTACGAGTTCTACTTCGTGTTCCTCCTGTGGTTCCTTCTCTAAGTCGAGCCACCCTGCTATTCCCTGACTAGGGAGATAGGGGTTCCTTGGCTAATGATACTCGTCAATAGTGTATTGTACGAAGGGGTATAAATACTAGAAACAAATAGCATACCAATTACTCCTATAGTAATTTAATTTTGTTTAGGTTTGGTTCTATAAGCTCTTTGGATAATTAAATGGTAAGATTTTGATTCATTGCCCATCACAATTACTCCCAAACACATGTTGGTCGTATTTTGAATGAATGTAGTTGATCAGGCTACATTCACCCCCAATACGATTACATAACTGCTCGAGTTTAATAGCAATGTTCAAATCCTCCAAAGACTTTTATTGTTCTTATTGTGTTATTATTCTAAAATGCACACAAAGGTATGTATTTTAAATTATTATGTCCAGAGTTGTTTAGCCCCATTGTATTTATAGTTGCATATCGTGTATGATTAGATATGCTAGTTTACTATAAAAAAATGCTCTGATACCAATCTGTCACACCCCCGAACCAGACGGCGGAAACGTCTGGGGGCTTGTGCGTGACTTCATCTTGAAATATCATTACAGTGAATATAATTGAAACATAACATCATCATCATCACACATGTAATATTACAACATTCATTCTTTACATCGAGTATTGTATTTGAATATTACATGCCAAAATAGTAAGAGTATGATGAAACAAAATATCACACAATATCCATTAGTTTGTTTCGTTCGTCCTGCTTCAACGGTTTCCTGAAAATACAAGTTATTTTGAAAACGGTCAACATAAAAATGTTGCTGAGTTCATAAGCATGTTTGTGAAAATGATTTGTATAACTTTGAAAACCACCAGAAAATCCGATATTTTCTAAAAAACTGTTTAGTGTGTTTGTGTTAAATCTCGTATTAATGCATGTATGTTATTGTTTATTTGACTAAAAAGGTAAAGAGAATGTCGAGAGAATGTAAGAGCATATAAAGAGAATCTTCCCAAACAACCCGATGTTGCCTAAAAAAAAGAGTCTTCCGTAAACTTCATAACGTTAATTCCTCTAACGAGCCGTCATAACCATACTAATTAATGACAATTTCGCCTGTCTTGGCGTCGTTGGACGCCGGTTTTGACTTTGAGTATAAGGTTTTCGTCACCCTAGACTGAGTAAGTCTAACTGTAGTGAACAACTGAGGTGTGGGGTGTCATCTCCGTATAGATCTATACACAAATCCCCGTTCTCCCTCCAAGAGACTCTGGTTATAACTACAGGCTATGATCGTACACTTAATAGGTGCCAACCGACAAAAACTCGCTAGATCCTTAATCGAATTTACGCGAAGAAAAACGTATAAACTCATTCCAAGACCAATGATCCATGTAAGTGAACCACTAAGGCATCGCTAAACATGTAAATCATTTCAAGTCCCAAATAGAATGAGATTATATAACATGGGCCCGAAATATATATATGAAAGGACAACTAAGGCCCATTTCACATGTAAGGTATTTACAGGCACAAATAGCACACAAATAGTATCCAAGGTCCGTCGCACATGTTAATGGGTCAATGAGGCCCAATAAACATATAAATAGTATACAGGACCTATCACACATAAAAATGGGTCACGAAGGCCCAATAACCTAGAGAATGATCAAATTAAATCCGTTTGTTGATTTATCATTGGTTTTAGTTCAAGTATTCACTAAAATAGCATAGAAAGAAGAACGCATATAAAACCCATTCCCAGGCCCAATAAACATGTAAGTGAACCACTAAGGCCCACTATACGTGTCTATTATTTCCAGGCTCAAAAGGAATGTGAATGTCTATCCTAAGCCCAATATACATGTAAAAGGACACAAAAGCCCACTAAACATGTATATTATCTCCAGGTCCAATAAGGATATGAATTCCTTTTTTAACCCGTTTGTTATTTTTTTGTTTATTTTAGCTTGATTATTTAGAAAGTTGATATAAAAAGCCCACTTTTTGTAAAAATGACGTTCTTGGCCCAATAAGCCAAAATTTTAGGATTAAGGCCCAATTTTTGTAAGAATAACACTTTAGTCTCCATTTTGTTCGAAACTTGTTTTGATAACTATTTTGTAGTAAAAATAACATTTTAAAAACCCCTTTTTGTCAAAAATAACATTCTTGGCTTGATTTTTGTGAAAATACACATTTTCTGATTTTTGAACTTTTCCGACCTAGTTGTTTGAAAAATTTTAGAAAAATAATCGTAAGTCAAAATTCAGATCCGTGAGCTCTCAAAGTTTAGAAATATTGTCTACTTTGTTCAAAAAATTGCTCATAATTTTTAAATGCTTCTAACAAGTGCGAAATTGCTCATCTTCATAGGTTGGTCCGAAATTATTTCAAATATGATAGGCAGTTTTGTAAAATTCGCCAAAAATTTTAGAAAAATCATATGAAAACATACGAGTAGTCATTTTAAAGCTATAAACCTGAACATTATCCATGTAAGACAGTTTTGAAAAATACGTCCATTTGGATGGTCAAAACAGTCCGAGATTGGACCAAAATTTTCTGTCAAGAGCTGTTTTGTGAGTTTGGTTTGTAAATCTTTGAACACAACACTTATTTTTGCTATATAAGGTATAAAAATCCCAGATCTACATGTCTACATGTAATACTTGTGATAAATCATACTTTTCTCAAGATTCATATGAAGATCCTAGTGATAAACTTCAAGTTTCTAAACATATTTCTAGATTAGTGAAGTAATCAACACATAATCACCAAATGTTTCAAAGAATCACACATAATCATGCATATACACATAGATCTACACAAATAAACTTGTATTCTCCCCCAAAAACAAGTAAAAACCAAAAACAAGGGGGTATGAACTCACATTGGGGTTGATGGTTCGGTTTTTGGATGAAGAAAGTGAGAGATTTCAGCCTAGCTTGCTTCTTGAGAGGATCCTCAAAAATATGATGTTTCTAGTAGTATAAACAAGAGATTTGTGATGTTTCTAGGAGGATCCAATCATAGATGAGTTTATCCAACTTGAGAGTGAAGTTGCTTACCTAGTATGTGAGTTTTAGGAACTTTCTTGTGCACACACACCCACTCGCGGGTTTATGGAGAAAATGGAAGAGTTCTTGAGGTTTTTGGGAGTGAAAGGAAACTTGAATGATTTTTTTGGTGAGGGAGAATGGCCTTAGGCCGAGATTAAGAAGAGAGAGGGAGGGAAGAGAGTGTAGTGTGATGGAATGGTTATATGGATGTTTGTTATGGCATGGCTATTTGTGGGATAATTTACATGGATATCCCTCATGCAAAGATGAGTTGTCATGCTTAGAATATTCAACATTTTCTTTTTTTTTTTTAAATTTATGGGCCAAACATGTGGGCTTAAGAAAATGAAGATGGAGGGATGTTTGGGCCTATCCTTGGCCTTGTTCGAATTCATGAAGCTCCAAGCATTTTTTTTCGGCCCATTGGGCCCTTAAGAAGGTTCACGGCCCACTAGGGCAAATGGAACCATTTATGGCTCAACAAGACCTTTTAGAGATGAAAATGGATTATTTTAGGCCTACATGGCCCAAAATACTAAAGTATTATGAATGTGGTCCATTTAGAGCCCAAATAGTCGATTTGAAAGTTTATTGGTCCATTAGGCCCAATAAGAGAATCCTTGTCCATAAAGAACTTGAGTCGGGATTTCTAGGGTTTCCAACCCTTATTTGAACATATGAGATATATTTGAATGAGAATGAAGTATAGTATTCACTTAGAGTACAAGTTATTACACTAGGTGAATGACTGCATTAGAGTAGAATTTCCTTGCAAAAATCCTAGTTGTGACAAAAACGCATTCGGTAACTCGATGTTATAAAACGTGCCTTTGTGTATGATTCAACAAGTAGTAGAACAAGCCATATGAGTCGAAGTTTCTCTGTAACACCGTAGTTTTTTTCAAAACTAAAATTTCATTTAAAATCGCTAAATTCGTAAAACACTTTTTGTAAAAATATCATTTTTGTTAGATTACAAAATGAAAGTCCATATTCAATCAAATAATAATCCAGGATCCTCAAAAGGAAAACTCTTCCTCTAGTGTGTACAATCGAGCCGGTGCCGTCCCGTGATCCTGAGAAAACCTGAAACACATAGCACAAAACACTGTAAGCATGAAGCTTAGTGAGTTCCCAAAAATACCACACATAACACATACTAGCCACTCGAGGCTATAACTCTGTGGGCCCTTGGGCCCTAACTCTGTGGACCTTCTGGTCCTAACTCTGTGAACCTTCCGGTTCTAGCTTTGATATACTCTGATATACACACGACATATATCACATAGAAATAATACAGTGCACCACATCACATAAATAGCATACAATAACTCTGTCACATAACTCTAATTACCACTCAAGGTAAAGTATAGTGAGCAGACTCACCTCAGATGTCTCTGGTAATCTCGTACGCGTATACACTGGTCTAGCCTCTACCTAAACACATAAACAATTATCTCAATCAATAACAGCTCTCGAAGGTAGACTAATCCCTTCCATGACCTCTAAGAAGGCTAAATGACCATTTTACCTTTTACAAGGTCCACATGACCAATTGTTGATCAAACCCTAAAAGTCAACAAAAGTCAACTCAAGTCAACGGCCAACTCTGACCAGACTCGTCGAGTACACAAGGGTGACTCGGCGAGTCCATGTGTGTCTTCTGACTCTTCCAAGGCCTCACTCGAATCGTCGAGTGAACCTTCCACTCGATGGGTTTCTACTGGATTCGCATCGCGGGGCAACCCGACTCGACTCGTCGAGTCTCCCCATGGAATCGACGAGTTATTCCCATGTCAACACAGATCTGACCTTCTGAGGTCAGATCTATTCCTCTAATCCATAAATCTGGCTTCCCTACAACCAATAACCATGTAAAGGTCGAGGCTTGACATACATGCAAAGCTCACAAGGCTTTCCTTAGAGAAATGGCTCCAAGAATGGCATCAAAGTCTCATTCTCTCAATGAACCAACATAAAGCATACAAAATAAGGCCCTATGGACCTCTATGGGTCCAGATCTGGGTTCTCTCACACAAAGGGACCCTATACTCATCACTACAAGCCAAAGGAAGGTGTAGAAAACCCTAATATCACCAATCTCACCCAAAACAGAAAAGGGAATTCGATTTGATACATCTACAATGAAGATACGAGCTCATGAACTCTGAATTAACAACTCCCTTGACCTCCCTTTTCTGAAAATGACTTCTCCCTTGCAAAATCACACCAAGAATGCTTAAAATGGCTATATCTCTCTCACTCTTTGCTCCAGCTCTCTAGGGTATCTCTCTCTGGACTGGTAGCCGCACAAGAGGACTATAAGGTTCTTTAAATAGGTCTCAAACCCGGACAATTAGGGTTTTCTTTAACAGCACTGACTCGGCGAGTCCAGATACCCGACTTGTCGAGTCCCTTCATTAAAGAGGTCACCAAGTCGCGATCCTACCGATGAGTTGAGGCATCAACTCGCCGAGTCTCATCATGTCCCATAATAAAATACTCAAATTTCCATGCCTGGATATCCAGATGTTACAATTCTCCCCCACTTGAATTAGATTTTGCCCTCGAAATCACACCTTAGCCACTTATAGATTGAAATTATCAACCTGAAGGGCACTACCGAAATGATCTTCATACTACACCGATATCTTTCTCTGTGGACACCCGAAGCCAAGTAGAACTTCCAAAACCAGAGTTTAAACCAACTCTTTTTCCGCTAAAATACTTCTTCCCAATGCCCAGAACTCTAGTGGCCTGACCCCCCGCCAGACCACTAACTCGAGCGATCACCATGATATTCGCTTCTCGAATATCAACCCTAATTACTCATTGGCTCTCTGATTCTCGTAAGACCACATCAGACCACCGGCTATCGCTCCCTCAAACTGACCATGCTAAATCATCCGAATCACGCCCCACGAGATAAAAGGTTTCACACTCCACTGGGGCACATCTACTAAACTGCTATTAAAAACCATCCGAACAAAGAATCCTCACCACTCCACCCTCGGACACAAAAGAAAATAATCACGCTTGCTCGGAAGTGTCCTCAGACATCACCATAACATGATCCAACATGAATCACTAACTTCCTTCTCGTCTCGACTATCTTAGCCTAGTGACACTCAAGTCATGAAATCCTATCTACCTCAAATGAACACTAAAATCCAACCGAGGATCGACTCAACCCCGACTTCTGATATCTACTGCACATAGTTCCGCGCATCTCGCAGTATCTCCCGTACCCGAGGGCTGACCTATAAAGGTTTAGGACATCCAATGACAACAATGCCCTTCATCCCATAATTCACCTCAGAATTCTAGAATCTCATCTCGCTCACCCACATACCATCAATGCCAAACTCGACTTGTTTTATGGTCAGTCTCAAAGTCGGAACCTCGCAACCCAAAGAAACACTCATCTTATGACTCAACCTGCGCCCTACGCGAATATCACTTTTCCAATTCCCTCATGTTGCGACAAACACAACTCAATCAAAATAATGATTCCCGATAGAGACGGAGACCCCAGTCTCGCCCCTCGTTCAACCACCATGCTCCCAAAACTCAACCATTAGGGCTACCCAAGCCTAAACCCCTTCTGCATCACTCTGATCAAAGAGAACTCCATCATAACTACCTCTCGCTGACTAGAGAATACTACGGCTCTATGCAGCATTGCAAGCACCTCCCTATGGCTAGCGAGTACTACGACTCCCCGCAGCATCACAACACCCTCTGACTAGTGGGTACTACGGCTCCCCATAGCATCACAACAACCTCCCTCTGACTAGTGAGTACTACGGCTCCTCGTAGCATCACAACAACCTACCTCTGACTAGTGAGTACTACGGCTCCCCGTAGCATCACAACAACCTCCCTCTGACTAGTGAGTACTATGGCTCCCCGTAGCATCACAATAATCTACCTCTGACTAGTGAGTACTACGGCTCCCCGTAGCATCACAACAACCTCCCTCGGACTAGTGAATAGTACAGATCCCCATAGCATCACCACACCACGTCCATTGACTCATGCTCCATGGACTAATCATAGACAGATGCCCACACTCACTCAAATCCTACATCCTCATATCTGACAACAACCGACATAACCAAAACACCTTTTTCCCGTTGTAAACTTCATTCCTAAATGATCCCTCTTGACAATGCCCGAAGGCTCCCACTGGAAACACAGATACTCTATGCACTACTTGCATACATGAACACAAGAAATTAATTCGGCAGTCAAGGCATTATACTCGGATTCCTCATAACACTATTTCAGAACATCACAATGTCCTGCCTCAATCACTGATCTCCTACTCTCAGCATCATGCATATACAACAATACATTCCCTCTAAACCTCATAATTAATTCTTCATTTTACCCAATGTGCAACTTTGGTGTATCCAAACACTCCATTAGAACACAGAGAAATCACTAACTCTTCAGAACACGCTGATGATCTTCCGAAATTCTTCCCTTTACTGCTCTAACCCTTACAAGAAAACACATATTGGCCCGGAAGTTGGCTGCTCAATCATCTTCTAGCTACCCCAAAGGGCATACACAATCCATACTTTGACTCAGAAGTTCTCAACTGTGCATACCATCCTTACGAGCCTTCCACTTGGAATGGCACTGGCTACTACCAGGTTCCTGACCATTGGCCACCTGCCGTGGAGACACTCATTCTTTCTCAGACACTTACCACATGCATTATCTTGCTATGCACCTCTCCTCGATCGCCAATATCCCTGGTCTCATGAATCCACACCGTAGGTCTCTAAATCCCACTTCCTAATCACTCTTTTAACAAATCTCTTCTCCCTTCAATAAGATACCCGATTCTTCCGCACTTGGGGTCGAAACCATCACCAATTGGCGTACAAACCATCCATCCCACAGATTGTTTCCACTATCGACATCGCACCTACTGTTGGAAGGTGCTACGCAACGCCCGACGACCTCCATTAAAGTGATGAAGCAACCTCAAATACTCTAAATCTCTGATGAGCTCCTCAGGATCTTCCCATCATGACTGTCTCTAGTCGTTCCAGTCTCAAACCATCCCAATACCGAACATCTCAACCACCCAGTAATATCCCTGACTCTTAGACTTGATCAATAAATCATCACACTCTTCGGCCTCTACTTCCCAACCAACGTTCCAACACATGGTTCATCACAAGAACAGGGACTCCATTCCCATACTCCATACCCATCTTAGACAGAAGAACCACCGCCTGATATACTCGTCTGGATTACCCGCTGGTACCGATACCATACGCCCTACTATACTCAAATAGGTGCAACATGCTCATTGATCATCTCAGTCCCATATGACTACATAATCATGATATATCCTTACATCGCGGCCGACATGCTACCAAATACTCTGGCAGAAGGTCGTCATCAATGTCAACCCGCTGGGTTTACTCCTAAACCCAAAACTGAAACCTTACACCTCTCATGTTTCCCGCAAGAAACATAAATAGCACCACTCAGGTCACATAAGGTGACATCTCCTCGATCGGCAGATTGCTCAGCTTAGGCCGCAACCCCCCCCCCCCCCATAAGCCATCTCTACGTATCCTCAAGTCTTGCGACTATATCTGACATTTCACAATCATGGCCGTCAGACCTAAAACCCCATCGCCATCAGACCTAAAACCCCATCGCGTCCAATCTCCTCCTAATCAATCATGACCAGATAACCGAAGAACCACGAGCATCATTTTCTACGACCCATGTTACTCAGCCCACGACGTCACTTCTCAATCTGCTATGATGCATGGTATTCGAACCATGACATCACTCCTCAATCTGCTATAATGTATGGTACCCAAACCATGACATCACTCCTCAATCTGCTACGATGTATGGTACTCGAACCATGACAACACTCCTCAATCTGCTACGATGTATGGTACTCGAACCATAACATAACTCCTCAATCTGCTACGATGTATGGTACTCGAACCATAACATCACTCCTCAATCTGCTACGATGTATGGTATTCAAACCGTAACATCACTCCTCAATCTGCTATGATGTATGGTACTCGAACCATAACATCACTCCTCAATCTGCTACGATGTATGGTACTCGAACCATAACATCACTCCTCAATCTGCTACGATGTATGGTACTCGAACCATAACATCACTCCTCAATTTGCTATGATGTATGCTACTCGAAACATAACATCACTCCTCAATCTGCTACGATGTATGGTACTCGAACCATAACATCACTCCTCAATCTGCTATGATGTATGGTACTCGAACCATAACATAACTCCTCAATCTGATACGATGTATGGTACTCGAACCATAACATCACTCCTCAATCTGCTACGATGTATGGTACTCGAACCATAACATCACTCCTCAATTTTCTACTTAGAACCTTCAGAATACTCCCTGTATTGAGTATGGGTCCTCTGCTTTCGATAGTACGGGCCCATACTACTTGCCACATCTACCCATACTTTCCACACAGACCATCCCATAGCTCCTAAGTAGCTGCTCAACCTTCTCATTCACCAATTCCGTCATGCGTGCTCGCTCCTCAGAGAAATGCTATACTCTGCTAGCGCACTCATCTGGCTAAGGTTACTACCTAGGCTCTTCCTTGGTTCTACCACTTCTCCGCTATCAGCTGCTGAAGAACTCCTAATGATGTCAGCCATCTAGCTCCTGAATATCGTCATATTCACTTAGTAGCTGACTACCATCATCGAGAGCTCCACAAAGCACGAAGCAAGCAGCATTCGGGCATCGAAGCATCTCCTTTAGCACGTAAAACCTCCTTAGGTCATTATCCTCTCCCTTTCCTCATACTCGAAGGATATCACCGAACTCTAACATTTTCGCCCCACATGGCCTCTAGCTACCCTCTCGGCAGAATCCTCATATGCTCATATAGATTCCTCTTCTAGATTACTCCTCTACTCGAATCCCCTAAAGGATTCCTGCTGAATACTCTCACTCATCTCATACTCAAAAGCACAACACATACAACAGCAACTCCTAAGCTAAGGCATCGCAAATCAGGCCACTCTAGTCCTAAGATATGAAATACCTAGCGTTTCTCTAGCATGCATAATATCTCATAAAATGTATCATAAATATCTCATAACACAAAAGTAAGGGTATTTTCGGAAATCACCGATCAGGCTCTGGCTGATTATACACACTTCTCTTTCTCATTTTCTCTTTGAACTCTTATTCGCTTTAGAAAAATCATTTCTTTGAAATCTTTTCTCAATTCCTCGGTTTGAGTCCAGATTTACTCGAAGGTGCATCTGAATCCCTCAGACCAAGGCTTTGATACCAACTGTAACACCGTTAAAGATAATGAGAAGACTCACCTCGGATGTCTCTGGTAATCTCGCACGCATATACACTGATCTAGCCTCTACCTAAACACATAAACAATTATCTCAATCAATAACAGCTCTCCAGGCTAGACTAATCCCTTCCATGACCTCTAAGAAGGCTAAAAGACCATTATACCCTTCAAATGGACCACATGACCAATTGTTGACCAAACCCTAAAAGTCAACAAAAGTCAACTCAAGTCAACGGTCAACTCTGACCAGACTCGTCGAGTACAGAAGGGTGACTCGGCGAGTCCATGCGTGTCTTCTGACTCTTCCAAGGCCTCACTCGACTCGTCGAGTGAACCTTCCACTTGACGGGTTTCTACTGGATTCGCATCGCGGGGCAACCCGACTCGACTCGTCGAGTCTCCCCATGGACTCGGCGAGTTGTTCCCATGTCAACACAGATCTGACCTTCTGAGGTCAGATCTATTCCTCTAATCCATAGATCTGGCTTCCCTACGACCAATAACCATGTAAAGGTCGAGGCTTGACATACATGCAAAGCTCACAAGGCTTTCCTTGGAGAAATGGCTCCAAGAATGGCATCAAAATCTCATTCTCTCAATGAACCAACGTAAAGCATACAAAATAAGGCCCTATGCACCTCTATGGGTCCAGATCTGGGTTCTCTCACACAAAGGGACCCTATACTCATCACTACAAGCCATAGGAAGGTGTAGAAAACCCTAATATCACCAATCTCACCCAAAATAGAAAAGGGAATTCGATTTGATACATCTACAATGAAGATACGAGCTCATGAACTCTGAATTAACAACTCCTTTGACCTCCCTTTTCTGCAAATGACTTCTCCCTTGCAAAATCACACCAAGAATGCTTAAAATGGCTATATCTCTCTCACTCTTTGCTCCATCTCTCTAGGGTATCTCTCTCTGGACTGGTAGCCGCACAAGAGGACTATAAGGTCCTTTAAATAGGTCTCAAACCCGGACAATTAGGATTTTCTTTAACAGCACTGACTCGGCAAGTCCAGATACCCGACTTGTCGAGTCCCTTCATTAAATAGGTCACCAAGTCGCGATCCTACTCGACGAGTTGAGGCATCAACTCGCCGAGTCTCTTCATGTCCCATAATAAAATACTCAAATTTCCATGCCTGGATATCCGGATGTTACATTATCCATTCCTTTTACCTTCGGGATAAAAGCGATATATGTGGGCCCCTCAGTGATTTAGTGATGACACATGTGAGTGCTTGGCCAAGACAGGACTGATTTGATTTGTTCAGTCAGTCAGTCATCACAAATCGATAATTGGGAAACAACAAATGGACAGAGAGAATGATTGATAATCCATGTCTCGGACCATATGATATCTAGAATGGAGGAATATATGATCCCTTATCTAATGGACAAGTCATTGACAAAGGTCAGAGTTCATCGGCAAGGTCAGAGTTCGACAGAAGCTTTTGAGAGCTACCATTGCTAGTCGGGGTTTGAAGTCATACTTAATAATAGTTTTAGACTTATCCAAGTGGGAAACCGTTGGATTAATGTCTAAGTCCATAACTATTATTGGTAAGACTTGACCCGACCCGGCATGGTCCATTTGGGTTGCATGGCATCTGGATAATTGGATAGACAAGATGAGGAAAAAGGATACTAGTGGTTTATATTAATATATTATAAGTTCTAATATATTAATATGTAATCATATTATTTAATTAGTATTGATCAAGAATTAATTTATAATTAACTAAGTGATCAAAATGGAACTAATTAAATATGGAGTCTTAGATATATATGTGTGATGGGCCAAGTTCATTTAGGTTAGGCTAAGCTTTTATGGATAGTCCATGGAGTGTTTAACCCATGGATCATATGAAATGAAGGGTCATGGGTTTAACCCTAATCAACACACTATATAAAGATGTCCTTGGTTGGTGAAATTGGCACTAGTGTGTGTACACAAAAGGGCAAGGCGGATTTCACTAGAAAGAACCAAAGTATTCTTATTCTCAAGGTTATTCCAAGTGTTCATGGTGTTGTGTGAACCATTTGAGGTGTCACACTTGGGGCACTAGGCACTCAAGCTTCATGAAGACAAGTTACATCAAAAAGGTATGTATTTTATCTATTTTATTACCCAGGTATATGATATTTGTATGCTAGTATAGGATAATATCTTGGAAACTTCATATTTGCATGTATAATAAAGAAAACATAGATCCAAGGTATTTAGGGTTGTATGTGCACCATAGGATGTTGTAGTATACTAAAACCCAACATGATCACCTCCACAAACTCCATGACCTATATTCACCATAGAACCATATCCATAAATTTCCAAGTTCCCAAAATACCCCAGAGGTCAAACTCGTCGCCCTTGGTCAAAGTCAAAGTCAACATTCATAGTCAACAGTCCATGTTGACCCAACTCGCCAAGTGTAGCATGCAACTTGTCGAGTTCCTTAAGGGTTCATAAGGTTGTAAAACCTTCACTGACTTGCCGAGTTCACCACCAACTCGTCGAGTCTATGCCTAATTTGAAATCGAGGAACCCCTAACTGGCTCATCGAGTCACTCTAGTGACTCACCGAGTCCATGCAGAAACCTTCAAAGCTAATCTTCATCGGACTCGCCGAGTTCGCCATGCAACTCCTTGAGTCTCTTCAGTCCTGCTCCATTGAAATGCTTATAAGCCACCCAAAAGCTCCATTTTGCAGATCTGAGTTCCTAGAGAACACTTCTTACATAAAGTTGCAAACTTTGTGTACATGCAAGGTGGAAATGGCCAAAATCAAGCTAGAGAAGATATTCCAATTGAGGATAAGGCATTATCTTGCTAAAGGCTGGATCATTATGACCATAAGAACCAAGATGAGTCTAGAGTTGAAGTTGCTACTTTAGATCATGATCATTACCTGAAATGAGACACCAAACAAGCTAAAATGGACCTAATCTTAACATAAAGAGATCTAAGAATGAAAGGGCCAAATTACAAGCTGTTTACCTCGGGCTAACTCCCAAAACGATGTAGACGGCAAATCGACTTCCTCTTCAACAATCCAAGCCTCTAAATTTTTGAGTTCTCTTAATGAATGCACAAAAATACACTTTAGTTCCTCATACACTCAAGAATGGGGTCTAGATCGATTAGGGTTTCCTTTTAGCCGTTAACAAGTGATAAGGGGCTGGAGGAAGGGACTTAAGGTCCTTTTAAATAGGGTGCAAACCCTGGAATTAGGGTTTTCTCATTCCAGCTCCAATTTGTCAAGTTTGTCTTCCGACTCGCCGAGTTGGTCACTTAAGTTTGCGGTCAAAATGCGTTCCTACTCGATGACTCAGGGCATCCAACTCATCGAGTAGATTTTTCAATATGAAAGAATAAAGCTGAAAATTAATACTTGCGAGTCAGGGCGTTACAAGTCTCCCCCAGTACAACTAGAATTCGTCCTCGAATTCCGTTGCGGTGAACATCTCCGGATAGTGCTCCCGCATCTCATCCTCCGGCTCCCATGTTCACTCAGACCCTCTACGGTGTTCCCACTGTACATTTATCAAAGGTGTCTTCTTGTTCCGTAGTATCTTCACTTTCCTCTCCAGAATCGCCACTGGCCTCTCCACATAATTCAGGCGCTCGTCCACCTGAGTTTCATCTAATGACACCACTGCCTGGTCATCCCGAATGCACTTTCACAATTGCGAAACGTGAAATGTGTTGTGTATCTGACTGAGCTCCTCAGGAAGGTCTAGTTGATATGCCACCTTGACAATCCTGGAAATGACCCTAAATGGCCCAATGTATCGGGGCCCAATTTCCTCCTCTTCCTGAAGCGGATCACACCCTTCCAGGACGAGATCTTCAGGAGCACCATATCACTGACCTGGGACTCTAACTTTGACCGGTGTCGGTCGGTGTAGCTCTTTTGTCTACTCTGTGTGGTCTATAATCGTTGTCTAATCCTCTGAATAATCTCAGTAGTCTGTAAGACTACCTCGGTTTGACCCATCACCCTATGTCCCACCTCACCCCAACAGACCGAGGTGCGACATCTCTGCCCGTACAACAGCTCAAAAGGTGGGGCACCAATACTAGAATGATAGTTTTTGTTGTAGGCGAACTCTACAAGCGGTAGGTGGGAATCCCAACTCCCACCGAAATCAATGACACAAGCCCTCAACATGTCCTCAAGGGTCTGTATAGTCCGCACACTCTCGCCATCGGTCTGCGGATGATATGATGTGCTAAAATGTAGCCGAGGCCCTAGCTCCTCGTGAAACTTCTTCCAGAAACGAGAGGTGAATCTAACATCCCGGTCGGACACTATAGAGATCGAAACTTCATGGTGAGCAACGATCTCGCTGACATACATGTCGGCCAGCTTCTCGGCCGATGAGCTCTCCCGTAAGGCCAGGAAATGGGCACTCTTGGTCAATCGATCCACAATGACCCATATAGCATCAAATCCATTCGTCGTCCTCGGCAACTTGGTAATGAAGTCCATCGTGATATGCTCCCATTTCCACATGGGAATTTTTAGAGGATGCAGCTTGCCATGCGGCCTCTAATGCTCGTCCTTGATCATCCTGCAGGTCAAGTACCTCTCGATGTACCAAGCGATTTCTCGCTTCATGCACGTTCACTAGTAGCTCAAACTTAAATCATGGTACATCTTGGTGGCTCCCAGGTGAATGGAGAAACGAGACTTATGAGCCTCCTCCATAACCATCTGTTTGACCCTACCAGACATCGGAGCCCACACCCGACCGCATCGGGTCAATAACCCCCAGCTATCCTACATAAATCGAGTTTCTCACCCCTACCTCTCCAACTTCCAATTCTCCTGACGCATACCCTCTTCCTGGGCTTCCCTGATCAAGCCCACAAGTGGAGAATCCACTGACATTCTCATACATATTGTCGGAGTGGAAGACCCAGCTGACTTGCGGCTCAGGGCGTCCACAACCACGTTCTCTTTACGTGGGTGGTAAAGGATCTCACAGTCATAGTCCTTGACTACATCTAGCCACCTGCGTTGTCTCATGTTCAAGTTCGGCTGATCCATGATGCGTCACAGGCTCTTGTGGTCCGTGTAGATGGTACAGCGGACCCCATAGAGATAATGCCTCCAAATATTGAGGGCGAACACCACCGCCCCTAGCTCCAGATCGTGAGTAGGGTATCTCGTCTCATGTGACTTCACCTCCTATGATGTATATGCTACCACTCATCCTATCTACATGACGACCACTCCCAGACATGTGTTGGATGCATCACAGTAAACCACAAAATCCTCGACTCCCTCCGGAAGATTCAACACTAGAGCCTCACATAAACATTGTGGGAGGGTCTCAAACTCCCTCTGCTGCTTGGGGCCCCACCAGAAACCCACCCCCTTCCTCCTCAGATGAGTGAGGGGTACTGCAATCTTGCAGAAATCTTGTATGAATTTCCGGTAGTACCCTTCCAATCCCAGAAAACTCCTGATGTCTGAGGGAGATTTTGGAACCTCCCACTGCATAACCACCTCAATTTTGGCCGGATCGACCAAAATCCCCACCTGGTTAACAAAATGTCCTAGGAACTAAACCTCCCATAACCAAAAATCGCACTTCGAGAACTTGGCATATAGCCGTTATCGCCTCAAAACTCTCAATAACTCCCGTAGGTGCTCCTCATGCTACTCTCAGGTCTTGGAATATACCAAGATGTCATCTATAAAAACAATGACCAAGCGATCAAGCATCGGTCTGCAGACCCGATTCAGCAGGTCCGTAAATATTGTAGGCATGTTGGTGAGCCCAAACGGCATCACCATGAACTCGTAATGCCCATAACGAGTTCGAAACGCGGTCTTCTCCACGTCCTCCTCTCTGACCCTAACCTAATGATACCCAGATGTAAAGTCTATCTTGGAAAACCAAGATGCACCCTGTAACTGGTCAAATAAATCATCTATCCTCGGGAGTGAGTATCGGATCCTCAACATCAACTTGTTCAACTCCCGGTAGTCAATGAACATCCTGTGTGAACTATCCTTCTCCCTGACGAAGAGTATTGGTGCTCCCCAGAGAGAACTTCTCGGACGAATGAACTGCTTTCCAAGAAGTTCCTGCAGTTGTGAAGACAGCTTATGCATCTCTGGTGGTGCCAAACGATATGGCGCCTTGGCGCTAGGGGCCGCACCTGGAACTAAGTCGATCCTAAACTTGACCTGTCTCTCTGGAGGCGCTCCGAGTAACTCCTCCGGGAACACATCAGGAACTCCCTGACCACTGGAACCTTTGATACTTAAATCTGATCTCTGACCCGTGTATCCACCACATATGCTAGATCACCCACAGACCCGTGTTGAATATACAGTCGAGCCCTGACGGCTGAGCAGAATCCTGAACCCAACCTGGTGCCCTCGCCGTAGAGAACCAATTCTCCCCCACTTTGGGTTCGAACTACCACTCGTTGAACCTTGCAGTCGATCATGGCACCAAAGCGACTAAACCAATCCATACCCACAATCACACATACACCCCCCATGGGAATCAGAATCAAGTCTATCGGGTAAGATACCTTGAAGATCTCCAACACACAACCTCGATAGACTGAAGAAGCGGAAATCCCACGTTCGTTGGCGATAGAGACTTGCAACAGACACTCTAGCTCTCCTACTGGCACAATGAACTCCCCACTAAATGCCTGAGATATAAACGACCAAATCGCACCCAAGTCAAATAAAAACAAAGCAGGCAAGGAGTTCACTAAAAACATACCTAATCACAAGTACAACGGATAAGCATAAATCAAATATAATGATCAAGATAAGGGATAGAAAGATACCACCAACCACATCTGGTGTTGGTCTGGCCTCCTCGGCTGTAACCTGGAAGGTGCGTCCCTGAGCCCTCGAGGGCTCTACTCTACCTGACCTCTCGTCCTTAATCCTCAATGTAGCTGGCGCGGGAGCCTGTGCAGGCTTGGCGGCAAGTAATTGTCACACCCCCAAACCAAGGATGGAGGACACGTTCGGGGGTGGAGGACTTCATGTATAGTATCATAACAACCATTGCAATAGTGATTTAAGCAAACACAACCAACATATATATAATTGAAAAGGTTACATCATTGTATGTATTACATGTTTCCAAAACAATTACAATATGTTGACAAAATGTGAAATGTTTGACACCTTAACGCCCCATCCTCAAAAGCACTTGGTTACCTATTTAGTGATTTCCTGAGAATACAAGTTGTTTGAAAAAGTGTCAACACGAAGGTTGGTGAGTTCATAAGTTTTTGAGATAAAGAGTTTGGAAACCGTTCTTTGTAATGGGTTGTGTGTCACCAAGAAAAATCCAGTATTTTCCTTATAAAAGTTATGTGGTCCTAAACCCCAGGACCAAGAGTGAACAAGTAATTTCCATACTTAATGATATAATCGTGGTTTTAAATTGGCATAAAACCCTTTTTAATTTGAGGGAAATCCCATAATAAATGACGTGTAGTCTTAAATACCAAGACCGAAAGTGTACAGTAATATTTGTACTTAAGGTAATTTATGTGAGCTAAATCGACATAACTCGCTAATTTAAAAGTAGAACCCATAAATCTTATGATTTGTTAATACCACATGTGAGCTATCATAACCATACTTGACATAGACGGCCTCGTAATACGACGTTCTTCAGGCGTCGCCGTTAAATGACACTTGTCACCACAGACCTGCCGGTCTAGCTGTTGCAAGCAGCTCAGGTGTGGGTTTGTCAAAGCCAATATAGATCTATACACAACTATCATGTTCTCCCTACAAGAGACTCTGGTTACAATTTATAGGACTTTTTGACTTTGTTACTTTGGAAGTAACCCGAAGCGAATGACTCACAAATTTATTCATTAACAGATTTACGTGAACTAAACTGAAAACCTTTGATAAATAAGTTTCAAAAGTAAATGATACATAAACTATACCTATTATAGTTTATCCCAAAATGTTTCTAATGTATAAGAACTCTTTTATGAAAACACATTAGTGTTATGAATCCACAAACTATGCTTATTATAGCTTAATATATGTGATTTAAATGAATGAAGAATCTTATCATGAATGACTAAATTTCATTTTATGATGATAAACTAACAAGGAAACACATTCAATATTTAGAACTCATTGCTATACACTTTGCTCAACATGATACAAAGTGTTATGAAAGTTATAAGTTGTTAACTAGTTTTTAACCTTTCTGCGTTGTTTTAGAAAAATCATAAAAAACTCATACGAGGTAGAAAACTGAATCCGTAAATTCTGAGAGTTCCTAAAATGTGTCTAGTCTATTCTTAATTTTTATCATGATTTTTGTAAGTCTTTAACTTGTGTGAAAATGTTCATATTCACAGAATGGTCTAGATTTGTTTTTGAAATGATAGGCTGTTTTGCAAAAATCACCATAAATTGTATAAAAATCGTGTGGAGATGTGCAAGTAGTCATTTTAAAGCTAAGAACTGGAACTACTTGCACCTAACACAGTTTTTAAAACTAAAATGTTTAAGTTGCCCAAAACAGTCCGTGAATGGAGTTGAACTTTTCTGATGAAGGTTGTTAAACGAGTTTAGTTGTGTTCTTGGTGTTTTAACTTGTATTTCCCCCCTTAAAACTTAAGAAAAACATGAAAATATAGGGGTATGAACTCACCTTGAGTGATTTCAGTGGTTGAATGTTGAAGAAGAGAAGTGTTCAACTCAAGAACACTTGAAGGATTGCTTTGAAGATTCAAGAATCTAACACAATAATGATGGAGTTTGTGTAAGCCATCAATGATTTGAGTAGAATGAAGTGTAATTATTACAAGGAGGATAAATTATAATTACCAAGTGAAGGAGAAAAGCTGGAAATACCTTGGAAATCTTGTTTTTGGTGAGAGGGAGTTAGAGAGAAAAAGAGGTGTTTGATCTTTAGTGAAATGAGAGTAAGTGAGTGAGAATGAGTAGAGGTAAGAGTCTTCAGCATTTGGCCATGAGTGAGGCTGGTCAAAAGGTGGGGAAAGTACTCTTAAATGACCAGGTATGGTGGGGAGTACAATGGTTGGTCATGGGAATGGGTATGGGGTGGTTGTTTGTGGCAAATATTATGGTAAGATTCACACTCCACCTCATGATCTCACTTAATAGATTTTATTCTTAATTATATATTTCCATAAAAATATGTCTAAATTATGAATATTTAGGGTCTTATATGTTAAAATATGATTTTTGGAGAAAATCCCACGTTAAAATGAGTAAAAACGGGCTTAAAACGGAGTAATGATCGAAAACCGGGTGAAAAACAAAGAAATCTGAAGTCAGGCGAGGGCTTGGTCATCAGCAATCCAAAATCCGAAGTGGCATCGGCTGCTGATGCGGATCCGAGAGGAAAGGGCTACGGTCTGAGGAGGCTCCGCGGGCGGGTTCGTCAGGAGGGTCCGGAGCGAAGCCTGTAGCGGTCGGTGGCGGCGGCGGGTCGCTGCTGCGATTCGCTGACTGCGGCTCGCTGCTGCCGCTCGCTTGTTGCGGTTAGCCAAGTGGACTCCGGTTTGGCTTCTTGGGACCTCGGTCCAAGGAGGACTTGGCCCCTATGGGGAGGCTTCGGTCCTAAAAGGTTATTTTCCAAGATTTTTCCCTTCTTTGAGTGGTTCCTTATCAAGCCAAGTATCGGGATGCCCCAATTGATTATAAAAATTTCAAGAGAGGTTTCGGGAGAGATTTTGTAGAGATTTTATAATGTTGGAGAGATTCCTCATATGCAGAGAGATTTGGGAGAGATTTCACATACGGAGAGAGATTTGGGAGAGATTTGTCATAATTAGAGAGATTTGGGAGAGATTTGACATACTTGGAGAGATTTGGGAGAGACTTGACATACTTGGAGAGATTTGGGAGAGATTTGACATACTTGGAGAGATTTGGGATTCAGAGAGATATTTGGGAGGGATAGAGTGAATACGATCGAGAGATGTTTCGTTTGTGACATTTTTGAGTGTCCGGCTTCGCAATGCAAGTTCCGTAAACCTCATTAAGCCATGTTTTAGGATCTTACACACTCCAGATGAGTATGCAACATTGTTTTATCGGTTTGTTTCATTGTTTAGCACTAAGGCTAAGGAAAATTAAACACGCGAATTTTCCAAGTGATATTTTCTCATTAAAATAGTGAGTTATATAGTAATTACATAACATAAACCCTAGCATACAAGGTTTAATTGAGTCGACCGATTTGACTCGTTGACTTTGACTTGACCTGAAATTGACTATTGTCACAGTAATGGACTGTTGGCCTTCATGCGGCCAACCTGATCACAATGATAACATAACCTCACACTCGGAATCGAGGCGGGCTGGCGACAATCTTTTGGATAATGCCCCTCCTTGCCACACTTGTGGCACCCACTACCAACATGACACACCTCAGAATGACCCTTTCCGCACTTTCCACAAGTGCGGCTCTGCTGACTCCCGTTCCTAGAATTAGCGGTCTTAGACCGCTTTGGCGCCGGCTGTGACTGTGTCGGGGCCTGTCGCAGCTCCCTCAACTGCAACTCAATCTCCAACTCACGCTGCCTAGCGACCTCCTGCAACTCCAGTAGAGTATCACATCACTGGGTAGCCACAAACTAATGGATTTCTGTCTTGAGCATGCTTCGATATCGTGTCATCTGATCCTACTCAGAAGCAAACTTTGGGTAGAACATCGCCTTCTCTGTGAACATATGAGTGATCTCTGTCACCGACTCCCCATCCTGTCTCAATCCCAAAAACTACTGAGCTAATCGTTCCCGTTCAACTTGTGGAATGTAGTGAGTGCTGAACATATCCCTGAATTGCTCCCAAGTAACAGAAGCTCTCTGATCATCAGTGTATGACCCAGTCGTCAATCTCCACCAGTCCTTGGCCCCGGCCCTCAGCAGGTTTAGGGCACATCTGACCTTCTGGTCAGTAGGACACGAGCAAGTAAAGAAACACCCATCCACATCAGAAACCCATCTCATGGCTTTGACGGGGTCCTAAGTCCGATCAAAAGTAGGGGGCTTCGTGTTGTCAAAATCTTTATACTGAAAAGCCCGACTGGCTTCTCCTCCTACCGTCGTTACAGCCGATGCAGCTGCTGCGGCAGCTGTCTCTACAACGGCTGCATAACGCTCGTTGAAGTACTCGACCATGACGGTCTTAATAGACCCAAACATCTCTGACTGTTGTGCCCGGAACAAAGTGGCAACCTCATCGTGCAGGATCTCTCGAATCCTAGCGTCTAGCTCATCTGTCCCCATCTATACCACAAACTCAGGTGCTGCCTGGCCCCTCCTGGCCACCATCTCCTGACCCTGACCCTGATCCTAATTCGAATCCCGCCACGAAGCGTCTCATAACCACCAAATTATACCATAAGATATCAGATAATCTGCATAATAACAGGGAACCAACTCCCGACTAAACCCTAGGGGTTGTGACTTCCTTGCTACGCGTATGGGTCCTATGCTTTCTGTAGTACGGGCCCATACTACCTTACACACCTACCCATATTTGTCTCAAGTATCATCACAACGCCCTAACAATATACATATGCATGGTGGTCACTCATTCCTAACTCCTAAAGGAAAGCTAACTATCTCGTAACTGACATACCAGTCTCACACAACCCACCCATAAAACTTCCACCAACCCTGCAACACTCATGTATGCTAACCATACATAATATTGGACACTATATACTTTCGAATACCTGATCTTGCCCTAAGCCCTTCATCAAACAAGAATAGGAAATAAGGTTAAACCAAACATTCTTAGGCTATAAGATCTTAATTTTGTACAGTCGTGATGCATACACAAGCAACTATAGTAATGATGTCAATTTCATATAAGAAAACCCTAGGCTATCAGTGTAACATCCCAAAATCGAGAACCAATTTTTTTGTTTAATTACTTTACTTATGAAAATAGTTTACGGAAAACATCGTTGCTATCATTTCAAAACATCAAGTCATAAATCACAAGTCTCAAAAATCCATAACATCAACTAGTAAAATATCAGAGTACAATCCCAGGGTTCTCAAAGCGGAAGTCATATGTGTGCGATGCGTTGCTACCCTGCCGGCTCCTTCCCCTTAGCTGAAGAGGTACCTGAAATTGAAACTAAAATCGGTAAGCATGAAGCTCAGTGAGTTCCCCTATCATACCACATACCATTCAACATACATACTGTCGGGCAATTCTGGGGTGCCCGACCTAACCATGTCAAGATATTCTGGGGTACTGACCTACCCATGTCAAGCCATTCTGGGGTGCTGAACTACCCATGTCAGGCCATTCTGGGGTGCCTGCCTACCCTCCGGTCTATCTCACCCAGTCACAGGGACAATTTCAACCCCTACTACTATTACATAATAACATATCATAATCATGTTGTCAGACAGTTCTAGGGTGTCCGACCTACCCTTCGGTCCTAATGACCGAAGTGGGGGACTATTCCCCTCCTACTACCATTATCACATAGGACATATCATACTGGCACATAGAACATATGAAGTAATAGCAAACCAAACAATTATCACAAAGACAATCATCTCAACTATAATCAACTACTAATGGGTCGGCCTTGGTGTCTTAGACCCACTTCTACTGGAAGGTAACTCACCTCAATGTCGTGTAGTGCCTGCACTGTCCTTAGTGTGAAAATCAACTCTCCTTGACTCCTTAATCCCTACACGGCAACTTTTCTAAGTTATCTATTCATACTCATAAGCCTTTAAAGGGTCACTCAAGTCCAGGTCAAATTCAAGGTCTAAACCTTGATCAAAGTCAACACCTGGTTGACCAGACTCGCCGAGTTGGTCCACCAACTCGTCGAGTCCCCACGTATACAAAATGCCATAATCCCATCCCTACTCGTCGATTCTAGAAAGAGCTCGACGAGTTCGCCTTCAACAACACATAGGACTATCTTCAACCGACTTGCCAAGTTCATCCTTGAACTTGTTGAGTTCATCTTCATCCATATGAAGGTGTTCAGTCTATGACTCGTCGAGTTCATCCTTGAACTCGTCGAGTCCGTTTTCATGTGGTTGGGACATTGCCTTGAACTCGCCGAGTTGTTTCTTGAACTCGTCGAGTCCTTTGATCTTCAAGTCCATAACAAACCCCTAATAGGCTGAGTGTTCCTTCCACTCAACCAACGACCATTTCCAGAAGACATTTGGGGAAAATGCGACCCGACTTGCTAAGTTCCTCTTTGTCCAAAACTATTGAATCAATTGTATTGGGTCTTAATGCATCAAAAACATAGATCTGGCCTCCTAAGTTCCATTTTATACATAAAGCTATGAACTTGATGTCCATGCATGGGGTCTTTGGCTCAAAACGCCATTAAAAGGGGTTTATATGTTGCGTGGATCTCCAAAGGCCATAAAGTTGACACCTTTATGCCATGGGAACCCTCAATGGTTCCAGATCTGAAGTGAAACTCCAAATATACACATAAATCTGAGTATGGCCTCTCTAAAGCTTAGAAAAGGTAGAAAATAGTCCCAAATCAAGATCAAAGTAATGAATAGCCAAGGTAAAAGCTTTACACCTCAAATGAGCAGGAAACATGCCATGACATCTGGATCTACTTACTCTCTCTTGATATCCCAAGCTCCCTTCTCCTCTTCCAACTTCAAATACACACAAAAAGGCACCAAAAGCTCAATAACACTCAAATAAGGCTTAGGGTTTCGAGTTAGGGTTTCTCTGGGTTAGGAGGAACAATGGAGGTTGTGTTGGGGAGTTATAAGTTTTTTAAATAGGGTGCAAACCCTAAATATGATGGTTTCATCCAGAAAGTCTTACTCGTCGAGTCGGTCTCCCGACTCGTCGAGTAGGTCACTTATCCTGCCGATCCAAAGTCGAGTCTACTCGACGAGTTGGGCCTCCAACTCGCCAAGTCCCAGAGCAAAAAATGAGTTTACATTAATTAAAATACGTACCAGGAACCGGGTGTTATAATATGGCATCATGTAAATCAGGCAATTCTATCATACAATTCATGAAGATCCCTAGCCTAGTACTAGCATGTTGTTCTAACGTATCATAATATCAAATAACCGTATGGTATTTTGGGGTCTACTTATTGGCTCCGGCTGATCCTACACCCTGCATCCTCTTTTGATAGTCTAGAAAACCTCTTTGAAAACCATTTTGAAAATATTTTCCTTTGTTTAAGATTGGATTCACAAAAGTGTTCCTCTAATTCACTCAAACCAAGGCTCTTATACCAACTTGTAACATCCATAAAAAAATCATGCCAAATTTAAACTTTTTAAAAATGTTTCAAAACCATTGATCATTACAAAAAAAAAATTTCAAAATAGTATAATATTAGAGTATACCAGAAACAAAGTCATAAACAGGAGGAGCCGCACGATCACGCATTTGCCTTCCTGCGATCATTTGATGTACCTGAAACAAAACTGAAACTACAAGCCCAAAGCTTAGTGAGTTCCCCCAAAATACCGATATACTGCAACTAACACATATACAAATAACAACATGTACTGGGTCCACAACTTTACATACTGGATTACCCCTGGGCCCATAATGTGAGTTTGGATTGTCTTCCGGGACCACAGTTCGCATCTGGATTGCCACCGAGCCCACAATACGAGTCTGAGATGCTCTTCCTGGCCCTCAACTCATATTTGGTATGCTCCTGAGTCCTCAGTATGAGTCTGGCATGCCCTGCCCGACCCTCAGCTCATATCTGGAATGCTCCTGAGTCCTCAGTATGACTCTGGCATGCCTCGCCTGGCTCTCAGCTCATGTCTAGGATACTCGAGGGTTTGTTGGCTACCGCACAGAGCAATACAACCTCAACCCAATCCACATAATATGTCGACATATAATGTAACAAATGCACATACAAATAATCAGGTAATAACATAGGTAGTCCTACAGATCTACCTACTGGTATAGCATCTAATACGCATAACTAACTCATACTCAACATAATGAAACTACTAGGATATCATATACAATGGGCCAACATTGGTGCCTTAGACCCCTTAGTATAGTGAGGATAACTCACCTCACAACTGTCGCGCTGAAGTGATAAGCTAAACTCTCGGATCACCTCCGCAAACTCCACCAGCTATATTCACCATAGAACCAGATCCATAAATTTCCAATTTCCCAAAATACCCTAGAGGTCAACTGGTCACCCTTGGTCAAAGTCAAAGTCAACAGTGCATGTTTACCCAACTCGCCGAGTGTAGCTAGCAACTCACAGAGTTCCTTAAGGGTTCAGAACATCATAAAACCCTCACTAACTCGCTGAGTTCACCACCAAGTCGTCTAGTCTTTGCGTAATCTGAAATAAAGGAAACCCTAACTGGCTCGTTGAATCACTCTACTGACTCACCGAGTCCACGCAAAAACCTTCAAAGCCAATCTTCATCGGACTCGCCGAGTTGGCCATGCAAGTCATCGAGTCTCTTTATTCCTTCTCCATTCAGATGCTTATAAGCCACCCCAAAGCTCCATTTTGCAGATCTGATTTCCTAGAGCATACTTCTTTTGCAACGTTGCAAACTTTACGCACATGCAAGGTGTAAATGGCCAAATCAAGCTAGAGAAGAGATTCTAAGTGAGGGTAAGGCATTATCTTGCTAAAGGCTGGAAATTTATGACCATAAGAACCAAGATGAGTCTACATCTGAAGTTGCTACTTCAGATCATGATCATTACCTGAAATGAGACGCTAAACAATATAAAATGGCCCTAATCTTAACATAAAGAGATCTAAGTATGAAAGGGTCAATTTCCTCACACACTCAAGAATGGGGTCTAGATCGATTAGGGTTTCCTTTTAGCCATCAACAAGTGATAAGGAGCTAGAGGAAGGGACTTAAGGTCCTTTAAATAGGGTGCAAACCCCGAATTAGGGTTTTCTCATTCCAACTCCAACTCATCGAGTCTATCTTCCGACATCGCCGAGTTGGTCACTTAAGTTTGCGGTCCAAACGCGTTCCTACTCGACGAGTCAAGGCATCCAACTCATCGAGTAGACTTTTCAATATGAAAGAATAAAGCTAAAAATTAATACCCAAGAGTTGGTGTGTTACAAAATGGGAGCAGATCACAATGGATTTTATCACCAAGCTGTCGAGGACGACGAAGGGATAGGATGATATTTGCGTCATCCTGAATCGATTGACCAAGAGCGCTAACTTCTTAGAGATACGGGAGAGTTTATCGGCCGAGAAGCAGGCTGATTTGTATATCCGTGAGATCGTTGCTCGCCATGGAGTGTCGGTCTCTATTGTCTTATACTGCGATGTTTAGTTCACCTCCCATTTCTGGCAGAAGTTCCACGAGGAACATGGCACGCAGCTGCATTTCAGTACGGCTTATCATCCGCAGATAGATGGCCAGATTGAGCGGACCATACAGACTCTCGAGGATATGTTGAGAGTGTGTGTTATTGACTTTGGTGGGAGCTGGGACTCATACCTACCCCTTGCAGAGTTCTCTTACAACAACATTTTTCATTCCAGTATTGGTGCTCCACCATATGAGCTGTTGTATGGACGAAGATGTCGCACCCCAGTTTGTTGGGGTGAGATAGGTCATAGGGTGATGGGAAGGACAGAAGTAGTTCAGCAGACTACCGAGAGGATTCAACAAATCAGACAGTGGCTGCAGACTGCTCAGAGTTGGCAGAAGAGTTACGCCAACAGACGCTGATCTGAGCTAGAGTTCAAGGTGGAAGACATGGTATTACTGAAGGTCTCACCCTGGAAGGGTGTAATTCACTTCAGGAAGAGGGGGAAATTGGTTCCTCGATACATTGGTCCATTCAATATCAATTCCAGGGTTGGCAAGGTGGCGTATAGATTGGATCTACTGGAGGAGCTTAGTCAGGTCCACAACACTTTCCATGTGTCACAGTTGCGAAAGTGATTATTAGATGAGGAGGCAGTGGTATCATTGGATGATATACAGGTCGACGAGTGCATGAATTAGGTGGAGAGGCCATTGGCCATTCTTGAGAGGAAAGTGAAGGTTGTATGGAACAAGGAAGTACCTTTGGTAAAGGTATAGTGGCAGCACCGGGGGGGATCCGAGTGGACTTAGGAGCCGGAGGCAGAGATACGAGAGCATTACCCCTAGTTAATTATTGCAACAGACTTCGAGGATGAAGTCTAGTTCAAGTGGGGGAGAGTTGTAACACCCTGACCCCCAGGTATAAAAATTAAAGCTTATATTCACATTCTTAGACCTACTCGTCAAGTTGGATGTCCCAACTCGTCATGTAGAAGCGGATCAGGCCGTGTGATTTAAGAGGTCTACTCGATAAGTTGGAGGAACCTAACTTGACGAGTAGGAGTTTTCGACAACCTTATATTTTTCCAAAAGCAATGTATCACTCAAAAGTCAAATACAACGAAACTATTTGGAATCAACGGAATTAACCTCAAAAATAAAATGTTCAAAAATCTAAATTTCGGATGCATCAAATGATAGGTATCGTGCCAAGGTTTCCAAAAACATAAAGAACATTCAAAACCGAGTTATAATGAAAAGATTACAACTACTCAAACATTCACGACGCACCCGGTAAGACATTATTAAACGTAAAAAGAGAAATATCAATAAAATGCAATTTAGCCTTAAGTATCTAAACGAAAGTCATAGATTACGTTAAACGGCGAACGTGCATAAAAAGATCGCCCAAATCGGACCTCGTATGAAGAAGTTACGAATTTTCTAAGTTTCGTAATAGCAGTAGAGAGCTAAAAACTCGAATTGAATATCAAACGATATTTAGCTAACGCAACATAAACGAGAGTTGAAGGTCTCCACAACAGGAGTAAGATGATAAAAAGACAAGCGAAAACAAACGTCGGATAAAGAAACTATGAATTTTTAACGGACTTTAGCAGTCCCGGCCTATTAAAAAAATAGTATTAAAATTAAAGTGAAAACTAGCCGACGGAGTCTAAATGAAAGTTGTAGAGCATAGTCTCACCTACGTGTGGATATAAAGAACGCGAAAACGGAGCCCGTACCCAAAAGTTACGGAATTTAGAAGATTGAAGCTAGGATTACACCCAACGTAATTCAAGAGTACGCCCAGCGTACTCAGATGCAGGGTCGAGTCCCATCGGCTGCAAGCTCTATGCCTAGCTACACCCGAGTCGTAAGCCATGACGTAAAGTTATGCCCAGCGTAACCGAAGTACACCCAGCGTAACGCGTACGTCCAGCATACTCCGGTGGTACGCCCAGCGTACTCGCGCCCTCAACCCTTTAAATAGTAAGCATGGACTCCAGATTTTGGACACTTTTCTCAAACTCTCACACACTTGTAAGCACCAGAGGCCATCCCGACACTCTCGGTTCCACACCCGAGCTCCCGACGAAGGTTCTATGCTACCAAGATCCCCAAGAAGCTCGAAGGCGCAGCTTTCCGCAGTTGAAGTTATGCTCGACTCTACTCCCACTCTCTACAAACCGAACAGGTGATTTCATACCCCTACTTTTCAAGTCCTTTCGTGTTTTAAGGGGGGGGGGGAATACAAGTACAATACTAGAAAACGTATCGTTTTATATAAATATAAATACAGCATCTATCCTATTATTATTCGATACCAACATCTTGCTTTACATATAAAGTTTAGTATTTTACCAAGTTATTTTCACCAAATGGAACATACTTTACGAAAAACTATAATGGGTATAGTTTGCAAGTTATTCATACATTCTTACGTATACATCTTGAAAAACGAAATATTTTCACCTAAAGTAAAACAAAGACTTTCTTATCGTGAATCTATTTATACTAAGTGATGTGAGATATTCAACTTCAACGTACTCTCTAGTATGCATTTCAAGTCCTGTATTATAAACCATAATCTCTTGGAGGGAGAGCGTGATACTTGTGTATGGATCTATACGGTATTGACAACCCCGCACCTAAACTGTTAGCTACAGTTAGACCGACAAGTCTGGTGTGACAAATGTCATAACACTACAACACCTGAAGAATGTTGTCACAGGCAGTCGGTGTCAATAGTATGGTTATAAAACTCACACGAAAGTATAAAAACAAGCTTGATTTACGAGACTCATAAATGCATTTAGCATTTACATTATTTTGAGCACAAAATTTATCTTTATCACTTAAGTACGAAAGATGCTAACGCCCTCCAACTTTGGGAACTTTTCAAACTATATGTGGAAAATATTGGATTTTCTGAAATCTACGTTCATCTACTTTCTTCCAAAATGACATACTTTTTTAGTACAAAAACACTTATGAACTTACCAACTTTATTGTTGACACTTTTTTGGAAACCACTTGTATTTCTCAGGGAATCGGTAATATAGGTAACTACCAGCTTTTGAAGAAGGAACGCTAAGACATTTATTATCAAACATTTTAAATCATCATATTGTAATATTCTTTTGGTAACAAGTATAACGCAACAATGTACGCTTTTATTATATATATATGATGGTTGTGTTACTTTCTTTACGATATTCAATTGTTATGGTACTACGTGAAGTCACCCACCCCCGAATGTTTCCGCCATTCTAGTTTGGGGGTGTAACAGAGTTGGAAAATGAAACCTTAATTTCCAGGGTTTGACATGTGACAACCCGAAATTTCCATTCTGTACAAACCATTTGAAGCCAATAGAAGTAGAACAATTACAGTGAAAATTTAGACTTCGAGTATAAGTTTGGCAATTTTTCAGGACTTACATTTAAGGGGATATCAGGAGAGTGGATGCACTAGGGTTTCGTGCAACACTGTTATTCCAACCCTCTATTATATTAGAAATCATTTCGGGAATATAAATATTTTTCTGCCCTAAATATCTCAGAACTATAAATAGAATTCTGAACCAAATTATGTCATTAGTTACATTTCCAACTAGAGAAAAGCCATTTTCTCTCTCACGGATCTTCGGGTTTTTATCCCAAATCGTGAGTACACTTCTCTAGTTGTCTTATAATGCTTATAATGTGTTTAATAACTTAGATTACATAGCAAATCTGTGAGATTCGGGAGTTTACCGCCCAAGAACGTTCTTGGAGAGTATACTCCTATATGTGGCTTAAATGCTACCCAGTCTTTTCCCCATGTTAGGTAACTACCTTAGGCTTGTATGTTAGTGTGTATTGTAGATGTATGTTGTAAAAGTCGAATAGTGTGTAGTGTAATGATTCGCATTTGTATACTATTTTACTAAGTCAATTTTGTATGCGAAGTGTAGTATGCGAAGTGTCAATGTATAGACTTAGTATATTTTTTGTATGCTCCCTATAAATAGGGACTTAGGCTTGAAGTAGAGATAGAATAGAAAAACACGAAATCTCTCTTCAGCTTATTCTGTAATCAGTCTTAATGAAAATGAGATCTGATTAATATTTACTTCGTGTGTTCATCATCTTTCATCATTAAAATCTATCGTTTCTTTTCTTAATTCTCGATCACAATTCTTTTCAATTGGTATCACAGCAGGATTCAAACTGCTTAGATCTGATTTTCGTATAAGAATCATTTGCTTTTTGAGTTGCAAAATTAACTCAAAATTTTCCGCGCATTTTTGGTTTTGAAAATCATTTTTGATCTTCAGATTTGAATCGATTGTGTATTTGAATTGTTAAGTCGAGTAATCGATTAGTGATTTTTGATCAATTCATTTGATCGAATTCTGAAATTCATCAAGTTTTCAAAGTTTTCAGATATTTTCTGTGTTCATCAATGGCGAACTTCAATATGAATACAATGACTTCTTTCTCTCACTTGCTTGGTTCCTCAACCAAAATTCCGATGTTGATTCCAGAATATTATGATCAGTGGGCTGATAGAATGGAAGATTACTTAAATGGAATTGATGAAGAACTTTGGAATTGTATCGATGGAACAGTACAAGCTCCTGCTAATGTTCAACAACTTGGATCATCCACTGCATCTCCTGATGTTGAAGAACAACGAAAACGACTGAAGAATAATGAGAAGAGGTGCATGAGGGAACTAAGAGGTGCTCTACCTCCTGTGGTTTACAATTACATTTGTAGTTGTAAAACAGCAAAAGACATCTGGAATACTCTAAAAGAAAAGTATCAAGGTAGCGAAAAGACGAAGATCAATTCTGTGAAGCAATGTCTGGTTGAACTGAAGGAATTCAGACAAAAGGATGCAGAAACTCTCGAAAGTTACTATGATCGTCTGAATGAGCTTATGTTTCGCTACAATAGGTATGGTATCACTAGATCTCTCATGGAATTCAATTTAACTTTCATTATGGGTCTTCGCAAGGAATGGCGAAGTGTGAGCATGATGATTAAGAATCAACAAAGTTTTGATACAACTACATTGAATGATCTCTACAATCAACTGAAAACACATGAATGTGAGGTCTCAGAAATGTATGAAGAATCAAAACTAGCAATTGGTGGTCCTTTGGCTCTTGTTTCAAAGGTATCAGAAACTGATGAAAAAGATGGTTCAGATGAAGAAGGATTTTTGATGAACTCCGATGATGAAGTTGTAGCATTCTATTCAAACAACAGAGTTAAAAAGTTTTTCAAAAAGCCGTTTAATCCAAAAGGAAAGATGAATGATGCGAAAAATGTTGTCACAAAGACAGGAGGAGAAGAAAGGAAGAAAATGGAGAAAAATGATGAAAAACAGAAAAATGCGAATGAAGAGAAAAAGTTGAAAGGTGATTCAGGAATTTATTGTCATTATTGCAATGGTGCGAATCATTTCGCAGCTGACTGCATGTTGCGAAAGAAAGAAGAGAAGAAAGAAAAAGTAAAAGATGAAGCATACTACTCCGAGAAGATTGAAGAATTACGTGCAAAGACCAAAGGAGTGTCATTAGTTGCTAAGGGAGAAGCTGCTGAAGAAGAAAGTGGAACTTATCAGATCTGGTCTTCAGGATCTGATGATGAGGAAATAAGGCATCCCACACATGGAGCAATGTTCGCAAGTTTTGAGGATTGCGAAGAGAACATTTCAGGGAGATGTTTTGTGTCTAAATCCACTGACAAGTCACCCATGACAACCAAGGTAGTGTAATTCTTGAATCTTTTAATATTCCTTTATCTGCTTATGATGCTGAAATTGTTTCATTTGATGATATTGTGGCTTATTTTGATTCTGTTATTGTGTCTGCTAGTAATGAAGCTAAGAAATTAAATGTGCAACTTAGTGAGACACGAAGAGATTTAGAAATAAAGAAGAGCAGAGTTGAGAAATTGGAATTGCAAGTCAAAAATATAGATTGTGATAGGAATAATCTTACTAACGATGTTAGGTTATTACTAGCACAAAGAAACATATATTGTAATTCTGCAAAAAGACTGTATGCAAAATTAACAGCTTTACATCATTCTTCTGATATTAGCAAAGAACAACATAGGAAACTTTTGCCTTTTCTTGAGTATGAACGTGAAAAAGTTGATGTTGTTTCTTATGATTGCGAAAGCACAATTACTCAATTTGACAAAATACCTGATGATAGATATACTTATGGTATTGTCAAAATTGATGAATTTCTGAATGCTGATGAGTTGGTTAACATTGTCAATGAAAGTTTGACAAAGAGTGAACAAGTGAAAATCATAAAGAAGACTGAAAATTCAACTCTTTCCTCACAGTTGAATTATGCTGATATTGATGAAAATTCTGATAATATAAGTGAAATCAGTGAGATAGAAGAGGAAAAAGAGGTTGATTGTTCTCAGTTGTCAATCATTAATATCACATCTAAGATCAAAGGTAAAGAAATAATAGTTGATTCAATAATAGAGGATGAAATTGATAAACCTTCAACTTCGCAACATTGTAAGTTTGATAATGTGGAAGTTGAAAGCTGGAAATCTGATGACACAGATGTAAATAAAGAAGAAAAGAAAGTTTCAACAGAAACACCTCAAAGGGTTGTGGTTGGTCAAGTGTTTGAAGATACAATAGAATTTGACAAAATTTTAAATGATAAAGGCGCACATTATTTGGAAACTAACACTGTGGTATTTCCAAATTTTGTATGTACTGATAAAATCATTTTTCCAAATCAAGTTTTTATCACTACTGGAAATGTTGAGAAAGTTCATCCTGAGTTTAATAAAATGATTGAAAAAGATAACCAAAAGTCCACAACTGGAGGTTTTTTCGCAAATCAAAGCACAGAAGAAAATAATTTAACCTAAAATCCTTATGTGTTTCAAAAACAAAAATCAGCACAAAAATGGGTGGTTAAAGGTGAAAAATCAAACAAAATTTTTGAAAAAGATGAAAATCCAAAGGTTAAAGTGAAACTAAATTCTCATGAATTCAAATTGATGGTTGGAAACTATTCCACAGAAAATAATGTTTCAAAAAGAAAAGCAAGAAAAGCAATATTCTGGAAAGTTGTGTCTAATGAAAAATCAAGAGATGAAAAAGAACAAATTTCAAAAACATCATCAAGTTTTCATAAACAAATAAACTCTGTTGACAAGGTTCCATATATTTGCAAATATGACAACAATCGAAAATTTGAGAATTCGCAAAATTTTGCAAATAATCAAAAGTTTCAAAATGTTGGCAAATTCACGAATGCTTCATCAAGTTTGAAGAACTCAACTCAAGCCAAAATGAAATTTTCACCAAAACAACCAAATTTTCCAAATCCTTCAATATCAAAACCAACCAAAGTTTCATACACAAAAGGAAAATCTGATATAAGTACGATCAATCATTGGTTTGAAGGAAAAGGAAAGAAATATCAAAGTGGGAAGTTTTCAGAAGAACAAATCAAAAGTGCATTTGATAAGTTCACAAATAATTCTTCAATTGCTAGTACATCATCTCATACTTCGCAAGTTCCAGTTCAAAAATGGAAACCAGTTATCAAAAATGCGAATATTGTGAAGGATAAGATTACAATCAATGGAAATCCAAAATTATTGAATGACTATATTTCAATATCTAGAACTGATGATGTTGATATAATGGATTCTGTTACAAACAAAGTGAAAACATGGTTTTTAAATTCCAAAAATTTGTTTCATTCTACTAATGATGGACCCAAAAAGTCTTGGGTTCCTAAATTTTTCCAATAAATGCAGGTGATATGTGACGAGCAATATGATATGAAATGGTACATTGATAGTGGTTACTCTCGTCGTATGACTGGAAGAAAGGAAAATTTGCGAGATTACAGAAGCTTGGAAAATGTTGGAGTAGTCAAATTTGGAAATAATCACAAGTGTCAAGTGAAAGGATATGGGAAAGTCGCAAATGGAAACTTCACAGTAAACAGAGTTGCATATGTTGAAGGACTTCAACATAATTTGATAAGTGTATCACAACTTGTTGTAGGTACTAGAAATCAAGTGGTATTTAATGAAGAAGGAAGTATCATTTCAAATGCAAAGACGAATGAAATACTCCTCAAATCCAAAAGATATGGTGATATGTTTACACTGGACATCAAACCGATTGTGGGAAAACCAGCTGTGTGTTTACTATCAAAAGCATCCAATGATCTTAGCTGGCTTTGGCATAGAAGATTGTCACATTTGAACTTTCGAAATCTAAATAAACTTGTAACTGATGATTTAGTTCGAGGGTTACCAGTACTAAAATTTGACAATGATTCTTTGTGTGCAGCTTGCGAACAAGGAAAACAACATCGAAAGGGTCATCCGATTGTGATAGATTCAAAAATAGTTGATCCATTGGAACTTCTTCACATTGATCTATGTGGACCATCAACTGTTGCAACAATAAACAAAAAGCGGTATATTTTAGTTGTTGTAGATGATTTCTCTAGATTTACGTGGGTGTTTTTTCTCAGGTTGAAATCTGAAGTTGCTCAGACGATGATTGATTTTATCAAAAATATTGAAGTTAGTCTGAAGAAGAATGTACGAAAAATTAAAAGTGATAATGGTTCTGAGTTTAAAAATCAAACTCTTGACAGTTTTCTCAAAAGCAAAGGCATTTCGCATAATTTTTCATCACCATATACACCACAACAGAATGGTGTAGTTGAAAGAAGAAATCGATCTCTATGCGAAGCGGCCAGAACCATGTTGACATATGCGAATCTACCTCAATATCTTTGGGCAGAAGCTGTGTCCACAACATGTTTTACTCAAAATCGATCTTACATTCATCGAAGATTTAATGTTACTCCATATGAAATAATCAATAATCGGAAACCTAATGTAAAATTCTTTCATGTTTTTGGTTGCAGGTGCTTTATCATGAATCTCAAAGATAACTTGTCCAAATTTCAAGCTAAAGCTGATGAAGGCATCTTCTTAGGATATTCACAAAATTCAGTTGCATACAGAGTGCTAAATAAATGAACAAGAAAAATTGAAGAAACTTTCAATTTAACATTTGATGATTACTATCTTAAACAAATTAATACTAAATTCGATAATAAACCAATACTTGTGGATTCAAATACTCAAATTGATAATTCTGAAATAAATGATTTTGATTATGACTTAATTTTTGGAATTTCTGACAGGGCAATTGATGCAGAAAATAATGCTCCTGATAATCAAACATCAGAATCATCAAAACATACTGATGAATCAACGATAACTTGTGAAAGCACACCAGATGTTAGTAGGGAGGCAGAACATCAAGATGAAGGGGATCCTTCGCAAAATCAACAAGAACATCAAGATGAGGGGGAGCCTTCGCAAAATCAACAAGAACATCAAATTGAGGGGGAGCATTCGCAAAATCAACAAGAATATCATTTTGAGGGGGAGTATGAAGATACAGATCATGTTGAGGGGGAGCATGAAGAAACAGAGACAATTAATCTTGATACAAATGAAGAATTTCATGAAGTTAATGATAACTTTTCTGTTGCAGGATCTAAAAATGAAGATATGTATGAAGATGCACCATTAGAATTTGATCCAAATTTTCCACCACTCGAGAAATGGACACGAAATCATCCAAAAGAACAGGTAATTGGTAATCTACAAGAAGGTGTGTTGACTAGAGCTCAAATTCGTGCGAAAAATGAGGTACTGAATGCAAACCAAGAACTTTATATGTTTAATGTTTTTATTTCGAAAATAGAGCCAAAAATTGTAAAGAATGCTATGGAACACTCAGATTGGGTTGTTGCTATGCAATCTGAATTGGCTGAATTTGAACGCAACAAGGTTTGGAGATTAGTTTCTAAACCTTCTGATGTTTCAATTGTTGGATTAAAATGGATTTTTAAAAACAAAACCGACAAAGATGGTAATATTATTCGAAATAAAGCAAGACTAGTGGTTAAAGGTTATTCGCAACAAGAAGGCATTGACTATGAAGAAACATTTGCACCTGTTGCAAGACTTGAAGCAGTTCGCATATTTTTAGCCTATGCAGCTCACAAAGACTTTGATGTTTATCAAATGGATGTTAAATGTGTATTCTTAAATGGAAAACTTGAAGAAACAGTGTATGTTGAACAACCACCAGGATTTGTAAATAATGAACATCTTGATCATGTGTATGTCCTTGACAAAGTTGTATATGGGTTAAAACAAGCACCAAGGGCCTGGTACGCAACACTAACAAATTTCTTGAAACAATCTAAATTTAAACAAGGATCAGTTGACCCCACATTATTTCGCAAGAAAGTTGGGTGTCATCTAATGCTTGTTTAAATTTATGTTGATGATATTATCTTTGGTTCGACTGATCCAGCATTGTCAATTGAATTTGAAAATTTAATGAAAAGTCAGTTTGAAATGAGCATGATGGGAAAAATTAATAATTTTCTTAGTTTAAATATAAGACAGAATAGAGAAGGAATCTTAATCAATCAAGAAAAATATACGAAGAACTTGCTTGAAAAGTTTGGAATGCTAAATAGCACAAAGCTCAAAGTACCTATGGCAGTAGGAACAAGACTAACTCCTTCGTTAGATGCTCCTGCTGTTGATCTGACACTGTATCGTAGCATGATAGGGTCTTTATTGTACTTAACTGCAAGTGGACCTGATATTATGTTTTCGGTTTGTTGTTGTGCTAGATATCAAGCTAATCCAAGAGAACCTCATTTGACTGCAGTGAAAAATATTTTTCGCTATCTAAAGGGAACAGTTTCTTTAGGACTTTGGTATCCTGCGAAAACAGGATTTTTCATTCAAGCTTTTTCAGATTCCGATCTAGGAGGATGTACTTTGGATAGAAAAAGTACGACTGGTGGATGTCAACTATTGGATGGAAAGTTAGTGAGCTGGCAATCAAAGAAACAAACTTGTGTGGCTATATCAACTGCTGAGGCAGAATACATATCTGCGGCTGCTTGCACTTCGCAAATTATTTGGATTCAGAGTCAACTTCGTGATTATGCAATAAACATGAAAAAGATTCCTTTGTATTGTGATTCACAAAGTGCAATTCACATTTATCACAATCCAGTACAACATTCAAAGACAAAACACATTACTCTTCGATATCATTTTATTAAAGATCATGTGGAAGATGGGAATATTGAAATTCATTTTGTCAAAACAACTGAACAACCTTCTGATATTTTTACAAAACCTCTTGATGAAAAATCATTTGTTCGAATTTTAGCAGGTTTGGGGATGATAAATGTGAATTCAATTTCATCAACACAAGAGTAACAGTTTTGTGCAGCAGATAAGAGTCAACATCATTCAGAGGTTACTGTTCATTCAGAGGCTTCGCATGGCTTCGCAACCACATCTTTTCGCATTTGAGACCATAATCACTACGGTAAGGTTTACGCATAATTTTCTTTAATTTTGAAAAATCAAAAATACAAAAAGATTTTATTTTGTTTGTTCTTTAATTTTGAAAAATCAAAAATACAAAAAGATTTTATTTGTTTTGTTCTTTCAATTTGAAAAATTCAAAAGTCACAAAAATATTTTCTTTAAACTGTGTGTTGAGAAATTAATACAGGGCAAAAATGCGAAGAGGTCATACATGTGTGTTTCTGTGGGAAGGTATTAAATTTCTTTTACAAACTAGTTAGGATGTCCCTAGAAGCATGCTGCTGTATGTAGACCAAAAGCCTCAACATGACTCTATGTGTGACAAGAAAGCCTTAATGAAATTTTCTCAAGAAAATTTCTTCCCAAAAAGGCTTATATTCGCATAAGTCAAAACGAGATACCTTACTCTTCTCAAATGAGTTAAGAGTTTTCTATTTTGTCCAAATATAACAGAGGTACACTTCGATTCTTAATCAATCTTTTTAAACCAAACAATTCTTACATTCCAAATACTCAAAGATTTGTCCTTGAGGTTTTTGGTCAAACCAATCAAAACCTAGACAAATCACAAATCTGTGTTTATGATCTAATATCATGAGTCCGTGATAGAAGTGAAACCCAAAAATCATACACATTAAGGAATTGACGGGGAACTGTGTTCCAGATTTTTACGAAACCTTTGTTTCAGTATCAAAAATTTCAAAACTTCAAATCATATTCAATTCGCATGTGTGGTCTTGATCAAATATTTACAACCAAGAATATTTGTTACCCAACAAGATCCAAAACAAATTTTCTTTTGAATATGATTTCAGTGTAAGTTTCATTCGCAAATTCTTGTCATGATAAATATTTTCACAAACCAACTTGTCACTGACTACACTGGTCAAACAAGTAATTTCATTTACAATTTCTCATCTTATGTTAAGGCTGATATGTAATGAAATTTCAAACCAACCCAAAATGCCTTTTAAAAGAAGCCCTTTGATACTTCTTTACAAGTATTCGATTGTAATTCACGAGAAACTACACAAGCTGTTGATTATCTCTCTTGATAATTAACGAAGCAACCTTTGTCTGGGGTTTTACTGCATTTATGTCAAATTAACTTTGTGACATCACAACATTCCAAATTTTCTTGATTCTTATCTTATTCCATTGACACAATACACACACGAAATCCTTGAGGTTCTGAGTAAAACCAACTCAGACTGATGATTTCGCAAATCTGGCATATGACTTCACTTTAAATCCCAAAAGTGAAAGAGCCTTGCTTCCATGCGAAGGGTTTTACCGGTTCGAATTCTATAACGAATACTTGACAGGCTGTATACTCAAAATGGTTGGTATTCTATCCGCTTTTCGAGGAGATGTGACAGTTACTTTTTGCAGCATAGTACTCTTTTACAGTCATGATCCTAGATTCAAGGTGCCACATCGGATAACATTAAATGTATCCCGCTTTAATTTCAAATCAATTTTGAGTAACCTATAAAAGGGGGATCAAGAACACTGTGTACGGTTACGCAAACAAGAATTCTCACAAAACTTCAAAGCTTTCATCTTGATCCAAAATTCAACTTTCTTTCAAACCCTAACAATGGCAGCCACAAATTCCAACACTGATGAGGTCCTTTCTCAATCACTTATGAAGATTCAAAGCACCAATTATCAAGTTGATCCCAACGTTTCTGCGTATCCAGAAGACCTGAAGATGCTTATTGTGGCTTTGAAACGATCACCGTTATCAACTGCCATGTTCCGATCATTCCCAGTTCCGATGGTGTGGTTATCTCGTGCTGCTTCCACGGCTTCATACAATCACACGGCGGATGTGATTACCTTCAATCTCATCAACAACAAAATGGTTAAATTGTCAAAGAATTTGTTCGTGGAGTTCTTGCAGATTCCAAACAACCCTCCCTTTGTTAAACCTGTAAACTCCCAGATAATTCATATGTTCAATGAGATGGGACATCAACCGGAGTTGGAGAAGATCAGTGACTTCCGGAAGTCGGGATTACCATGCATTTGGAATTTTCTTTTTGGCATTTTTCTACGATGCCTTACTGGAAGATCAGTCGGCTTGGATAGAGGAAGAGTAGAAGTTTATGCCATGGTAATGGGTATCTACTATGACATTAATGTCGATTACGCCACTCAGCTGTGGAAAGAATTTGTGAAAAGCTTGGAAAACACAAATTCAGAGAAGGGGATATCTTGTGCCAGATACTGGAGTTTGATCTTGGAGAAAGTTTACGAGAAAGAAACTATTCCAATAATGCAAGATGTCGAAGTTGCTGAATTTTCCTTCTACCAATTTCCCAAAGTGGTTGAAGATGATGAAGCCATCTTTACTCGTGTGGCTCGTATTCCGGATGCGATGCTTCGCAAAGTTTCTCCCACTCACAAAGTATTGGGGAGATATTTGCGAAACATTGATACAGCTGATCAGACCAGCGTATTACCAGATGTTGCTACACCATCGAAGAAGAAGGTTAGCAAGAGAAATGCGAAGGGTTCATCTTCACCAACTGTACAAGATGACGTATCAAAGAAGGAAGTTTTACCTTCCAAGTCTGGAGTTTTAAAACAAATTCGCAAAGCGGAAGTGAGTAGTAAAGGAGTTACTATTCACAGTATTCCCGCCCTAGTATCTCCAGGAAAGAAACGCCAACGGGCAGAAGATGTTGCGAAAAACATGCAACGTACGCTTGTTAAGAGGAGAAAGATGGTGATTCACAATGAATCATCAGATGAAGAAGTTGTCCTAGAAACTCCACCTGTCACAACTATGGTAAATGTCTCTTTAACAATACTTTCAACTTCGCAAATTTCCATTCCTATTTCACAAACCCAACCACTCGAAATAGCTCTTACCAAATCAGTTACTGAGGAGGTACCTATTTCGGATATGGTTGTCAATGTATCTGATACGGGGGCACCTATCCCGAGTGTTGCATCCACAATACAAACATCCTTACCTATCACCACATTATCCACCACTTCATCCATCTTTGATCATGCCCTTCAAAACCCATTTACCACACTTTTTCCATCCCAATCACCTGAAAATCCTCCACCTTCGCAACAAATGTCTGATACTGAAGTCGAAGGAGGTGCTTTTGGAGGAATTCTAGATGACATTCCTTTTGATTCAGACGAAGAAGACATTCCTGATCATATGCTGATGACAGGAAAGCAGTTTAAAATATTGAATCAAAAGTTGAAAGCTATTATCTAATCGCAAGCCGATTCCGGGAGAATGTCTTCGATCTCAGCAATGGAGGTGGATGTCATGATTAAAGGTGCTGAGAAAAGAATCATGGAGAAAGTAGATAAGTCTGATAAAAACAATGAGCTCAGAGTGAAAGCACAAGGGAACAATTTTATGTCTGCAGTTCAAGATCTTAAAGCTGCTACAAAAGAACGACACATTCTTTTTGTACAAGACGTCAAGAAAGTTCGTGAGGATGTCAACTTCAAAATTCAGGAATTGAAGTCTGAACTTGCGAAGGATCTTCAAGATGTGCATACGAGACAAGCAGATCTTCAAAAGCAAATTGTGGAAATTTCTTCTCAACTCCACAAACTCAATAATATTCCTGTTGTTGAAGATCAGAAAGCTGCCACAATGGAGAAGTTTGATCACTTGATCAAATTGGTCACTGAGCTTAAATCAGCAGTTTTGCATTCATCATCTTCTCAAATCATTACTCCTGAATTCTTGTCTCTAAAGATTAACACTTTAGAACAAGCTATTCAAAAGGCTCTTGCTCCGCTTACAAACTTCACTTCTTTACTTCCGAAGGGTGCTCCACCTGTTTTCACAGGGGTGCAAGGGGGAGAGAAAAGTCGAAGCAAAGAAGATGAGGCTAAAACAGTGGGCAAAGTGATTTCGACTCAACTGATTACTACTCTTCCAATTCCTACAAAACCGATTTCTTCAACAACAATAACTACAAAAACAATTTCCAAGGGAATTGTTATTGGAGAAAACGAAGGAGGTTCAAGCTCAAAACCTCAGAAAGATGTATCAGGAAAAGGAAAAGGCATCTTATATGAAAAGTCGAAGGAGGAATTAAAGGCTGATGCTGAGGCTGAATTGGAGAGAATGAGACAAGTTCAGAGCATCATAAGACAAAGGGCAAGTGATCCTCCCTCCATGAACAAAGGAGATCCTGCGAAACTTTACTCTTACGAAACTATAGAGTCGAAAGTTGTAGGAAGGGAGATGTATGAGTTCGAGAAGAAGCCTAAAAGAAGTTACGATATTGCGAACTCAGATCACTGTCAGTTGGACTTCCCAGTTAATGAAATGTTGTTCATTACAGCTCAGTACAAGATCAGTGAGAAATTCGATAATCCGGATGACTACACTCATATGAAAATCAGATTTCATGCTGTTCTTGGGAAGAATCCTGGTGAAGTTTGGTCCCTGATGAAGATCAAGAAGGTGCTTACAATAAAGAAGGATGTTTTGTTTGAAGACATGCTTCAAAACTTTCGATATTTTGTCATCAGAGCTGACAACAAACAATACGACTTCACAGTTGCTGATTTTCCGTTGATGAACTGCAACAATCTCATTCAAGTAGCTCTTATTCTGAAGCATATGGAAGAAAACAAACTCAAAGGCTCAGAAAAAATGTGTTTAAAGTTGGATTCGCACATGTGAAGACTTTTATCGACAATTATTTCGATTGTTTGGCACTTACTGATGAAGAGTTAGCAAATGTGCTAGGAAGAGAATTTAAAGTTCCATGGGAAGATACTTTGACACAATATGCTCTGTCGAAGTATGTTGTGGGTGAGATATGCCTTAAACCTTTTGGCATGGTATTTTCGGGAAGTGACACTAAGGGAAAACCAAAGAAATTCTTGTTTAAAGCTTCAGAGATTGAAAGATACAATTCTTCGTAATATACGCACTTCATTGTACGTATGAATAATTGCAAGAAAAATAACGAAGGTGACAAGAAAGACTTGAAGAAGGTGATCTCCTAGTATGGAGAAGTGCGAAGAACAATTCACTTTGCAATTCAAAAGCTTTTGGGTTGAATTGCGTCGATTGTTTACAAAGGGGGACAATGTAGATGTATGTTGTAAAAGTCGAATAGTGTGTAGTGTAATGATTCGCATTTGTATGTTATTTTACTAAGTCAATTTTGTATGCGAAGTGTAGTATGCGAAGTGTCAATGTATAGACTTAGTATATTTTTTGTATGCTCCCTATAAATAGGGACTTAGGCTTGAAGTAGAGATAGAATAGAAAAACACGAAATCTCTCTTCAGCTTATTCTGTAATCAGTCTTAATGAAAATGAGATCTGATTAATATTTACTTCGTGTGTTCATCATCTTTCATCATTAAAATCTATCGTTTCTTTTCTTAATTCTCGATCACAATTCTCTTCATGTATATGACTAGGAAACATCAAAATCGGATCAAGACCCCAATATTTGGGAGTTTACCGCCCTAGAACACGCGGAGAGTAAACTCCATTTTAAGGGCCAAAAGTGTCCCAAAGTCCCTCAAAGCCATAGAAATCAAAATAGAAGCCTTCATTACATATTTAGGACATCAAAATCAATTAGAAATCAAGGATGAAAAGTGAGTTCACGGCCAAGGGTGTTCCAGGGCCGTGAACTCCATGTTTAAGTGCCAAAATGCACTTAAAACCTTCCTTAAGCCAAGAGACTAATTTGGGCATGTACCTAAATGAGTTTGGGACTAGCTAACACACTTAGAACACCAAAAGTAAGGTGTTCACGGCCCAAAAGGTTCTAGGACCGTGAACACCATAAAATGGTGCCAAATGGTGCCATAAACTCTTCTTAAGCCTTGTACAATAGCCTAGTTTAGTTCCTACTTAATTTAGGGACTTGAAAACACCATAAACATCCTCCCAAGGGAGTTTACGGCCGTAAACTGCAAGGGAATATGGTCCCAAGGCCGTAAACTCCTAAAAGGAGTTATATTATGCCCTAAACTCTTCCATAGACCAAGCCATTAAGTAGAAATGCTTATTAGGGCCTTATAGAGCATCAAACATCAAATGGACACATAGGTATGAGTTCACGGCCGTAAACTCATGAGTTTACAACCGTAAACTCATTTGGTAGTGTTATTAGGGCTGTGAACTTCATGGTGGAGTTTTCCTTGAGCCCTACACACAATAGCTTCCCCTACAAACACTTAGATGCAATCCTAGAGGCTAATAACACTTGATAAAGGTGTTTAGCATGTCCTAGGGTGTCTTGACTTGTTTATTAGTTGTTTATAGACTAATTTGTTACATATATGTGAAATTATATGTTAACTAGGATCATAAGTGTGTTCAAGACTTCACTTGACACCTAGCAGTCCTACCTCTTCAGTTCATCCGTATCACCCACACCAGGTGAGTTCATACCCCTTAATCAATGTTTTAACTATTTTTAAATGATTTATGGGGGGATACAAGTAGAATCATGCTACTTATTATATCAATCACATGTGATTAATAAGCAGCATTCAAATGATTTAATACTCATTAGCCATTTTACCAAACAGTTTCCTTCAAATGTTTTTCATAAACACTTTATGTGTTTAAAACTCCTTATTAAACTATTCATTTTACTCGGTATATTACATTTCAAACTTATTTACAATTGTGTTTCAAACAAATGTTTCTTTATACTAAACTGTTTTATCAAACCCATGCCTTGAAACCATTTTATAGATTGACATCAAGGCGATCCTTTCTTAAGATAATAATTATGTTCAAAGGTTTTACAAAACTTATTTATGCTTTTATATTATAAATTGCATGCCTCTATATGTATAGTTATATAAGAAATGTTTAAAAGACTTAGGAAGGCTATCCACCCTATTTCCTTTTCGCGCTTGAGATGTGGTCTGGTGGGATATCGGGTACTCGTCCGAAGGTCGTTTAAATATTAGTTATATAACATATGTACATATATAGTCATAAAGGCCCTTCAGATTCATCCCATGCCCTTGGGTAGCAAGGGTATACATCCATGTCCATACATACCAGTTAGATTACTAGTAAACTACCATATGGTTAGTTTAGGAAGATACTAGAACGATTACTAGAACACAATATCATACTATGAGTCAGTTCATTCATGAGTCAATACTTACTACTATGAGAACATATACAACTATACTAGAGAAGAACATATACAACTATACTAGAGAAGAACATATACAACTATACTAGAAAGAGAACATATACAACAATACTAGAATGAGTACATTATTATATTTGCTAGGTAGAGAGCACATACATTACAGCTAGAACAGTTCATTACATTACATATACATGAATACATTAACAATTGTGATCCACTGTATCGGAGCATGCCTTAAATGCCATGGCCCGAGTTGTAGCCAGAAATCTTTTGGAGGGAGAGCGTGAGTTTGCGTATAGATCTATACTGGATTGACTATCCTACACCTTGATGCTAGCTACAGCCGGACCTGTAGGTCTGCGGGTGCCAAACGTCATTCCGTTTTACGACCATTCGTATGTCGTTGTTACCAGTCGATAGTATGGTACAATTAATCACATGATGCCTTAATATAAATCCGGTTTAAGGTAGTTAGTACAGCAGTAGTTCTTATAGCGCTACATTTTAGTACTATATTAATTTTCCCTGTACATATATTTAGTGATCATTTCACTTAACACTTAATGTAAAAACTGTATTTTGTTAATGATAGTTACACTTGGGAAAATTACACACTTTTACATGAAGCGAACATTTAGAACAGTTAAGTCTTGGTAATAGACTACATTGAGAATAGTTAGGTCTTGGTAGAAGACACACTTTACATAATAGTAGGAATCATAGGGATTTCTAGGGTTTTTCAAACGTTTACAGTTGTTTTACAAACATTTTTACACTTACAGTTCATATACATTTTAATACTTACAAATTCTTACATACAAATTAAGACACTAAAATACTTATGATCTCACCAGCTTCAAAGCTGATACTCGCTTTCAAAATTACTTGTATCCTCAGGTCATCATAGACAGGTACCGATGCAAGGATTAAGGAAGATGGAGCTCGTTGAAGACTCCACTTTCATTTTGATTTATGCTTTAGTGTTTATCAAAAATTGACAGAAAACACTTGTATAATAATTATATTATTAATGAAATGGATGATGTTGTTGCTTGTTTACTACTTTACATTGTTGTGATACTGTACATGACGTCCTCCGCCCCAGAACGTTTCCGCCGTTCTTGGTTTTGGGGTGTGACAGATTGGTATCAGAGCATTGTTTATAGTGAATTAAGTATATCAACCCATAAAAGATATACTAACTATAAATACATAAGGGATTAAAAATACTATGACCAAGAGTTTATACTTTAAATAATAAAATATTTAAGTAAGTATACGTGCCTGCATTCATACTAAAATCAGTGTCACTAGGACAGTACAAAAGAATTACGATTGTTGGGCAACACAAGTGGGCTTAGAGACATATGGTCAAAACTAGGAAGATATAGCCTGATCACCTATATTATCCGAAGGTTGACTAGCATGTGCCTAAGTGTAGTTGTGTGGTTGCAACAAAACTAAAATCTTACCAGCCCTACCACAATGAGAACAATAGAACATAACATTAAACTTAAAATACTATAGGAGTATTTGGTGTTACTATAAGTACGTTATACTTGAGAACTAAAACGGGATCTTCATTACTAAGTTGATAGTTGCTAAGTGGATATACTAAGGTTATATGTAATTAGGATGTTATAGACTTAGAATCGGCGAAAATTTTACTTCACCCCTATTCTGTGTGAATATGGAGTTAAGGTCACTTATTCGAAGGCCTATCCTGTTTCGATTACATATAACTGGTATGCACTTCACAAATAGCGATGTAACTGATGAAGATTTTCTAAATAATTATCTAGATAGTTTGTCTAATAATTATTTCTTACCCTAATTCTCGCATAGATAACATGGCTGGACTCCATCCCCACGGCAACCTGTATCTTCCGAACGAAGTCATAGCTGGTTGGTTTGGAGAAGAACCAGAGAATGATCATCCTATCCCTTTGAATGATCACCATGATGAAGACCTTTCGGACGATGCTAATTCCGAACCAGAGGTTGAGAACCTACCTCAAACAGCTCCATTTCCAATTCCTAACCCTCGTCCGGCTTTTCATGGCCCGACGCCTGATTGGGTGGAATGCTTGGAAACATGGAGCCAAGGACAAGATCAGCCCGTGCCATTTAATGGTGACCGAAGCTTTTATGACCTAAGCAATGGGGGCTCAGCAGACAGAACCTTTCCAATCTTGGTCCGCAGAGTGGCCCAAAATGAGATTCAAGGCAGGACAGCCCTACATCAGATTACCGAAGTTGTCGCCGATGCTAGAATGCATACCCTCCGTACCATTCGTCTAGAAGATGCTCGTGAGAGATCAGAGAGAAACCATGAAACCCTGCTGCAAGAACTGACTGAATCACGAGCCGAAGTCATAGAGCTCCGAGTACGCCAAAGGGTGTACGAAAGACACCTACTTGACATGGAACGTCAACTGGCTGAACTGATAGTTCACCTGAGGGATAACCGTCGCCAGTAGTAGATGCTTTACTTTATTATCCTTATTAAAAGGAATCGTTTTTCTGTCTATGCCCGATGTGGCATTTTCTATGAAATTATCTTGTACTGTAAGTGCTTTTTGTTAGGTCATTATGCTGTCAGGAACTATCTTCTGTGGATATGATGTAAGACCTTTACAAGGTCATTTTCCCGAATCTTTACGTCGTGAATATCAAAGATATTGATAGTCGGCTAACTTCTGTTTCATTCTTTATTCAAGTACTCTTAGCATACTTTCATTGGATTCCATCTGAATTCGTGCTTTAGTCAAGCCATTGGACTATAGCAAGTTAGATCCGGAGACATTTCCAAGTCTCTTTCAGTGGTTGGATCTTGTTATTCACCAACCCACGATACCTCGGCTTGAACGAAAAACGTCTTGAGACCATTCCACGAACTTACTTCTACCCATTACTAGGACTGCATCATAGGGATGTAGGTCAAACCTTCGCGAACATACTTCCATTCCGTACTAGGACTGCATCATAAAGATGTAGGTCAACCTTTTGAGACCATACTCTTACTCTTTGATTAAACAATCGAAGTACATCTAGGGTCAACCATAATCGCTCACAAAATCCTTATCTTTCGTGCTAACAGAATCATGTCGTCATCAAGAAACAATCAGCTTCATACGTACACCTCTTTCTTCTAGATCGCTTTTCCAGCGAAGCTGTCATATCAGAACAACGAAGAACTCATGCCAGGAGTACCTCTTAGTTCTTTTCTTTTCCGAAGAAACCCCCGAAGTACCACTCGTGCAGTACATCAAGTTCAATCCAAGGATTAATGCGATTGATCTATCACTGAGGAATGTATACATAAGAGGGATATATAATCAAGGTTCTACAGGTTTAGAATTGATGATTCCACTTTAACTTCTTTTTCCCCGATGGGATGTGAGCTTAAAGAAGAATCAGTTATTCGACTACCTTTTCAATCTTAATTATATACGACTCGTATACACGAGATTGTGATTGTGAAAACATGTATGAATTCTAATATGAACTTCAGGACGGAGAACTGCCTAAGCCTACGAGTAATCACATCGTCATGTGAACAAACTTAGAACCCAGTACGACTCTTGTAAACAGATCGCCCTATAGTCTAAACACCTACGGAGATACCAGAACAGTACAAACAACTTAACGAACTGCACAGCGATAGAATAAGAAGACTAGGCTTCTCACCCTGGAGAACCCCCAGTCTTATTCTCCCAGAGATCGACGTATTGCATCGTATGTGCCTTGGATATCGAGGACTCTGTCAAGATTTTCATTAGAAATCGTTATCTCTGCCTCGCATAGATGAAATGGTTGAGCAAACACAAGGAAATAATTACTTTCAGAAATGGATCTGAGATCCGAATCTCACCAGTTTGAGTGTTAGGGAAGAATGTCCGAAAGACTATCTTCCGAACTCGATGCGGATACTTTGAGTCCGTAGTGATACCCTTCGGATAGGACTAATACGCCCATAGCTTTCATGAGCTGAACGAATAGCGTACGTCTTTCTTACTTGGATCAGTTCATCATTTCTCCATGTAATGACTTATTGATCTACCCTTGTAGTAAGAAGGAACCCATGGAAACATTACCTTCAGAGGAACTTTTCGCGAAGTTCTCTAGGCACGAGTTTTGAAATTGAAGAGTCGAATTTCTATGACACATTGTTAGTAATGTGGGAAATTTTGAGTCCTTTTTCAATTTGTCAAAACCGTTGAGCATTTGTCGACACGGAGACACCGACAGTCATTCGCCAAATTCTAGGTCTTACCGACATACTGTCATAGTTCATTCAGAACTCCTCGCAAATTACAGAAACCCCTACGACATTGACCCATCAAGGGGTGCCCTTTGATTGGGAAGTTAAGAAAGAAAAGGAACCTTTGGAATTCCAAGTGAGTGACCAAGTTCTTTAGGAGAACTCACTCTGGGAATGGCTTAATACGCTTTGTATCGCGTGGAAATCTAAATCGAATATAGTTAGGACCTCCGAGCTATCAGAATCGGTTATGTGCCTCGCACAAACTAGACCTACTCCGCGAACTCAGTAACGTACATTATACTCTTAGCGTCTCGATCATGAAACCATACCTTTCTGTTAGGAATCTTGTAAGTCCACTCGTCGAGATCCTCGCCTTCGTATTAGAACCGTAGTGACCCTCGACTGAGAGGTCAAGCGGACGAAGTAACGCCGTCGTCAGTTAGTGAAGGTTCGTTGGATTGCCAACCGAGAAACCGATTTCACTTAGGAGCTCTAGTACCAATCGATTAGGACGTTTCCTCCCCACGACTCGATCATTCGTACCTACTTCCTTGCCTAAATTCTAATTTCGGGACGAAATTCCATTCAACAGGGGGATGATGTGACAACCCGAAATTTCCATTATGTACAAACCATTTGAAGCCAATAGAAGTAGAACAATTACAGTGAAAATTCAGACATCGAGTATAAGTTTGGCAGTTTTTTAGGACATACATTTAAGGGGATATCAGGAGAGTGGATGCACTAGGGTTTAGTGCAACACTGTTATTCCAACAGTCTGTTATATTAGAAATCATTTCGGGAATATAAATATTTTTCTGCCAAAAATATCTCAGAACTATAAATAGAATTATGAACCAAATTATGTCATTAGTTACATTTCCAACTAGAGAAAAGCCATTTTCTCTCTCACGGATCTTCGGGTTTTTATCCCAAATCGTGAGTACACTTCTCTAGTTGTCTTATAATGCTTATAATGTGCTTAATAACTTAGATTACATAGCAAATCTGTGAAATTCGGGAGTTTACAGCCCAAGAATGTTCTTGGAGAGTAAACTCCTATATGTGGCTTAAATGCTACCTAGTCTTTTCCCCATGTTAGGTAACTACCTTAGGCTTGTATTCTAGTGTGTATATGACTAGAAAACATCAAAATCGGATCAAGACCCCAAGATTTGGGAGTTTACCGCCCAAGAACACGCGGAGAGTAAACTCCATTTTAAGGGCCAAAAGTGTCCCAAAGTCCCTCAAAGCCTTAGAACTCAAAATAGAAGCCTTCATTACATATTTAGGACACCAAAATCAATTAGAAATCAAGGATGAAAAGTGAGTTCACGGCCAAGGGTGTTCCAGGGCCGTGAACTCCATGTTTAAGTGCCAAAATGCACTTAAAACCTTCCTTAAGCCAAGAGACTAATTTGGGCATGTACCTAAATGAGTTTGGGACTAGCTAACACACTTAGAACACCAAGAGTAAGGTGTTCACGGCCCAAACGGTTCTAGGGCCGTGAACACCATAAAATGGTGCCAAATGGTGCCATAAACTCTTCTTAAGCTTTGTACAATAGCCTAGTTTAGTTCGTACTTAATTTAGGGACTTGAAAACACCATAAACATCCTCCCAAGGGAGTTTACGGCCGTAAACTCCAAGTGAATATGGTCCCAGGGCCGTAAACTCCTAAAAGGAGTTATATTATGCCCTAAACTCTTCCATAGACCAAGCCATTAAGTAGAAATGCTTATTAGGGCCTTATAAAGCATCAAACATCAAATGGACACATAGGTATGAGTTCACGGCCGTAAACTCATGAGTTTACGACCGTAAACTCATTTGGTAGTGTTATTAGGGCCGTGAACTTCATGGTGGAGTTTTCCTTGAGCCCTACACACAATAGCTTCCCCTACAAACACTTAGATGCAATCCTAGAGGCTAATAACACTTGATAAAGGTGTTTAGCATGTCCTAGGGTGTCTTGACTTGTTTATTAGTTGTTTATAGACTAATTTGTTACATATATGTGAAATTATATGTTAACTAGGATCATAAGTGTGTTCAAGACTTCACTTGACACCTAGCAGTCCTACCTCTTCAGTTCATCCGTATCACCCACAACAGGTGAGTTCATACCCCTTAATCAATGTTTTAACTATTTTTAAATGTTTTATGGGGGGATACAAGTAGAATCATGCTACTTATTATATCAATCACATGTGATTAATAAGAAGCATTCAAATGATTTAATACTCATTAGCCGTTTTACCAAACAGTTTCCTTCAAATGTTTTTCATAAACACTTTATGTGTTTAAAACTCCTTATTAAACTGTTCATTTTACTCGGTATATTACATTTCAAACTTATTTACAATTGTGTTTCAAACAAATGTTTCTTTATACTAAACTGTTTTATCAAACCCATGCCTTCAAACTGTTTTATAGATTGACATCAATTCGATCTTTTCTTAAGACAATAATTATGTTCAAAGGTTTTACAAAACTTATTTATGCTTTTATATTATAAATTGCATGCTTCTATATGTATAGTTATATAAGAAATGTTTAGAAGACTTAGGAAGGCTATCCACCCTATTTCCTTTTCGCGCTTGAGATGTGGTCTGGTGGGATATCGGGTACTCGTCCGAATGTCGTTTAAATATTAGTTATATAACATATGTACATATATAGTCATAAAGGCCCTTCCAGTTCATCCCATGCCCTTGGGTAGCAAGGGTATACATCCATGTCCATACGTACCAGTTAGATTACTAGTAAACTACCATATGGGTAGTTTAGGAAGATACTAGAACGATTACTAGAACACAATATCATACTATGAGTCAGTTCATTCATGAGTCAATACTTACTACTATGAGAACATATACAACTATACTAGAGAAGAACATATACAACTATACTAGAGAAGAACATATACAACTATACTAGAAAGGGAACATATACAACAATACTAGAATGAGTACATTACTATATTTGCTAGGTAGAGAGCACATACATTACAGCTAGAACAGTTCATTACATTACATATACATGAATACGTTAACAATTGTGATCCACTGTATCGGAGCATGCCTTAAATGCCATGGCCCGAGTTGTAGCCAGAAATCTTTTGGAGGGAGAGCGTGAGTTTGCGTATAGATCTATACTGGATTGACTATCCTACACCTTGCTGCAAGCTACAGCCGGACCTATAGGTCTGCGGGTGCCAAACGTCATTCCGTTTTACGACCATTCGTATGTCGTTGTTACCAGTCGATAGTATGGTACAATTAATCACATGATGCCTTAATATAAATCCGGTTTAAGGTAGTTAGTACAGCAGTAGTTCTTATAGCGCTACATTTTAGTACTATATTAATTTTCCCTATACATATATTTAGTGATCATTTCACTTAACACTTAATGTAAAAACTGTATTTTGTTAATGATAGTTACACTTGGGAAAATTACACACTTTTACATGAAGCGAACATTTAGAACAGTTAAGTCTTGGTAATAGACTACATTGAGAATAGTTAGGTCTTGGTAGAAGACACACTTTACATAATAGTAGGAATCATAGGGATTTCTAGGGTTTTTCAAACGTTTACAGTTGTTTTACAAACATTTTTACACTTACAGTTCATATACATTTTAATACTTACAAATTCTTACATACAAATTAAGACACTAAAATACTTATGATCTCACCAACTTCAAAGCTGATACTCGCTTTCAAAATTACTTGTATCCTCAGGTCATCATAGACAGGTACCGATGCAAGGATTAAGGAAGATGGAGCTCGTTGAAGACTCCACTTTCATTTTGATTTATGCTTTAGTGTTTATCAAAATTTGACAGAACACACTTGTATAATAATTATATTATTAATGAAATGGATGATGTTGTTGCTTGTTTACTACTTTACATTGTTGTGATACTGTACATGACGTCCTCCGCCCCAGAACGTTTCCGCCGTTCTTGGTTTTGGGGTGTGACAGATTGGTATCAGAGCATTGTTTATAGTGAATTAAGTATATCAACCCATAAAAGATATACTAACTATAAATACATAAGGGATTAAAAATACTCTGACCAAGAGTTTATACTTTAAATAATAAAATATTTAAGTAAGTATATGTGCTTGCATTCATACTAAAATCAGTGTCACTAGGACAGTACAAAAGTATTACGATTGTTGGGCAACACAAGTGGGCTTAGAGACATATGGTCAAAACTAGGAAGATATAGCCTGATCACCTATATTATCCGAAGGTTGACTAGCATGTGCCTAAGTGTAGTTGTGTGGTTGCAACAAAACTAAAATCTTACCAGCCCTACCACAATGAGAACAATAGAACATAACATTAAACTTAAAATACTATAGGAGTATTTGGTGTTACTATAAGTACGTTATACTTGAGAACTAAAACGGGATCTTCATTACTAAGTTGATAGTTGCTAAGTGGATATACTAAGGCTATATGTAATTAGGATGTTATAGACTTAGAATCGGCGAAAATTTTACTTCACCCCTATTCTGTGTGAATATGGAGTTAAGGTCACTTATTCGAAGGCCTATCCTGTTTCGATTACATATAACTGGTATGCACTTCACAAATAGCGATGTAACTGATGAAAATTTTCTAAATAATTATCTAGATAGTTTGTCTAATAATTATTTCTTACCCCAATTCTCGCATAGATAACATGGCTGGACTCCATCCCCACGGCAACCAGTATCTTCCGAACGAAGTCATAGCTGGTTGGTTTGGAGAAGAACCAGAGAATGATCATCCTATCCCTTTGAATGATCACCATGATGAAGACCTTTCGGACGATACTAATTCCGAACCAGAGGTTGAGAACCTACCTTAAACAGCTCCATTTCCAATTCCTAACCCTCGTCCGGCTTTTCATGGCCCGACGCCTGAGTGGGTGGAATGCTTGGAAACATGGAGCCAAGGACAAGATCAGTCCGTGCCATTTAATGGTGACCGAAGCTTTTATGACCTAAGCAATGGGGGCTCAGCAGACAGAACCTTTCCAATCTTGGTCCGCAGAGTGGCCCAAAATGAGATTCAAGGCAGGACAACCCTACATCAGATTACCGAAGTTGTCGCTGATGCTAGAATGCATACCCTCCGTACCATTCGTCTAGAAGATGCTCGCGAGAGATCAGAGAGAAACCATGAAACCCTGCTGCAAGAACTGACTGAATCACGAGCCGAAGTCATAGAGCTCCGAGTACGCCAAAGGGTGTACGAAAGACACCTACTTGACATGGAACGTCAACTGGCTGAACTGATAGTTCACCTGAGGGATAACCGTCGCCAGTTGTAGACGCTTTACTTTATTATCCTTATTAAAAGGAATCGTTTTTCTGTCTATGCCCGATGTGGCATTTTCTATGAAATTATCTTGTACTGTAAGTGCTTTTGGTTAGGTCTTTATGCTGTCAGGAACTATCTTCTGTGGATATGATGTAAGACCTTTACAAGGTCATTTTCCCGAATCTTTACGTCGTGAATATCAAAGATATTGATAGTCGGCTAACTTCTATTTCATTCTTTATTCAAGTACTCTTAGCATACTTTCATTGGAGTCCATCTGAATTCGTGCTTTAGTCAAGCCATTGGACTATAGCAAGTTAGATCCGGAGACATTTCCAAGTCTCTTTCAGTGGTTGGATCTTGTTATTCACCAACCCACGATACCTCGGCTTGAACGAAGAACGTCTTGAGACCATTCTACGAACTTACTTCTACCCATTACTAGGACTGCATCATAGGGATGTAGGTCAAACCTTCGCGAACATACTTCCATTCCGCACTAGGACTGCATCATAAAGATGTAGGTCAACCTTTTGAGACCATACTCTTACTCTTTGATTAAACAATCGAAGTACATCTAGGGTCAACCATAATCGCTCACAAAATCCTTATCTTTCGTGCTAACAGAATCATGCCGTCATCAAGAAACAATCAGCTTCATACGTACACCTCTTTCTTCTAGATCGCTTTTCCAGCAAAGCTGTCATATCAGAACAACGAAGAACTCATGCCAGGAGTACCTCTTAGTTCTTTTCTTTTCCGAAGAAACCCCCGAAGTACCACTCGTGCAGTACATCAAGTTCAATCCAAGGATTAATGCGATTGATCTATCACTGAGGAATGTATACATAAGAGGGATATATAATCAAGGTTCTACAGGTTTAGAATTGATGATTCCACTTTAACTTCTTTTTCCCCGATGGGATGTGAGCTTAAAGAAGAATCAGTTATTCGACTACCTTTTCAATCTTAATTATATACGACTCGTATACACGAGATTGTGATTGTGAAAACATGTATGAATTCTAATATGAACTTCAGGACGGAGAACTGCCTAAGCCTACGAGTAATCACATCGTCATGTGAACAAACTTAGAACCCAGTACGACTCTTGTAAACAGATCGCCCTATAGTCTAAACACCTACGGAGATACCAGAACAGTACAAACAACTTAACGAACTGCACAGCGATAGAATAAGAAGACTAGGCTTCTCACCCTGGAGAACCCCCAGTCTTATTCTCCCAGAGATCGACGTATTGCATCGTATGTGCCTCGGATATCGAGGACTCTGTCAAGATTTTCATTAGAAATCGTTATCTCTGCCTCGCATAGATGAAATGGTTGAGCAAACACAAGGAAATAATTACTTTCAGAAATGGATCTGAGATCCGAATCTCCCCAGTTTGAGTGTTAGGGAAGAATGTCCGAAAGACTATCTTCCGAACTCGATGCGGATACTTTGAGTCTGTAGTGATACCCTTCGGATAGGACTAATACGCCCATAGCTTTCATGAGCTGAACGAATAGGGTACGTCTTTCTTACTTGGATCAGTTCATCATTTCTCCATGTAATGACTTATTTATCTACCCTTGTAGTAAGAAGGAACCCATGGAAACATTACCTTCAGAGGAACTTTTCGCGAAGTTCTCTAGGCACGAGTTTTGAAATTGAAGAGTCGAATTTCTATGACACATTGTTAGTAATGTGGGAAATTTTGAGTCCTTTTTCAATTTGTCAAAACCGTTGAGCATTTGTCGACACCGGAGACACCGACAGTCATTCGCCAAATTCTAGGTCTTACCGACCTACTGTCATAGTTCATTTAGAACTCCTCACAAATTACAGAAACCCCTACGACATTGACCCAGCAAGGGGTGCCCTTTGATTGGGAAGTTAAGAAAGAAAAGGAACCTTTGGAATTCCAAGTGAGTGACCAAGTTCTTTAGGAGAACTCACTCTGGGAATGGCTTAATACGCTTTGTATCGCGTGGAAATCTAAATCGAATATAGTTAGGACCTCCGAGCTATCAGAATCGGTTCTGTGCCTCGCACAAACTAGACCTACTCCGCGAACTCAGTAACGTACATTATACTCTTAGCGTCTCGATCATGAAACCATACCTTTCTGTTAGGAATCTTGTAAGTCCACTCGTCGAGATCCTCGCCTTCGTATTAGAACCGTAGTGACCCTCGACTGAGAGGTCAAGCGGACGAAGTAACGCCGTCGCCAGTTAGTGAAGGTTCGTTGGACTGCCAACCGAGAAACCGATTTCACTTAGGAGCTCTAGAACCAATCGATTAGGACGTTTCCTCCCCACGACTCGATCATTCGTACCTACTTCCTTGCCTAAATTCTAATTTCGGGACGAAATTCCATTCAACAGGGGGATGATGTGACAACCCGAAATTTCCATTATGTACAAACCATTTGAAGCCAATAGAAGTAGATCAATTACAGTGAAAAATCAGACTTCGAGTATAAGTTTGGCAGTTTTTTAGGACATACATTTAAGGGGATATCAGGAGAGTGGATGCACTAGGGTTTAGTGCAACACTGTTATTCCAACAGTCTGTTATATTAGAAATCATTTCGGGAATATAAATATTTTTCTGCCAAAAATATCTCAAAACTATAAATAGAATTCTGAACCAAATTATGTCATTAGTTACATTTCCAACTAGAGAAAAGCCATTTTCTCTCTCACGGATCTTCGGGTTTTTATCCCAAATCGTGAGTACACTTCTCTAGTTGTCTTATAATGCTTATAATGTGCTTAATAACTTAGATTACATAGCAAATCTGTGAAATTCGGGAGTTTACCGCCCAAGAATGTTCTTGGAGAGTAAACTCCTATATGTGGCTTAAATGCTACCTAGTCTTTTCCCCATGTTAGGTAACTACCTTAGGCTTGTATTCTAGTGTGTATATGACTAGAAAACATCAAAATCGGATCAAGACCCCAAGATTTGGGAGTTTACCGCCCAAGAACACGCGGAGAGTAAACTCCATTTTAAGGGCCAAAAGTGTCCCAAAGTCCCTCAAAGCCTTAGAACTCAAAATAGAAGCCTTCATTACATATTTAGGACACCAAAATCAATTAGAAATCAAGGATGAAAAGTGAGTTCACGGCCAAGGGTGTTCCAGGGCCGTGAACTCCATGTTTAAGTGCCAAAATGCACTTAAAACCTTCCTTAAGCCAAGAGACTAATTTGGGCATGTACCTAAATGAGTTTGGGACTAGCTAACACACTTAGAACACCAAGAGTAAGGTGTTCACGGCCTAAACAGTTCTAGGGCCGTGAACACCATAAAATGGTGCCAAATGGTGCCATAAACTCTTCTTAAGCCTTGTACAATAGCCTTGTTTAGTTCGTACTTAATTTAGGGACTTGAAAACACCATAAACATCCTCCCAAGGGATTTTATGGCCATAAACTCCAAGGGAATATGGTCCCAGGGCCGTAAACTCCTAAAAGGAGTTATATTATGCCCTAAACTCTTCCATAGACCAAGCCATTAAGTAGAAATGCTTATTAGGGCCTTATAAAGCATCAAACATCAAATGGACACATAGGTATGAGTTCACGGCCGTAAACTCATGAGTTTACAACCGTAAACTCATTTGGTAGTGTTATTAGGGCCGTGAACTTCATGGTGGAGTTTTCCTTGAGCCCTACACACAATAGCTTCCCCTACAAACACTTAGATGCAATCCTAGAGGCTAATAACACTTGATAAAGGTGTTTAGCATGTCCTAGGGTGTCTTGACTTGTTTATTAGTTGTTTATAGACTAATTTGTTACATATATGTGAAATTATATGTTAACTAGCATCATAAGTGTGTTCAAGACTTCACTTGACACCTAGCAGTCCTACCTCTTCAGTTCATCCGTATCACCCACAACAGGTGAGTTCATACCCCTTAATCAACGTTTTAACTATTTTTAAATGTTTTATGGGGGGGATACAAGTAGAATCATGCTACTTATTATATCAATCACATGTGATTAATAAGAAGCATTCAAATGATTTAATACTCATTAGCCGTTTTACCAAACAGTTTCCTTCAAATGTTTTTCATAAACACTTTATGTGTTTAAAACTCCTTATTAAACTATTCATTTTACTCGGTATATTACATTTCAAACTTATTTACAATTGTGTTTCAAACAAATGTTTCTTTATACTAAACTGTTTTATCAAACCCATGCCTTCAAACTGTTTTATAGATTGACATCAATCCGATCTTTTCTTAAGACAATAATTATGTTCAAAGGTTTTATAAAACTTATTTATGCTTTTATATTATAAATTGCATGCTTCTATATGTATAGTTATATAAGAAATGTTTAGAAGACTTAGGAAGGCTATCCACCCTATTTCCTTTTCGCACTTGAGATGTGGTCTGGTGGGATATCGGGTACTCGTCCGAAGGTCGTTTAAATATTAGTTATATAACATATGTACATATATAGTCATAAAGGCCCTTCCAGTTCATCCCATGCCCTTGGGTAGCAAGGGTATACATCCATGTCCATACGTACCAGTTAGATTACTAGTAAACTACCATATGGGTAGTTTAGGAAGATACTAGAACGATTACTAGAACACAATATCATATTATGAGTCAGTTCATTCATGAGTCAATATTTACTACTATGAGAACATATACAACTATACTAGAGAAGAACATATACAACTATACTAGAGAAGAACATATACAACTATACTAGAAAGAGAACATATACAACAATACTAGAATGAGTACATTACTATATTTGCTAGGTAGAGAGCACATACATTACAGCTAGAACAGTTCATTACATTACATATACATGAATACGTTAACAATTGTGATCCACTGTATCGGAGCATGCCTTAAATGTCATGGACCGAGTTGTAGCCAGAATTCTCTTGTTGGGAGAGCGTGAGTTTGCGTATAGATCTATACTGGATTGACTATCCTACACCATGCTGCTATCTACAGCTAGACCTGCAAGTCTGCGGGTGCCAAACTTCATTCCGTTTTACGACCATTCGTATGTCGTTGTTACCAATCGATAGTATGGTACAATTAATCACATGATGCCTTAATATAAATCCGGTTTAAGGTAGTTAATACAACAGTAGTTCTTATAGCGCTATATTTTAGTACTACATTAATTTTTCTTGTACATATATTTAGTGATCATTTCACTTAACACTAAATGTAAAAACTATATTTTGTTAATGATAGTTACACTTGGGAAAATTACACACTTTTACATGAAACGAACATTTAGAACAGTTAATTCTTGGTAGAAGACTACATTGAGAACAGTTAGTTCTTGGTAGAAGACACACTTTACATAATAGTAGGAATCATAGGGATTTCTCGGGTTTTTCAAACATTTGTAGTTGTTTTACAAACATTTTTACACTTACAGTTCATATACATTTTAATACTTACAAATTCTTAAATACAAATTAAGACACTAAAATACTTATGATCTCACCAGCTTCAAAGCTGATACTCGCTTTCAAAATTACTTGTATCCTCAGGTCATCATAGACAGGTACCGATGCAAGGATTAAGGAAGATGGAGCTCGTTGAAGACTCCACTTTCATTTTGATTTATGCTTTAGTGTTTATCAAAATTTGACAGAACACGCTTGTATAATAATTATATTATTAATGCAATGGATGATGTTGTTGCTTGTTTACTACTTTACATTGTTGTGATACTGTACATGACGTCCTCCGCCCAGAACGTTTCCGCCGTTCTTGGTTTTGGGGTGTGACATGACACCTTATTGAAAGGTTCATTAGCCTCCCTCTGCCTCCCTTACCGTCCCCCTTGAGCTCAAAAAACCCTAATCGTGCCTACTCTCCATTTTTATGTGTTAAGAAGCTTGGAAGGTGGATTTTGTGAAGAGAGCTTGAAGTCTAAGGATCTTGGAGCAAGGAGATGCGTGTGGATCTAACTTATACTTCAACTTAGCAAAATCTTGAACGTAACAAGTCGTTACCTTGACTTCTCTCTAGCAAGATATCCACATGCAAAGGTTTAGGGCTATTTCTAGTTTGTTGTGGAGTTATTTCTGGATTTGGGCATGATCTTAAATTATAAATTCAGAGACTCCTCTAGCCCCTTATAGTCATAAAGTTCTAGTCTTTAGCAAGTTATGGCCTTCTCCTTACCTAGAACTTGTTCTTTGGCTTGGTTTTGGCATTTAAGACCTTGCACGCACGTAAAGTTTGCAATTTACATGGTAACTATGCCTTAGAAAACTAGATCTACAATTTGGAGCTTTGGGGTAGCTTAAAAACGTCTGAAAGAGAAATGGGCTGAAGGGACTCGATGAGTTGCAGGGTTACCTCGACGAGTCAGATGAGGATTGGTCGTTTTGGGTTTCTGCATGTACTCGACGAGTCAGTGAGATGACTCGACGAGTTATTTAAGGTTTTCCTGACCTTCAGACACCGCATGGACTTGACGAGTTGTATGGAAACTCAGCAAGTCAACTAGGGTTTTCACGATTTCTTGAGTTCTGGAAGAACTCAACGAATCAGTCGACTACACTTGACGATTTGGTTCAACATGGACCGGTGACCTTCACCGTTGACTTTGACTTTGACCAAGGGTTGACCAGTTTGACTTATCGGGGTATTTCTGTAATTTGGGAATTTATGAAAGTGGTTCATTGGTGGATGTAGGTGATTGAGTTTGGAGTTGTATTTGGGGAGTTTGACATTTATCATCCCGAGCTACTTGTGAGGTGAGTTCTTCTCACTATATCAACGAGGTCTAAGGCACCAATGTCAGCCCTTTCCAGATTTGTATCCGGGTTTATTGCATGTTGATATGCTAGTGACCTGTTAGGTTGGTATCCTGGTATATAGGATGATGTTATGCTAGTGACCTGTTAGGTCGGTATCCTGGTATATGGGATGATGCTACATTAGTGACATATTAGGTCGGTATCCTGGTATATAGGATGATGCTATGATTAGTGATTTGTTAGATCGGTTTGTCTGTTCTATATGCTACCGTATGATACTTATGTGCACATGATTATTTGATTTTGGGGTTGGGTTGAGGCGGGCCTGCTTTATGTTGAAGGCCAACATACCCAGGGCGAACCGGATAGGTTGTAGATCCGGGAGGGTATACTAGTTAGGCCGAAGGCCCGACGAGCGGTCCGGATAGGTTGAGGGCTCTGATAGGCGATCCAGACGTGCCGATGGCTCAGAGAGCGGTCCAGATAGACTGATGGCCCTGCGAGGCAGTCCAGTCAGGCTGATGGCTCATTATGCATGTTGTTTGCTTATATGATATGATTATAATTGTATGGCGTTGGTATTTTGGGGGAAATCACTAAGCTTCGGGCTTACAATTGTTGATTTTTTTTCAGGTACTTTTGATGATCGCGGGAACGCGAAGGCGTGATTGTGCACCTCCTTATATTTTTATTATTTGATTATAAGATACTCTGACATTTTACCATTTTGAAAACAAATTTGTAATGATTATTGGTTTTTGAATGTTTTAAATAGTTTTAAATTTGCATGATTTTTATGGGTGTTACAAACGAACTTGTGTGCTTCTTGTAGCAAAGAGCTTGATTGCTCATTATAGAAATGAAACTTGTTTATTCGTTTTTGTAACAAACTTTATTTCCCATGAGAATAAGAACATTGCATCTCCAATAACCCTTTAGGTTTATTGTGATTTTCTTAAAAAACCTCATCTCTCTTAAAGTTCCATTTGCTAGTTGGTGTCTTGGGTGTGATTATACTAGAAGGATTCTTGGTTTGGATCTTTATCATCCAAAGCAAAGTGGTTGTGACAAGATCTCAATCGAGAAATCAAGAAGATCAAGAGGTTAGTATTTTAAAAGTTTTAAAGTAGGTTGCTATAATAGTTAAACCTAGATGCATAAGATACATATACACATAGGGTTTATTTTGTTTTTTTTTTTTTTGCTACACAAACTAGTGTGTATAGAGTGTAATAAAACCCACCAATACATATATGGATAGTGATTCTCCTTGAAGAACAACTTGTTTACCATTAACTTGGAAAGAGAGTTGTAGGATCGAATAGTCTAATGTTATTGGATCTACTGAAATTAACCAAGCGTTACCAAGGACTATGTCGGCCCATTCAACATGTAACACAAAAATGGGACAGTAAAGGGCGTTTGTTGGAGTGGTAATTTAACACTGCAACATAAGTCGTTGCAATGCAAAAAATTCGCCAATTCTGATCATTATAGGTAATGATTTGACGGTTGTAATGGGGCTGAGAAGGAATAATGCCACTCTTGGTTGTATAATGTCATCGGTACTCCCACAATCGATGGGGAAGGAAGTCGGGTGACCGGAAATGTACCTGGTAATTTGGAGTGCTCGTGGTGATTGAAGACCCAATAGGGCGGTGAGGAAAGATATAGGAACTATTTATATCATGGATGGGAATATTTTTGGTGTTTGTCACGTTTGAAAGAATGATTTCATCTTTTGTTTCCAAGGTGTCAAAATAAAGGTAAGAGTCAAATATTTGTTTTGTTAGTTGATCATTGTTATCAACGGCGAGGAGAAATTGAGAGATATATTTATAGCCCATGTGATAATTTTTTGGTCATCTGAAACAAATTCGGTCGAGCGTCGCTTTTATAGTGCATTTAGGAGAGGTTTGTGATGGAAATGATAAGTTTAGATGCGAGATAAGGTTGGTAAGGGTGGAGGTATGGCAGTGGTAAGATAAGAGGTTAGTGGTGGGAGGTGGTAAGGTGGTAAGTGGTGATATTGGAATAGTAGATGGGTGGGTTGTTAGAGTAGCTCGAGGGCGAAACGTTGGTCATTAAGTTTGTCTTCTATTAGTTTGAAGAGTCTGATGGTCTAGGGAATGATGGTGGGGCGAAGGATGGTGATTTCTTGTTGTATATTGCGACGTAACCCTCCAATAAAACAATTGAGAATAACGTATTATGGGAGACAATTTACACACTTGCTAAGACGTTCAAATTATGTTTGATAAGCGAAGATCGTGGTTGTTTACCGGTGTTTGAAAGTATCCCATGTCGTTAGCAGCTTGTCGTAGATAGAGGGCCTAAAATGGGTTTCTAGAGCACGTATGAAAGTATCCCATTTCTTTAGCAGCTTTTTCTTGTGGATGTATTTGTACCAACTTAGGGTGTCACCGGGTTATTGGATCACAAGGTAAGTGGAATGTTGTCATGGTGGGAAATTTTTATAGAATGTGGAGTAGTGGTTTGCTCGGGATAACGGGTCAAAGGGTTTGGAACCGTCAAATGTGGGAAGGGCTTGTTTAGGGGCCAAATTTGGCTATTGTAATCGTCATGTTTTCTTTCATTTTTGATGTTTGGTTTGAAAGAAGATGAAGTTGCATCAAATTTGGTGTGGGTGGCGATGGCTGATATGTTTCGGCCATATTGTTATGCTAATTGTTTGAGAATGATGTCTAATTGGGAATGGGATTCAAATTGGTATATAGAATATTATGTGTTGATGGCGGATTGAGAGATGAGTTTGGAGATAGAATCGACCATGATGGTCAGTTGCGAGTGATAGAAGGTCGATATTGGGAGGTATTATGAGAGGTGGTGAAAGCACAGACCGTTTCTAGAAACCGGTCTCCAAGAAGAAGGGGTGAGCAAGCAGAGCAATTTTCCGTTGATTAAACTCATCAAATGCAATACAACTTATAAAGTAAAATAATAACACTGCCTACTTATCTTTAGGAGAAAGATAAGGAAACTGCAAACATGTTGTACTTGTCCTAGAAAAAAAAAGGAAACGTGAATGCAACAATAGGAGAAGACCAGGTCTTCCTAGTCTCATAGATTTCTTATTAGATTGAGGTTAAGTAGATTCAATAATTTTATAGCGGGCCTGAAGCTTTATGGTTCCTGTGGGTCATCCCCTTGGAGTGGGCTGTTCTTGTGGGCTTGTGATCGTATCACATTGCCATTAATTTCAAATATTATGGTTAAAAAGGTAAAGGTTTGAGTGCACGATTATTTTATGATCTCCGTGTATAGATGTCTAAAGCTTCCTCACTTGCTTAATTAAGTTCTATAAGAATAAAATATGAATGCATCTTCGTTAGCTGTTAATTTGAATGTTATATTTGTATTTTATGATCAAGTAATAAAAAAAGAAAAAATTTAATTAAAACCATAGATTGATCAAATGGGTCTAGCCCAACGCAGATCATCCAAATATTTTCAAATGCATAAACTTTATGAATTGCGTACTTCAAAGAAAAACAGTAACCAACTTTTACAATTGTTATATCTATGTCAATCAAACATTTAAAATTCTAACTGCTCAATTTCCAATTTTGTTCCACTGTTTTGGACATTTTGCATCGTTTTATTGGAAATCAGTTATTTGAGTTATAATGGGTAATCAATACATAGTAAACCAATTTCTAATTGTTTCATTTAGGTTATTGAAAAGTTTTAAGATGTTTATCGGAAAATATAAAAAATTGGAGTTTTTGACAAAAATGATGTTTTTGAAAAAAATATTTACCATATAGGTGTAGTTTTAAAAATATTTACCGTAGTTTCAATAATTTAATAGTTTTAAAAAAAAAAAATTCTTTTTACTGTTTTTACTATACTCTTTTGACTTTCTTTTTGAACATTTCGTTATTATTAATTTTTTTATTAATGTTTATCAAGTTATTCCGACTTATTTTTTATTTTCTTTTGTATTTTGTAAAAGGCAATTGTTGGTTTTGTTCTAAAAACATTATACCAACAATTTTTTAAATCTAAACCAAAACATTAAGGAAAAACGATTTTAAAACTAAACTATTTAATTTAAATTGATGTGGTACATGGTAGTAGGGGTGAGCGTGGTGCGGTTCGGTGCGGTTTTTGGCTAAAACCGAACCGAAAACCGCAACTTCGGTTCTTTGAAGTTTAGAAACCGCACCGTTCGGTTTGTATGCGGTTCGGTTTTTGCGGTTTTTAATGCGGTTTTTTGCGGTGTGGTTTTTTTTGCGGTTTTTTGTCGGTTTTTTTATTTGGTTTTGTTTTGTCTTTTTACTAAAACTTAGGTAAGTCAACGAGTTACTTTGATTCGGATGATGAGTGTTAATCATTTCTTAAGAAACTTTATATAGATATGTGTCGATACCACTACTTATCGGTTTGAACTCAAATGATATAACCACTCATTCAACATGCTTCTAATGCGTGAATATCATACGAATTAAATATAATATTTGTTTCGCAGGTACATGAGATAACATCAATTAATGTATTCGTAAAAATGATACTATCATCACTAATACTCTTCGTATTCATATGTTAAAAAATATAATAAACATTATTTGTTCTTGTAAATATACTATATATATGGCTAAAAAATATAATCATACTCTGATAAGATAGATATTTATATTTATAAAGTTTTTAATTGATGAGTTCTTCATTCTTACAAATATCAATACTTAATATATATATATATATATATATATATATATATATATATATATATATATATATATATATATCGGTGCGGTTCGGTTTTTTGCGGTTTTTGCAAGGCTAGAAAACCGCACCGCACCATCGGTTTTCATTTCGGTTTCGGTTTATATGGTTTTTTCGGTTTTTTTAGTTTGGGGTTCGGTTTTTGCTCACCCCTACATGTTAGTTTTAAATATACACATGTGTATTTTGGATAAAGGAAACAAAAAATACCCAATTGTTTTCTTTTTGTGAAAACTAATTTTTTTCTCTCTAGTGCGGTTTTATGTAAAGAAACTAAAGAAAAACACATTTTTTTTTCCTTTTGTCGCTGTTGACCGAAGAGAAATTTTTTTTTCCTTAATACTTCCATTTAAATTATATACAGAAAAACATATTTGAAGGGAAAAAATATTTTTTCCTTATATTTCCATTAAGATTATATGCATATAAAACATTTTTCAAGAATTTATATGTACGTTGTACATAATTTTTTTTTATTTAATTTACATAAAATAATACCTCATAAAAATATTATTGCAAAAAGTTAAAAAGAAAACTAAAAAAAGTATATTAGAAAAATGGTCAAAAATTAAACCATACCTATTTGGTAAATATTTTCAAAACTATACCCATTCGATAAATATTTTTTTCAAAAACACCATTTTTGTCAAAAACTAACCATTCATTATCTTTACTGTTTTTTGTTGCATGCATAGATTCATAAGCTTTTATTTCTGTGTGATGGTTTTTAAAAGCCAGGCTGTTATGTATATCGGTTATAAACTTATGTAAAAATATATTTTTAAGTACAGCTTGATATGAGGAATACCGCAACAAGGTCGTATAAATGTAAGTAATTATTTTGATTTCTTTTGCATTTTGATATGAAATTGCAAATTTAACATTTAATCTTGGCGAGATAATAATTTATTAACAATGAGCATGAATGAAAAAGTGGGGTATTTGGTTTTAAAGGCACTATATATTTATTATATATTATCAATGTCCTTAATTGATGAGTAGCCATTGCATATCATTCATTTCAAAAAGACAACACTTCAAAAATGGTCATTGTAGTTTTCAAAAATATCAAGTTTAGTCCCTAAGTTCAAAAAACCTCACAGATGGTCCCTGTGGTTTCAAAATTTTTAACAAATGGTCATTTTCGCTAACACCGTTAACATTTAACCGTTAAGTGAAGGGCATTTCAGTCATTTTACCACCACAGGGACCATTTATGAAGTTTGCCTGAATTTAAAATATATATATATATATATATATATATATATATATATATATATATATATATATATATATAATTATTTAATATTAAAGGGCCCCACCCTCTCTCTCTCTCTCTCTCTCAAGCGATGCATAAACTACCTCATGGACTGAGCAACCGACGAGGCTTCCAATCTGTGCAGCATTGAGTAAACAAGGTCACCAGTTTCTTACATCAGTCGCTACAATCGACGATCCGGCAACCACCGCTTGGCTGATTCAGAAATTCGTCTCTTCATCCTCTAAATCCGTAGCTCTCGACACCATCTCTCACCTCGTTGCTCCGATCAACACCTCATTCTCTCGTCTCTCTCCTCTCGCATTCCCTATAAGTCGACTCTCTCAATCGATATGTTATCTATTTACTCAATCTAGTGACAGTTTGATGTCAATTTTCTGCAATTCGTATTCGAACAAAAAAGTTGAAAGGGTGGATTCATAATCGGAATTGTTATATGTAATTTTGTAGTTATACTACGAGATTAATAAAGCATCATGGTTCAATTGGAACGCTAAGCTTATAGCCGATGTGATTGCTTCACTCTACAATCATTAGCGATTTAACGAGGCACAAACCCTAATTTCAGAAGTGGAAACAAAATTAGGGAGTAAAGAACGCGATATCTGTAACTTCTATTGTAACCTAATGGATTCTCACTCGAAGCACCAATCGAAGCAAGGAATACTTGATTCCTATGAACGTATCAAACAACTTCCTTCACATTCTTCAAACCCACCCTCATCATTGTTACTTCTATTTCCACTGTCCTTGATATGGTTTTCGTTGGAACCTCAAAGTTTCATAGGGAGAAAGAGACGTGAAAGTGACAAAGAAGGGTGAAGGAGATGAGAGGCAAAGATTTGGGTGTTGTGGGATGGTAGGCTGAAAATGTGATTTGATGAAGAATCTCATGAAGAAGATAAAATGCAGAACCTGTAAATCATTTCACTTCAAAACTAGAAATCAAAAGCCCATCAAGAGTCTGAAAATCATGAAGATCATTAAGAATCTGGGTTTGTTCTTTATCGATAACCCAACTAGAAGAAAGAAGAGACAGTATATAAATTCACAGAAGAAATTATTGGTCGTATGCTTCTTCGAATTGACTTCCCTGTCATTAATGTTTGTTACCATAGATGCTAGCTTCGATTGACGAAAAGGAAAGAAGAAAATAGATGAGGAAATGGGGAAGTAGAAGTGTAGGTATGGTGGAAGCCATGGTTTTGATTTTTAAGTGTGAGGGTGTGCAACCGAGAGAGAGAGAGAGAGAGAGAGAGAGAGAGAGAGAGAGAGAGAGAGAGAGAGAGAGAAAGAAAGAGAGAGAGAGAGAGAGAGACCCTTGCATATTAAATTTTTTTATTTATTTATTTTAAAAAAAAGTAACTGAAAACCTCATAAATGGTCCCTGTATAGTGAAATACCCAAAATGTCCCTGACTTAACGGTTAAATGTTGACGGTGTTAGTGAAAAGGACCATTTGTTAAAAGTTTTAAAACCACAGGGACCATCTGTGAGGTTTTTTAAACTTAAGGACTAAACTTGATATTTTTGAAAACCACAGAGACCATTTTTGAAGTTTTGTCTTTCAGAAATTTTCAACATTTGACGTTTTTCTATAGAGTAGACTTCGGTCCAATAAAAGCATCCGGCTTCAATTCCATCATTTTATAATCGTACTAAAAACCAATAATAATATCCTTTATAAAATCACATTGCAGTACTTGTTAATTACACGTGTAAGATAAACAATGGTGGGACTCACCAGATCGACAAAACCAAGAGAAGAATATATCTATTATTAAAAAACATTGAAAAATATGTTTTAAATTATTAGCCAATGTGTCGTGTATACATTTTATACGATTAATGATCTTCTTTTCAGTTGCAAATCAATGTTTTGTTTAGTAAACTGTTCACATGCTCATTAGTCATATATTATATTGGGCCTATATAACTACGACCTCTACAATTGTCTTTTAATATTAAAACTTTAAACTTTTTGTCGGACTCACTTAACACCATCAACCACCCATCTAAGTCGAACGATCATTATACTTAATTAGCGCTTAATATAAATAAACACACACTTAGTGTAATAATTCCCGTATAGGACAAGGAAACCCTACCGAGTTGCCTACAAAGATTCCCATTAATGTATCTCACTTCACGTGCTGCACCTTTTTTACCGGCTGAAAAAGAACAAGTTTATTTCATATTAAAAACACATTTTAATTTTCCATTTAGACACTCTATTTGATTTTTAAATTTTTTTTCTTGGTTAAATTTGCATTGTTTTTTGAAAAAGTAAATTATAGATAGTTTATTATAGGTTGACTTTTAATAAAAGTGTTTATAGGGTGTCAAATGGGTGTCAATTTAGCAACACCCATTTCATCCTCTCATATGGTTGGATTAACGCAACATTGAGTTACTTGATGGCGTCTATTTTGGTCAAAAGTGCATTTAGTTGCGAGTCTAGAATGTAAAATCATATCGTTTACTTTTTGAATGAAACAGATAAAAAATAAAATGAAAAAAAATTTAGTTACGGGTCTGAGTCGGATCATATAAGCAAAAACATGTTGTGGAAACTTATAGTTTTGAGGTTGAAAATGTCATTTTTGCAAGTATTCTCTTCAAATTTCTTATTTCATAATTTGTAATTTACAAACAACAATCAAAATATCGAATAACCAAACAAACGAACAACAATCAAATAATCAATTCACATTGAAACAATAAAAAAAACCTAATATAAAATCATAGAAAAATTAAATTTTATGTTGTAGAATCATTGAACAATTCACAAATCACATTTGAATATTCACTATTAGTAAAAAGTAAAGAAAAAAAATCTACTGTGTAATCGATTTCTCATATTCATAATTCATTATAAACAAATATTTAATAATAATAATATCATAAAGGAAGAAAGATTCAATGAAACAATAAGTTAGAAAAAAACCTTACTTTTAATGAAATTTGATTTGTAAATACAATTCTTAGGTCATATAGTTAACCAGGAATGCATTATGGTTGACCCAGCAAAGATAGAAGTTGTGATGAAATGCTGACACCAAAGAGTCCCACTGAAATTCGTAGTTTTGTGGGATGGGCGAGTTACTATAGAAGATTCATGCATAACTTTTCTTCTATCGCAACTCCATTAACAACCCTGACCAAAAAGGGAGTTGACCATACGTGGAGTGATGCTTCTAAGATTGGATTGAGATGTATCCTTACCCAACGAGACAAACTAGTAGCTTACGCCTCGAGACAGTTGAAGCCTCATGAGCAGGATTATCCGACTCATGATCTAGAGCTTGCAGTATTGGTTTTTGCCTTAAAGATATGGAGATATTATCTTTACGGAACCAAATACAAACTCTATACGGATCATAAAAGTCTTCAATATCTCTTTGCTCGGAAAGAATTGAACATGAGACAAAGGCGATGAATAGAGCAACTCAAAGACTACGATCGTGAGATACTTTACCACTCAGGTAAAGAAAATATCATAGCCGACACCTTAAGTAGAAAGGTGATTCTTGAAGGAAAAAGAGCTAGATTTTTGAAGATTGAAGTGATCTCAATGATTGTGGAAAAGATCAAGGAAGCTCAGAAAAGGGCTCTGGTAGAAGGAGATAAGAAGGAAGAATGTCTAGGAAATACGTTTGTATTTGAAGAAGATAAGCAAGGGTTGAAGACGCTTAAGAATCGCATTTGGGTGCCTAGTTTGGGTGGTATATGAGATCTTATTATGAAATAATCTCATAAGATCATGTATTCTATACACCCAAGCAACACCAAAATGTACTTGGACTTAAAACCCTATTGCTGGTGGCCGACAATGAAGATCGATGTGGCAACTTTCATAGCAGAGTACGCAGCATGTGCAAGAGTAAAGAAAAAACATCAAAAGCCATATGGGGATTTAGAACACTTACCGACACCCATAAGTAAATAGGATGATGTTACCATGGATTTTATAACAAAATTGCCAAAGAAAAAGAAAGGTCACGACATTATATAGTTTGTAGTTGACCGACTTACGAAAAGTGGACATTTCATAGCCGCACGAGAGAATTGGTCTATGGAGAAGTTGGCTAAGACCTACGTAGAGGAAATCGTCTAGATCCATGGAATACCCTTATCTATAGTGTCAGATAGGGATAGTCGATTCACTTCCAGACTCTGGAAGAGTTTGCAGGAAGCTATGGGCACGGAGTTGTGTTTAAGTACTGCCTATCATCCACAAACGAACGGATAGAGTGAGAAAACCATCCAAACTTTGGAAGATATGTTTTCGGGCATGTGTCTTAGATTTTCCTAGTATCTTGGATGACCATAGTTATCACTCCAGCATCAAAATGCTCCTTACGAAGCATTGTACGAAAGGAAGTGACATACACCATCATGTTGGTTGGAAGTATGAGAGAAAAACTTTGCAGGTCCTGAGTTAGTACACCAGACCGGCAACACGCTAAGATTTGCCGAAGAAAGGATGCTAGCTTCTTAAAGTCGTCAGAAAATTTACGCAAATAAGAAGCTACAACCAATAACATTTGATGTGGGTGATCAAGTGTTACTTAAAGTCTCACCACGGAAGGGACTTACTGGATTTGGAAAGCATGGGAAGTTGAGTCCTCATTTTATAGGACCATTCAAAGTACTTCAAAGGATAGGGAATCAAGCCTACACACTAGAATTAGCCAACAAACTGCGAGGTATCCATAATACATCTCATGTTTGTTATTTGAGGAAGCACTCGGGAGAAGAAATTGATATGCCCTGTGCGTGCATCCAAAGAAATCAACCTATAAATAGCAGCTCATTCCTTCATTTCTCCTCACACCATTCGATCAATTTCTATCTGAAACTTTCGTTATTTAGCCCATTTTTCCTTCGTTTCTATTCTACGGCGAGTCCCTGCAACGCACCTGAGTACTCATCTGAGTAGTAGCCTTTAAGTAGGAGATCCTGAGTCAGCATTTTGCCCATGTATATACCAGTTCTCGTCAATAGTACTCTGTAAGTGAATTACACTTACTCAACTTCTGTGTAATTTATAATGATAAGTTATAAGTCGTTACTAGGAGCTTATAAGTTAGATTTATCAATGATTCCAAGTCATTATGCTGCTTGATCCACTTACGTGAGTGATATCGAGGCTAGATTTAATGAGGTGTTTAAAGTGGGATTTCCGAACAGTATACTCTATATACCAAACAAACCTACCTCTGATATGATCCTACCTGGCTATTACTTTTTTAGATCTTGAAGTAGAATTTGGGAACGTTGAGGAATCTAAAACCATAGGATAAGAGACTAAGACTTAGCATTATGTACATTTAGGTCTTTTGGGAAAGGTGTAAGGCGAATGTCTACCCGATGCACCAATCACCAGAAACTTTTGTCAGGTGAGTGCGTAATTATTATGAAGATGATAATCTAAGTTAAAAGTATTATTTATATGAGACATTAAATTCTTGCCTATATTATCTGTGTTATATGCTATTTTTATAATTAGGATAATACTATTGGATTAGAAACTGTATTGGAAATCGATTGCCTTAAATATAAGACTGGCATTCGGTTTAAGAATAAGTCTTTTCAAGAATACGTAGTTATGATTAGGTTGGATATCGATTAGGTCTAATGTTTGGGGTAGATGGTGTGTGATCAAAGAGGAGTGTTTCTCCTCTTTCTTGGATGACTATTAATGGTGGGTCCAGATCAGACAACTAACAAGTATGTATGAGTCATCAACCAAAGTATATGACAACACTTGACTATTCTAGGCGGTCTAGTGAATTACGTTGCTAACATGGACTTATAACCCATGGACATAGATAAAATGGGATACCATTTTTATCAAATTTTTGAACATTGGTTGCCTTATAAGTCTTACACTATCCAAGGACACCCAAGCCGTGTAGTCAAATAACTGCTCAAACAATTCATCGGGTTGGGTGATTCCTCCAGGTAATCGTTGCATTAGGATCTATGAGGATCGGTTGGGTTGGGTAGTTGGTCTTAGGTCAAGATTTATTATATATATAATTTTCACATCGTTGGTTGCAGGAATGATATTATTTATCATTAAGTTATTATGAACTTGACAACCCTATGTATCTTACCAGGTTTTCCCAAACCCGACCCACTTATTTTTATGAATCACAGGTAGTGGAACCAAGGCTGCAGTAGTATAGTTAAGATGTTGAGTGGAATGAAGAGACGTGCATGTAATAAGTTGTTTCAAGACCTTTTAGTATTTACGCTATAACGTATGTTTGGATATGAACGAATGACATACTCAAGGTTTTTAATAAAATAACTTTTGTTATATTAAAATTGTTTTATTTAACCAAGAATTTACACATCTCAATTTATAAAGCATAAACAAATGTTTTAATTGGTTCTGAAAAATAAGGGATGTCACACATGTATATGTTTGGGATAGCTGTGATTTATATCATTTAACTCGGTGAAAAAAGTACTGAAATACAACATATCCCAAAATAACTCTAGAAGTTTCTCCTACATCCACGAGGCAATCATTATCACTTTCCTCTAGGTTATCAGCAACTTTAGAATTCACAAATTTCACAACAACTTCAAATCTCACATGATGTTGGTATATGAGGTACAACTTCTATCATACATATGGATCATTCAACGTAAAGGAAAACAAGAACTCTTAGAAGGATTGGTAGATGTTGCAACACATTAAAAAAATGCAAGGCAATGGTGACTCCAAAATTCAAAATCGCATGTGTGCAACTTAATTAATATAACCAAAATTAATCTGTTTCAGTAGTTCGATTATTGGATTGGATTATCAATAACATTATTTATGTCAGTTATAGTATTATTTTTAATATCAAAAATTAAACATACCTTAAACAAACAGGTCAATTTTCTACAGATTTACATAAATTTTCATATTTTAAAAAATATTTATACTCATCTATTGCTAATACTTTTACATAACAATATGTACACAAACAACAAAAATAATATCATACTCTAATAAAAGTGTACAATAATGTCACATGACATCTCTTTAGCCTCTCTAGAAGTTCTTTTTCCACCTAATATTTTACAAAGTGAAGTACGTACTTTGTCCTTCTCTTTTATATTCTCGCTTAATTCTTAGTATCTTTCCTTTGGTAATCCTTTACCTATTAGAATTTGATGGACTAGGAAAGAATTAAAGAACTTAATCAAGCCCCAATCAAGGCGGCAATAAGAGTGATTTAAAAAATGCATGCCTAATCTTTCTTCCTGGTAAACTCAATTGTATGTTTATTTCTAGGAATCGGAAGAAGGAAAGGAGACGGGAATCATGGAGACACAGTATTATCATGCATGCATACTTAATTCCATAACTGTAATACAAAATTGTTTACAATTTTAGAAGGTCGAGGACAGGGGATCACTGAGGTAATTTCAGATTCCTTGTAATCTTTCCTATATCTAAAACATTTTTTGGTTAGTGATATTTGAATTCTGAATTTCACATTTGTATCTATGCTTCAATATTTGTTTCCAGACATAGTGTTTTTGAGATCTAAGTTATGAGTTTCTCTTTAAGGACCATAATTTCTCTCATTTTTTTTTATCTTATGTTAAAATTGAATGATTTTATTAGTTATTATGAATGTTTTATGTTTTATAAATTATAGATATGCATTCTCCATACAGTAATACTCGTTGTTTAATTATATGTTTTAAAAACCAAAAGATATAAAGAAATGAAACGTTCTTTTCATATGTAATTGAGAATTTGTGAATTATGCTTCAGGGAAAGCTATTGAACTAATTTTCACAATTTCCAAAAGACTAATTTTTCTTCAAATTGTGCTACCCGTGTTAACAGAAAGCAAGTTGTTAAATTAAGTTTGATTGCCATTTGATTATAAGAACTAAACATAATCAAAATTCAAATGCAAAATATTAGCTTAATTTTTTTCTCTAGAAATATCAATGTGAACACCCTTTTAATCAATACCATGTCACTTTTGAAATATGTATAACTTAAATAGTATCCGTTTAAAAAAGTTTGGAACACTTAAAAACTATTTCAAATTCAATGTGGTGGAATCAATTTGGATGAACTTTGGCTTTTATCTCTTTGAATGATATTGATATTATTTGACGAGAATAATGCTCTATGGAGAACATCCAACCTTGAGTTTTTGTTTATGCTATTTGTTTAGTGCTTTCATTTTGTATTTAGTTTTTTGAATCAACTATATTTTTTTTCTTTTTGTATTTGGAAGGTTGTGAAAGCTAATATGAAAAAGGTATGAAGAAGTTCCTTGCATTAAAGAGTTGTGTGCTGATACATTAAAGTATGATATTATGATAGTTAAAGCATTTGGTTTCTTTTTGATGGGCCTTGCTTGAGGTCGTGCATTTGAGTCGTAGGACTCAAGAAGGAAATGATTGTTACGATCGGGTTAAGGATTGCAGCTGGAAGTGGAGTGGTTGGTAGATGGATTGGAATGTCGGTATATATGGCGAGGATTATGTCCTGATAGTATTCCTAGAATGAGTGAGCAGGCTTGTGACTTTCAGAGTTGGGATGTAAACCCAACATGGGGGCTAGTTGGATGCGGTGTTTGGCAGCAGTGTGACAACGTGGGAATACATAGGAGGATTGATGTGGTATGAATTCATAGTGATGCGATCAAGGGTCTGTTTTCCTTAGATATAGGCAGGTCAGGTACCAAATTGATGGTTAGGATTGCAGGTAAGGAGTGTAAGTTTTGGATAGTAAGTTTATGTTTTGCTTATGCATTTGCATGAAATCCTTAATGTTAAAGGTATTTTTTATTGGAAAATTTTCTGAGGTATTCATCTGAAATTCAGAATCTCTTAGGGTTTGCTTGGTTCTTATCTGGAAGATCATCTTGTGTGTTATACATTCCAAGAGTCAAGGATGCTTTATACCTAGTTGATCCGGTTTGAGATATGGTTTGGTTACAACACCAGTGAGTGGTAGTTTGAACCCTAAATGGAGGAGAACTAGGTATTCAGCTTGGAGGATCATCGATCTGTTTGAGTTTATTGTGTCAGAAGAATGGTTCATAGGATTTGCGGTACGAGTATGAGGGATTTTGGTTTAAGACATGGTCAAGTCAGGGGTGTAGAGCAAGTTGCTATCAGATGTATATTTCAAGGAAATACACGCGTTGTCTCATAGTAGGAAGTACTTGGTCAAGGAGCTTGTTATAGCCATTGGTTCCTTTTTTGGGATGCCAATGAATAGATGAGAAGGTGCTAGGATCGCTCAGTTTGAGTATCGATTGTTGATAGTTTTGTTAGCCTGTTACATTGCTTGATATCTATAGTCTAGGATGGGTAACTACAGATCGGTCGATTAGCTTCAAAGTTTGGTATATTTTGTCCCATATGGGTTTGTGCAGTAGTATATCGGGTCATGGGATTTATTTTCTATGCATCCTTGATCGTTGGTCATTTCGTTCATCATCTATAAGGCAGAGGTTCTTTGAAAGTTTCGAGTTGTGTCAGTTGAAGTTCAATGGAGGCATCAACCTATTGTCAAGTTCCGTATGTTTTTATTTTCTATGGTCTCTGGGTATGCTTACCCTCAATTGTGGTGTGGAATTTTGGTTCATATCAGGCTCAAGTTTGGTAGTTATCCTTGCTTATTGCGGATGTTGGGGAAACGTTCTTCAACTTTCTAGGTGTGACTTTGATTTACGAAGAATCTAATCTTGACATGTTGTATCGGTAGGATTTGTAATGGGATTGATCCGACTAAAGTTTTGGTAGCATTTGTAGATCACCTTGGAAGTCTTTTCGAGCTAGTTACGTATTGATGGAATTTGTTCAGTTTCAACCAAGTTATGGGATCTAGTTCAATCATTCATAAGGAGGTTTCTGATAATGGTTGAGGATCATCATTTTAGCAGTTCTACTGACACTTCACATTTTGGGTAAGGTTGTGAGGAAGAAGGAATGCAACTGATCTAAAGATGGTTATGTGCTTCCCTTTGGGGATGTATATTGTGGTAGCTCATCAAACGTTGTCATGAGGAGATGCATATGGACTGAGTAAGATAGCTTGAGAACACCTGGTCCGAATTTATTGGTACGGTTCTTAATTGGTTTGTAGCCCTTGAATTGGAGAAGATTACAACAACCTATCTCGTTCGTTGGTTGGGTGTGGCCATATTTTCGTATGATTTTGCATTGGTAGCAGCCTAGGCTGTGCAAGGTATTGTGCGTGATAAAGGGCAATGGTCTGGGTTGTGTTTGATTAGCGTCTAAAGGAAGAATGGGCTTTTTGCAAGACAGCGGGTTGATGGTTGAGCACCTTTAGACTCAGTAGTCATTTGGTTGAGATACTTAGGTCTCGGATTGTTAGTCTTATTGGCATGGTTAGATGCAGTGCGTTATTCTTGGGAGTTGGGAGACTCGATGAACAGTTGGTTTGGATCATGTGGTAAGGGAAAGTTATTTAGAATGATATATTATTTATGCACTGGAAGATAGTTAATGAATTGTTGCTATGGTGGACCCCATCTTCTTGTGGGCTGCATATTAGGAGTTTGCTTTCCGATGTGAGGAGTTGGTTCTGAAATCTTGAGTGATTTGTCAGGATGAGGTACACAAGAGCTGATAAAGGATTTTGATGCAATGTGCGAACTCTTGGATTGACCATCATTATGCCTGTGGGGGTAGTGGATTGGTGACAACTTGTCAGGAAGTCAAGAGTATATTTAAAGTTTTTGGACATAATTCGTGATCAAAATGCTTTGAGTATCCATTCAGCATGTTTTGGTGGTGTCCCTAGTCAAGGACCTAGGGCTAGGTTCGAGGAATGAAGGATCATTAGTCTTAGGGTAAGGTTTTCGAGAATAAACTGATGTGTTCTCGGTTTCGGGAAGTATAGTGGTATGAATGGTTTGTGTTTTTAATGTTGAGAGTTCCCGGTTTGTGTCATTTTCTCTGGAAGTTGGGGCATGCAGTTAGGGAGAAAAAGAAATTGTTGTTTTTGAGCATTTTTAAGTAATTAGGTTGCTAGTTGGCAGTTGGGGGTTTCCGAGTGGTCTCTCGAGTGTTATTTATAAGATGACTTGATTCTGAAATGGTTAGAGGGGGTTTATGGAAAATTTTGGTGTTGTTTTTGAAATCATAACCGAGAAAGATTTCAAGGATGATATCCAATTTAAGTGGGGGAGAATTGTAACATCCTGTTTCCTGCCATTTCTTAGCCGTGGACTGGAAGTCGATTGTGTAAGGTGTTGGGCCTTCAGGAGGCAAATTTTAGTCCTTATAGAAGGAGGTAATGATATTTAAGAGAATTTAACCTTGAATTGTGTTCTAGGCCGAAGGGTAGTAAAGGAAAACTCAAAGGCCAGGTCCTTGCCTAAGATATGGATTATTTTTGTGAAGTTATTAGTCCAGGATATTTAGATAATATTGTAGAGCTCTTCAACACCTTTCCGTGGATATAAGGAATGTCAAAAACGGAGTTGGAATGAAGAAGTTATGACCTTTTGAAGTTATGGCGGTTTTGGGTTGAGTTGCGTATGCTGGGCTGACTCAACGCATACTCTGGGTGTACTAGGGAATCTGTAACGACCAAAATTTTCAATCAATTTAAAACATTTTATTTCATTCAAAAACCATTAAGTTCATACATATTGATTTCAAAATAGTTTAAACATCAGAGTATCCCCTAGAACCACATCACATAGATCATAAAATATGAGGAGCAGTACGATCATGCCTTCGCCTTGCCACGATCTCTTGAAGTACTTGAAACAATACACTGAACTGGTCCACCCAGTCGGCCTGGTCCACTCTCCGAGCCTCGGCACGTCTGGTCCGCCCTCTTGGGGCCTTCAACCTGTCTGGACCGCTCACTGGGCCTTCGGATTATGCGGTCCACCCTAGGTATGTTGGCCTACAGTACAAGGCAGGACCCACCTCAACCCAACCCCCATCAAAGAACCATATGTACATAAAAACAATTAATCACATAACAAATCCTTAACCAAACAAACAATCTAACCGATCACATAGCATATCAACATCTTGTTGGGTTTTGAGCATTCTAACACTCCTAAGTGTACATGCAACCCTAAATACCTTGGATCTATGTTTTCTCTATTATACATGCAAATATGAACTTCCAAGGTATTATCCTAATCTAGCATACAAAACAATGAATATAACAAGATAGAATACATACCTCTTTGATGTAGAAATTCATCATGAAGCTTGAGTGCCTAGTGCCTCAAGTGTGACACCTCAAATGGTTCACACAACACCAAATACACTTGGAATAACTTGAGAGAAACTTGAACACTCCATGAAATCATTTAGCCCTCACATTCACACATATTGCACGATTTCTTGAGCCATGGGATTCTTTTATATGGTGGCTATTTGGGTTACACCATGTAACTCATGACTTTACCCATTCCTTACGCTCCATGGATTTTAACCTCCATGGAGCATCCATGGGTCACCCCATGGACTTAGTCCAACATAAGGAATCTTCGATCACAAGCCCACATATATAAGAATGAATGATTTACACAATCATCCCATATATTTAATTAGTCTCCTTTTGATCACTTAATTAATTCCAAATTAATTCTTGATCATACTAATTAAATAACCTTATTAATATATTAGAGCTTATAATATATTAACAAACCTTAAGTGTTATTTCTCTCATTTTAGTCTATCCAAATGCATGATGCCATGCAACCCAAATGGACCATGCCGGGCCGGGTCAAGTCTTACCAATTATAGTTATGGACTTAGACATTAATCCAACAGTCTCCCACTTGGATAAGTCTAGAACTATTATTGTGTATGACTTCAAGAACTGATTAGCAATCGTAGCTCACAAAAGCTTCTGTCAAACTCTGACCTTGTAGATGAACTCTGACCTTTGTCAATGACTTGTCCATTAGATAAGGGATCATATATTCCTCCATTATAGATATCATATGGACTGAGACATGGATTATAATCATTCTCTCTGTCCATTTGTTGTTTCCCGATTTCCGATTTATGACGACAACCTAATTGAACAAATCAAATCAGTCCTGGCCCGGCCGAGCACTTCCATTTGTCATTATCAAATCATCGAGGGTCCCACAGATATCACTTTTATTCCGAAGGTAAAAGCAATGGATAAACTTTGACTCATATGGCTTGTTCTACTACTTGTTGAATCATACACAAAGGCACGTTTTATAACATCGAGTTACCAATGTGTTTTCGTGCAATCAATGTATAAATAAAACACCTTTTATTTATCACCATATGATTACACATTATTCACTGTATACTGTTTCAGCTATCAACTTTATTCTTGAATTTAAAACAGTAGTTGTCCCATGCTCCAAGCATGTACACTATGTTTTCTAAACACTAGTCATGCCATACACCAAGTATGCATACTATGTTTGTCTATGATCTTTACTTTGTGAATTAGATCAATTGAACATAACTCCAATGATCCTCCTTTCACAGTCCCAAATCCTTACTACAAATGCAAGAATTCCAAATTCATGTCATTTACTGAAATCTGTTAGATTCTAAACTTATAAGCATTAATCCTCTTGTAATGATTATGCACAAAGTCAGAAAGACTTGACAACAATCATTACAGAGTATTCCAAAGGAGATAAGCTCCATGAAACATCCTTCTTGAATTAAGTTTCCTAATCTTACACAGATTGAATAATTTCTAACTTTGAAACATTTCCATATTCCATTTTGACTATCACTTCTGAACAAGAGTTGCCTCCTTACAAATTATGTCAATATGGTCCTTCCCGAATTATCACTACACTTTCAATTGTCCTTGAGCACCCAATCTTTGGTAAAGCTTAGATTATCCTGGACAATTGTTTAATCCTTTTAGTCATATCCAGTTCTAGACCTTTTCCCTTCTTAATGCCCCAGGCATTTGGAAAATTTTAGAAAGGATGAATATATAGCACATGTAATTGATCCTATATCCGAAGCATATGGGACACGATTCATGATGTCTCACATAAAGACTAAACCAGTCTTTTGCTATAACATTTCCATTTCAACTTGCCAGGTTCTCATAATTCAGATTATGAAAAAGGATGCCGTAATCACAACCGAATTTTAGAATGCAAATAATGAACCTATATATAGAATTTCCTTATGTTGAGCCATTCCAACATGAAACTCATATATATATCCTTGACTAAATACGATTAAAACCTCAATCTAAGCTTTTAGATCTGAGATGAAGTATAATTTCCTCTCCCATAATTATAGCAAAACAACTTTTTCCCAATTGAAACCTTTTGTTTTCTATAATTAAAATTGCTAACTTGCAACCTTTATCATAATTATCATGCTCCCACTAACATGATGATTATTAGCATAACACTTATGCTCCCACTAGCTTTGACATATACTCAGAAATTAGCTGACTTTCTTACCAAAGTGCAGATTTCTGATACTAGATTGATTTGATAAAACTTTATCATAATCATACACCTTATCTTAGATAGCTCACAGGTGTGTCTAAACAATTTTTAGAACTATGAAAAGGGATGTTGTAATCATAGTCTCAATTGTTTCGACCTTTGCCACTTCTCACAAGTCCATGTTAGTGTGCCGGTAAACTACACATGCTCCACTAATGACTTTGAGAATGCAAATATCACAATTGCTATCTAGCTAAAATCTACTTAGTGAAAGTGTTTCCTCACCATCATTTTCATGAATCGGAGAGAAACCTTATGACAGTTAGATTTAATGGTGTATGTGTTCTTATCCATGTAAATTGTCAAAACCATAGTCACAAGACAAGGATAATGACAAATCCAAACTCATATGGACTGAACTCAATCTTAATTTCTAGCCACCTGGCAGCTCAATGGCCTGCCATTGCTTCCAAGTTGTCGTGCAACCAATTGAGAACTCTAAAAACTCATATGCAAAGCCAACTTTAATTGGAATGGGCACAGAATATGTCAACATGATAGGTTATAAACCTCAAGTCGTGTGCTAGTGAAGAACTTCAGGTTTTATTCTTGATTAGTTCTTGAGACTTTCAAGACCTTTAAGACTCCCACTGTCCTCTTGACCTATAAGACTCCCTTGTCAAACATCCAAGAGATAGTGTGGATTCTAATCAAGACAAACACTTTACACAATTGGCCTTAGTTGGTCTTTGTTTTATCCAAAACATCACAACTTACCAATGTCAAATGTACAAGAGTAGGAAAATTTTACTCTTACATTTGACAAGTGTTTTAAACCTTCTTTAAGACATGTCACTCAAATTACAATCTTGGAGTATGACTCTAAGACTTGTATTGGAACGAAGTATGACTCATCTTCTTGATTTAACCATTTCAACAATTCAAGATTCCTCTTCTTAGTCATAAGAATGCACTAAGATTTCCTTAGAGAACTAATTGTGCTATGGTTTCTTAATCATTAAGATGATCACAAAACTGATACTAAAGTACTCTCCCATCTTTTCAGATTTGAGAAACTTTTATCCTTCTGCCTAATTAGATTCTTCTTATTCGCTCTGCCATACATTGGAACCTTTTCCAATGTCTCAGAGTTACACTTAAGCTTGTAACTATAATCATATTTACTAAGCTTTAGTAAACTATGACGAATAGTCTTATCGATATTTTGTGGTGGACTTAGCCAGTGCACAAGAATGTGTACTCGATCCCTTAGTCCTTTACATGACTCAAACATCCATGTGAACAAGTAATTAGTCTTAATTTTACCAATGCTTGAAAGTTCTCATTCATCATGCTATACAACTTGCATGGTTCCAAGTTCCGGTCCAATTGAAACTTGGGTGATGAGGATCTTTCCTTGTTTGGTAAATTTAGACATTACCACACATGAAAGAATCAATTTCATATTTCCACTCTTGCTATTAATGGAATCTTATAAGCAACAAAAATTTCCACAGATGCCATTGTAAGGATATTTTAAAATAAATAAAATCAAAATTTTCCTTTTATTTTAAAAAACTTTGCGGAAGAACTTGTCCTTACAATCCATATGAAAACTTGTTGTTATCTATTCCTAAGCAATATCTCATAACTCCTAAGAAGTAGCTCAAGAATCCAATCTTCAAACTATGCAATAGAAATCCATCTACGTGATCAGATTCAACATATTCTTTCTTTAAGTTCCTTTACTTTTCTTTGATTCTTAAGACATCAACATGTGACCCAGTCACATCATGTATCAAGAATCTCAGAATAGAAACTTAGCAAAGTTAGATAGTGGACTTTACCTGAAGTAGAGTCAAACTTATTGACTTTAACATCCTTAGGTAAATTTGGCAGCTTCGCAACTAATGCCCCTTCCTTTGGCAATATAAACATATGGATCTTTTGGTAATGGTACATGAGACTATCACAGACTTAGCTTTTCTCTTTACCATTTGGTCAACCGAGTTGACTATGGCCGATCCCTTTCCACTGGGAAAAGAGAGCTTTACTAGATATCCAATGTCATCATTGTCAATGTCCATAAAGTTTTAGGAAGTTGATCTTAGCAAATAGATAAGATCATTAAGGGTCTTGTCATAGTCTGGTTCATAGGAGTCCCAAAGGAGCTCACTATGTGACTTACAAAGTGATTGAACCACCAACTTTCTCAAGACTTTGACACCCAACTCTCCCGGCTTGTCAATATGTGACTACATCTCCAAGATGTGACCACACATAGACCTTTACTTGCTAATAGGGCTTGAGTGACCTTAAACTTTTGAAGAACTTTTGGGTTAGGGAGAATAATTGGAGGAGGTGAAAGAAGTATGATTTCCATGGGACATCATCTTCATTTAGGAAAGCTTGTTTCAAGAGATTTGGGAAGATCATACATGTCTAAACCATACATCTTTTGGGAGATATTCAAGATAGTTGATCTAAAGTCCTTAATATGACACCTAATATGAAATATTAAGGCCAGGACCCAACAAACTATTTTATAACTTAGAAGAGGGATGCCGAAATCCAAGCTATAAAATATTTTGAAGGTAGGTGAATGACGATTCACCAATTTCCACCAAGATAAACGAAATGTATTATTAGGTTTTAATTGGATTTGAAACTCCTAGATCTTTTGAGATTCATTGAACTATTCAATGGCATGTTTCAATCTCGAGCGTGCCCTTCAGGTTTTGTGACTAGGATGCCGAGGATCACAAAACAAGGTGTGAAGTAACCATGCAAATTACTAGGTACCCTTAAGTGTTTACCCCTCAATCGATGTGCCGGTTAACCACACACGCTCCATCGATACTATGATAAACATTAAGTTACCCTTTGCCTACCTTGTTAAATACGAGTTAGTGTGCCGGTTAACCACACACGCTCCACTAACCGACTTAAACAAAGTGCAAAGTGTAATTTCATGGATTAGCACCTTATTCACATTTTCCTAAGTAACTAAGATTGGGTATTATTAAGAGTTTAGTTACTTAGTATTTATCATTAATACTTTTAATGAAGGGAGAATTATAGTCCTGTCAAACCCGTTCGGCTAACGACCCTCCACCGGTCAAGGAAGCGGTGGGTGAGAGTGGACACCCATTAAACTGCCATTTTATAGGCAGTAACCTTATACCCCCTTATAGACCGGCTTCGTGAATGAGGCCTACTAACGGTAAGACTGACTTTTATCTTATACATATATATATATATATATATATATATATATATATATATATATATATATATATATATATATATATATTATTAACTTATAATATTATAAAGTATAAGGGTTGAATTTTAACTTTTAAAATTCTAAGGGCTAACTTGGAATTAAAGTATTCATGGGGAAAACTTTACAAATTCCAAAACTTGAGGCCAGGTTTTGAAACTATTCAAAACTCTTGGATTTTCATAACTCATGAGTTTAATTAAAGTTTTAAAAACTTTAATGAAGTGAATCTTGAACATCCATAACTTGAGGTCAAGTTATGGAGTCATAAAACAATTTAATGAGGAAAAAGGCTCTTCATTTTGTAACCTATGGCAACTTTTATGAGTTTTAAGATTCATAAATGTGACTTATAAGTTACATAAACACATTTTATGAACTTCTTTTAGATTAATTTGGATTAAAACCAACTATCACATAATTTTATTCATTAATCTAAATTCACTAATAAAACAAGGTAACACAAAAAACTTTTGGTGATCCATAACTTATTCTTAAGTTATGGAATTCTTTAAAACATTAACACCAAATTTTGTAACTCAATAAAAACTTTGAATCAATTTTTTTTAAAACCTTTTCATATCCATAACTTATGGAGGTTTCAAAAAATAAAACTCTTTAGATCAAACATTTAAAACTAATAAAATAATCATATTATTTTATCTTTTATTAAATTTGACCTAATTCAACTCATAAAGCAAATTATTCAAATTTTACAAATAATTAGTTTTTCACAAGAACAAGTAATTATCTTAAAATTTGACAAACTTCATGTTTTTTTTTTCCTTTTTTTTAACTTTGAAAATAAAATATTTGCATCAATATAACATAAAACAACCGGTGGCTCTGATACCACTGTTGGGTTTTGAGCATTCTAACACTCCTAAGTGTACATGCAACCCTAAATACCTTGGATCTATGTTTTCTCTATTATACATGCAAATATGAACTTCCAAGGTATTATCCTAATCTAGCATACAAAACAATGAATATAACAAGATAGAATACATACCTCTTTGATGTAGAAAGTCATCATGAAGCTTGAGTGCCTAGTGCCTCAAGTGTGACACCTCAAATGGTTCACACAACACAAAATACACTTGGAATAACTTGAGAGAAACTTGAACACTCCATGAAATCGTTTAGCCCTCACATTCACACATAGTGCACGATTTCTTGAGCCATGGGATTCTTTTATATGGTGGCTATTAGGGTTACACCATGTAATTCATGACTTTACCCATTCCTTACGCTCCATGGATTTTAACCTCCATGGAGCATTCATGGGTCACCCCATGGACTTAGTCCAACATAAGGAATCTTGGATCACAAGCCCATATATATAAGAATGAATGATTTACACAATCAACCCATATATTTAATTAGTCTCCTTTTGATTACTTAATTAATTCCAAATTAATTTTTGATCAATACTAATTAAATAACCTTATTAATATATTAGAACTTATAATATATTAACAAACCTTAAGTGTTATTTCTCCCATTTTAGTTTATCTAAATGCATGATGCCATGCAACCCAAATGGATCATGCCGGGTCGAGTCAAGTATTACCAATTATAGTTATGGACTTAGACATTAATCCAACACATCCTAACCAGGATTTCGACCTAACCGGTCACTAGCAAAACATTACCCTATATACTGGGTACTGACCTTAACCAGGTCACTATCATAACATTACCCTAAATACTGGGTATTGACCTTAACCAGGTCACTAACATAACACCATCCTAAATACCAGGATGCATGTATAACAAAGCAATAACATAACAAACAATGCCCGGATTTCCATCCGATAAAGGGCCGGCCTTGGTGCCGTAGACCCTGTCGATATAGTAAGGATAACTCACCTGCAATTGCCGACTGAAGAGATAAGACCAAGCTGCTCCGACCACCGACATGAATTTCACCACAAAACACTACCAAAGAACCGTTTCCATAAATACCAGAATTACATAAATACCATTGGAAATCAAACTGGTCTACTCTTGGTCAAAGTCAAAGTCCTTAGTCAAAGTCAACCTTCCTGGTTGATTCTACTTGCCGAGTCAACCTATTGAATCGCCGAGTCCCCATTCCCAGGAAACTCTCATAGCACAACTTAACTCGCCGAGACGCCCCAGGACTCGCCGAGTCCAACAATCTCCGAGTCCCATCCTGTCCGACTCACTGAGTCACCGACCGACTCACTTAATCCAAGGCTTTAACCAAAAGAGGTTGGGTTCTGCGACCAGACTCGCCGAGTCCAAGAACAGACTTGTCGAGTCTAAGGCAATCTTCAACAGACTCGCCGAGTTGTTCTTCCAACTCGCCGAGTCCATGCACATGTTCATACAACTCGTCGAGTACACCCATGTGACTCGCCGAGTCTCTTCAGTTCTCAATCCACACAGATGCTTTTCGAGCCATGTAGGGGCTTCAATCCAAAGACCCACTCTTCTACAGTTTAACCCTCACATAAAGTTGCAAACTTTACGTGAAACCAAGGAGATATAAGCCCAAAACACTCTAGGGCTTGGGTTTATGACAAAGAGGCTTCACTAATAACTCTTAGATAGAAGCTTTATGACATTATGGACCATCACAAGCCTAGATCTGAAGTAGCAACCTTAGATCTAATCCTCTAACTCGAAATAACTCTTAATCATACCAAAATGCCCCAAATCTCACATGATAATAGATCTAAATGCAAAAGAGTCCAAGCAATAGATTATTACCTCCAATATAAGCTCCAATTGAAGTAGATCCCGGATCTACACCCCTCCTTGCAGCAAACCTCTTGATCTTCAAGCCCTTTCCACCCAAAATCACTTATCAAGGCTCCAAATTGCTTCCAAGGGCCCTCACTCATGATTTAGGGTTTCTGGATCTCAAAAGGGTAGCAAAGAGGCTGAGGGTGGGTTATAATGTGCTTTATATAGGGCACAACCCCTGGGATTAGCGTTTTCTCTCTTTAGCACCAACTCGTCGAGTCCAAGCCACCGACTCGGCGAGTTGGCCACTTGAACCGCGATAGAATCCCGCTCCGACTTGGCGAGTAAGCGGACTTACTCGTCGAGTCCCTTTCCTAAATTTACACTTTTGGCCTTTCATTGAACATTATAAATTGGGGGGGGGGGTGTTACAACTCTCCACAACTTAAATTAGGCTTCGTCCTCGAAGCCTACTGCAGTATACGCTTCAGAAAAAGCCCCTTGCACTGTAGACTCCGATTTCTCAATCTACTCATGCGCTTAGAAACCCTACTTCTGTATCTCTCTTAAAATGGCTTATTGTCACGTGGCATCCTTGCCACTGTTCCCAGCCGACCATCAGCCTTTCAACTCAAAAGCACTACATAATAACCACGTATTACCCGATGATACCATCCCTTCGAATCAGGAACACACCTTCGCGCCCTACGAACGCTAGATAGCACAAACACCCACTGAGCCCCGCCGAGACACTAATCCATCTTCCTTCGCCCAAGATTGGCGATAACCCTGATAACTTGCAACCTGGAATGAATCCTGTTCTACTTTCTGGTTCTATCCCTTATGCGCTGACAGTATATTGCATCCCTCGACTCCCATAACCCATCAACCAAACATATCGCGTAACCACTCGTACCTGGCCCAAACAGCCTCGGGCTGGAATACCAAACACACCAGGTCCAATCAATCATAGGGTCTGGTCGTCCTCATGATGGAATATCCTAGATTGGAATACCTCCACATACATAACTCAAGTCTAAAACCATACCCGGAACTAAGGACCTTGTCCTTACGTCACCCTCGAACCCTTCGGTCCGACAAACGGACCATGTCCTTGACCTCCGACTGTAATATCCTTATACAGTCCTTAGCACCGGTCCAGACTACTCCCGAGTCTGTTATCCTGCTGACTCACCTTCCTCTGTCCAAATTTCCAATCTGGAACTACTATCCTCCTCCTCTTCCAAGGAGACTGAAAACATGCCTGCGCATCATCCAACATTGCCATAACCTCAACGGGTATCCAACCCGTATGTGCTTCCATATATCTGGTACAATCCCAGTGCTTACTACCAATAACTGGAACACTTTCGATCATCCATTTACTCTACTGCCTTCCTTTCAGAGGACCCACACTTCTTCCGGAGCTACATACCTTTCCTTTCCAGGAAGTCTACTCAACAACCCTTATCGCACCTATTAGTGCCACTGAGCTAAACTCCACTCTACACTAACCATGTAGAGAAACTGCTATTCTCGAACTCCCATACACTCCGAATCCAAGCACATAACTAACTAGGCCCACATACGGCCTCCAACCAACTCCATCATCATGATCAATACTTGGGGCCAGACCTTATCGATTGCTATTTCATGGTGACATACTCACTCATTCTCCTCATACAGGTATACTAACACACACAAAGTCTTCAGCACGACTGGACCGCCTTACCAGGCTTTCAGCCTATCTGGACCACCCTCAGAACCTTCAGCATGTCTGGACTGCCCTTCTGGGCCTTCAGCCTGTCTGGACCGTTCTTCGAGCCTTCGACCTGACTGGTACGCCCACCGGCCTTCAATCTATCCGAACCGCTCAAAATTTTCGTACATCACTGTTAACCATGCTTTCTAGGAATCTCTCCCATGCATACTGTTCTTGCCCTCTTGGGGTTCTGAACTCCAGATCCATTCCATATACTCACATTCGGGCCTAAACCTAGGCCTTACAACAATCAATCACTTTCTCTGAAAACCATGGTCTGTTCCCTGCCCCACGTGTCTATCACCACATTCTCGGATAAAACACTGTTGGATCCAACATTTTAATTAAAACACCCATTCGGATCCACTCTCTGTCCCCAACTGGAGTATTACCCGATCCAAGAAGATGAAACCTCCGAGACACTCTGAACTGATGAGATAACCATGATCCTTTGAACTTCATCCGACCACTAATAACAACTTCCGATCAACCAAGATACACCGGAGTCCTCAGCCTACTCTGGCAGCATGCTCAATACGTGGAACAGACCTATTGAGTGCTAAAGCGTAGCAGCCTACTCAATACCCAAACATAGATCTACAACATAAAAAGAGTCTTCAGCATGACTGGACCGCCCTACCAGGCCTTCAGTCGATCGTCCACCTTCTCAAAAATCCGAGGTCTGTTCCCTGGCCTGCATGTCTACCATACACGCTAAATAACCCACACTCTCGTGCTGAATGAACTATTGAGCCCTGGCATCTAACAAAACCCTCAATCTATCAATCCAAAGCCCTCAGAGTTGAGCACACCCTCGACCGAAAACTCGAACTGAACTCGATTCTTGACTAGGACCCCAACCTGGTTCCCCAGCTTCTGCTATCAAGCATCCAGAAGACGCGTTCTTATGTTGGGGAGTTTTGTCGAACCCCCAATCAACACAACCCTCAAACTACGCAGCCAATAGGGCCTCCATTCTCCCTGTTGGGTTGTGAAACTTATCCCCGTTTCAAAACCTTTCCCACTTCAGCATCTCGGGGTGACACTTCCCCACATAGCTTCAACTAAGCCTTCAAAATACATGAAAATTTGAGGATTCTTAATCCTCCTCACTTCCCAAAGATTTATCCGATGACAACTAACTCTTTCCACTAATGTTCCATTACTAGCTGGACCTAACTCATCACACACTTTTAAGAACCAGATGATCACTTCCTGAATCCCAGTGAAACCGACAGCCACTAATGCGTGGATGACTCCACACTCACGTCCTGAAGACCACCAGATAGATGCTCCAACTAATACCTCGACAACGAGTTACTTCTCTTGGCGCTTTAGTCCGTCAATCACTAACGGTTGCTAATCACTGAATCCTAAAAATGATGAATAACCCTTTTGTGGGACCCTATCCGCAGGCCTCCCACATAAAACCCCTTTTCTAAAGGTGTTCCAAACAAGCTTCCCGCTTTCGGGTTTTGGAAATCATTTTCTTCAGGGTTCACACCCTGACTCACTCGCCAGTTCAAACACCCACAACTGAACGACAGCAGCTGAAACAACCTCTGCCCTAAACCGGGCTACAAACCACTCCCAAGACATAGTCTATAGTCTAAAAAGTGCAATAGATCGCACAATCAATCCTTTCCATCTGATACATGAGATCCAAGGAAAGCCGGACCTCACAAACACTTATGCCACGTCGACCGTCCTGAGCTCACTGGCGCTGAAATAATGTTGCCTATTCCTGCAACCAACTGACCCCGAGCTGGAGTACACCTGATCCTGGGGTCACAAGCCTGCACACTCCTTCAAGCTCGGAAACCGAGAGAGCGCAATCCTTTCCCTACAAAATGACGGTCCAATCCATCAATTTAACCATTTCACTTCCAGCTGCAAAACACTAGCTGAACATAATCATCACTCCTTTCCGGAGTTCCCACGACCCATATCTGGCCTCGAGCAAACCCCCGAGCCTCAAATCTATAATTTTCATGCTAACCTCTCTTGTTCCACCTGCGGAATATAACGAGTGCCGATCATATTCCTGATCCCAAATAACTGCAACACTCTGCTCATCAAAATATGTCCCAAAACTAAGAAGCTCAAACAGCTCCTCCCCTTGCCGTCGTTACAGCTGCCAAAGCTGCCGCGGCAACCGTCTCAACAATGTCTACATGACACTCGACAAAATACTCAACCATGGCGGTCTTGAAAGACCCAGTCATCTTTGGAATTTATCCACGAACAATCTTGATCGTCTCCTCCCGGAGGATCTCCCTGACATGATCCCATGACAATGCTGGCCTATCCTGGCTGCCAGCTCCCGATCATAACCTGGATCCAGTCACAAGATGTCTTGTGACCACCATTCTGGAAATACACCAAAAGGTCTCTAATTACCTATATAATGACAGGGAAGCAACTCCAAAACCCAACCCTAGGGGTTCTGACTTCCTTGCCACGCGTATGGGTCCTGTGTTTTTAGTAGTATGGGCCCATACTACCTTCCACACCTACCCATATTTGTCTCAAGTATCATCACAATGCCCTCACAATATACATAAATATAGTGAGCACTTAAATCCTCACTCCTAGAGGAATGCTAAACATCTCAAAACTGGCCTCCTGGCCTCTCACTACCCACCTAATCCATGAAACTTCCACCAACCCTGCAGCATTAGTGTATACTAGCCACACATAACGCTGGACCCGATAGACTTTCGAATATCCAATTCTAACCTAAGGTCGAATCAAACATTCTCAGGATATAAGATCTTGATTATGCACAACCGTAATGCATACACTAAGCAACTATAGTAAGGATGTCAATATCATATAAGTAAAACCCTAGGCTAATAGGCATCATGAAATCAGGCAATTCTATCATGCAATTCCTAAAGATCCCTAGCCTAGTACTAGCATGCTGTTCTAACATATCACAATATCAAATAACAGTATGGTATTTTGGGGTCTACTTACTGGCTCCGGCTGATCGTACACTTTGCATACTCTCTTACTTATTTTGAAAACCATTTTAGAATCCATTTTGAAAATGTTTCCTTGATTTGAGACTGGAGACACGCAAATGTTCCTCCAATTCACTCAAACCAAGGCTCTGATACCAACTTGTAACGACCAAAATTTTCAATCAATTCAAAACATTTTATTTCATTCAAAAACCATTAGGTTCATACATCTTGATTTCAAAATAGTTTAAACATCAGAGTATCCCCATAACCATATCACATAGATCATAAAACATGAGGAGCGGTACGATCACGCCTTCGCCTTGCCACGATCTCCGGAAGTACCTGGAACAATACACTGAACTGTAAGTACGAAAGCTTAGTGAGTTACCCCCAAAATACAAACCACACATAAACATACTCATAACATATCACAAATATAACAACCATGCACATCGAGTCTACAATATGACTGGTCCGCCCACACCGAGCCTTCAGTTGGCCTGGTCCAATCTCCGAGCCTTGGCACGTCTGGTCTGCCCTCTTGGCGCCTTCATCCTATCCGGACCGCTCGCTGGGCCTTCGGATTATCTGGTCTGCCCTGGTTATGTTGGCCTACAGCACAAGGCAGGACCCGCCTCAACCCAACCCCCATCAAACAACCATGTGCACATAAAAACAATTAATCACATAACAAATCCTTAACCAGATAATAGTCTAACCGATCAAATAGCATATCAACATCCTAACCAGGATTCCAACCTAACCGGTCACTAGCATAACATTACCCTATATACTGGGTACTGACCTTAACCAGGTCACTATCATAACATTACCCTAAATACTGGGTACCGACCTTAACCAGGTCACTAACATAACACCATCCTAAATACCAGGATGCAGGTATAACAAAGCAATAACATAACAAACAATGCCCGGATTTCCATCCGATAAAGGGCCGACCTTGGTGCCGTAGACCCTGTCGATATAGTAAGGATAACTCACCTGCAATTGTCGACTGAAGAGATAAGACCAAACTGCTCCGACCACCGACATGAACTTCACCACAGAACACTACCAAAGAACCGTTTCCATAAATACCAGAATTACATGAATACCCTTGGAAATCAAACTGGTCAACTCTTGGTCAAAGTCAAAGTCCTTAGTCAAAGTCAACCTTCCTGGTTGATTCTACTTGCTGAGTCAACCTGTTGAATCGCCGAGTCCCCATTCCCAGGAAACTCTCATAACACAACTTAACTCGCCGAGACGCCCCAAGACTCGCCGAGTCCAACAATCTCTGAGTCCCATCCTGTCCGACTCACTGAGTCACCGACCGACTCACTTAATCCAAGGCTTTAACCAAAAGAGGTTGGGTTCTGCGACCGGACTCGCCGAGTCCAAGAACAGACTCGTCGAGTCTAAGGCAATCTTCAACAGACTCGCCGAGTTGTTCTTCCAACTCGCCGAGTCCATGCACATGTTCATACAACTCGTCGAGTACACCCATGTGACTCGCCGAGTCCCTTCAGTTCTCAATCCACACAGAGGCTTTTCGAGCCATGCAGGGGCTTCAATCCAAAGATCCACTCTTCTACAGTCTAACCCTCACATAAAGTTGCAAACTTTACGTGAAACCAAGGAGATATAAGCCCAAAACACTCTAGGGCTTGGGTTTATGACAAAGGGGATTCACCAATAACTCTTAGACAAAAGCTTTTTGACATTATGGACCATCACAAGCCTAGATCTGAAGTAGCAACCTCAGATCTAAGCCTCTAACTCGAAATAGCTCTTAATCATACCAAAATGCCCCGAATTTCACATGATAATAGATCTAAATGCAAAAGAGTCCAAGCAATAGATTATTACCTCCAATATAAGCTCCAAATGAAGTAGATCCTGGATCTACACCCCTCCTTGTAGCAAACATCTTGATCTTCGAGCCCCTTTCCACCAAAAATCACTTATCAAGGCTCCAAATTGCTTCCAAGGGCTCTTACTCACGATTTAGGGTTTCTGGATCTCAAAAGGATAGCAAAGAGGCTGAGGGTGGGTTATAATGTGCTTTATATAGGGCACAACCCTCGGGATTAGGGTTTTCTCTCTTCAGCACCAACTCGTCGAGTCCAAGCCGCCAACTCGATGAGTTGGCCACTTAAACCGCGACAGAATCCCGCTCCGACTTGGCGACTAAGCGGACCTACTCGTCGAGTCCCTTTCCTAAATTAACACTTTTGGCCCTTCATTGAATATTAGAAATTTGGGGTGTTACAGAATCCCTAAAATGTTGGGTGTAAATTGAGTATGTTGGGCATACACGATTAGCGCCCAACTATTATTTCCATGGGTTGAGCCCTATTTAAGCTCATTAACTCCCCCAAACCCATTCCATTCTCAGCCTCCACCTCTCCAACACCCTCTCTTGAAACCCTAATCCTAGATTGAGCTTTGTGAGCAAAAAGAAGGTGTTTTTAAGTGCTTTGGTGTGTTCTTGGTACACCTTGGGGAAGAAGGAACTGATTGAAGAACCATTGGTTGCTTTGGAGCTTGTAGATCTAGACTTTGTTCACCTTGATCTTTCGTCTCGAGGTATAAAGTTTGAATATTGATGATGAAATTGTTGGATCTAGCTAGTTTTGGGTGTTATGGGATTTTGGTCGCTTTAAGTGAATAAAGTTTAGATCTTGAAATTTTGTGACCTCGTTATGGATAAAGTTGGAAACTTTATAAATCTAAACATTATTTTGATTTAAATCTGAAGGTTAGAGACTTGGACTTAATGGATTAAGTTGAAAAAGATGCACTTTTGGGTCCCTTTGAGGCTTAAAGACTACATCTTGTTTGTTAGGGTCAATATAATGGATAAACTTGGAAACTTTATCCATTATGGAGCTATTATGAACCATAAAAATGTTATCTTGGACCTTTTATCCCTCCCATACAAGAGTTGTGATGCCTTGTTGGGTTAAGAACTTAGGGTTTTAGATAATAAGCACTTTATAGCCATGAAAAGTCATAAAGTTAGAAACTTTATAACTCAGGACATCATTTTAGGCTTGGATATGAGTTTTGGATGTAAGGGCTTATGGGAATAAGCTCTTAATGGAGTTTTGGGACTGAGATGCGTACACTCAGCGTACATGGTGGTACGTTGTGCGTATGCGGTTAGCGTCCTGCTTTTGAGTCAACATCAGAGTCCGTTGGGCGTACTGTCTCGGTACGCAGGGTGTACTCCACTAGGAAGAAATATTGACTTTTGGACCTTGACCATTAACTTGCCTTTGACCAGGGTTGACCAAGTTTGACTTAAGGGTATTTTGGGTATTTCAAGCTAACAGTTAAGCCTTGGTATCTATCTGTTGAATATGTGACATGTAGATCCAGTTGTTAGAGAAGAGATTCATTCAAAATGTTTCAGGGTGAGAGGTGAATTTTGTTCACTGTACTTATAGGTAAAAGGCACCAAGGCCGGCCCATTAGATTGATATCCTAGTTTACTGCATGTTGCTATGTTGGAGTGATCTGTTAGATATATAAGATGTTGCTATGTTGTAGTGATATGTTAGATCTGTATCCTGGTATATAGGATGCTCCTATACTATAGTGATTTGTTAGATCTGTATCCTGGTATATAGGATGTTGTTATGATGTTGTGATATTTTAGATCTTTATGACTATCAGATTTGCTAGCTATTGACTATTATGGTATATGTTGATATGTTATGGTTTTTTTAAAATCAGGCGATCCTGCTTTGTGCTAAAGGCTTAGATACCTACGGCGGTCTAGATAGACTAAACGCCTGCAAGGTGGTCTAGTTAGGCTGAAGGCCCGAAGAGCGGTCCAGATAGGTTGTAGGCCCGGTGCAGCGGTCTAGTCATGCTGAAGGCTCTGAGAGCAGTCTAGATAGTCTGTAGGCCTGCGAGACGGTCTAGCCACGCTGAAGGCTCATATATTTATGCTATTGTTGTTATGACGTGTGACAGTACTTTGGGGGAAACTCACTAGGCTTCATGCTTACGGGTTTAGTTTATGTTGGATTAGTGTCTAAGGCTGTAACTATATTTGGTAAGTACTTGACCCGGTTGTGCATGGTCCTTTTGGGTTGCCTTCACCATAGCAACTTGACAGGGTGATTTGTAAAGAGAGAAGAGATATTATTATTAATATATTATGAGAGTAACATATTAAAAGAATAATAATATTATTTAATTGATATAATTCATAAATTAATTAAGAATTAATTTGGTGACTTAAAGAGGTTAATTGAATAAAGGGACATAAACTGTCAAATGTATGGTAGTTGTGTTTTTGGGCTATGAATCCTTATGGATATTAGGGGGGACGAATTTTATGGTTAGGATATCTTAAATTCATCCAAGCCTCATATCTAGAAGGATCTTTAGATTGCTTAGGGCCTAAGTTATTCAATTAGGGTTAAGGGTGTAACCCTAGTAGCTCATAGTATAAATAGACCCCATGGGTGAGGGAAATCGGCCACTCTTGCAAAAAAGAAACCCTAGAGCCGATTTCCTCACCTCCCCTCTCTCTCTCAAGATCATCCTCTTGCTAGTTGGTGTTTGTAAGCCATTAGAGGAGTGACAATTGTGACTCTAAGCTCCACGAACAAGAAGTTTCAAGCAATCAACTTAAGGTATTCTTCTAGATCTGATTTCATATGTTATGATTCAATTGTTTACACTAGATCTAGAATTGTAAGCCTTTGATACATTGCATGTTCAATTAGAGAAACCTAGATCCAAGCATTAGGGTTTGCATGTGCACATAGGAAAGTTCTTATGGCTCAAACCCATCAGTTTATTATTTCAGGTACTCCAAAGGATCGGCGGAAAGCGAAGGCGTGATCGTGCACATTTTCCTGTTTTTATGATATTGGATCTTGGGATACTCTGATTTTTAATAATACTTTTGAAACACTGATTTTGTAAAAACTTTATGGAACAAATGGGTTGTTTTGAAAAATTTAAAATTTATTGTGACTTTTGGATGCTACATAATAGAATAGTATTTTGTGATATTTTAAGTTAATTATATGCAACATATTCAAATAGAACAATGCCTAATTAAATTTTGGCTTCTTAAATACTCGGTGATATGGTATTAATCTACTTAATATTCAATATTTTTATAATGGGTTGTTAATATGTAATATTATGAAATTATGTGTAATATTTTAAAATTTAAGCATAGTATTCAAAAGTTATGTTGTAATGTGTACAATTAACTTACATTATGTAATATTCTAACATTATATGCAATATTATTCAATATTCTGTAATTTACAATTTATATTATTATAGGAATATATAGAATAGTCTATAGGAAACAAAATTGATTTATTGAAAAAGAAAAGTTTATAATGTTAATGTATAATAATATGGAAGATTGTAATATGGTGTAATATTATATTACAAGATGAAATATTCTAACTCGGACCATCATTCTCTTGAAGTGTGTAGGAAGCCAAATAACATGTAGGAACCTAGACTAATAAACTTTTTAAACGAGTAAGAAGCATATATCTTTATAAAATGAAATTGATACTTTTAGGAGAAATGTCAAGTTTGTCTCTGGAAGTTGAAATGTATTCTAAAAACATGAAAGATTGAAAACCAAATTTCAAGTTCGTATTATAAAAAATGTGTCACAAGGTTACAATATCTAATAATATGTTGTTAATTGATATGTAATATTATGAAATTGTAGAGAATATTTTGATATTAAAGTGTAATATTCTAAATTGTGTTATAACATATAAAATGAACTTATATTACATAAGATTCTAATATTATATGTAATATTTTGAATTTACATAACATTCTAACAAAATAATTTAATTAGGTTGTCTATATTCAAGTTATAACTTAATATTATTATAGAATAATATTATAGGTTGTCTGTATCTATAAAACATTCTAAATAGAATGTAACACTAAATGATTATATGAACATCAAATATCGAACTAGAATATAACAATATATATGTAAGAAAATTGAAATAATACACAATTTATTTGTAAATACCAATGTAAAAACAAAAACTTCGAATATAGTATTATAGTTTTATTCAATTACCTCAAATACATCATTTGAAACCAAGCAAAGAAAAATATAAACAAATTTACATCCCACTACATAGAATGAGACTCTTAAGGAAATTATTATCGAACCACATTCTCTACAGTTCTGTTCAAGACTTACCTAAAAAGTTGTAATGATAGAAAAAATGAACGTTTTAGCTAATTTCATAACTGTATGTACCACTTTACACTGTTCAAGGGGTTTGATGGGTATTTGGATATATATATATATATATATATATATATATATATATATATATATATATATATGTGTGTGTGTGTGTGTGTGTGTTGTAATAATAATGTTTAAAGTTGAAAAATTTTGAAGAACAATTTCATCAAGAAAGAAATAAGGAGAGTGCATGGAGTAAATAAAACCAACATCCTCAATACGACTTTCTATTCCAAAGATCAACCACGTCCTCATCATCGATCGGCTTCTTATCCACTTTAACTCCTTATGGACCAAGCACCATTGAAATCAACATGTCAATATACTTCTTGAAGTTGTCATCATTAATTAATGGTGGAAATATATGGGTGATATGCTTATTCCAACATATGCATTGAACATTTGCATCGATCAACAATTATATGTCCTTCAATCACTGGCAAAAACAAGTACACTAGTCATCACTAAGTTAAGAAAAATCATCTTGAAATTTAGGGTCAATATCATTAAATAGTAACAAAGTTTAAGGGTGGGAAGGAATGAGTGACATATTAGACTCTACATCAGACTCTTTATTCATTCAGGACTTTCATCAAACAGGTAGAGTGCATGTATAATGTAAGAGAATTGGCTCAAGAACAATAATATTTATGTATATAACTCATTGATTTTATAAAATGAGCACAAAATAACTCGAAGATACGTTGTTTTTCCTTGATTCTCTTCATTTAATATGTGCTTGAATGCACAAAAAAACCCAAAAGCTTGAAATTGATAATCGGTGGCTGAAATCAAATACTTAAAATGATAATAGATCTAAGATGAAGTTAAATTGCTAAAACACTTGATTTGAGAGTAAAACTCGAAGCATCAATCCGATAGAAATCAAGATCAGTGGATGAATGATTACTGATGTTGATGAATGGCTAAAAATCATTGATCTGAAATTAAATTGAAGCTTGAAATTTTTCAATATCATACTTTTAGTTAGGATTCCATTAGATGAGGGGAAAACTTTCTATGAAGGATTGGTAAATTTTGGTTGCAATTGAGAAATCATCAGACGACAAAGGGGATGGCTTCTCTATTACAATCAATTTCTTGGTAGAAGAATCGAAGCATATAAACTCAAAAGATACAAAAATTGAAGATGTAGAAGAATGAAGAAAATGATTAACCAAAGTCACTCAAATTATCAATTGATGATGTAGAAGAATGAAAACATAAACTCGAAAAACACAAAAATCGTGACTTTAAAAGCTATGATTTAGCATTGTTCGATCATTGTCTAACTCAAATTGATTATCGATTGAAAGAATAACACTGTATATAGAAGATCGATCATAGTCAATTGAAGAACAAGGAATGTTGATTTAATGAATATATTAGTAGAAGAATCGAAGCATATGAGATGATTTCTTGATGAATTGAAGATGACGCTAACATTACATCAAATATAAATTTAACCTAGTGAATGATCTACCCATAATTAATTAACCGGTTAGATTAATTAGTGTTGATCCATTTTTATGAGCCATCAGATCATTTGTGATCAAAGGCTAAGATTTGGTCCCAATATCTTACAAAATATAGGTGGTATCTATTGAACCTCTACCTCTCTCTCTGTCTCTCTCTCTCTCTCTCTTTATATATATATATATATATATATATATATATATATATATATATATATATATAGTCAGGTTCTGCTGAGGATTCAAAAACTAGTAAGGATTGCGATGATAATTCTCTATCATCCATTTAGTTAAGGGTACAAACATCAAACCAAATACTTGGACATGGTGCGTTCACATACGACCCAAGTCCGTGATAATTAAGTGAGTTTTATTATTTAGACAAAATCAAATAAATGGTCCTTGTAGTTGACAAAATAGACCAACTTTAGTCCTTGTGACAAATTGTTTGCATAAAAGGTTCTTGTTTTTTTAAAATGTTGCAAGGACGGTCATTTTAACTAACGATGTTAACTTTTCCAGTTAAGTCCTTTGTGAAATGACACATATGCCCTTCTTTCTCTCTCTCTCTCTCTCTCTCTCTATATATATATATATATATATATATATATATATATATATATATATATATATATATATATATATATATAGTCAGGTTCTGCTGAAGATTCAAAAACTAGTGAGGATCGCGATGATAATTCTCTATCATCCATTTAGTTAAGGGAACAAACATCAAACCAAATACTTGGACATGGTGCGTTCACATATGACCCAAGTCTGTGATAATTAAGTGAGTTTTATTATTTAGACAAAATTAAATAAATGGTCATTGTGGTTGACAAAATAGACCAACTTTAGTCCTTGTGACGAATTGTTTGCATAGAAGGTTCTTGTTTTTACAAAATGTTGCAAGGACGGTCATTTTAACTAACGATGTTAAATTTTCCAGTTAAGTCTTTTGTGAAATGACACATATGCCCTTCTTGTCATAGGAACCGTTTATGTAATATGTTCATGCCATGGGGACCATTTACATAAGTTTGTCTATTATTTATTATCTTCTTATTTTATTTTATTTATATTTTTTATGAATTAAATTTTTTTTACATTTTGTTCGAATATAATGTTTAATTTTTTTATTATTTTTTTCGCTTATATTTGTTGATATTTTTATAAAAATAGATTTCTTAAACTTTTTGACGTTTTATTCGAATACATTTATTAATGTTCAGTTCGAATAATTTTTTTTGACGTTTTGTTCGAATATATTTTTAATGTTTTTTTTTTTTTTTTTTTTACTTTAGTTTTTTTATAGGGAAATTGAATAATCTAACCACTTTTTATTGTATTTTTTTAAAAAATAACCACTTTTTTTTAAACAAAAATAACTACTTAGTCAGCAATGTTACATTCCGGACCATATTATTAAACGTGTAAATTCGGCTCGGTACTGTGGTCTCCGGTCCAAGAAATCCAGTTCGTACTACGTTTTAGATTTCTCTGCTCTAAGCTGTTCCAACTTCGAAAAATGTCTTATAACTGTGAAGTGTTCTAACATTTATAGATATGTGTCAATTGTTTGTATGATTATATGTTTAAAATAAAAGAAGTGTTTTTTGCATGATTATATGTGGTTATTTGGAAATAATTCGTTTTACTTGGATTTCGGTGGTTAATTGTTATTAATTGGAATTAATCACATATAATTATAAAAAATCGAAGCAAAACGAATTATTTCCAATCCGTACTACTATAAAAAAAATTATTCAAATTAATCAAAATTAACCTCCAAAACCGAATAAAAACGAATTATTTTGTTTTTTCTTCTTTTTTATTTTTCGTTAAAAAACAATTTAAATAGATATATGCTTGGTTTTAACGTTTTTTTTTTGTCTTTTTCGTTTCTTTTAACTTATTTTTTTTCTATATACTTGAAGATACTAGTATTTTTCTGTACTTATGTTTTTATTTTTTGATTAATGTTTTGCTTTTTTTTTTTAAACTAAAAATCGGTTAGGATTTTAAATCTTTAACAATTATAAAAATTTAAATAAGAAGAAAATAAATGATCATAATATTGTCAGTTCATACTTTTTTTAAAGCTTATTATTTTTGGATCATAAAATTTTGAATCAAGTTATTTTGAATCATAGTGATTTTATTATTTATTTTCATTTATTTTTCTTTTTTTTTTTGTTAAAAAAATTTAAATAGATATATGCTCGGTTTTAATGTTTTTTCTTCGTTTTTTTATCTTTTACTTTTTTAATTCTTTTCGTTGTTTTAAAAAATTGTTATTTTTTTCTTTATTTTTTTTCATTCTTCTAATATTTTTACCACATACTTCAAGATACTAGTGTTTTTCTTTATTATTGTTTTTTTTTTCTATCTTTTTTAATTTCAAAACTAAAATCGGTTTGAGTTTTTAATCTCTAACAATTATAAAATTGTAAATAAGAAGAAAGTTAAGGATCATAATATTTTCCGTGCATAATTTCTTTGAATCATATTATTTTTTGTCATAAAATTTTTAATCAAATTATTTTGAATCATAGTATTTTGAATCAAATCATTTTTGAATCATATGATTTGATTTTGAATAATAAAAGATATATTATTAAGGAATATAAAATATTTGAGTCTAAATATTTTTAGATCATAACATTTGAAGGATTATAAACAAATTGAATCAAAAAAAAATTTAATCATAAATATTTTTCCTTATCGTACTTTTGATCATATTATGTTCAACATTTTTTTTAAAAACTAATATTTCGTAAAATTAAAAATAAATACTTCAAAAACTTATTTTTCAAAAAATATTTTTACAATGTCACAAGTATATTGAATAGAAATATCACTTAAATTTTTATGATTTTTGGAGAAGTTTTTTTTCCGGGATTTTTATACAAAATAAAAAAAATATAGTTTTTTCAAATTTTCAGGATTGTACTCATTTTATAGAGAATCAAATTTTAAGAACTTTGGCTTTTTTAGATATTTAAAAAAAAAGTTATGGCCAAAAAACGAAGTTAGTGGGAAAAAAACTCACCAAATAAGGACTTGACATGTGGTATTAAGGTGTTGTTTGTTTTTTGTTTACATATCTTCTTTGTCTCTTCTGTCTGCATCGTGCAGACCACACGCAGACATTAGCCTTCGTTGACTGTTTGTTTTTCTGAAAACTGTAGACCTAAAAATGTATGCGCACCTTCTTTTTGGCGCAGATATGGAACAACGTATTTTAACATTTTCAGACATCCTCTAGCTTAAAAAAACACATATAATTTTATTTTTTTAGTTTTTTTAATTAATATTTGTTCCAACTTTATTAATGATAAACAATTTTAGGAAGAAAAAAGTTACAATAATTAAAAAAAGGGTTCAAAAACACAAACATGATATTTTTGACAAATTTATAAATAAAGATTTATTAATGGTCGTTGAAGTTGTTTATATAAAGGAAAAAAAACATAATATATTCTTATATTTTTTGTGTCAAATTTATAAAACATTTTTTAATACAACATCTTCAATTTCATACGACAATATTTATGATACGTTTTTAATTGAAAAAATCGAAGTTTATTTCCATCTATTTATGTATCAAATTCTTTGATTCATAATTACAATGTTTAGGTATAAATTTACAACAAAATTTCTTGATTTTTATCAAATATATACATTAATTTTTACCATTTTTATTTTTAGTTTTTAAACAATAATACATAAAACAGATCTAGATTTATTAAATATTTATAACAAGGTCATAAAAATATTAAAATATCACTTTGAAGTTAAAATAAATCAGTTTATTTAGATTTTTGTTTATTTTAATAGCCTGCAGATGTTAAAAAAACAATTAGTCTTCTTTTTTCAAACTACAGACATTTGGTCCACCTCTTCTATTGCAGAGGTCTACAGATGTGGTCCGTAAACTGCGGACATTTTGCCTTAGAAAAAACAAATAACACCTTAGAGAAAAGAGGAAGGGGGGACGCATGCTGGGGATTTTTTTCTCTTTTCTTTTACCTATTTAACCCTAAAAAATAATTAACCATGCTGGAAAATATCAAAATCTTACACATAATTAAAAAACTTCATATCATCTCGCAAGATATTAACGATAAATAAAATAAAATCTTCACATTTTATTCTTTCAATCCTGCAGCAAAGATTTGTTCTCGCATTTCTCATTTATTTTTTAGTTATCGCTCGATCCATCTTTTATATATATATATATATATATATATATATATATATATATATATATATATATATATATATATATATATATATATATATATATATATATATATATATATATGGTTGGGTTCAACAAGGAACCATTTTAAACCTTAGAATCAAAGAACCAATCTTTTCTCAAATTTTAAAGCAAAATTTTCATCAAAAATAACTAAAAATATAAATATTCATAAATTTTTATCCTCCATCCATTGATATCAAATTTGACTAAAAAAATTGATCTGTTCAGATTTACACTGTGAATTTTTTCAGATTCACATTGTGAATCTGTATAGATTCATCATGTGAAACCTGTGCAGATTCACATTGTGAATCTATGTTGTGCATATTCATACATTGAATTTATACAAAAATTAATGATTTATAGTGAAGATTCATAATGTGAATATGAAGATATTAAAAAGTAAAAAAAAATTATCAAATTCGATATCAATGGAAAGAAGATAAAAAGTTGTGAATTTCTATATTTTTAGATTTTTTTCGATAAATAATAACATATAAAACTTGAAAAAATAATGGTTCCTAGGTTTTATTGTTTGAAATGGTTCCTTGTTGACTTTTGTGTGTGTGTATGTGTGTGTGTGTGTGTGTGTGTATATATATATATATATATATATATATATATATATATATATATATATATATATATATATATATATATAGTTATGAATTAAGCGTAATTAATGTAACTTTAAACCAAACCAAACAAGTAGCTTTGATAAAGAAATTTGATGGAGAAGAAAGAAGATTTAGAAGGAATATGAAATACTTTATCTTGTGAAAATGTATCTCATCGTGCATCCAATTATTTACAATAGAAGAGTATATATACTACAAATGTTACTATCTACATTTAATGGTGAATAGTAAGAAATGTTGACAAAATTAGCATGCACCAATTATTGTGTCATCCACCAATTATTTATAACACTCCCCCTTGGATGACATCATTTCATATTTGAGATCAATTTTGAAGTACTGCCTCATTAAAAACCTTGCTTAAGAAAATGAGTGGAAAAAAATTTTAGCGAAGGGAAAAAGAGTGTAGTATATAGTTGACTCCCCCTTATTTAGACATCCGTCACATTATATTCTATGCACATGTCGCATTCCGATGCCATGGACATGTTTCCTGAAGATTGCAATAGGAAGTGCCTCCGTAAAAAGATTTGTTGCATTGTTGCTGGATTGAACATATTTGATTTCAACTTGATGTTTCTTTATAAGCTTTTGAGTGTACTAAAGTTTTTTTAGGAGGTATATGTTTTGTCCTGTCGCTCTTGATATATCCTTCTTTCATTTGAGTGACACATGCTGAGTTATCATCGTAAATTAAAGTTGGACATATATCCTTTTCAAGTCCATATGAAGTTATGTCACACCCCAAAACCATGAACGGCGGAAACGTTCTGGGGCGGAGGACGTCATGTACAGTATCACAACAATGAATAATAGTAAACAAGCAACAACGTCATCCATTGCATTAATAATATAATTTCATACATGTGTGTTCTGTCAAGTTATATAGACACCAAAATATACATATCAAAATAAAAGACGAGTCTTGAACGAACTCCATCTTCTCAAAACCTGGCACCTGTACCTGTCTATTGGTGACCTGAGAATACAAGTTATTTTGAAAGCGAGTATCAACTTAAAGCTGGTGAGATCATAAGTATATTAATGTATGTGTTTGTATGAAAGCATTTGTAAGATGTTTTGTATAATGTTTTGTAAAATGTTTGAATTCTCCTAGAAAACCTTATGTTTCCAACTAATGGTAACATTCTACCAAGGCATCTAGTGTCTGTGTGTATGTCTCTTGTAAGAGTGTGTATTTTCCCAAATACGACTATCATTAACCAAAAATATAGTTTTTGCATTACCGTGCATCGTGTGAATATTCACGAAGTGAATGCAATGGGAAAATATCGTAGTAATGTAGTATTTGTAATAAGTGACTACTGTTGTACTAATTACCTTAAAAACAAAAGGCGTTTTAAAGTAACATGTGATTGACCTGTATCCTGCTACTGACTCTAGTAAAACGACGATGTAAGACGCCGTAAGAAATGACATTTGGCACATGTAGACTTGCAAGTCCCACTGTAGCGAGCAGAAAGGTGTAGGATAGTCAATCCAGTATAGATTTATACGCAAACTCATACGCTCCCCAATTAAGGAGATTCTGGATACAAAAACGGTCATGGCAGGAAGTGCCGTGACCCATTTAATAGTTCACATAACTGCATGAATGTACATGTAATGAATGTGCTAACTGTAAAGTGTACTCTTTCTCTGTCTAGCCTGTATGTAGTGTAATGTTCTGCGTGTGCTAGTTGTAATGTGTGTTCTCTCTCTATCTAACATGTATAGTAATGTACTATGTGTACTACTCGTATTGAATCATGAATGAAATGACTCATTGTATGTTTCATTGTTCTAGTAATAGTATTAGTATCTTCCTGTGCTACCCCTATGGTAGCTTACTAGTAATGTATGATCATGATTGTGAAACCCTTGCTACCCAAAGGTATAGAACTGGTTGAAAGAACTTTTATGTCTATATATGTATACATAATATATAAATAATGGATAGACGACCTTCGGACGGATAGCCGATGCCCTAAAGCCACATCCCAACGAGGAAAAGGAGATAAAGCGAGCTAGTCTTCCTAAGCCCTTTACACATTACTTATATAACTATACATACATAGTCATGCATTTGATAATAACTATAAAAGAGTTTAAGTAAAAGTATTTGACAAGTAAAATAGTTTGTAAAAACTGTTTGAAGCAAAACAGTTTGAACAGTAAGCAAACTATTGGTTTGGTAGTTATTAATCACATGTGATTGATATAATAAATATAAGTATTCAACTTGTATCCCCCCATAAAAGCATTTAAAAACATTTAAACCATTGATTAAGGGGTATGAACTCACCTGTAGTGAGTGGTACGGATGAACCGAAGATGTAGGATTGCTAGGCGTCAAGTGAAGTCTTGAACACACTCTATGATCCTAGTTAACATATAATATCACATATATGTATCCAATTAGTCTTTAAACAACTAATAAACAAAGTGAAGACACCCTAGGACATGCTAAACACCTTATACAAGTTTTATAAGTCCCAAGGATTGCATCTAAGTGTTGCTGGGAAAGGCTAGTGTGCTTGGGGTTCAAGGAAAACTCCATTAGGGAGTTTACGGTTTTGTGGTCACAACCAAAAGAGTTTACGGTCGTAAACCCTTGAGTTTACGGTCGTAAGCTCACACACTTTTGACCATTTGTTGTTTGAAGCCTTAAAAGTCCCTAGAAGCATTTCTACTTGAAGTATGTGACTAAGGAAGGAACTAGGGCACCATTTCACTCCTATTTGGACTTTACGGGTTCTGAACCATTTTCCTTTGAGTTTACTACTGTAAGCTCAAAAGGTTTATGGTATTTTGGGGGTTTTCAAGTCCTTAGCTCGTCAAAGAACGGATCCATGTTAGTTACTAAGGCATAGGAAGGGACTAAGCACACTTTGGCACCTTTACTTGGTGTGTACGGTTCAAGAACTTCTTGAACCATGAACACAGTGTTCTTGGTGTTCTTGGGATATTTTCTTGATGTAATGATGTATAACAAGCTTTATAAGACTCTAGGATAGAAGTACTTACTATATGGAAGCTTGAAATGAGCTAAAAGTCCAAAAACACTAGTGTGTGTTCTTGGTGTAAATGGAAGAATCAACCTTTTGGAATGATTTCACGGTTAGAAGAGTGTTAAAACACTAGATTAAGCCATATAATCACTTAAGGAAGCTAGAATCACTTACTATTTTGAAGATCTTGAAAATCTTTTGGATGATACTTAAGACAGAAATGGGTTTGGATCTTGAGTTTTTTTTGGAAAAAGTGTAAATAATGACAAGTTCTCATATATATACTCTCAGATTTAGGGTTTTTGGCAGAAAATATTTTATTCAGGCAGTAAACTCTAATTTCTTAGAGTTTTGGAATAACAGTGTTGCACAATAACCCTAGTGCATCCTCTCTCCTGATATCTCTAAAGTGTGAATCGTGAAATACTCAAACTTATTCTAAAAATTCTGAAAATTAATAGCAACTGTTCTGACTTCTATTGACTTGATATGTTTCCATAGAATAGAAATTTCGGGTTGTGAAATCATCCCCTCCTTAGAAGGAATTTCGTCCCTAAATTAGAATTTAAGTAAATAAGTAGTTACAAATAACTAAGTAAAAAGATGAGGATATTTCAGTTTCATCTGATCCTCATGCTCCCAAGTGAATTCCGGTCCTCGCTTGGCATTCCAGCGAACCTTCACTATCGGGATACGACTTTGTTTCGTTTGATTGACATCTTGGTCCATGATCTGTACTAGTTCCTCCACGAAGTTGAGGCTCTCGTTGATCTCGATCTCGTTGAGTGGAATAACAAGAGTCTCGTCGGACAGACACTTTTTCAAGTTGGATACGTGGAATGTAGAATGTACGTTACTGAGTTCGCGCGGTAAGTTAAGTTTGTAAGCTATAGGGACGATTCTTGCGAGAATCTCGAAAGGCCCAATGTACCGTGGATTTAGGTTTCCACGCTTTCCGAAGTGTATCAAGCCCTTTCCAGGGTGAGACCTTCAATAGAACACGGTCACCCACCTGGAATTCCAACGGTTTCCTACGTTTGTCAGTGTAACTTTTCTGTCGGTCTCTGGAGGCTTTCAATCGTTCACGGATCTGAAAGATCTTCTCCGTCGTTTCCGGTATGATCTTCGGAACTGTGAGAGTGCTTTCAGGAACTCGTCCTTTAGCTAACTGGGTATCACCCACCTCAGCCCAGCACAGAGGGGATCTGCACTTTCGGCCATAGAGGGCCTCGAATGGAGCAACCTTTATGCTCGTGTGATAACTGTTGTTGTAGGAAAATTCGACAAGGGGTAAATGAGTATCCCTTGCTTTCCCAAAGTCAATCACACAGGTTCACAACATATCTTCCAAGGTTTGGATAGTTCTCTCACTTTTCCTGTCGGTCTGTGAATGGTAGGCTGTACTCATATCCAACCTAGTTCCTAAGGAACTCTGTAACGACTGCCAGAACGTCGAAGTGAATCTACTATCTCTGTCCGAGATAATGGATAAGGGAACACCGTGCGGTCGTACAATCTCCCTAATGTAAGTTCTTGTAAGTTTCTCCATCTTGTCTGTTTCTTTGATCGGCAGGAAGTGTGCAGACTTGGTCAATCTGTCGACGATGACCCATATGGTATCAAGTCCACCCGTTGTCTTGGGAAACTTGGTTATGAAATCCATAGTGATCCGCTCCCACTTCCATTCCGGTATCTCAGGCTGTTGTAATAGACCGGTGGGTTTCTGGTATTCGACCTTGACCTTTGCGCAAGTAAGGCATTTACTCACGAAGGTAGCAATTTCTGCTTTCATGTTAGGCCACCAGTATAACTTTTTGAGGTCCAGATACATCTTATCTGATCCCGGGTGCACGGAATAACGAGTGTTGTGCTCCTACTTCATGACCAAGTCTCTGAAACCACCAAGTTTTAGGGTCCAGATCCGGTCCATGAAATAATAAGCTCCGCCACCCTTAACCTCCAAGTTCTTATCCATCCCTCTCAGGGATTCACCTGTCACATTTTCAGGCTTCAAAGCGTCGATCTGAGCCGCCTAAATTTGTGTGGACAAGTGTGAATGGATAGTCATAGTCAATGATTTGACTCTATGACCAGAATATTCCTTCCGACTTAGGGCGTCAGCTACTATGTTGGCTTTACCCGGATGATAATGGATTTTGCATTCGTAATCACTGAGTAGCTCGACCCACCGTCATTGTCTCATGTTGAGCTCCTTCTGGTCGAATATGTGTTGTAAGCTTTTGTGGTCTGTAAAGATAGTGCTTTTCGTTCCGTACAAGTAATGTCTCTAGATCTTCAGAGCAAACATAACTGCTCCTAGTTCAAGATCGTGGGTCGTGTAATTGACCTCATGTGTCTTTAGCTGTCTCGAGGCATAAGCGATGACCTTACCTCGCTGCATCAGAACACATCCGAGTCCTTGATTCGACGCATCGCAATAGACAACGAAGTCTTCTATTCCTTCGGGAAGGGATAGTATTGGTGCGGTGCACAAGGCTCGTTTGAGCGTTTGAAACGCTCTTTCCTGCTTCTCTTCCTAGTCAAAGGCCACGCCCTTCTGGGTCAGTGTTGTAAGAGGTTTTGCAATGTGAGAGAAGTTCTGAATAAACCTGCGATAGTAGCTAGTGAGGCCTAGAAATTAACGAATTTCTGTAGGCGTCTTCGGTGCTGACCAGTTCTCAATGGCCTTGATTTTGGAAGGGTCCACGTGTATACCCTCTTCGCTAACCACGTGCCCTAAGAATTTGACTCATCGAATCCAAAATTCGCATTTCAAGAACTTCGCGTAGAGCTTCTCTGAACGTAATGTTTCGAGGACTTGATGCAGAGGTTGATTATGCTCCTCCTTACTTTGAGAGTATATAAGTATGTCATCGATGAATATGATGACGAACTGATCCAAGTAAGGACGACACACCTTATTCATTCAGTCCATGAATACAGCGGGCGCGTTTGTCAATCCGAACGGCATCACTACGAATTTGTAGTGCTCATAACGAGTTCAGAAGGCTGTCTTTGGAACATCCTCCCCTAGTACTCGTAGTTGGTGATATCCGGATCTTAAGTCGATTTTTAAATAGAAGTTCGCCCCTTGAAGTTGGTCAAATAAATCGTCAATACGAGCACATACGAACAAGACTGTCTTTCTTCTTGATGAACAAGACTGGAGCTCCTCAGGGTGAGAAGCTTGGTCTTATAAAGCCCTTGCTGAGCAGTTCGTTAAGTTGACCGAATAGTTCTTGCATCTCTGCAGGTGCTAGACGATAGGGCGATTTGGCTACGGGGGTAGCCCCTGGAACTAAGTCGATTCGGAACTCGACTTGACGTTGCGGAGGTAATCCTGGGAGTTCTTCTGGAAAGATGTCGGGAAAGTCGCGTACTATTGGAATGTTCTGAATGTCCTTCGTTTCATGGCTCACATCGACCACATGAGCAAGGAATGCACGACATTCCTTTCGCAAGAATTTCTGAGCTTGGATGCTCGAGATGGTACGAAGGTTTGTGCTCGGTTTGTCGCCATAAACTACTAAGGTTTTTCTAGACAACAGATTAAGGCGAACAGCCTTTTCGTAACACATGATATCGGCACGATGAAGACTCAACCAATCCATGCCTATAATGACGTTAAAACTTTAATTGAGACCGGCATGAGATCGATCGGAAATGAATGGCTATCTAAAGTTAGGGTACACCCTATGAATATACTGCTAGTGCTCTCTTTCTTTCCATTAGCCATTTCTACAGTGAACGGTTCATTAAGTGCTCGTGATTTTTTGCTTAAGTAAATGAGCAAATTGTTGGTTCATGAAACTCCTCTCCGCTCCACTATCAAATAGATTGCATGCATAAGAGTTATCAAGGAGGAACGCACCAGTGACCACTGTGGGGTCGGCAACCGCTTCCTCATGGCCTATGGCCAGAACTCTTGCCGCTCTACCGGCAAACCCTGCCTTCGGGCAGTTTCTTTTGAAGTGGCCTACCTTGCCACATCCGTAGCAAGTTTGGCCCACTTTGTCGGAGCTTTACAGAAATGGGCAGTGTGCCCCTTCCCGTTGCAGTTTAGACACTGCATCTCCTGATAGGCGCCGGCGTGATGGAAGTTGTACTTGTTGCACTTAGGAAAACTTCCAGCATACTGCTTTACCGGAGCAGCAGCTGCAGGTGCTATCGCAGCATGTACTGCTACGACCTGCTGGTTTTTGGCAACCTTATCCTTCTTATTGTATTCCCAAAACTTCCGCTTAGAATCAGCGGTTCTTGAAGGTTCTGAGATGGCCAGGGTAGTTGTTGCAGCCTGGGTACGAACCCCATGGTCTATGAACCGCTGTGCCAATCGTTTGGCACTATCAAATGTAGTGGGGTGTGATGCCAAAACATTTCCATGGTATGGTGGCACCAGCCCCCATATGTATCTCTCGATTTTCTTTCCCTCTAAAGGAATCATGTTGGGATAGAGGGCCAGCAGCTCGCATAATCTGGTAGTGTAGGCGACTACGTTGGAGCCCTTCATGGTTAGGCTCCATAGTTCTTCCTCCTGTTTTTGGATCTCGCCCCTCGAGCAGTACTCCTCAATCATGAGGTCTTTCAAAGTTTCCCAGCCCATCGCATTAGCCACTATAAGAAATAGTGACTTAACATGGCTATTCCACCATGTTAGGGATTTCTTTTCGAAGGTGCAAGCAGCGAACTTCACCTTGGTCTCCTCGGGACAAGAGCAGATTTCAAAAACCGATTCGGTTTTCTCGAACCATTGCGAGAGGGCAATGACTCCGCCTGTCCCCTTGAAGGACAATGGCTTGCAGTTAGTGAAGTCCTTGTAGGAGCACTCTCTCAAGCGCACCGCGATTTCACCATGAGTTGACATGATAGGGGTTCCTCCTCTAGTGGAACCAGATGAATGATATTGAGCCATGGTTGTAGCCATAGCTGCAGCTACAACAACATTTAGGGCTGTCGTGTTGAACTGAGGAGTAAGTGGTTGAGGAGGTGGTGTTTCGTTATTAGGGTTTCTCCTAGGATTTCTGCGAGACGGCATCTTTGATCTATAAGTTTATGAAGATGAAAACATTGATAAGAATTTAATGGAAGATTTGATGAGAATGACTCATGGACTAACACTTCATAGCCCAACAATACGATTGAATGAAAATCTAGAACTAATATATGATCACATTTGGATAATAACTCCCATAAGATTAGGTACCTGTCAATATTACTGGAATTACAGATGTAACAAGTTCAGGAAAAACGGCCAACAGAAGGAGGCCTTACATCAACCAAAATGGGAAAATTTTGAAAGAATTACAACCTAACCAAGACCTAACAGGCCTATGATTTACAAAGATAGGGAATTAGACCAGAGTTTTACATAACTAGGTTATATCCAAAAGAGAGAAGTTGATGAGAATCTATCAACGACGAGAACTACCATAGCGAGTTCTTGATCCCGACAGGAGACGTTCTATGTCCCTCATGCGCCTATCAGCTCTTGCTTGTTGAGCTCGAAGTTCTCTGACTTTAGCTCGGGTTTCAGCGAGTTCCCTCCGAAGAGCTGCATTGTGAACCAGAACCCTTTCATGAGCAGACTCTAGTTGGCGAATGCGGAAAGTGTTTACGCCAGAGTTGGCGTCAATCTCCAAGACTCGATTGATAGTTGATTGACCCAGTATCGTGTTCCGAGAAATCCTAAGAACCATGATGGGTAGGACTCTGTCAGCAGAACCCTCCTCAGTGAGGTTGTAGAAACTTCTGTCTCCATTGTAGGGAATGGGTTGACCCTGTTCCTGGCTCCATGTATTCAAGTTTGTGGCCCACAGGGGTGTGGGTCCTTGAAATGTTGGACGAGGGTTTGGGTTTTGATCAGTTGGAAGTAGGTTGTTGACTTCTGGCTCTGAGTGAGAACCATCAGAAAAGCCTTCAGCTTCATGATCATCCAAGGGAATTGGGTGATTCTCTTCTGGTTCTTCTTCCAGCCACCCCGCATTGCCGTGGTCGGGATAGTACGAGTCTCCGTGAAGGTGGAATCCAGCCATTAAATCTACGCGAGAAGAGAAGTATAAGAATCTAGAACATAGGTAACTTATAGTAATGCAAAATACTCCTATAGTATTTTAAGTTTAGGTTCAATTGTTCTGTCACACCCCAAAACCGGAACGACGGAAACGTTCTGGGGTGGATGACGTCATGTCAATTATCACAACATATGCAGTATAGTAATCAAAGTACAGCAACCATTGCATTAATAGTAATAGTTTTACATGGTTTACATTACATAGAAACATCAAAGTAATACATGTGGTAATATAGGTGCAGCTTGGTACTAAACTGTCTTCACCAAAAGCTCCTGGAATGTACCTGTCTATTGCTGACCTGAGAATACAATTTATTTGAAAGCGAGTATCAACATTTTTATAAATGCTGGTGAGTTCATAAGTATTTAGTGTCATTTTATTCAAATAACTTTATAAAAAGTAGTAGTTTAGAGTCAACGGTCTATTAGAGTCCCTTTCCAGAAAATCCTATATTTTCTAAATAAAAGTAGTCTTCTACCAAGACCCGACAGTGTTATGTTTTAAAGAGAATTTCCCTAAAATATTATCATTACCAAATTACGGTATTTGACTTTAAAGAAAGTAGAAGCATATCACAAGTAAAAGCATTAGGGAAAATAACATAGGCCTCAGCAGGAAATACTGCTGACTAAGGCAAAAGAAATCATAGACTCCAGGAGAGTATCGAATGAACAACACGCCTGACTCAGTCTAACGAAAGGAGACATAGACCCCAGACAGTATCAAATGAACGATACGTCTAGCAAGGTCTAAAAACAGTGAATACATACCCAGACAATATCAAATGAATAATATGTCTAGCAAGGTCTAAAAACAGTGAATACAGACCCCAAACAGTATCAAATGAATTATACGTCTAGCAAGGTCTAAAAACAGTGAATACAGACCCCAGATAGTATCAAATGAATAATACGTCTAGCAAGGTCTAAAAATAGTGAATACAGACCCCAGACAGTATCAAATGAATGATACGTCTAGCAAAGTCTAAAAACAATGAATACAGTGTTAATTCCCGTTACCTTAAGGCCATGAATTATAAGGTAACCCCGAGATACTCGTAACCATGCTGATAGACACTAGAGAAATTGACGCCCTGCGAGCGTCGGAAAGAATCTGACATTTGTCACCCCTTGGCTTAGTAGGTTGTGGACTGTAGCTAGCAGTCAGGGTGTAGGGGTGTCAATCTCGTATAGATCTATACACACAATGCCCGCTCTCCCTACAAGAGACTCTGGTTACCAACTTGACAACGGAGAAGGCCATGTCCTGAGGATGCATCTCGTATAATGAGTTCTGTTGTAATTACTGGGCTAATGATAGAGACTCACACATAAACTGACCGCTCGATGTAAACCTATATGTCTATACATGTATACATAATATATAATTAATGATCAAACGACCTTCGGATGGATATCCGATCCCACCAGACCACATCCAAACGAGGAAAAGGAAATAGGGCGAACTAGCCTTCCTGAGTCCTTTAAACATTATTTATATAACTATACAAGTACAGACATACATTTAACTAAGTAGAAACATTTAACGAACTTGAAGTGTTTAACGAAGTAGGAGTGTTTCACGAAATAGAAGCGTATCACGAAGTAGAAGCGTTAACAAGTAGAAGCGTATCACGAAGTAGAAGCGTTAATAAGTAGAAGCGTATCACGAAGTAGAAGCGTATCATGAATTAGAAGCGTATCACGAAGTAAAAGCATATCACGAAGTAAAAGCGTATCACGAAGTAAAAGCGTTAACAAAGTAGTAGCATTTAACTAAGTAGGAGCATTAACTAAGTAGAAGTATAACGAAGCAGTAGTATCTAACGAAGTAGGAGTATAAAAACATGAAAAAAAACTTTGATGAAAACTTTGGAAAACCTTTACACTTAAGAAAATCACGACTTGGTATTCTTTTGTAAAATAAGTTTGAAAACCTTTAGAAATCCTTTGAAAACCTTTCATAAACAATTTTTGAATGAAACTTTGATAAAACATTATAGGTAAGGAAATCCTTTGTTTAAATACTGCTGTAACTAAATCTGAAGTAAAACATACAGCGTGAGAGACAATTTGAGAAAAGCTTTGAACAAGTAAAGACGTTTTAGAAAACCATTTACAGTATCATACTTGGTAAAACAGTTGACAGTGTAATAACTCCTTGTGCATGCGGTTATCAATCACATGTGATTGATATGATAACTGACATGTTTTAACTTGTATCCCCCCCATAAAATCATGTAAAAACATTTTAAAGGTTAATTCAGGGGTATGAACTGACATGTTGTATGTGGATCCCAGGAAGGTGTCGGTTGGGTGCTCGGTGTCAAGTAAAGACTTGAACACACTTAGTGACCTATTAACATATGACGACATATGTTTGTATACAATTAGTAAATATAATACTAATTAAGCATGTATACGCATCCTAAAATGCAGAAAACACTTTGGTCAAGTGTTAGGAGTGTCCCGGGTAACATCTAAGGGTGTGTATGGCCAAGATGGGGAGTTTACTCTTCAAGAGTAAACTCTTTATAGATTTTACGGCCCTAAGACCTTGTCCCCATGAGTTTACGGCCGTCAACTCATGGATGGTGTGTTCTTTGATGCATTAAGGTCTTATAACACTTGTGGAACTAGGCTAGGTTCAATTCTAGGGCTTATGAAGGGTTTAAGGCTTCAAAATGGGCCATTTGAGGAGTTTACGGCCTATGAATACTCCTTGAGGAGTTTACGACCGTAAACACATGAGTTTATGGTAGTAAAATCATGTTGGTCCATTTCTTTTGTTGTTTGGTGGTTCTAACTCATGCATGTAAGGTTCTAGTCACTTTTAGGAGCTTGGGAAGGTGTTTAGGGCACTTAAACACCTTGGAAAGGTGTTTACGGTCTAAGAAGATGTTCATGGGGAGTTTAATACCTTAAACACATGATTTTACAATAGTAAACTCATTTTGTCCATGAATCCTATGTCTAGGTGGTTGTAGGTTAAGCATACGAAGTTCTAGGTCCAATTCCAAGCCATACAAAGTGTTAAGGGCACTTTAACACCCTTTGGGGGTGTTTATGGTCTAAAAATAGGCGTTTACGGTCTAAGAACCTTCTTAGACCATAAAATCAAGTGTGACATGTTTTTGTATGCTTTGGTGCATATAATGAAGGAAAATAAGGTTCTATGCACTCAAGGAAATTCATGGAAGCCCTTGGAGGTGTTTGAGGGGTAGTTTAACACATAAACAAGTGTTTCTGGTCCATGTATATGGTTTTACGGTCTAAGGATGTTCTTAGAGCATAAACTCAAGTTTACTCCCCATTTGGTCCGATTTGGTGTTCTAAGTCCTTTTGGATAAGCCTCTAAGTCATTGCTAAGCACTAGAAGTGGTTTGGAAGGGTTTTTGAGCATTAAAACCCCATTATGAGTGTTTACGGTCCATGAAGGTGTTCTTGGACCGTAAAATCATGTTCTTGAGGGTTTTGGGTGATTAAGTCACCAATTTGCAAGCTAGATAAGTTAGATAACAAGCTAGGAAGGTTTACTTACCGATTTGAAGCTCAGAGGGGCGATTTTTTGACCAAAACCCGTTTGTAGAGAGAGAAAGTAGAGAGAGAGTCTAAGGTGGGAATGAAATGCACTCCACCCTTATATAGGTGGAGTTTATAACCTAGTTGGGGTTCACCTGACACCAACCGCGAACGGGGTTTTTAACGACTATAGTTTAAATCCACCTTAATTTTGGTTCGGTTGACGAATATTATTTAAAATATTCCAACAGGTTTAAATCCGGGCAAAAATGATTTCGCGATTAATTTGACTAATTTTTGACGTAATTAATTTCGACGTTAATTTCAACGTTAAAACTAACGGAAATTTTTGGGTTGTCACATCATCCCCCCGATAGAGGGAATTTCGTCCCGAAGTTTAGGTTTAGGCAAGGAAGTAGGTATGAATGACCGAGTAACGAGATGAGGGTACTTCCTATTAGGCTGGTCCTCGCACTCCCAAGTGAACTCTGGCCTTTGCTTGGCGTTTTAACAAAACTTCACTTACGGGATGCGGATTCCGTCTCGTGCCGATAGCGATTCCTACAGGTTCATCTACGAAGTTAGGGTTCCCAATGGTTTCTATCAAGACGAGTGGGATACAAAGAGTGATGTCAGGAAAACACTTATCAAGTCTAAGAAGTGGTTCGATTTGGGGTGAAACTTGTGGAATTTCCGAAAGTAGTAGTGGTCTGACGAGGGTTGGACCAATCTTCGTAAAGAATCTCGGATGGTCCTAAGCTCTCGGAAGGGTAGAGCTTTTCAGTACTTAGAACATAGTGTACTTCTATGGCGAGATCATCACTGGCGTGATCGCCATTCCGAAGTTCCAAACGTTCTCTCTCATACTGGAAGTGTAGTCCTTCAGTTTGTTTCTACATCATCAGATGGATTGCATGTCTACGGGTATCTATTTGCCGCATAGTGTCTATCTCAATCTTGTGCAAAATGAACCTGCACTTTTGATTCTTGAGATATATCTAACGGAAACCCTTAGGGTCGGGGAGATAGGGTTTCACCAGACGAGTGTTGGACTATCTCGGGAGGTGGTTCTACTATTTCTGTGCGAGATAGTATTCGTGGAACACCTAATAGTCCAATGAATCTCTAAGACATGTCCTATTCTCCAATGCGTTGGTTTGTTTCAGTTGCAGAAAGTACGTGCTCTTGCACAACACATCAACTAACACCTAGACTGGTGTCAAGTCTATAATCTCTTCGGGATCTGGGTTATAAGGCTTAACGCAACCTACTCTCGCACTTTATCAAAGTATTCATGGCTGTGGAGGTTATCCTGTGGATCTTGGCATCCTAGTGTTTACTTCGGAGAATGCGGTCCATCGTCTACAGGGCGAAGGTGATTTCCTCCACGCGAGAAGGTGGAGTGTCCTAGGCACTACGGGGTGGACGAAGTGCCTGAGTAGTGCGAACATCTTCTGCAACTACTCTCCTTGTCACAGTCAGGAATTTTTGTGCCTTGTAACTACAACACTTAAGTGAAATTATGAATCCAAAAACATAAGGGTATGTATGATGCTTACTCTATGACAACAAAATTTCAATCAAATACACGATACAAGCACTACAAATACTCAATAAGCAATTGGAAACCCTAGAAGTTCTTGTTTAGGTCCATTTTGGACTAGGACTTTCTTATTGGGCCCAATGGACCAATAAGCTTCCAATTTGACTATCTTGGGCTTAGAACTCTTAAATGGGCTCTAATTGGACCCATTTTCAATTAATTCATCATTTTGGGCCATATTGGGCCTAGAATGAAATACATTAATTATATGAACCATTTTGGACCATCATTAACCTAATCTAGCCTAATAAAGCATAAAAATCACATTTATATTTTTTTGGGGGCCAAAAATCACCCAACCTAACTATAACATGGGCTTAAGGGCAAAAAGCCCAAAAACCTCCTCTCACCCTCCCTATTCTCGGCCCAAGCCCAAATGAAAGGAAGAAGTTGACTTATTGCATGACACCTCACTTTTATATGGGGGATATCCATGTTTTACACTTCAAACATCCATGCAATCTCATCTTTCCATGCAAGCACTCTCTTCTTCTCCCTCTCTCTCTCTCATTCTCGACTGATTCCAAATACACACACACACACACACAATTCTCACACAAATCTCTCAAGGAAACTCCCTCCACTCTTCATCAAGATCTCGAATTTTAGAAGGTTTTTCAAGAAGATATTTCCACAAAATCTTCATCTAAGGGGAGATTATGCTTGGGTCTATGTGATGGGTTTTGAGCATTCTAACACTCCTATGGCGTACATGCAACCCTATAAACCTTGGATCTATGTTTTCTCTATAATACATGCAAATAAGAACTTTCCAAGGCTTTAATCCTAACTAGCATATTATGAAGTTCTTATGCTACAAAGTACTAGTTAGATGACACACCTTTTGATGTAGCTTGATGTCTTCAAGCTTTAAGAGCTTAGCCCCAATAGTGTGGAAGCCTCAAATGGAATCACAAATCACCAAAACACCTTGGAAGACTTTAGAGAATATGGATACTTGGTTCTCTCTAGTGAAATTGGCTAGCCCTTCTTAGTGTACCACACTAGTCCAATTTCACCAACCAAGGACATCTTTATATAGTGTGGAGGATTAGGGTTAAACCCTAATACCCATGACCTTTCATTTGCTAGGATCCATGGGTTAAACACTCCATGGACTATCCATGAAAGCTTAGCCCAACCTAAATGAGCTTGGCCCATTCCATATATATAAGAGTCCATATTTAATTAGTTCATTTTGATCACTTGATTAATTCTAAATTAATTCTTGATCAATACTAATTAAATAATATGATTCCATATTAATATATTAGAACTTATAATATATTAATATTAATCATAAACATACTATTCTCAAAAGATTATCCATATAAATTGTGTCGGTGAAGTGCAACCCAAATGGACCATGCCGGGTCGGGTCAAGTACATACCAAATATAGTTATGGACTTAGACATTAATACAATAGTCTCCCACTTGGATAAGTCTAAAACTATTATTGCGTATGACTTCAAACTTAACTGGCAATCGTAGCTCTTAAAGCCGCTGTCGAACTCTGATCTTGTCGACGAACTTTTCCATTAGATAAGGGATCATATATTCCTCCATTCTAGATATCATATGGACTGAGACATGGATTAAAATCATTCTCCCTGTCCATTTGTTGTTTCCCGATTTCTGATTTATGACGACTGACTAATTGAACAAATCAAATCAGTCCTGGCCCGGCCGAGCACTTCCATTTGTCATCATCATATCATCGAGGGGCCCACAGATATCGCTTTTATCCCGAAGGTAAAAGGAATGGATAAACTTCGACTTATATGGCTTGTTCTACTACTTGTTGAATCATACACAAAGACACGTTTTATAGCACCGAGTTACCAAATGCGTTTTCGTGCAATCAATGTACTACCAACTCATAGTAACAACTCATATCTCTAGGTTTGAAGAATATAAGATATTATCGTCTCATGATCACTCATGATAAAATCCATGAAGTAATTCCAATGAGCGTAGGTTGAATCCAATACTCAGAACTTATGAGCACTCATGAGTGTTGTAGCCCTTTGTCCAACACCTTAGACCTCTACAAGCCAACCCATGAGAGTCTTAATTCATATCTACTTCCAACATATGACCGATTGTGGATGGTTTGAATAACTTAGTCATTCCGGAAGAATAACCCAGTTTATTCGGGAAGTTAAAACATGCAAAGTGAAACACAATAATAATTGAATCCAATATGGTATCAAAACCTATGAACATAAATAAAACACCTTTTATTTATCACCATATGATTACACATTATTCATTGTATATTGTTTCAGCTATCAACTTTATTCTTGAATTTAAAACAATAGTTGTCCCATGCTCCAAGCATGTACACTATGTTTTCTAAACATTAGTCATGCCATACACCAACTATGCATACTATGTTTGTCTATGATCTTTACTTTGTGAACTAGATCCATTGAACATAACTTCAATGATTCTCTTTTCACACTCCCAAATCCTTACTGCAGATGCAAGAATTCCAAATTCATGCCATTTACTGAAATCTGTTAGATTCTAAACTTATATGCATTGAACCTCTTGTAATGATTATGCACAAAGTCAGAAGGACTTGACAACAACCATTACAGACCATTCCAAAGGAGATCAACTCCTTGGGAACATCCTTCTTGCATTAAGTTTCCTAATCTTAAACAGATTGAAAATTCTAACTTTGAAACATTTCCAGATTCTATTTTGACTTATCCCTTCTGAACAAGAGTTGCCTCCTTACAGACTATGTCAATATGGTCCTTCCAGAATTATCACTATACTTCCAACTGTCCTTGAGCACCCAATCATTGGTAAACCTTAGATTTTCCTTGACAATTGTTTAACCCTTTTAGTCATATCCAGTTCTAAACCTTTTCCCTTCTTAATGCCCAGGCATTTGGAAAATTTTAGAAAGGATGAATATAACACATGTAATCGATCCTATATCTGAAGCATATGGGAATCGATTCATGATGTCTCACATAAAGACTAAACCAGTCTTTTGCTATAACATTTCCATTTCAATTTTCCAAGTTCTCATAATTCAGATTATGAAAAGGGATGCCCTAATCATAATCGAATTTTAGAACGCAAATAATGGACCCATATACAGAATTTCCTTATGTTGAGCCATTCCAACATGAAATTCATATATATATATATATATATATATATATATATATATATATATATATATATATATATATCTATATATATATATATATATATATATATATATATATATATATATATATATCTTTGACTAAATGATTAAAACCTCACGATCTAAGCTTATAGATTTGAGATGAAGTATAATTTCCTCTCCCTTAATTATAGCAAAACAACATTTTCCCAATGTAAACCTTTTGTTTTCTATAATTAACATTGCTAACTTGCAACCTTTATCATAATTATCATGCTCCCACTAACATGATGATTATTAGCATAACACTTATGCTCCCACTAGCTTTGACATGTACTCAGAATCAGCTGACTTCTAGAAATCAATACTTCATTGACTTTCTTACCAAAGTTCAGATTTCTGATACTAGATTGTTTTGATAAGACTTTATCAAAATCATACACCTCCCTTAGATAGCACACTTGTGTGTCTAAACAATTATGAAGAGGGATGTCGTAATCATAATGGTTAGACCTTTTTGCCACTTCTCACAAGTCCAGGTTAGTGTGCTGGTAAACCACACACGCTCCACTAACGACTTTGAAAATGCAAATATCACAATTGCTATCTAGCTAAAATCTACTTAGTGAAAGTGTTTCCTCACCATCATTTTCATGAATCGGAGAGAAACCTTATGACACTTAGATTTTTATGGTGTATGTGTTCTTATCCATGTGAATTGTCAAAACCATAGTCACAAGACAAGGATAATGACAAATCCAAACTCATATGGATTGAACTCAATCTTAACTTCTTGCCACCTGGCAGCTCAAGGGCATGCCATTGCTTCCAAGTTGTTGTGCAACACATTGAGAACTCTAAGAACTCATATGCAAGGCCAACTTTAACTGGAATGGGCATAGACTATGTCAACACGATAGGTGATAAACCTCAAGTCGTGTCCTAGTGAAGAACTTCAGGTTTTATTCTTGATTAGTTCTTGAGACTTTCAAGACCTTTAAGAATCCCACTGTCCTCTTGACATATAAGACTTTCTTGTCAGTTATTCAAGAGATAGTGTGGATTCTAATCAAGACAAACACTTCACAAAATTGGCCTAAGTTGGTCTTTGTTTTATCCAAAACATCACAACTTACCAATTTCAAATGTACAAGAGTAGAAAACTTTTACTCTTACATTTGACAAGTGTTTTAAACCTTCTTTAAGACATGTCACTCAAGTTACAATCTTAGAGTATGACTCTAAGACTTGTATTGGAACGAAGTATGACTCATCTTCTTGATTTAACCAATTCAACAATTCAAGTTCCTCTTCTTAGTCATAAGAATGCACTAAGATTTCCTTAGAGAACTAATTGTGCTATGATTTCTTAATCATTAAGATGATCACAAAAACTGATACTAAAGTACTCTCCCATCTTTTCAGATTTGAGAAACTTTTATCCTTCTGCCTAATTTGATTCTTCTTATTCGCTCTGCCATACATTGGAACCTTTTCCAATGTCTCAGAGTTACACTTAAGCTTGTAAGTATAATTATATTTACTAAGCTTTAGTAAACTATGACAAATATTCTTATCAATCTTTTATGGTGGACTTAATCAGTGCACAAGAATGTGTACTCGATCCCTTAGTCCGTTACTTGACTCACACATCCATATGAACAAGTAATTAGTCTTAATTATCCAATACTTGAAAGTTCTCATTCATCATGCTATACAACTTGCATGATTCCAAGTTTCGGTCCAATTGAAACTTGGGTGATGAGAATCTTTCCTTATTTGGTAAATTTAGACATTACCACAAATGAAAGAATCAATTTCATATTTCCACTCTTGCTATTTAATGGAATCATATAAGCCACAATTGTTCCTCAAATGCCATTGTAAGGATATTTTAAAATAAATAAAATCAGAAATTTTCCTTTTATTTTAAAACTTTGCGGAAAAACTATCCTTACAATGCAAAAGCACATGAAAACTTTGTTGTTATCTATTCCTAAGCAATATCTCATAACTCCTAAGAAGTAGCTCAAGAATCTGATCTTCAAACTATGCGATAGAAATCCATCTACGTGATCAGATTCAACATATTCTTTCTTTAACTTCCTTTACTTTTCTTTGATTCATAAAACATCACCATGTGACCCAGTCACTTCATGTATCAGGAATCTCATAATAGAGCTTAACCGAGTTAGATAGTGGACTTTACCTGAAGTAGAGTCAAACTTATTGACTTCAACATCCTTAGGTAAATTTGGCAGATTCGTAACCAATGTCCCTTCCTTTGGCAATATAAACATATGGACCCTTTGATAATGGTACATGGGACTATCTCAGACTTAGCTTTTCTCTTTACCATTTGGTCAACCGAGTTGACTATGGCCGATCCCTTTCCATTGGGAAGAGAATGCTTTTCTAGATTTCCTGTGTCACTATTGTCAATGTCCATCAAGTTTTAAGGAAGTTGATTTTAAAAAATAGATAAGATCATTAAGGGTCTTGTCATAGTCTGTTTCATAGGTGTCCCAAAGGAATTCACTATGTGACTTAGAAAGTGATTGAACCACCAACTTTCTCAAGACTTTGACACCCAACTCTCCCGGCTTGTCAATATGTGACTACATCTCCAAGATGTGACCACACCTAGACCTTGCCTTGCCAATTGGGCTTGAGTGACCTTAAACTTTTCAAGAACTTGTGGGTTGGGGAGAATAATTGGAGGAGGTGAATGAAGTATGATTTCCAAGGGACATCATTTTCATTTAGGAAAGTTTGTTTCAAGAGATTTGGGAAGATCATAAATGCCTAAACCAGACATGTTTTTGGGAGATATTCAAGATAGTTGATGTTAAGTCCTTAATATGACACCCAATATGAAATATTAAGGCTTGGACCCAACAAACTATTTTATAACTTAGAAGAGGTATGCCGTAATCCAAGCTATAAAATATTTGAAGGTAGGTGAATGACGATTCACCAATTTCCACCAAGATAAACGAAATGTATTATTAGGTTTTAATTGGTTTTGAAACTCCTAGATCTTTGAGATTCATTGAACTGTTCAATGGAATGTTTCAATCTCGAGTGTGCCCTTCAGGTTTTGTGACTGGGATGCCGAGGATCACAAAACAAGGTGTGAAGTAACCACGCAAATTACTTGGTACCCTTAAGTGTTTACCCCTCAATCGATGTGTCGGTTAACCACACACGCTCCATCGATACTATGATAAACATTAAGTTACCCTTTGCCTACCTTGTTAAATACGAGTTAGTGTGCCGGTTAGCCACACACGCTCCACTAACCGACTTAAACAAAGTGCAAAGTGTAATTTCATGGATTAGCACCTTATTCACATTTTCCTAAGTAACTAAGATTGGGTATTATTAAGAGTTTAGTTACTTAGTATTTATCATTAATACTTTTAATGAAGGGAGAATTCTAGTCCTATCAAACCCGTTCGGCTAATGACCCTCCACCAGTCAAGCAAATGGTGGGTGAGAGTGGACACCCATTAAGTTGCCATTTTATAGGCAACAACCTTATACCCACCTTATAGACCGGCTTCGTGAATGAGGCGTACTAGCGGTAAGACTGAATTTACTCTTGTACATATATATATATATATATATATATATATATATATATATATATTATTAACTTATAATATTATGAAGTATAAGGGTTGAATTTTAACTCTTTAAAATTCTAAGGGCTAACTTGGAATTAAAGTATTCATAAGAGAAAACTTTTCAAATTCCAAAACTTGAGGGCAAGTTTTGTAACTTTCAAAACTTGTCGTATTCCATAACTTATGTGTTTAAAGTAGTTTTAATTAAAAAAAACTCTTCAAGTTCCATAACTTGAGGACAAGTTATGGAAGACTTTAAACTAATAAAAGAATTAAATTTTCTTTATTTTATAACTTATGGAATTAATTAAGGTTACACCTTTTTTTTTATTTTATTTTATTTTATTAAATGAAGAGACTCTTGGTCCTCAATAACTTGAGGACAAGTTATGGTGTCATAAAACCATTTAATTAGAACTAGACTCTTCATTTTTGTAACCTTTGCCAACTTTTATGAGTTTTATGATTCTTAAATGCGACTTTTCATATAACTTGAGGACAAGTTACAAAAACACATTTTAGAATCAATTCATAGATTAATTTGGATTGAAAACAATAATTTCACATAACTTATATTAATCTAAGCAACTCATATAAACAAGATAATTCAAATCAAACTTTTCCATGTAATTAGAGTAACACTTTAAACTAATACAAAACATGAATCTGTTGACAATTATCTTTAAAATTGGATTAGCATGAACATTACCACATCAAAAAACAAGTTTATAAGTCCAAAACATCTTTGGGTAATGTTCCTAGTCTAATTCCAGCCAAAAAAGTCGAATTTATGCTGTCTGTGGGTCCAACTCGTCGAGTGCATTAACCAACTCGGCGAGTTGGATCGATTTGATCACTTTTTAGGCATGGATTCGCCGAGTCTCCTAATGGACTCACCGAGTCTGATGATCAGACAGCAACAACTTCGATTTTTTAAGAGTTTTGCAAGTATAACAAGAAAACAAACCTAGTCTTTGATACCACTGATGGGTTTTGACCATTCTAACACTCTTATGGTGTACATGCAACCCGATAAACCTTGGATCTATGTTTTCTCTATAATACATGCAAATAAGAACTTTCCAAGGCATTAATCCTAACTAGCATATTATGAAGTTCTTATGCTACAAAGTACTAGTTAGATGACATACCTTTTGATGTAGCTTGATGTCTTCAAGCTTTAAGAGCTTAGCCCCAATAGTGTGGAAGCCTCAAATGGAATCACAAATCACCAAAACACCTTGGAAGACTTTAGAGAATATGGATACTTGGTTCTCTCTAGTGAAATTGGCTAGCCCTTCTTAGTGTACCACACTAGTCCAATTTCACCAACCAAGGACATCTTTATATAGTGTGGAGGATTAGGGTTAAACCCTAATACCCATGACCTTTCATTTCCTAGGATCCATGGGTTAAACACTCCATGGACTATCCATGAAAGCTTAGCCCAACCTAAATGAACTTGGCCTATTCCATATATATAAGAGTCCATATTTAATTAGTTCATTTTGATCACTTAATTAATTCTAAATTAATTCTTGATCAATACTAATTAAATAATATGATTCCATATTAATATATTAGAACTTATAATATATTAATATTAATCATAAACATACTATTCTCAAAAGATTATCCATATAAATTGTGTCGGTGAAGTGCAACCCAAATGGACCATGCCGGGTCGGGTCAAGTACATACCAAATATAGTTATGCACTTAGACATTAATCCAACACTATGATCTAGATTCTTTGTTTTATCAAAAATCTCTTTCTAATCCATGCAAAAATCATGATCACTCTCTTAGAAACTCCCTAAGTTCGAAATCAACAAGGGAAGACTTGTTAGAGCCGAAAACAACATCAAACTTCTTCCAATCTTCTCCAAAACCGAAACCCAACTCAAGGTGAGCTTCATACCCCCTATTTTTCGGTTTTTATAAGTTTTGTGGGGGAGAATACAAGCAAATGTGTAGATCTATGAGTATATGTATGCCTTGTGTGATTTCTATGCTTATATATATGATCATATGTGATTGTGGTGTTGGTACTAGTCAAAAAGAACTTGGAAACCGAGATCTACAATATGTTGAATGAAATAAGTATAACTTATATTATTTCACACAAATCTAGTCTAGAAAAAAATAACCAAGTTGGTTAATATGAACATCTTTGGGCTTAAAACCCATTTTTGGGCTCAAAATGCAATAAATACAAAACTAAAGGGTCCAAAACGACAAAATATAAATTCTGAAGGTTGAGATGAGTCAAAACAGTTTCTAATATGTATTTTCTGAAAATTTACACTTTTGAAGGGTTAAAATGTGAATTTTTAAACATAATGGGCCAAAAATGGACTTTTCGGCCCAATAAAGCCCCAAATTGCGAGATTTTTAATTTGGAGGGGCTGAAACTGCACATTTCTGTAAAAGAGGGGACTACTAGTGTACCAAGTCCAATTCAAGGGTTAAAAATGCTTTTCAAATTTAAAAGGGACCAAAGATGCACAAATTTTCCATTTTGGGTCAAAATTGTAAAAATTGCGAAAATGGAGGTTTCAACCTAGAAAATTTCATTTTGAGGGACTAAAACTGTTTATCAAGTAAATTTGGGCTGAAAAATGTATTTTCAACAAGTTTTGATATTAAAGTGTCAATAAAAATGGTTTAAGGACTAAAATGGAAATTCTTTTATATAAAGGGTTAAAAGTATAAATTTTATCCAAGACGGGGCATCAAAAAGAAAAATTTTAATGTTTAAAACAATAAATCCTTTAAGATAAAATATGAGTACCACGACTACCGGTGAAACGTAATACACCCTCAACACCAAAATCATTACCAAACGAATTGATTCGGTCTCGAATCAATAACGAATCGAAAATCAATAAACAATGATACTTCAATACACACGCGAAAATTTACGGGAAGTCAATACACACGCGGAAATTCACAAGAAGTCAATACACCATCTTTGGGCCCGAAAGTTTCAAATCGTGCTTGTTGGGCATAGCTAGCCCAATGACATGATCTTTAGGCCCGAAGGAAACGCGCTTACATGTTGTTGGGTCTTATACGACCTAATTCCGTGTAAAAGGACTTTCAATAGCTTTTGTGCTGTTGGGCCCCAAGGGTCCTTTGGTACTGCTAGTAAAGTCGAGAAGTCAAATGCGAGTCGGGCCAAGGGCCTTTTGCATTCACGATAGCCTTGAACGACTTATGGAAATAATGGGGGCTTCACACCCTCTTTTCTCCTAGGTTGTGGGGCTATGAGAAGTCAGGGTGGTTGGATTAAGTGAGTAGTACGGACGACGCCTAAGGGATCGTTTATATAGTTGTAAGCTAGTAATTTTCATTAATGCGTTGTTATAACAACTCACAACCCATAATTAATCCAATGTCACCTGGAATTATCGAATACAAACGTCGCAACGGCATAACAATATATAAAACACGTAATTTAAAGTATTAGGAGAACATTAGGTTTTCCTAGGGATTTCAACACTTACACCTATGCGATGCATACAAAGTCTAACAATTATTCACGCTTATAGAAATCAACAAGCATATTTACGGATCTTCACACTTTTTCTTACTTACAATAATCTTTTCAGAAAATATCGGATTTTCTGGTGGTTTTCAAAATAATACAAATCATTACTTTTCAAACATTACTTATGAACTCACCAACATTTCATGTGTTGACGTTTTTCCAAAATACTTCTATTCTCAGGTAACAGGTAAATTGAAGGAAAAATGTACCCAGTGATATCATGATGTTTTGTTTAATTAATATCGAACAGTTTATGTTTTGGAATTCTATGTGTAAAAATAATGTATTGAATGTAAACACTGATGGTTGTAATATTTCAATGCATGGTGACGAATGATGTTATGATTCATGTATATTTATTGTGATGGTATTCAATTGAGTCACAATAGCCCTCGGACATTTCCGCCGTCTGGTTCGGGGGTGTGACACTCCCGAAGGTTCGGATTTTTCTCGGTCTAGGTCAATTCTAGTGAGTATACGGGTTCCATCACTTGGAACTTTAATCTCCTCATCCACTCTTCTCAGAGTTTAACTTATCATAGCTTCCGGGGATACGGGATATCCGCTGAGATGCTTATTTCTGGGAATTAAGCGTGAGTGGATGGTCGTAGTCAATGTCCTTGACTCTTACGACTCAGATTTCCTTACCAACCGAGGGTGTTAGCTACTATGTTGGCTTAACCGGGGATGACAACAAATTTCGGATTTGCGGTCATTATAGTAGCTCAACCTGTCGTGGTTCTCTTGACTCCAGCTCCTATTCTATGGAATAGGATGAAGGGTTTTACTATGAGGTTCGTGGTAGAGCTCATACTTGGCTTAACCACTAATACTTGGTGTATGCAAGCCGTATATAATTGAGGTCGGCAAGATGTTCAGTTGTGCGACTCCACCTCAGACCCACAACCCAACGAGGAACAAGGAGTAGGGAGGAAGCACACATCTTAAATCTTTTTTATCTCAATTATATACCACTCTTATGCATATACTTAGTTATAGCAGTCAGTCCCATGAGTTCTATCCTCTAGATTCACGAACCTGATTTCAAGGTGCGAAGGGTCTTTCTGGGTTTCTACGGTGTCTGCTTCTTATCGTCTTCTGGAATGCCTGCAGTGCCTTTTGCTTCGGTTTCTATCTGTCTAATAAGGTTTGGTTAACAGCATGTGGTACCCTTCTCCCGGGTACTTCGGAAGGTTTAAAACAAGAGTGACGACTGACGGATCACATTAGTCTTTATTATTTTTATTTTTTTTAGGTTCGGAAGAACCTTTATTTGTCGAAATAGCTATGGAGAAAGTTCTTTTTACACAGCACTAATGATTTACACATGGTTGCACGAAGTCGAACCATGATTGATAGAGGTGTCGAAGTTGGCATACTTCGATATCATATAGAATGAGGGTGGATAGAGTCATGTGCCGAACGGGCACACAAGTTCTAGGCGTCTCGGGTTTCGTCCCGTGTATCACTGTCGTGGATACTTGGACCGATAGAGTCGACGTGGAACTATAGAGAGTCCTGAGTGTTTCTGAGTAAAGTACCTTTTCATGAATGGATTCTCACGAGGCATTTCTATAATCGCCTAACATATACTAGTCATGTATAATTAAGGTGGGGAGGACTGTTGACTGAGCGACTCCGCCCTAAATCCACAACCAAACGAGTAAAGTACCTTGATGCTTCTCCCTAAGCATTAGAGTTAGACTCCTCCTATGTCCTTGTCTTTTCTTTCCATTGGGCAATCTCACTTTAGGTGCCCAATCTCACCACATAGGTGGCATACTGGATTGATCGTCACATTTGTGGTTGATGTAATGAACTCAACCGGGGCTCTGCAGGTACGAGAGGTGTGCCCCTTCCTGTTGCACCTAGCACAGAAGAGTTCCCGACATATACCATGAAGATGGTAGCTACACTTGCTGCAGTGGGGAAGGTTTCCTAGGTATGGTCTTGTAGGTGTCGGGATGGAAATGTTGGCAGGGGTATTGACTGTCTCAGCTCGTTGCCCTTCGGAAGGTCCTTGAGCCGAGGTACTTCCCTCTTCGATCTTGATCTTTCTCTTTAGTGGATTTGGTTGAGGTTCTTAGGTGGCTGGGTACACAGAGGTTGGTTGCTGCTATCCACTACTAGGATCAGAATTCCTAATAGGGCTCTTGCTAACATTGGCATTGTTAGCATTCAGTTGAGCCATGACAGCTACTACGGCTGTCGAGACTGCAGCTTGGAACGTAGCTTCATCGAATAGGAGAGTCGGTTTCTTGCCGTCGGATGGGTTACGCTTCCTCGGAGGCATGGTTTTCCCTACACGGAAAGGAACACAAGCTGATGAGAGACGATGGTTAACCCTGGACGTATCAATCCTTACTATGTTAGGCATAATTTTTTTTCCCGTGCTTCGGATACTGGTTGTCTGAGTGTCGACCTACATCCCTATGATGTAGTCAGGGTATTCAAGGTAAGAGTATGAGTGTCGGAAAAAGCCATAAGATGGGAGTCGTTCCTATTAAGTTACCTTTATACTGGGAACGGTTTTACTCTCCGGCTTGGAAAGATTTGAGAACAGTTCGGAACGAAGACTGCAGGAAGAAAGGCTCATGAAGGCTTATGGCTAAACGCCCTCAATAGGGGTGTGGGGATGCGCTCTAATCGTATTACTTGCAACGGGAAAAAGGCGATTTACCTAACACATAGCGTGAGTAGTGTAATCACTAACTCACTAAATTGTATTATTTTATGGGTGTATTAGTGTGGCGAACACAAGGAAAAGACACTTCTCGGGTTCCATGTACTGGCTCCCTCTGTCTACCTCGTATCTTTAACTGGGACCGACGTTGGTTTCCTTTGGGTAGTGACCTAGGGTTTTCTTCTCCTATGGACATATTGAGATTCTACATCGTCTTACTTCCGATTCCGACTCTGGGTGTCATCACTTCATGATGGATGAATGGAAATCTCGGAATTTTAGGCGAATTTCCCACTATGTCCTTAAAAGATATAGGCACTTGGTGGTCTCAATAGTCTCGACCTAGTTCATTTATTTCCGAACTGGAAATCTTCTCAATGAACCTCTTCTAGGTCTGAATGACCTCTTCTGCCAAGTACTGAAGTGGATAGGGTTTTCTATAGGGTTCGTGCGAGAATGGAAATGTCTAAAGAATCCTAAGAGATTATTAACATTTCACTGAGTGATCCATATCGAGTCCTGCTACGATTACATAGTGTATACAAATCATATATAGCTTAGATCCGATAGGCCTTCGAGTATGTGATACTACTCTATATCCACATCCCAACGAGGAAAAGGAAGTAGAGCGAAACCACACATTCTTAGCCTATGGGATCCTTATTATACATAACCTTGGGAGTATACCCTCTGTAATTGTAGGTATATCAATAAGGATCATTTTAGTTCTTCACACAAGGTTATCTATGGATCCTAAAATACCCCTATGGTATTTTCATTTCTTGTTTGTTTCTTAACTTCTGAATATGATTCTGGGATTAATGCGAGTCTTTTAGTATTCCAAAATACTCCCATAGTATTTTTAACTTTATGTTTGGCTCTAGCATTCCTATTTGGTAAGTTTCAGACTCGTTGCAACACCACTATCACTCCCAAGCACACGTTCATCGCATCTCGAATAAATGTAGTTGATCAGGTTACATTTATTCCAGCTTACGATTACATAACTGCCCAGGTTCGACGGTAATGCTCAACATCCAAAGACTTTTATTCTTGTTCTTCTTGTGATACTTGTGTTCGAGTGTTTAGATTCTAGATGTTCTTATACTTTGGTAAAATACGGTTATATTTTAAAGTATAATTCTTGGTCAGAGTGTTATATCCCTATGCATTTATAGGCTGTATATCTTTTATGAATTGATATACTTAGCTCACTATAAACAATGCTCTGATACCAATCTGTCACACCCCAAAACCGGAACGGCGAAAACGTTCTGGGGTGGATGACGTCATGTCAAGTATCACAACATATGCAGTATAGTAATAAAAGTACAACAACCATTGCATTAATAGTAATAGTTTTACATGGTTTACATTATATAAAAACATCAAAGTAAAACATGTGGTAATATAGGTGCAACTTGGTACTAAACTGTCTTCACCAAAAGCTCCTGGAATGTACCTGTCTATTGCTGACATGAGAATACAAGTTATTTGAAAGCGAGTATCAGCATTTTTATAAATGCTGGTGAGTTCATAAGTATTTAGTGTCATTTTATTCAAATAACTTTATAAAAAGTAGTAGTTTAGAGTCAACGGTGTATTAGAGTCCCTTTCCAGAAAATCCTATATTTTCTAAATAAAAGTAGTCTTCTACCAAGACCCGACAGTGTTATGTTTTAAAGAGAATTTCCCTAAAATATTATCATTACCAAATTACGGTATTTGACTTTAAAGAAAGTAGAAAGGATATCACAAGTAAAAGCATTAGGGAAAATAACATAGGCCTCAGCAGGAAATACTGCTGACTAAGGAAAAAGAAATCATAGACTCCAGGAGAGTATCGAATGAACAACACGCCTGGCTCAGTCTAATGAAAGGAGACACAGACCCCAGACAGTATCAAATGAACGATACATCTAGCAAGGTCTAAAAACAGTGAATACAGACCCCAGACAGTATCAAATGAATAATACATCTAGCAAGGTCTAAAAACAGTAAATACAGACCCCAGACAGTATCAAATGAATGATACGTCTAGAAAGATCTAAAAACAGTGAATACAGACCCCATACAGTATCAAATGAATAATACGTCTAGCAAGGTCTAAAAATAGTGAATACAGACCCCAGACAGTATCAAATGAATGATACGTCTAGCAAGGTCTAAAAACAGTGAATACAGTGTTAATTCCTGTTACCTTAAGGCCATGAATTATAAGGTAACCCCGAGATACTCGTAACCACACTGATAGACACTAGAGAAATTGACGCCCTGCAAGCGTCGGAAAGAATGTGACATTTGTCACCCCTTGGCTTAGTAGGCCGTGGACTATAGCTAGCAGTCAGGGTGTAGGGGTGTCAATCTTGTATAGATCTATACACACAATGCCCGTTCTCCCTACAGGAGACTCTGGTTACCAACTTGACAACGGAGAAGGCCGTGTCCTAAAGATGCATCTCGTATAGTGAGTTCTGATGTAATTACTGGGCTAATGATAGAGACTCACAAATAAACTGACCGATCGATGTAAACCTATATTTCTATACATGTATACATAATATATAATTAATGATCAAACGACCTTCGGACGGATATCCGATCCCACCAGACCACATCCAAACGAGGAAAAGGAAATAGGGCGAACTAGCCTTCCTGAGTCCTTTAAACATTATTTATATAACTATACAAGTACAGACATACATTTAACTAAGTAGAAACATTTAACGAACTTGAAGTGTTTAACGAAGTAGGAGTGTTTCACGAAGTAGAAGCGTATCACGAAGTAGAAGAGTTAACAAGTAGAAGCATATCATGAAGTAGAAGCGTATCACGTAGTAAAAGCATATCACGAAGTAAAAGCGTATCACGAAGTAAAAGCGTTAACAAAGTAGTAGCATTTAACTAAGTAGGAGCATTAACTAAGTAAAAGTATAACGAAGCAGTAGTATCTAACAAAGTAGGAGTATAAAAACATGAAAGAAAACTTTGATGAAAACTTTGGAAAACCTTTACACTTAAGAAAATCACGACTTGGTATTCTTTTGTAAAATAAGTTTGAAAACCTTTAGAAATCCTTTGAAAACCTTTCATAAACAATTTTTGAATGAAACTTTGATAAAACATTATAGGTAAAGAAATCCTTTGTTTAGAATACTGCTGTAGCTGAATCTGAAGTAAAACATATAGCGTGAGAGACAATTTGAGAAAAGCTTTGAACAAGTAAAGACGTTTTAGAAAACCATTTACAGTATCATACTTGGTAAAACAGTTGACAGTGTAATAACTCCTTGTGCATGCGGTAATCAATCACATGTGATTGATATGATAACTGACATGTTTTAACTTGTATTCCCCCCCCCATAAAATCATGTAAAAACATTTTAAAGGTTAATTCAGGGGTATGAACTCACATGTTGTATGTGGATCCCACGAAGGTGCCGGTTGGGTGCTCGGTGTCAAGTAAAGACTTGAACACACTTAGTGACCTATTAACATATGACGACATATGTTTGTATACAATTAGTAAATATAATACTAATTAAGCATGTATACGCATCCTAAAATGCGGAAAACACTTTGGTCAAGTGTTAGGAGTGTCCCGGGTAACATCTAAGGGTGTGTATGGCCTAGATAGGAAGTTTACTCTTCAAGAGTAAACTCTTTATAGAGTTTACGGCCCTAAGACCTTGTCCCCATGAGTTTACGGCCGTAAACTCATGGATGGTGTGTTCTTTGATGCATTAAAGTCTTATAACACTTGTGGAACTAGGCTAGGTTCAATTCTAGGGCTTATGAAGGGTTTAAGGCTTCAAAATGGGCCATTTGAGGAGTTTACGGCCTATGACTACTCCTTGAGGAGTTTACGACCGTAAACACATGCGTTTACAGTAGTAAAATCATGTTGGTCCATTTCTTTTGTTGTTTGGTGGTTCTAACTCATGCATGTAAGGTTCTAGTCACTTTTAGGAGCTTGGGAAGGTGTTTAGGGCACTTAAACACCTTGGAAAGGTGTTTACGGTCTAAGAAGATGTTCATGGGGAGTTTAATACCTTAAACACATGATTTTACAATAGTAAACTCATTTTTTCCATGAATCCTATGTCTAGGTGGTTGTAGGTTAAGCATACGAAGTTCTAGGTCCAATTCCAAGCCATACAAAGTGTTAAGGGAACTTTAACACCCTTTGGGGGTGTTTATGGTCTAAAAATAGGCGTTTACGGTCTAAGAAACTTCTTAGACCGTAAACTCAAGTGTGACATGTTTTTGTATGCTTTGGTGCATATAATGAAGGAAAATAAGGTTCTATGCACTCAAGGAAATTCATGGAAGCCCTTGGAGGTGTTTGAGGGGTAGTTTAACACATAAACAAGTGTTTATGGTCCATGCATATGGGTTTACAGTCTAAGGATGTTCTTAGAGCATAAACTCAAGTTTACTCCCCATTTGGTCCGATTTGGTGTTCTAAGTCCTTTCGGGTAAGCCTCTAAGTCATTGCTAAGCACTAGAAGTGGTTTGGAAGGGTTTTTGGACCATAAACTCATGTTCTTGAGGGTTTTGGGTGATTAAGTCATGAATTTGCAAGCTAGATAAGTTAGATAACAAGTTAGGAAGGTTTACTTACCGATTTGAGGCTCGGAGGGGCGATTTTTTTGACCAAAACCCATTTGTAGAGAAAGAAAGTAGAGAGAGAGAGTCTAAGGTGGGAATGAAACCCACTCCACCCTTATATAGGGTGGAGTTTATGGCCTGGTTGGGGTTCACCTGACACCAACCGCGAACGGGGTTTTTAACGACTACTGTTAAACACGACAACATTTTAAAATTATGCCACCTTAATTTTGGTTTGCTTGACGAATATTATCTAAAATATTCCAACGGGTTTAAATCTGGTCAAAAATGTTTTCGAGATAAATTTGATTAATTTTTGACGTAATTAATTTCGACGTTAAAACTAACGGGAATTTTTGGGTTGTCACATGTTCTCATTGTGGTATTGTGGGTAAGTTTTTAGACTTGTTGCAACCTCACAACCACACTTAGGCACTTGCTAGTCAACCCTCGGATAATATAGTTGATCAGGCTATATCTTCCCAGTTTTGACTATATGTCTCTAAGTCTAATTGTGTTGCCCAACAATCGTAATACTTTTGTACTGTCGTAGTGACACTGATTTTAGTATGAATGCAGGCACGTATACTTAATTAAATATTTTAATATTTAATGTATAAAATCTTGGTCAGAGTATTTTAATCCCATTATATTTATAGATAGTATATATTTTATGGGTTGATATACTCAATTCACTATAAACAATGCTTTGATACCAATCTGTCACACCCCAAAACCATGAACGACGGAAACGTTCTGGGGCGGAGGACGTCATGTACAGTATCACAACAATGAATAATAGTAAGCAAGCAACAAAATCATCCATTGCATTAATAATATAATTTCATACATGTGTGTTCTGTCAAGTTATATAGACACCAAAATATACATATCAAAATAAAAGACGAGTCTTGAACGAACTCCATCTTCTCAAAACTTGGCACCTGTACCTGTCTATTGGTGACCTCAGAATACAAGTTATTTTGAAAGCGAGTATCAGCTTAAAGCTGGTCAGATCATAAGTATATTAATGTGTGTGTTTGTATGAAAGCATTTGTAAGATGTTTTGTACAATGCTTTATAAAATGTTTGACCTCTCCTAGAAAACCCTATGTTTCCTACAAATGGTAGCCTTCTACCAAGGCATCTAGTGTCTGGGTGTATGTCTCTTGTAAGAGTGTGTATTTTCCCAAATCCGACTATCATTAACCAAAAATATAGTTTTTGCATTACCGTGCATCGTGTGAATATTCACGAAGTGATGGCAATGGGAAAATATCGTAGTACGGTAGTATTTGTAATAAGTGACTACTGTTGTACTAATTACCTTAAAAGCAAAAGATGTTTAGAGTAACATGTGATCGACCTGTATCCTGCTACTGACTCTAGAAAAACGACAATGTAAGACGCCATAAGAAATGACATTTGGCACCCGTAGACTTGCAAGACCCACTGTAGCGAGCAACAAGGTGTAGGATAGTCAATCCAGTATAGATCTATACGCAAACTCATACGCTCCCCAATTAAGGAGATTCTGGATACAAAACCGGTCATGGCAGGAAGTGCCGTGACCCGTTTAATAGTTCACATAACTGCATGAGTGTACATGTAATGAATGTGCTAACTATAAAGTGTACTCTTTCTCTGTCTAGCCTGTATGTACTGTAATGTTCTGCGTGTGCTAGTTGTAATGTGTGTTCTCTCTCTATCTAGCATGTATAGTAATGTACTGTGTGTACTACTCTTATTGACTCATGAATGAACTGACTCATTGTATGTTTCATTGTTCTAGTAATAGTATTAGTATCTTCCTATGCTACCCCTATGGTAGCTTACTAGTAATGTATGACCATGATTGTGAAACCCTTGCTACCCAAAGGTATAGAATTGGTTGAAAGAACTTTTATGTCTATATATGTATACATAATATATAACTAATGGATAGACGACCTTCGGACGGATAGCCGATGCCCTAAAGCCACATCCCAACGAGGAAAAGGAGATAAAGCGAGCTAGTCTTCCTAAGCCCTTTACACATTACTTATATAACTATACATACATAGGCATGCATTTGATAATAAGTATAAAAGAGTTTAAGTAAAAGTATTTGACAAGTAAAAGAGTTTGTAAAAACAGTTTGAAGCAAAACAGTTTGACAAATAGTTTGAACAGTAAGCGAACTACTGGTTTGGTAGTTATTAATCACATGTGATTGATATAATAACTATAAGTATTCAACTTGTATCCCCCCATAAAAGCACTTAAAACATTTAAACCATTGATTAAGGGGTATGAACTCACCTGTAGTAAGTGGTACGGATGAACTGAAGATGTAGGATTGCTAGGTGTCAAGTGAAGTCTTGAACACACTCTATGATCCTAGTTAACATATAATATCACATATATGTATCCAATAAGTCTTTAAACAACTAATAAACAAAGTCAAGAAACCCTAGGACATGCTAAACACATTATACAAGTGTTATAAGTCCCAAGGATTGCATCTAAGTGTTGTAGGGAAAGGCTAGTGTGCTTAGGGTTCAAGGAAAACTCCATTAGGGAGTTTACAGTTTTGTGGTCACCAAAAAAAGAGTTTACGGTCGTAAACCCTTGAGTTTACGGCGTTAAGCTCACACAATTTTGACCATTTGTTGTTTGAAGCCTTAAAAGTCCCTAGAAGCTTTTCTACTTGAAATATGTGACTAAGGAAGGAACTAGGGCACCATTTCACTCCTATTTGGAGTTTACGGCTCCTAAAAAAATTTCCTTTGAGTTTACTACCATAAACTCATAAGGTTTATGGTATTTTGGGGATTTTCAAGTCCTTAGCTCATCAAAGAATGGATCCATGTTAGTTACTAAGGCATAGGAAGGGACTAAGAACACTTTGGCACCATTACTTGGTGTTTACGGTTCAAGAACTTCTTGAACTGTGAACACCTTGTTCTTGGTGTTCTTGGGACATTTTCTTGATGTAAAGATGTATAACAAGCTTTATAAGACTCTAGGATAGAAGTACTTACTATATGGAAGCTTGAAATGAGCTAAAAGTCCAAGAACACTAGTGTGTGTTCTTGGTGTAAATGGAAGAATCAACCTTTTGGAATGATTTCAGGGTTAGAAGAGTGTTAAAACACTAGATTAAGCCATATAATCACTTAAGAAAGCTAGAATCACTTACTAGTTTAAAGATCTTGAAAATCTTTTGGATGATACTTGAGACAGAAATGGGTTTGGATCTTGAGTTTTTTTTGGAAAAAGCGTAAATAATGACAAGTTCTCATATATATACTCTCAGATTTAGGGTTTTTGGCAGAAAATATTTTATTCAGGCAGTAAACTCTAATTTCTTAGAGTTTTGGAATAACGGTGTTGCACAATAACCCTAGTGCATCCTCTCTCCTGATATCTCTAAAGTGTGAATCCTGAAATACTCAAACTTATTCTAAAAAGTCTGAAAATTAACAGCAACTGTTCTGACTTCTATTGACTTGATATGTTTGCACAGAATAGAAATTTCGGGTTCTCACAAGTTAAAACTAGTTTTGTCATCGATCTTAACCATGTACATTCTATACTAGCTTCATTTAGTACAATTGCTTCAGCATGATTTGAGGATGTGGCAACAAGTTTTTGCTTTTGAGAATGCCAAGAAATTGTAGTACCTCCATTTATGAATATGTATCTAGTTTGAGATCTAATTTTGTGAGAATCAGAAAAATAACCTGCATTTGCATAACTAATCAAGCCTTGTTTTGAGTTATTAGGGTAAAATAACCCTAAATCACTTGTCCCTCGAAGTTAGCGAAAAATATGTATGATTTCATTCCAATGTCTTTTTGTTAGGGCTGAACTAAATCTTGCTAGCAAGTTTACAGTGAAAGAAATTTCAAGTCTAGTACAATTGGTAAGATACATAAAAGCTTTAATTGCATTTAGATATGGTACTTCTGAACCATGGACTTCTTCATTTTCTTCGCATGGACGAAATGGATCCTTGTCAATATTTAATGATCTAACAACCATTGGAGTGCTTAGAGGATTGGCATTGTCCATATTGAAACGTTTCAAGACACTTTCTGTGTAATTTGATTGATGCACAAGTATTCTATTAGGCATATGCTCAATCTGTAAACCAAGACAATATTTGGTTTTTCCAAGATCTTTCATTTCAAATTCTTTCTTTAAAAGTTCAATCACTTCAAGGATTTCTTTATTCGTTCTAATGATGTTTAGATTATCATCATAGAATGCTATGATCACATACCCAAATGTTGTTTTTTTTAATAAATACACATGGACAAATAGTGTTATTTTTATAACCTTTACTTGTCAAATAATTGCTTAAATGATTGTACCACGTGTGTTCAGATTGCTTTAACCCATACAAAGATCTTGGTAATTTTATAGAATACATATTTTTAGGTTTTGCACTTAATGATTCGGGAATTTAAAATCTTTTAGGAATTTTCATAGAGATATCACTATCCAGTGATCCATACAAGTAAGCTGTAACAACATCCATAAGATGCATCTATAAATTTTAGAGACTGCCAAGCTGATTAAATATCTAAAAGTGGTTGCAGCCATTACCGGTGAATATGTTTCCTCATAATCAATTTCAGGTCTTTGAGAGAAAGGTTGAGCAAGAAGTCTGGCCTTGTATCTTACAATTTCGTCTTTCTCATTTCATTTTCGTACGCAGATGCATCTATACCCTAAGGGTTTCACAGCTCTGGCTGTGAGGGTAACGGTCCCAAAAGCCTTTCTCTTGTTAAGAGAATTTAATTCAACTTGCATAGTTTCCTTCCATTTAGCCCAATCACTTCTTCTTTGACATTCAATGACAGATTGTGGTTCGGGATCATCATTAATAATATCACACTCAACTGAATAAGAAAATATTGCACTTATTCTATTTGTTTGACCATAATTTTGTGCATCATCCTCCTTTCCTGGGGGAATTTGAATAATTCGTGTTTCTGTAGGAACACTTTCCTCATGATCTAGTGCATTTTCTACTTCTCTTCTTTTTCGTGGGTTCTTATCCTTAGAACCAAATGGCCTTCCATGCTTCAGGCGTGTTTTAGACTCTTGAGTGACTTTATCATCAAATTGTCCATGTGGAATTTAAATTCGAGCTGGAACATTGACAACTGGTATATATGATTTAGTCACCCTTTTTGTGTCAGTAAATGCATCAGGTAATTGATTTGCCATTTCTTGGAAATGCATTATCTTTTGAACTTCCATGTCACATTCCTTTGTGCGAGGGTCAAGATATGAATAAAGAAGGTTCATGCCATGACACATCCTTTTACAAAATCTTCTTCCCCCCCCCCCCCCCCCCCGCCTCCCTAATGATGAGAAATTTGCCTCATCAAATTGGCAATCTGTTAGGCATGCTGTAAAAACATCACCTGTTAATGGTTCAAGATATCTTATAATAGAGACTGATTCATAACCAACATATATTTCCAACCTTCTTTGAGGACTCATTTTTGTCTATTGAGGTGGTGCAATAGGGACATATTTGGCTCTTGACCAAAAGCAAGTTGTAGTGGAGAATATACATGATATGAACTTGGTCTCATGTGTATCAATGATCCAGCATGTAAGATTGCATGACCCTAAATAGAAATAGGAAGTTTGGTCCACATTATCAATGGTCTAGCTATAAGTTGGAGACGTTTAATTAGTGATTCAGCTAAACCATTTTGTGTGTCTACATGAGCAACTGGATGCTCAACAACAATTCCTATAGATATACAATAGTCATTAGATGCTTGTGAAGTAAATTCATCAGCATTATCAAGTCTTATTCTTTTGATAGTATAATTAGGGAAATGTGCCCTTAATTTAATAATATGGGCAAGAAACTTTGCAAATGCCATATTATGAGTTGATAATAGGCAAACATGAGACCATTTGCTGGATTCATCTATTAAGACAATAAAGTATCTAAATGGTCCAGATGGTGGGTGAATCGGTCCACATATATCACCTTGAATTCTTTCTAGAAATCTAGGTGACTCACTTTCAACTTTCATTGGAGAATGTTTTATAATTAACTTTCCAAGGGAACAAGATGTACATGGTTTATGCTATTGGATTGAAGGAACTTTTGGTCCTTCAATGGATACCCATGCGTATTCTCAATTATCTTTTGCATCATTGTTAATCCTGGGTGGCCCAACCTATCATCCAATAAACTGAATGTCCCAGGACCACAATGTTTTCCTTTGATTACCATATTTGATTCAATCATCTGTATATATGCATAATGCAGACCATAATCAAGTGTTGGTAGTTTTTCAAGCACAAGGATTTTGTCTATAATATACATATATTTCTTATTTTCAATGGTCTCAGTTTTTGTGTCATGTCCTTTGAAATATATGTCATTGAAACTTAGTAAGTTTCTATTAGACTTTGGAGAAAATAAGGCATTTTCTATACAAAAGCTTGTACCATTTGGTAATATAAAATGGGATTTCCCAGTTCCCTCTATCAAGCCTGTAGGACCTGATATTGTATGTATGACTGTTTTTGTTGGTACTAATTTTGAAAAATATTTCTTTGATTTCATAATAGTATACGTACAACCACTATCTGCTATACAAAGATCTCCAACATTTTTTTGGTTTTGTGCTCTAGTTGAACTCATATTAAACTTCACACATGAAAGAAATAGTAAGCGAATAATCATAATCATAATAATTATTATAAAGAAATTTCATTTATTTTAGGAAATACATTACATGAAAAAACAAATGAAGGAAAAACAAGTTTATTAGAACAACAATAGAAATTTTTAGTTTATGTCTTCCATGTCATTGTAGAAATCAGCATAAGTTAGCTGAGTGAACAACATTATCAATGATGTTTGCTTCTTTTCCTTTTCCTTTAATGGACTCTTGATAAAGTTGACAAAGATTTGTAGGTATGCGATAGGTCCTTGACCAATGGCCTGTGCTACCACATCTATAACATGAACCATCAGATTTTTGTGATGTCCTAGTGTTATGCCTTGCCAATTTGGCCTTATCTTGTGTATGGACATTGTTTCTTTGTGAAGATTAGTAATTATTCCTTTTCTGTCAACAACCACGATTATTACCTTGTCCACGACTAGAATTATAGTTCTGGTTATGGCTTTGGTTTTGAATAAAATAGCCATGGCCTCGTCCTCGACCACGACTACGCCCTCGTCCACGACCACGACTACGCCCTCGTCCACGTGTATTGTTTCGATGACCATCACTATTTGTAGCATTTGCTTCATGAAGTGCTACTGATCCAGTTGGACAAGATCCATGGTTTTTCATCAAGAGTTCATTGTTTTGCTCTGCAACAAGTAGACATGCATTCAGTTCAGAATATCTTGTGAATTTTTGCATCTGTTATTGTTGCATCAAGGTAATGTTTGTTGCATGAAATGTGGAGTAAGTTTTCTCCAACATATCTTCATCAGTAACTTCTTGTCCACAATACTTGAGTTATGAACATATTTTGAACAAAGCTGAGTTGTATTCATTTACTTTCTTTATGTCTCGAAACCTCAGTGTTCTCCATTCAGCTCTAGCATTTGGAAGTATAACTTCCTTTTGATGATCAAATCTTTCTTTCAAAAGATTCTAGAGAATACTTGGATCAGTAACATCAAGATATTCAAATCTCAAAATTTCATCAATATGCTTACGAAGGAAAACTTGTGCTTTTGCTTTGTCTTGTGCCAAGCAATTAATAAATTCATATATAGCATTTAAGATTCCCATGGACTGAAGATGCATTTTTACATCTATTGTGACAACCCGAAATTTCCATTTGTATGAACAATATCTATTCAATAGAAGTCAGTCCAATTTCAGTGATTTTCAGACTTTTCCGAACAAGTTTGTGTACATTAGGGTTTACACTTGAGGAGATATCAGGAGAGTGGATGCTCCTGGGTTTGTGAAATTTGAACATTTCAAGTTTGATAATGTTACAGTCCAAGTTCGAGAATAAAAATATTTTCTGTCAAAATATTTCAGGACTATAAATAGTTTTCTAAATTAAATTAATTCATTATTCACAATTCCAACTAGAGAAAAGCCATTTTCTCTCTAACGGATCTTCGGGTTTTTATCCCAGATTGTGAGTAACTCTTTCTAGTAGTGTTAGAATACATATTAGACGCTTATAACATGATTTAGATGGCTAAATCATTAGATCTAGGAGTTTACTCCCCAAGGTGTTCTTGGGCGGTAAACTCCCGAAACGAAGCCAAAACCGACACTTGTGCTTTGATAAAGCCTTAGACCATTATGTATGCATGTTAGGGACAAGAAAACACACCCAAATCCACCCAAGATTGGGACTTTACGGCCCAGAACTCTCTTAGGCCGTAAACTCCATTTCCTAACACTAAAAGGTGTTTTGAGGACACTAGGACTTCAAGGCTTGCATCTAGGCTATTTACCCAAGTAGTTTAAGGTCTTAAACACATCAAATGACACAAATGAAAGTGAGTTTACGGACCAAGTGAAGCTTAGGACGTAAACTCCATATAAATGGACATAAAGGGTGTTTTCATGACACCTAAAGCCCTAAACCACCCCTAAAGCCTAAGGACAATTACCCTCTAATGCTTGTGGCTATTTTGGACTCCAAAACACTCCAAACTCATTAAGTTTTAGGAGTTTACGGCCAAGATATGCTCTTGGTCCGTAAACCCCTTTTTCAAAGGCTAAGTGTACCATAAACACCTCTAAAGCTTTAAGACAATTGCCCTTGAACACATAGGACTTGAATGGGGAGTAAAAGACATAAGAATCATCCCTAAAAGGGAGTTTACGGCCAAGGAACATCACTTGGGCCGTAAACTCCAAGTGAAGGCACAAATGTGTGCCTCTTGTCCTCTTTAGCCTTAGATAAAAACATAGAAGCTATCCTACATGTGCAAGTGCCTCAAATGAATTAAAATCCAACACCCCATAGGATTTTACGGCCGTAAACTCTAGGGGATATGGACTTTAGGCCATAAACTCCTCTATGGAGCATTCTAGGGCATTAAACTACTTCAAGGATTATTCCATCAAAGCTAGGCTAATTCTAGGATCAAGATAACACCTTAAAACACCCAAAACCACCAAGTGAGGAGTTCACGGCCATAAACCCATGATTTTATGGCCGTAAACTCCAAAGGCGGGGTTTGTTGGGTGGTGAACTCTTATACAAGGTCATTTGATGCTTCAAACCCTTTTGCCTTGTCCCGTAGCAACTGAGATGCAACCATTAGGACCTTTAACACTTATGCAAAGTGTTTTACATGTTCCTAAGTGTCTTAACTTATTTGTTAAGTTATTATTTGACTAATTAGTTATATATATGCTTATTATATGATAACTAGGCTCGTGCGTGTAAACAAGTCCTCGCTTGACACCTAGCCATCCTATACCGTTTAGTTCATTCCAATCACCAACTACAGGTGAGTTCATACCCCTAATCAATGGTTTAAATGATTTTAAATGATTTAATGGGGGGGGGGGGGGAATACAAGTAGAAACAAACATGTTATTAAATCATTGATATGTATTTTATAACTGTGTTTGTCAGTTAACGGATTTCACATGCTACAAAATGTGATGCATGAAATGGTTTTACATCTTAAAAGCACATTATTACCAAATGTTTTACCTTTGAAATGTTTATTCAAATGACATCAAGTCATTGTTAATTATTGTTCAAAACCCCATAAGATGTCTTATAAAACCATTTTTACATTCTTGAACTAAACTATGCATATACACTTATATTCTTATATATGTATTGATGTTATAGTTTGCACCTTGCATTTAGTTTCTCACACCCTTGAGTAGTAAGAGTGTGTAAACTTACATGATCAACTAGTTATATTACAGTAGATTATCATAGGGATAATGGGAAGATATCAAACATTACTTCTATTACAAGGAGTCACACAAGAGTCAGTTCATTCATGAGTCTATACTAGTACATTACCTGATACATGAGTACTTACAGATGTTTACTTGATACATGAATATGTTTACATATACTTACCTGTTACATGGACACACATACATGAATACCATACAGGAACACTTTTACATAGGTGCATTATCCTGTATTCACTTACCTGGATACTTGTACTTAGGACTATGAGGATGATTTAGTAGTACTTACTGTGTAAATTGTCTTTCCTATCCTGGTTCAATGGGATACTAGACGGGACTTACCATTCCGAACCCCACTGTTTAGCACCAGTGGTCGATGACCATCTACGGAGGTCTAAGGTTACTACTTATATTAGGAAATCGATTTGGGACTAACCCTTCCACCCACCTGCTGCTGCTACAGAGGACAATTGGACAATCTTCGGATGTTCATTAGGTTATACATTTCGCTTAATGCGATGTTGTGTTGGTCCTAGTACCCAGTGACAACACTTACAATATTACATTTTTCCTGTTTACTTTATTTTGTGACACATTCACATAAACGATGAGTTAGACTAAGCACTTTTAGTACTAGTCAACACAAAGGAAAAACTATCATTTTACATACAGAACATTCGGGTCTTGGTAGAAGACTACACTTCATACATACAGAACATTCGGGTCTTGGTAGAAGACTACACTTCATACATACATAACATTCGGGTCTTGGTAGAAGACTACACTTCATACTTACAAAACATTCGGGTCTTGGTAGAAGACTACACTTCATACTTACAAAACATTCGGGTCTTGGTAGAAGACTACACTTCATACGTACTGAACATTCGGGTCTTGGTAGAAGACTACATTTCATACTTATAGAAAATAAGGGTTTTTCTAGGGATTTCATACTTACCTCAACATTTTCATTTAACGATTTGCATGGCCTTCATAACAGATTTTCCAAAACAAGGCAATGACACTTATATACTTTTGAATTCACCAACTTTAAAGCTGATACTCGCTTTCAAAATAACTTGTATTCTCAGGTCATCAGTAGACAGGTACAGAGACCAGGTTTTGAGAAGACGGAGCAGACAAGTCTCGTCTTTAATTTTGATTGTATATTTTTGGTGTCTTATTACAATGAAAGAACACACATGTATTAAACTTTACTTATAATGCAATGGATGATGTTGTTGCTTGTTTATTATATTACACTATTGTGATACTGTACATGATGTCCTCCACCCTGACCGTTTCCGCCGTTCGTGGTTTTGGGGTGTGACATCTATCACCCATGGCACATAGTTTTTCCCACTAACTTCAAGTGCTGCAAACTCGAGATTTGCAATGTTGGACATATTGTAACTATAAATTCTAAACAAAATAAAAATAAAAATTAAAATCCATTTATTTCAATATATATTACACAAAAAAGAAGCGGTAAAACTAACATTGCATACAAGCCTTAAAGTAGATGAAATTCCATATTATCTTCGATGTTAAAGATTGGGATGAAAAGTAACATGGCTATTATAGTCATGATTATCACAAAAGGATGAATCATCTTGAAGCTTGATTTCTTGAAATTGATTTGTTTGATAGAAGAGAGAAATATTTGTTGTGGTTAAAATAAGTAGGGTAAAGATGTTTATTTATGTTAAAAAAATATAGTCGTTGTTTTTGTTGTTTATAACTGTTGTATATATATATATATATATATATATATATATATATATATATATATATATATATATATAATATATATATATATATATATATATATATATATATGTTGTGTATATATGTATATATATTTGATAAATCATTTAATAAGACTTATAACTAATACATAAATATACTTGGTATAATTTTACTAATTAGAAACATAAATAAATATTAGTAAATGATTAAATAAAATTATGAAGAGTATCTAAAATATAAATAACCATTGACATGTATAAATAAATATAATTTAAATGTTAGTATAAATAAATAAAAGTTAGTAGCATAATATAAATGTTAGTATGCATAAATAAAAGTTAGTTGCATGATGTAAATGTTAGTTTTCATAAATAAAAATTAGTTGCATGATGTAAATGTTAGAATTAAAATTAGAATACATAAAGAAATGTTTGTATAAAAAATAAAAATTGTTAGTAGTCCATAACATCCATAATGTATAAGTTTCATTAATTCATTAGTATTATTATTATTTTAATATGATGGAGGTTTTTGTAATTAATAGTGTTTTTACTATGTAATACATACCTTGATTAAGATAAATGTGCTTTCTACTTGTTTAATAATCTTGATTAGAGCTTTCGTGCTGATAACGTATTATGAATTAAGTGTAATTAATATAACTTTAAATCAAACCAAACTAGTAGCTTTGATAAAGAATTTGATGGAGAAGAAAGAAGATTTAGAAGAAATATGAAATCCTTTATCTTGTGAAAATGTATCTCATTGCATATCCAATTCTTTACAATAGAAGAGTATATATACTACAAATGTTCCTATCTACATTTAATGGTGACTAGTAAGAAATGTTGACAAAATTACCATGCACCAATTGTTATGTCATCCAACAATTTTTTACAACATATATATATATATATATATATATATATATATATATATATATATATATATATATATATATATATATATATATGGGAGAATTTCATATATGTCCCTCTTAAACTTCAAAATATCATATTTGCTCAGCTTAATTTCTCAATATCATATTTACCCTTCATAAACCTTCAAAATATCATATTTGTCCAAATCATTTTTTATAATGTTTTTACTATTTTATAATCATATTTTATACCTTAGAATTATTATAATAATTAAAAACTATAACTATATTATCCTTACGTATATGATAATGAAATGTGAACTCCTAAATTATTGGACAGTCGCCCTCTTGACAAACAAAAAGATTAATCTTCATCCCTCTCTATAGAATGTATATTTTGATTTTTTACTTTTTGTTGTTGTTGATTCTTATCATGTTGTACATGAAAAATATTTTATATATTACCATTGATATTTTGATGTTTAAAAAATACACATAGGATATTTTGATAT